>NW_022631047.1:5833468-6453385 GCF_010015895.1 Lontra canadensis | reverse complement strand
TAATGGCCATCCAGGCCCAAGACTGTCTCCCTGACTCTGAAGAATCTGCAACACACATTCTAATTGCTTGAGTCGGATATCTGGATGGTTAATACTGGACATTTCCTTTAATGGGTTCAATAAAAGCAACTGCAGCCTCTGAAAGGAGGGCAGGAAACTAATTAGGAAGAGAGGCTCAAAAAGACAGAAAGGCTTTACAGTTGCTTTTTAAATTTAAATTCACTTCCACTCAGACTATAATAGTAAACAGAAACTTTTCTACTAAAACAAACACTGAATGTGATTCTCTAACCATAATCACCAGAGGTTTCTTTTGTCCTCTGTATTTTTTTAAAATAAGAGAAAATAAAAACCAATTTTCAACATGTTAAATTTTGGATTAAATGGAGAGTGATCCTGAATTAAAAAACATTCATTGAAGACCCCAAACAAAAATTAATTACTTAATTAAAAACTTTTTTAAAAAAGACACTAATTAAAGACCCATATGAAATTAATCTCACTAAAGGAAATCTATCTATTTATATCTAGCTATATTTGGAGAGAGGAAAATAATCCCCAATTTCTAAAATCATCTTTCATTTATTCTGTTAATGTATATCACATGTATTGAAAATTCTTAATACTCCTAAAAATTAAGTATGGTTGACATGAACAAAGATGGCATAAAAGTACTGGAACCCATGAGAGTTAAAACAAAAAAAAGAAAGTACTCTGTTCCAGTCCCTTCAAAAGTATCTGAAAGCACTTGCTTCATTTTTAACTTTGTTCTCTTCAAGGACTCACTTATTTGGTTCGCTGACTAAAAAAACATTAAAGCTCTCACCATGTGCCAAGTATTAAGCTGAACGTTAAGGATATGGATCAGGGTTTTGTTTTCAGAAACCTTAAAGTATAATAGGAAAAAGTATGAAAGCTAAAATGTAAGTTCTGTAAGAACATACATCTTTTCTGTTTCATTTATCATTCTATGCCAAGAGCTAATATACCAGTTGGCATATCATATATACTCAATAAGTAACACAATTACAATATAGTAAGATAATGAAGGCAATGGAAATGCCTATTAAATACCTCATTACTACTCATTCTGGTAGACTTTTAAAAAATTGTGTAAGATAGAGGTGAATGATTACAGAAGTCAGGACAAAGGATTCAAAAATAAACTCTGGAAGAATAAAATAACTTTTAAAAGTATTTTAAAATAAAAATCTATTTATGGTACTTGTCTCTTCCAGCAGTTGTTTTCTCCTCATGTATGGATAATCAGAGAAAAAATTAGAGACAGTTAAGGACCAAACCAAGCAGGCTAATAAAGTAGGGCATCAAAATAAAGCTTTAGCAATGCATGAACAGGGAAACTTCTGCACTAGGAGACCAGTTCTAGGTAATTTAATAGCTTTAATTCCCTGTCATTTGCAAGAAAGTTGCTGTATTTTTTAATAAAGATAATCCTAAAAATCCAGACATATCAACCTCTGTAAGATATCCATGGCCTACATATAAAATAGAATATTAAGCAACAAAACTCATTCTCAGAAATCATCCATTTGCTATATTAAGAAAATTATATATGGGAGATGATTTTATATTAAGAATTATTTTTAAAAACAAGAATTTTTTTACCTGGTTTTGTGAAAGTGGAGGATCATGGTTAAATGTTAATCCTGCTTTAATAAGTGAAGTTAAAGCTTCTGCTCCCCATTCTCTCATTCGAGAGTTTGGATGCTGGCAGACCTGAGGACAAAACATTGAATAAAAATTAAATATTTAAATTGTATATTTAAGCTATGTATCACACATCAACTTGAGAAAAGAAAAATTAAAACATTACATTTTCTGTTCTTCAGATTTTATTTATTTATTTGAGAAAGAGAGAGAGAGCCCAAGCAGTGTGAGGCACAGAGGGAGAGAGAGAGAAGCAGGCTCCCGACTAAGCAGGGAGCCCAAAGCGGGGCTTGACCCCAGGATGCTGGGATCATGACCTGAGTGGAAGGCAGACATTTAACCAACACTCCTGTTCTTTCACATTTTAAAAATGACATCAAAAGTTCATCAGTAATGGAAAATTATATCTATAATGTAAGTTAGCTTACCTTCTGTATAAGGGGCAAAGGAAGCAATAAAGAGAAGATAAAAGATGAAACTAAGTAAGTCACAGGAAAAAAAAAATGTCATAAAAGTAAATTGTGTCATTAGAGTAAACAAAAAAAGCAGGCTGACACCAAAGTTCCTAATTAGGCCTACCCTCATAATCGAATACTGTGCTAAAATCTTAAAAACTTATTTTTGTGCCATTTGGTGAGAAGGTCCATGATAAAGAAATTGGCATATATCCTTTAATAATTCATAAAAGTAATCCCAATAAAATGGAAAAGAAATAAGGAAAAGGACAAGGACATTTCCTAGCTTACTCAAAAAATACAAAATGAATCTAGGTAACCTAAACCTAAATCACACAATAAACACATATAATGACCGAAGCAGCTTTTACTGAGAAGTAGCTCATTATTACCAATCATTCCAACTTGGACACAAGATACAAATTCAGATGAAAATTCCCTGGTACTATCTATAATTAGTGATACCAAAAAAGTTTTTCCCTTTGCAGAAGAGCTATCTCAGGATCACAGGAAAGGCTATAAAGACACAATGTTTACTACTAACTCTCAGCCCAATTACCTTGAAGTTTCAGAACTAGCTGAAACTGAGGTAGATCATGAGACTATATAACAAAAGAAAGAGGTCCCAAGCTAACAGCTGAAGGAGACTTCAGAGACTGCATTGTGTATCACCCATTTTTCAGCCAAAAGCAATTCTTCCACCAAAGCAATTATTGTAAAACTTCAGTCATTAATAAATTATACAGGGATAAGTACAAGGAAAAAAAATGGTAATGCTGATTTTTCATATGGTTATCCAGAATCATTAGTTCAATGTGTAGGCCTTTATTCTTAACAAGAAGTAAACAGTATTTAAGAAAAAGAAGTTACCTCAAGCAGATGTCCAGTTAGAGGTCTCCAAAGAATTTCTATTCGGTGCATGTTAACTAGACCCGTTTCTAACAATTTGGCAACAGCAAAAAGAGATGGTTCCTAGAGAAAAAACACATTGCAATTTGCTATTATAAGAATTTTTAGTACCTCAAATGTAAATAAAACACAATACACTGAAAACCATGACTATAATTAATATCTAATTAGTATAAAGTTAGTAATAATCATCACAGAATCTCAGTTATCATAAGACAAGCCTTTCTGCCCACCTTCAAGTATCCAGAATAGCTTCTAGTTGGAAAATTGGTTAGGAAGAAAATGCCTTCATGAGGAAAAACTGAAAAATTCAAAACTTATTCTAGACATATAGAACGGCTAGTCGTCTGACCAGAAGGAAAGATACATTCTGCCACAGACTAAACTTTGTCCCCCTAAAATTCCTTTGTTGAAACCCTAACCCCCAAGTTGATGGTATCTGGAGATAAGGCCAATAAGGGGTAAGTAAAGTTAAATGAGGTCATAGGGTGAAACTCTGGTAAGCCAGGATTAGTAGTTTCTTAAAAGAGACACCAGAGAACTTGTTAGTGTGTTCTTAAGCACTCCATCCCCACCACATGAGGATACAGTGAGAAGGCAGCTATCTTTCAAGCCAGGAAGAGAGCCCTCACTAGAACCACCATATTGGCATCTAGATCTCAAACTTGCAGCCTCCAGAACTGTAAGAAAACACAATTCTGTAGTTTAAACCACCCAGTCTGTGATAATTTGTTATGGCAGCCCAGGCTGACTAATATATATTCTTATTAGTGTAGTCTTCAAATGTCCAGGTTTTATGTGTGAATGTCAGGAAGTATGAAAAAAGCAGAAAGAAGACATCAGAGAGCAGGGGGAAAAGTATGATGTCAAGAATATGGCTGATACCAGTTTAGACACTGACAGAAAAGTAGCAGAAATAGAAGACAAACCCCTCTCCTCAGTTGCTAGCATTTCACCAACCAGAAAGACAAATATAATGGTCAGGCTGACCCTTCCTGCACGTGCTAATGTTGTACACACCTTAAAAATTTGTGTGGTAGAAAAATGTATCATGGTAGAAACAGCATGATAACTGTGAACTGCCTATAACTGCCTAGCATTTCATTTCAACTGTACCACTTAACAGCTGTGTAACAGTAAGTTACTACTTCCACTAATTTTTTTTAATGTATGAAATGGAGACAATAATATACCGAAACAACCACATGTTAGAAAATATCTGGCACATAGTGAGTCCCCATAAATGTTGCCTAGTATTACTTCCTCCTCCTCCTCCTGCTCATTCTAACCAGGATATATATAAGAATACTGTGTCATTTAAAAGAATATACAGACATCCACACCTCATAACAAAGATTCTTATTCAGGAAGCCTCGGATGTAGTCCTGGTGTTTGTATTTTTAAAAACTCAACAGCAGACTTTTTTTTTTAAAGATTTTTTTTATTTATTTGAGTGAGCAAGAGAGAGAGAGAGAGAAAGAAAGCACACAACCAGAGGCAGAGGGAGAGGGAGAAGCAGACTCTCCTGCTGAGCAGGGAGCCTAATGCAGGGCTTGATCCCAGGACCCCAGGATTATAACCTGAGCCAAAGGCAGATGCTTAATCAAAAAAACTCTATAGGACACAAAAGTTAAAGCCACTAGTGGTTAAGAATAAAGCTCTAGAATGATACAGATGTGGGTTCAAATCCAAGCTCTAACATTTGCCAAATAGGTGATCCCAGATAAATTAGTTAAGCTCTCTATTTTCATATTTCATCTGTGAAAAAGAGGATAATACCACCAAACCTCACTGAGTTGTTTTAAATGATTAAATAAGTAAGTGCCTGACATACAGTAAACTACGAACAGCAGCTGCTTTTTTATTTTTGTCATTGTTATACTGAGTTTGGTAATATGTCTGCACAGGTATCATCAACCCATTTGAAAACTTTACCATAAGCTACTTTCTCAACACATTGGCACAAATTCCTGAAATGAGGACCAAAAATGAAAAGGCTGGTCACTCTAAAGCCATGATAAAGGACATTGATATATAAATCTTTAATCCCTAGAATATTTAACTCAGAAGAGCTAACAATGAAAAAGTATTTTTAACAATGAAAAAAATTATACAAGTTTCTTATTTCAACATCTGCATATTTTACAATAACTTTTTACAAAAAAGCACAAGTGAATAATATACTGTTTCATGCTTCCATTTAAAAATTTTTTATACTTGAATTATTTTTATAAACTTTTATTTCTGTTCCTCATTTACCACTTCACTTTACAAAATCAAATCATATAATAGAGAAATAAGAACACATTCTCAGGAATATAATACCCATTCCAGTGCATCCATGCTTTCAACAACTGTTCCCTCTAAGCCTCCCTGAAATATCACATCTACTCCTACCACTCTCTTTAAATTATATTTTTCCAGGTTAATTATAAACTAATAATAATCAAATTTCCTATTTCTTCTCAATCCTCATTCTTCTTGATTTCTTGTAACATTTTTCTCTTTTGATTTCCACAAAATTGCCCTTTTCTAAATTTTGCCATTCCTTCAATACCCAACTCCAATCACAAATTCATTCATCTTGATTAATCTTAGTTCTTTTAGTCAAAATATGCAGTAAAAACATCTTCCATAACAGGACACTAAAGATTCAGAAAATAAGTCTCACACCACATAAGATCTATAACTTTAACTCTTATACCATTTCAACTACCACTTAACCATGAGTCAAGTAGTTTACATGCTATTTGAAAGTAAAAATCTTTTATTTCCTTTGTATTTCCTAGAAGAGTATCATGTACATAGAGTAAACATACTGTGGTTACTGAGTGAATATGTAAATTCTCAAGACATTACCATAGAAACTTGTTCAGATTTCCTTAAGGTACTCTATTAAAAATATATTTGTGTGTTAAGAGTTAATCTTAAAGATACAGGATTATTAGATATCAAGAAACTAATTACTTCGCTATATTTTGTATTGCTCTTGCCTTAATTTAGAGTCAACTATAATGCACATTTTCAAACACCTACATGCTTATGTAATTCTCTAGCTATGTGCTATAGTATACAAAACTTCTCCCTAATAAAACCTTAGTGTGGTTAATCTTTACCTCAGTCTTACAGATGAAAAGCCACAGTAATAGAATTATAATTTAGGTCTAGGCAGACAATATAATTTTGGATCTTACAGGTATATGTTAAACAAGTTATAAAATTGCATTCTCTGCTTTTTAATCATGTTCTGGGTATCTTCATTTATTTGTAAATGGTCACACTATACTTATTTTAAAACACAGAAAGCATTTTATTTTAAATAATTTCTTTTTTTTTAAAGATTTTATTTATTTATTTGACAGAGAGAGATCACAAGTAGGCAGAGAGGCAGTCAGAGAGAGAGGAGGAAGCAGACTCCCTGCTGAGCAGAGAACCCGATGCGGGGCTCGATCCCAGGACCCTGAGATCATGACCTGAGCCGAAGGCAGAGGCCTAACCCACTGAGCCACTCAGGCGCCCCTTAAATAATTTCTAAAATATAAATTAATCCATATATTCCTGTGCTTTCTAAGTACAACAGAAAATTATATTTTGAGTACAGAAAGAAATGTTCTTGAATGTCAATATTCAAAAGTACTGTTCTATTCATTCAGTTAATGAGTAAAGCAAAAAATTAATTTTCAAGGTAGGGAGAATCATTACCTTTAGAAAGAAATGATTAGCTCCTTATTTTCCATCCCAACGAAGGCAAGAGAAACTGAGACATATATATATTGCTTGATTTAAATCTTGTATTGCCCCAATCATAAATTATAATTACAAATATTATTATGACATTTTATGGAACTCATTTATAAATGTGATACTGCCTTTATTCTTTATCAAAATGTTTCTTAAAATACTCACTACCCAAGAGAAACAGAAACAGTTTAAAATTATTAATATATATTAGACAAATCACAAACCAGATAGTCCTCTTCACTCCCCCTTCAACAAATAACCACCATAAATGGTAAAAACTCAAGAGAATTGAGAGAGCCTGCAAGATAAGCATTAGTCCCATTACTAAAATACTAAGATCATAATGAGTGTACTCCTTATTTAACTCAATAATGTACCATATTTAAAACAGAAAGATAGAATATCACACCTTATTATTTCCATAGGCCATATCCATTGCTTCTAGGGATAAGGAGCAAAGTGCATTTATTAAATGATGCAATGATACGTCATCAAGATACCTATAATGAAAATGAAGAAATAAAACATTCTGATCTAAAATATACACTAATAATATTTCTATCAATTTTAAAAACTGATTCTTACTGTGAGCTTTCAAACAATCTTGAAAGTATATTGGAAATCACTGGTAAATCTGTCATCACTGCTGTTGTTAGAACCTAAGAGAAGAATACAATTAAATGTAACATATGAACATTTCAGGAAGCACAAATTGAGTAAAACCAACTAGAGCTTACTGTACTGGGTCCTTCTACAGCTCTCCCAGGTTTCAAGGCACCACCACTACTAGGCTTTAATCCCAGAATCCACACAAGATGCTGTAAAATTAAAGGTAAAAAAAAATAAAGAAATTTATAAAAATTATAAAAATTCTAGTAACTAAAATTTTTAAAAAATTAGTAGTAACTTCAAATAATTAAAATTAGTAAGTTTCCAATAACTAAATTTGTTTTTAAATATTTTATTTATTTATTTATTTGACAAAGACAGACAGAGAGAGAGCACAAGCAGGGGGAGTGGCAGAGAGAGGGAGAGGGAGAGGGAGCAGCAGACTCCCCGTTGAGCAAGGAGCCCAATCCAGGACTCAATCCCAGGACTCTGAGATCATGACCTGAACTGAAGGCAGCTGCTTAACTGACTGAGTCACCCAGGCACCCCCAATAACTAAATTTAAGTTAATAATTACTATTCATACAAAATACTTCTGACACCAAGCATAGGATATAGAACTTAGGCCATTGAGAGAAGAATTCCATTACTTTGTACAATAGAAGCCACGTCTTTATTCCTTTCTAACTTTTTCTTCTTCAAACTTACTGCCTAGTCTTTAGGCCTGCTCAAAGCACCAGTAGGCATTGCTTAATTTGTTAGCACTCAGCTATAAAAACAACACTGACCTCTGACCCAGAGCCTACAACATACCTGTAGAGTTGCCAAGACAAGTTGCCATGATGTTCCAAGAACAGCTCCATGGCAGTGTGCCAAGTTAAGTAAAGTCCTCATACACTGGATATTTTTGGAAGTGAGCTATATATATTTTTTAAAAGATATATTTGTAAATACTGTTGTACATTCTTGTAAAGCAGCATTATCATATTCAAATATTTTTTGAAATAAAAAAACAAAAATATTAAGAAAATAGGTTTGGATGGTTTTGTAAAGAACAAATTAATTTGCTTAAAAGTTGTGTTATCATATATATATATATATATATGTATTAGAATGTCTCATAAGAGATTCCAGATGGAGGTCAAGTAAGGAGTTTTAATAAATACTATAAAAGCTTACAGATTTTACTTTAAAACAGAAGTGTTTAAAGAGGTATAGATAAACAGGAATCATGTCATACTGGTCTACTTTATTATTCTGAAAATCAACCTGTAAACAAATATTAAGAAAGACTGCATAAAGTACAGTTTGACATTGGCCTGGATTAACATTGGCTGAGTTCATGTCACGGAACTACCATAACCTTAGTTAAATTAACCTCTCTACCTATCATTTCATTTCTTTAGAAAGAAAAGAGCTGAGGGTATTAAATCAGATAAAACAAAATTCAATAAATATCAGCTGCCATCATCATCATTATCATCATCATGGAGAATATATTTCTTTTAATTTGGTCCTTACTATGGTCTTCACTGGAAAATATTGTGTTTTAAGAGTACCACAAGAAGAAACGGCAGATCATGGTTTACACTTTCCTTTTTTCCTGATTCCTTTGAATTAACATTTTGTAGAACTCAAATGCCCCAGAGTTGTTCTATATTAGAAGGAAACCATGTCAACTACTTTTATCCTAATTACATTATTTCAGAATATACCTGTAAGATATATATTATAGTCATGATCCTTGGCTGGAGCTAATTTTCTGTGATAGTTACTATTAAAAAGATGATTGAAATGAATTACTTTTTAGGAGAAAAAAAAGTTGTGTTATCACAATTGCTTATGATAATGTCAACTGCTAATGTCTTCTGAAGGTATCAATCATCCAGGTAAATAAAAGTAAGTAACTATAATGATAAAATTAGGCAAACATAAAAAGAAATGTACAAAAGGTGTGCTGGAGAGTTAGTTGGTAACCAAGATAAGAAAAATACTTTACCATTACTGTTCCTTGAGGCTGGATGGCCAGAGGTTGACCCACTGCCACAACTTGTTGGTGAGATTCACTTGATGGACTTATCATCATAACACTTTGACCCTGAATGGAATATGCTAGAACACAAAGGAAAGCTTAAATAATTAAGATAAACTTCTCACACAACATTCAAGGTAATGTTATATCTTACTTTGTTTTGGTTTTTTTTTTATAGATTTTTAAAAAATTTATTTGACAGAGAGAGAGAGAGACAGCGAGAGAGGGAACACAAGCAAGGGGAGAGGGAGAAGGAGGCTTCCAGCTGAGCAGGGAGCCTGATGTGGGACTCTATCCCAGGACCCTGGGATCACGATCTGAGCCGAAGGCAGATGCTTAACAACTGAGCCACCCAGGCATCCCATTTCATTGTTTTATTCATTTGAGAGAGAGAGAGTGCACAACAGTTGCGGGTGGAGGGAGGCAGGTAGAGAGAGAGAGAAAAACAGACTCCCCACTGAACAGGAAGCCCAACACAGGGCTCAATCCCAGGACCCCGAGATCACAACCCGAGTCAAAGGCAGACATTAACCATCTGAGCCACCCAGGTGCTCCAGTAATGATATATTTTAAAACATTAATTTTATTAAACTAAGTGCAACTATGACACTTATGTAGTTATCTATATGCAAACCTTTTAAAAACTCAGGTGTTACAAAAACCAAGATAAGTTAAACAAATTTTAAGTAATTTTCTATATAACTTTTTAAAATTGTAAAACTTTGGCAGACTTCTTCACAAGCAAAACAGAATTAGGACATATTAAGTATTTTAAAATGTATTCACAGTAATCTTTTCTAATTAAAGTTATAGGCCAATTTTCAAGTTTTCAAACTGAAAACTAAATATCATATTGAAACATATTTACTTTACATGTAACAAACCTGTGTGTTTTCAAAGTATTCAACAAGAAAAAAACTGAATGTTAATCCAGTGGTTGCAAGCATTACTGTTCTACTAGTTCCGTTAAAAAAAATAAAAATAAAAACCACCATTTCAGCAGTATGATATAGTTTACAAAAGACTTCCAGATTTATTTTCTTCTAACTTCACAATTATTGTTTAAAATTGGTATTATTCTCCCTGCACCCCCATTGTTTTGAAGAGATGGAAATAACTGAAGCTCCACATCATTAACTTCTCACCAAGGTCAGAGTCAGTGAATGAAACAGCAGAGGCTTGAACTCAGAATTTCTATAATATTTTCTCTATACCATGTCACTCCACTAGATGGAAAAAACTGTGAATAAGCTAAAGTCTTACATTTGTTGGAAAGTGTGGCTGCAGTGGTGGTATTCAGTACTGTAAGAGCATAATGGGGAGGCAGGGAGCCTTTGCATATTGCAGTTATAAAGGCATCTCTTGAAGTTACAAGGCCCAATCTTCCACAAAGAGCAGCCATAGTCAATTCAGCTTTTAAAATATTCTCAGTGGCAGCTTCATCTGTGCTGAAAAGATAAAGTATTTTATTTAACATGATTAATTTATGTTTAATTATACTGCAAACATGACATGGAATTAGGTATTCAGTAAGTTGTAAGAAAATCTATACAAAAGTATTATGAAAATCAATTTACTTAAGAAGGAATTTTAACTAATCAACATAATGCCTGAAAATCTGAACTGGGTAAAAGCAGTATATAATACATATATCATTATTGAAGAAAATGGTCACACACTCAAAAGATTTAACCTAAAACATCAAGCATTTTTTTAAAGATTTTTATTTATTTATTATTTGAGAGAGAGAAAGATGAGCAGTGGTGAGGGGCAGAGGGAGAAGCAGACACCCTGCTGAGCAGGAAGCCTAATGCAGGGCTCGATCCCAAGACCTGGAGATCATGACCCGAGCCAAGGGCAGATGTTTAACTGACTGAGCCACCCAGCTTCCCCAAAATATCAAGCATTTTAAAATCAGCAAATCCTGTCATTATGGAAAAAAAAAAATCAAGGTAACCAATAATTATCATTACTGTAAAAGTTGTAGAAAGGCTTGAAGTGACAAAGGTACTCTGTAATTTTAGGACTGTATTTTCCATTAAAACATCATGACAACTATTCTGGGGGGGAGCAGGTCAAGAATACGATGAAGGAGAGGGAGGTGGCCAAAAAAGAATAATGTTCTATCTCTCTGATATGAGGAATTTGAGAGGCAGGGCAGGGGGCCGTGGGGGACAGGGAGGGGAAAAATGAAACAAGATGGGACCGTGGAGGGAGAAAAACCGTACAAGACTCTTAATCTCAGGAAACAAACTGAGGGTTGCTGAGGCGGGATGGAGGGGAAGTTATAGGGTAGCCGGGTTATGCATATTGGGGAGGGTATGTGTCATGGTGAGTGCTGTGAATTGTGTAAGGCTGGTGATTCACAGACCTGTACCCCTGAAGCAAATAATACATTATATGTTGATTAAAAAAAAAAAAAAAGAAGAATGTTCAATATATATAAAGCTATAAAAAAGATAAGAAAAATTAATATTAAAAAACTAATATTAAGAAATAATTTTAGGACCAATTTAAGTATCTATTTTAATGTTTATTTCTTATTAACTGCCACACGCAATAAAAAAAATTATAAAGACTTGATACCTGGCATCGAGGAGGAGTGAGAGAGCAGCAAGTAAACCACACCAGCAGGCATTTACCATTTCTTCCCAAACAGCTCTACTAACTTAAAGGACAAAAACATACAACACTTCATGATCATTACAGACAGCAGAGTATTTGACAGTATACCATTCTAAAACCACCCTAGTCATTTGGCAATACATTACATATTCTATCAACTTGATTATTAAATACTAAAGCTCTAATAGTTAAAATACATTTGAAAAAGTGAACACTTAAAAACCACACCAATTTCAGAACTCAAGAAGTCTTTAAACTAAGTTGCTTTAAAATATCAGTGGTAGTTGATATCAACATCAATATCAATCGTCAACAGTCAATATCAACACACAAGTTAACTGGTATCTGTGCGTGTGTGTAATACAGTTCCTATTCCCTTCCCCTTCACTGGGCCAACTTTCCAGCCTCTGTGACCAGCTCGAAGAGAGGCAGTGCTAACAAGCTATTCAGCCAGGAGACTGATTTCTGTACACTGGGCATCGAGCAAATGAGTAAATCCACTGAATAAACGGGGACCAAGTGTCTCACTTCTGGAAAAGGTAACTGAAAACATGGAAAGGTAAAAAAAATAAGCCTTGCGGTATCACACCAGAACTGGAAGAAACCTCACTTAGACATTTTTAGACAAACATTTTTTAAAAAACATAAAGAGATGTGTGTTTATGTGTGTGTATCTCCTTTTCAAGTAATAAGAAGCACACTAGTGCCCATGTGATCATTTCTAAATACTAAACTAAAAATAGCAAGGGCTCCTTAGAAAAATAACGGATTCCTGGGCTTGGCAAGAAAGATCCAAGATGAGCTTAGAACGGTGTATTGTGTCAGATAGTGAGATAGTGCTCAGAAAATGATAAAAGGACACAGTGGCCAGTTTGAAAGGGGTCCCACTGGCCATTATCAGGAACAATCTGAGTGTTAAACCAAATAATGATAATCACATCACATTGTAAGCTTTCCAATAAAATAGAAATCCAAGAATCCATACTAATATAAATGAGTAAATTTAAAAAACTAAATAAATGGGTGAGAAGGGAAAGCTCTCTTTTACAGAAGCCTCAAAATATTTCTCCACAAAAAGTTCATAATTAATCTTACACCGAAGAAATCAGCCAGACATCATGTTAACCAAGTGATAAAAGTTAACATTACCAATAATGAGACATACTGATAACTGTATGCTGTTGCTGTGTTTATAGACTAGGTTTAACATAGCAATATTTCTGTGGCAGCCCTAGCAAAAATGAGTAAGTTGAATCTAATTATAAGGGAAAAAAAGACAAACCTAAACTGACTAGGCTGTACTCTTCAAAAATGTTAAGATCATATAAGACAAAAAAAATCTAACGAAGTTTCCAGATTAAAGATAGTATAGCAACATGGAACTAAATTCAACATGTGATCCCAGAACACCAAAGACATCACTGGGGCAACTGGCAAAATTTGAATGAGGTCTGGGATAAGATAATACTGGGCTGATGCTAAATTTATGATGGGACTATACTGTAGTTTTATTAGGAAACTGTCCTTACTTTTAAGAAAACACAAAAATATTAAGGATATCATGTCTGCAACTTATTCTCAAATAGTTCAGCAGAAAAGTATAGTGACGTACATAAACAGAATGATAACACAAATAGGATAGTGTTAACAACTGGGAAATCAGGGTGAAGGGATGTTTGGGAACTTGAGTATTTCTGCAACTTTTCTGTAAATTCAAATTATTTCAAAATAAAAATTAAAAATACAGGTATCAGTATACCTTTTTCTTTATCCATCTGGTCTGATGTTGACTGTAATTCTTGCTGTTCTGATGATTGTGTTGGTGAAGAAGCTGCTTCAGTAGTAGTCTGACATTCTGTTTCAACCTCTCCTAACTCTCCTTCAATCATACTAGTAATTCCACGTACAAGGTCAAGCAAACAATGGAATGCCACAGACATAGCATAACCTTCTGGTATTGTTGGGGGCTCAACTTTATCCAACATCTCCAGGCTGAAATTAAGAAAAAATCAGAACACTAATTAAAAGCCATGATGATGAAAATATATATACAAGTGTTTGTAGTTCATAGAAAGTAAGAGCAACAGAAGAGAAAACATGAATAGAATTAATGAGTGTTACATTTGGAGGGATCCTTTCTCAGTATTCTAAGAAAGTGATTAGAATAATTAAGGCCTGACCACTACCATAACTAATTATTTTATCAATTTACTTTTTGTCCCTCTCCCTCAATGTGCCAGTATTTTAATTAAAGAAATTTAATTAGAGAAATTAAGTCTTACATATAAAATAGAGTAAGATTAAATGGATTATAAAACTTCTCAAACTCTAACTCAGGTGCTTTCAAAATAAGGTACTACAAAATCAAATCAATCCTATAAACAGGAAGATATTTTCACACTGAGAAAGTATTACTATGAGATATCCAGCTTAGCTATCATCTCAGACACAATCTGCCAACAGGGTAAGAATAATACTCAGAGCATCAATATGTCAGTCAAAAAAAATTTTTTTAAGATTTTATTTATTTATTTGACAGAGAGAGAGATATCACAAGTAGGCAGAGGCAGGCAGAGAGAGGAGGAAGCAGGCTCCCTGTTGAGCAGAGAGCCCGATGAGGGGCTCGATCCCAGGACCCTGGGATCATGACCTGATCCGAAGGCAGAGGCTTTAACCCACTGAGCCACCCAGGCGCCCCAAGTCAGAATATTTTTAATGATTTTTTATTTTTATTTATTTGACAGAGAGAGACTCAGCGAGAGAGGGAACATAAGCAGGGGGAGTTGAAGAGGGAGAAGCAGACTTCCCGTGGAGCAGGGAGCCTGATGCTTGATCCCAGGACCCCGGGATGGTGACCTGAGTCAAAGGCAGACACTTAACGACTGAGCCATCCAGGTGCCCCCAAAGTCAAATTTTAGAGCAGTTTCTACTCCATAGTCAGAACAAGTTTTCAAAAAGAAAGATAACAAATCTTTTGTCTTAAATCACAGCAAATAAGAAATTATGGTTTTTAAGTGACTCTTAATCTCACAAAACAAACTGAGGGTTGATGGGGGAGGGGGGTTAAGAGAAGGGGGGTGAGGTTATGGACATTGGGGAGGGTATGTGCTATGGTGAGTGCTGTGAAATGTGTAAACCTGGCGATTCACAGACCTGTACCCCTGGGGATAAAAATATATTATATGTTTAAAAAAAATAAAATTTATTAATAAAAGAAAAGAAAAGAAAAAAAAATATGGTTTTAAGTTCCTTAAAATTGAAATCTGTCACAATAATTCAATGGAAAAAGAATTGGTGGTACTGGAGCAACTGAATACTCATATGTAAATGAATGATGGTAGATCTTTACCTGGTACCATATACAAAAAGTAACTCAAAATTAATCAATGACCTAGATATAGAGGCTAAAACTAAAACTCTTAGAAGAAAACACAGTCAAAAATCTTCATGACCTTACATTAGGTAATGATTTGTTAGATAGGATACCAAAAGCACAAGCAACAAAGGAAAAAACAAATAAACTGAATTCATCAATATTAAAAACTATTGTGCTTTAAAAAGGCCACTATTAAGAAAATGAAAGACAATCCACAGAATAGACAATTTTTGCAAATCATGTATCAGATAAGGGGCTAAAGATCCAGAATATATACTAAATAATAAAAAGACAACCCAATTAAAAAAGGAACAATAGAACTGAAAAGACATTTCTCCCAAGATGATATACAAATGGCCAAAAAGTATGTGAATGAGATAGATATTCAATGCCATTGGTATTTAGAGAAATGCAAACTGAAAATATGGTAAGGTAACACTTAATGTCCTCTAGGATGGCTAAAATCAGAAGACTGTAACAATAATCAAAAGACAGTAACAGGGGCGCCTGGGTGGCTCAGTGGGTTAAAGCCTCTGCCTTCGGCTCAGGTCATGATCCTGGGGTCCTGGGATTGAGCCCCGCATCAGGCTCTCTGCTGGGCAGGGAGCCTGCTTCCTCCTCTCTCTCTGCCTGCCTCTCTGCCTACTTGTGATCTCTGTCTGTCAAATAAATAAAATCTTTTAAAAAAAAAAAAAAGACAGTAACAAGTGCTGCTGAGGATGTGGAGAAATCTGAACCCCCATATACTGTTGGTGGGGATATAAAATGATACAGTCAGTTGGGAAAATAGTTTGGCAGTTATTCAAAAAGTTAAACATAGTAATATATGACTCAGTAATTCTACTCCTAGGTATATACATCTATGAGAAATGAAAACATACGTCTAAGCAAAAAGTTGTACACAAATGCTCATAGCAGCGTTATCTCTAAAAAACAAAAAGTGGAAGCAATCCAAATATACCCATCAGTTGATGGATAAACAAAATACAGTACATCCATAAATCTGAATATTATTTAGCCATAAAAAGAAATGAAGTACTGATATATCCTACAATACAGGTGAACCTTCAAAACATGCTGAAAGAAGCCTGAATAAAAGAATATTTATTGTGTGATTACATTTATATGAAATATCCAGAATAGGGAAATCAGCAGAAATGCAAAACAGATTAGTGGTTGCTAGGGGAATGGGAAAGAGAGACTAGGAAATGAGTATGGGTTTCTTTTTGGGATGATGAAAAAGTTCTGGAATTCAAGGTGATTACTGTTACATAGCTTTTTAATACAGTAAAACCATAAAATGTATAATGTAAAGGGCGAATTTTATGGTATGTGGATTACATCTCAAAAACAAAATTGAAATCACTAAAGATTACAATAAGTTAATAAAAGAGATTTCCTAAAAGTTGCTGAATCATAATCAAGACTGGAGGTAGGTAATTTGTAAAGAAATGCAAAAATAAACAATAACAACACCTACAAACAGCTACCATTTGTTGCACAATAACTCTTGGCCTGGGACTCTAGGGGCTTTTTGATGTATGTTGTCTTGTTTAACTTCTCACAAACCCCTAAAAGATACAGATGATGCAACTAAGGACTAAGGTGACACAGTTATCCATCAACAGCTCTTAACCCAAGTCTCACTCTAAAGCCTATCAATTTAACCTCTAGAATGTGAGCACCGAGGATTTTAAAATTTAGGTAATCAGTAAAGATATATTTATATTACTGATCAAGAGATCTAAGCTCATACAAAGAGGTGAAGTTTATGGGTTTAATCATTGCCAAGCAAATGAGCCTTTTAGAGCCACACATTAAGCCTGTGAGTGCTAAGCATTTTTTCAGACAAATCTCTATTCTCAGTGAAGAAATGATCTACTGAGAAAATGCATCTCAAACAAAGAAAATAATCTTAAATATCCCAAACTCTAATCCCCATTCTATGGTAAAGACCTTAAATGCTAGTAAAGAAAAAAAGGTGATTTATACTTATTTTTATAAATACCACAACCTAAAACAAAGCTCATGCTTTCTTATCTCAGTATTTCAGTGCTATTTTATTAGAACTAGTATATAAATTCCAGTTTTAGATAAAATGTAACTCATTTATTTAAATATTTTAAAATTTAAGGTAAAGTTGCAAAACTGTCACCAGCCCAACTCTGAAAGGAGCCATAGTGTAATTAATCAGAAAGAATATGTCAGCAATACTTATGTCAAAACTACTTTTGTCTGTATATGACTTAAGTTTTCAAATGATTATATATGCAAAAAGTCAACAGAAGAACAGAATACACAATCAAGATTTACATGTATGCCTTCAAGGAAAACAGTGAGAGTAACTTTATACTGAATCTCACAACAAATGAATGAATAAAAGATACCAATTCAACAGGGAGGGTTCAAACATACTAATCCATGTGTAAAAGAAAACCCAGTATTTCCTGGCTATTTTTGATTCCAGAGGTGAATAATCTCAGTGTTTATAGCACTAACAAAAACCCCCAAACCATCATTTGTATGTTCCTTTAAAAATTTAGTCCTAACTTTGTCTTCAAGTGAAATAATGTACTGTACTCAAAAGCATAGTATTTAGTAGCTGAACTAGTTAAAATCCAACTCTTAATTGATAAGGATTAAATTATCAATAAACAATTGGTTTCAAACTTCCATCAATAAAAAAGTAATTCGTACAACTTTGCCAAGTATTTATTCCCATTCATTTGTTTTAATTTTTCTTCCTCAAGCATACATCTTCACTCTCTCCCTTTATTATGTATTTGCTCAATCTTCTTTCCGCAGAGATTGTTTCTATCCCCATCTTTACCCTGGTCACTCTCTATCCCTTTAATTTTTTTTTTCTTCAAAGAATTAACCACTACCCAAGGTGATATTATATGTTTATTTGAACCTTTATTGACCATCTCACTCACTAAAACGTAAGCTCAATGAGGATAACTAGTTTTAATGTTGGGGTTTTTTCAATTTATAAAATGAGATAGGGAAATAAATGAGATTACTGTTTCCTTCAGTGCTAGAAATCTGATTTCTTTTAAATCTGATCATCTAGTATACTTGAGTCATTAGCCTTTGTAGCAAGCAAAACTTATATGAGACTAGGTAACTTTAATTTCTTTTAAATGACTAAGAATAACAATGATTTTTAGTTAAGTATTTCAGTCCTCTATGATTCTATACTTTCATAATTTGGTGCAAAATAAAGCTGCACCTACCATGATTATACTATGCAGATTGACACACCATATAAATTTATCATTTAAACTAGTCAGAGAGTGGGAGTTGGGCACATGGGTGAAGAGGAGAAGGAGACACAGGCCTCCAGTTATGGAATGAGTAAGTGATGGGAATAAAAGGCACAGCATAAGGAACATAGTCAATGATATTGTAACAGTGATGTAAGAGGACAGACGGCAGCTGCACTTGTGGTGAACACAACATAATGTATAAACTTGTCAAATTACTATGTTGTACTGTATACCTGAAACTTACGTAATGTGTGTAAATTATACTCAAATTTAAACAAACAAAAAATAACAAACAAACTAGTCAGAGACTCTGCTTCACACTTTAGGTTCTGATTTACTGTCATCAGAATAGTGTTTTAATTACACATGCCAAGCATTCAAAATGTATTACTTGATTGCCTAACAGCAACAGCAGTAGTGTTAAATCTAAGTAGGACTGATTGTTTTATCTCTGGAGCACTGTAGTTCACTCTAACTTAAGAAAATTCAACAATATACTGCCAAATATGTATTTCTTAAACTGAATTGGCTTAATGACAATAAAAATAACACATATGGACTCCATTAAACACCTTACGTTAATTAAACTAAAAGTACTGTGTGTTAAACTCTAAAAACGTAATTAGCTACAGTTAAAATAACTTTTCTCACCTACAGAATCCTGAAAGGTAGATATAACACTACTCTCATTTTATAGGTGAAGAAACAGATTTTTAAAAAGGTTAATTCATTTGCTGCTGGTGACTCAGTCAGCATTAGAAGACCTAAGTCCAAAGTCACATACTTAAATCAAAAAGCCATACAGAAAAGCTAACTAGGTCCTCAGGTTAAAAAAAATACATTTTGTTTCACAATACTGTTAACACTAACACATCAATAAACAGCAAAAAAGAAAACAAACAAAACCCAATCCTATGTAAAACTCTCAACATAAGAGAAAATTAGTTCTAAATTGCATTAGAATTATTAGGTTTAAAATTTTAAATATAATGCAGAAAAATTTTAGGATAAAATAACCTCAGTGGTGTCATTCATCACAAAATAAAGCTACTACTACTTACTACGTGGCTTTTGCACTGCCTTGCACTGTTATAGTCAGAATAGGTATCCAAGTTCCTCTATATTCAAATGCTGGTAGCAAAGTAACACCTCCACCAATCCCCAACATTCCTGAGTTAGCTGGTGCTGAGACAGGGCCACCTGAGTTATTGTTTCCTATTAGACAAGGGAAAGAAAGCAAAGATACCAACTTACTAGTTAATTACAAATCCATAATACACAGACATCTGTTTAATTAAAAAAATTTTGTTCTATTAAGAAAGGATACCACACAAATAAATGAAGTTTATCAATCCTGCTTTGGCTATTAGAAGCTCTATTTCCCCAGAATACCATTTCCTTTTTTTTTTTAATTAATTTATTTTTAAAAAGATTTTATTTATTTGTCAGAGAGAGAGAGATGGAGAGAGAGAGCACGAGTGAGCACAGGCAGAGTGGCAGGCAGAGGGAGAAACAGGCTCCCCGCCGAGCAAGGAGCCCTATGTGGGACTCGATCCCCGGATGCTGGGATCATGACCTGAGCGGAAGGCAGCCGCTTAACCAACTGAGCCACCCAGGCGTCCCCATTTCCTTTTTTATAAGAAAGGTACTAATGAGTAAAACTACTGACAAGCTTTATAATATACTTTTTGTTAGACCATTTCTTATCAGAGATGAAAATAAAGAATTAAGAAACCATTAATCAGACAGTAGAAAGTAGAAGATAAACATAAAGAAGGCAAAAAGAAACAAGAAGCCATATGTTGATTGCCAAACAAGCTTAAACCAAGTTTACCTATTTTTTTTAATTTTTTATTTTTTATAAACATAGAATGTATTTTTATCCCCAGGGGTACAGGTCTGTGAATCGCCAGGTTTACACACTTCACAGCACTCACCATAGCACATACCCCCCCTCACAACCCTCCTCCCCGCAGCAACCCTCAGTTTGTTTTGTGAGATAAGAGTCACTTATGGTTTGTCTCCCTCCCAATAAGTTTACCTATTTAAAAGAGAAATGAACAGACCTCCTAAGGTGGTGAACCAAATTCTTTAAAGAGAGGCACAAAATGAAGATCCTTCTCTCTCTCTCTCTTTTTTTTTATATTTTAGTTATTTGAGAGAGACAGAGAGAGCACAAGTGGGGGAGGAGCAAAGGGAGAGGGAGAAGCAGGCAACCTGGGATCATACCTGAGCTGAAGGCAGACACTTAACTGACTGAGCCACCTAGGTGCCCCAAAATGAAAATTCCTCTAAAATGAAAATAAGCATCTAAACTCTTATTCTTATGTGATTAGAGAACCTGAAAGTATACTAAAGAAGGAAACATATTTTGGAAAGAAGTAAACATAGCTGCCTCAATGAAACTGAATTTTCTTTAAGTATAAACTCTTTACTATCAATACATTTAGGTAATCCAAATTTCTCCAGTCACAAAATTTCCATAAAATATCCTCTGAGAACAGTGAATACAGGAAATCATGGCAGAATATAAAAAAACAAAATATGAATTAGCCTTTACCAGCTTGGTTTGTTGTAGCAGGATTTCCGGTAGGAGGGACAAGAAACAACGACTGTATAAAAGATCCCAGGGCATTCACAATATCACGAAAAACCTTGGTAGAATGCTGTTTCATATCATAGGACTGACAAAATGACCTGTAAAATAATTTTAAATGTTTCTGAGAAAAATACTTGAATATATTAAAAATTTTTAACATTTTTTATAGCAATTAATGTTGATATAATCAGTCTGAATGCTGTACTTAAAACTTCATCAACAAAGGTTCAGACTGAGGTTAGTGTTATAAAAAATAAAAATCATCTTGGCCATATTAACCAATAAATTTGGATTGATGGCAATTACTACCCCTATTTTTTTTGCCCACAGCTCAGTTGTTTTACACACACACACCACTACCACTCCATTTACATATAATACCCAATTTTCTTTGTTTAGACATCACTAATACTTGGGAATAAATACTTAAACTCTTCCTACTAGCAAACATTACCCTATCTATTTAACAAAATACTGCTGAGGTTTTACCTTAAGAGCTGAGGCTGCACACAGAGTCTGTGTATTGATTCTACTGCAACAGCTCGTAACCACTGTGGTTTATCTGCATCCAGAAATTTCACCAGAAGTGACAGAAATATCTCACATTCAGTTACCTAAAAAGATTATTAAATAATAATATCTTTAAACCTAAGATCAGAATTTATAAATTACATTCTTGTTCTTAGTGTTACGGACAAACCAGTAAAATCTTCCAATTTTAAATAAATTAAAATTCTTAATGGGGAGTAGAGAAAAAAGCAGACTACATAGAAAAAAGCTAACAATAAAAATAATCAGTCTCTCTCTACATCTCTGAAAATACACAAGTGATCTGCTCTCATGGTTAACCTTTTAACCTTATTCTTTAGAAAACACTATGCACCATCACACCATTCTCATTCCTGGCAGGTAGTATATATCATATAAACTGCTAATAGGATGTATGCTCTACTCTTCAATAACACCACGTTTTCCCATATGTTCTTTTGCTGCTTAAACAAAGAGGCAATAAGCCTAAGCACGTTTAATATATATTTTCTAGTAGGAAAACAAGGAATCTGTAGCAGTTGACAGGTAAAAAGATACATAAAGTATTTAGAACAAGGCCTGGTACATAGCTTTGCTTTGTAAGTACTAGTTATCATTACCAATATAAACCATCTCCTCTGCAAGTTCTTTGTAAATAAAATGTCTCAAGCACATTTTCACCATTATGTACTAAATGTCTGATAAATGAATAAACAACCAAAAAAAAAGTAACCAGGTTTTTCAACAGTCAATGGATTACTTCTGTTGTACACTAACTGAGGACACAACAGGATATCTAGGAGCTAAGAACCTGACATTGTGATTACTAAGCCAAACTGGACCCTCCTTTTACTGTGGCACCTTCTTGGATGAATTAGCTAGGGGTAACCTGAAATGAGCGAGCATCACATGGGGCAAGAGGATGTTCACCCAAAGTCTTAGCAGCTGGTATTCTCTAATGCCTTTCAGTACTGTTAACTGAATGCTTAAAATCTGGACATGATCATGAAAGCAGGAGGGATAATTAAAAACTTTATCTGTGGACTGCTATGATTGGAGAAATCATAAAACAATGTTAATTTAGCAATGTTCTAATCATAAGACAGCTAAAAAGCACTAGATCAGAAATCAGATAGGCTCAGCTTCTTTATCCACCAACCGAGTGGATGACAAGGTACATAACCTTCTTATAAATAAAGGATAAAATTATCTATATCTTTCGGAGAAATCAAATCAGAAAACTGTAAGAATAAAAACATCCCCTAAACATGATAAAATTCATGTAAATACAGAGCACATTATTTTTTTCTATTAAACAAATGATCCTTTTAGTAAAGAACTGAAGAAGAATCATGTGGTGACTTACTGTACAAGTTGTATCTACTAGAGTTTTAACATTAGTGTATCCTCCAAATGGACACTACCTACTTTAGAGTGAAAATGAAGTATGTATGTGGTAGAACTGAAGCCTCATCAGCTAGATTATGAGGCCAGAAAACAAAGACTCTCAGAAACATCATTATATCACAGCCTAAGAAAATACTGTTAAAAAACTTGCCTTGAAGAGTGTATCATTTTCTCTCCTGTGGTAGACAGATTACAGCACAAATCAAACAATAAATTTATATTGCAGCCACTAAAACCTTGTGATCTGGGTAAAGGAGAGACTCTCTCCTGAGGTCTGGAACTTTGTTCTCCCTTCTTCCCTCCTTGCCAAGTGTGAAAGTCTGATCACAGAACTTGTGTTGAGGTCACTGCACTGTTCTCAAACAAGGACATCAATGGAGGGTGCCTACTGTGAATCTGTTAAGCCTTTTCCCCCAAGAGGCTGAACTCATAGGGAAACAGGTACTAAGATTGGCATCTATGGCCCAAGTCCAATTCCTTGTGGCATGAAGATACTTCATGAACTCCATTATAAGCATGAAGGGTGATAAATGTTTCTGAATTCCTAGTCTTTTGGTAAAGCATAGTAGTCAAGAGACAACTGATGCTTTAATTTAATCAAAGTCATCCTGGTAGCAATTCTAATCACAGCATCACATGGATTTCTAACAGATTATATACATAAGATAACTGCTGGCTTAGGACACAATAAAGAAAGTCTGATAGAATATTTAAAATTGGCATTAGCAGCCTTGAAGAGAAAAGAAATGAGAACTAAGAAAACAGAGAAGTAGTAGTAAAATGCACTGGAATTAGAGTAAGGGTTTTAGGGTCTAAAAGAATTCATTAACATCCCAGCTCTGTGGCTTAGAAGGTATAATCTCAGGCAAATTACATAAATATCCCGAGTCTCATTTTTTTTTAGCTGTAGTAAAGTCTAAATGAACTAATATATGTAAAGCACTTTGTACAGTACCTAAAATAAATGCACTCAAAAACAGAAATTTCATCCAAAACCGAAATTCTGAAGAAGAATAAGGTTATCTATATCTCTCACAAAGTCACCAGATGAACTGCTACATAAGATAACCGGTGGACAGAAACCAAGTTCTTCGTCTGTTGGGATACTATAACAAAAGACCACAGACTGGGTCGCTTAAATAACAGAAATTTATTTGGCACAGTTCTGGAGGCTAGAAGTCTGAGATCAGGGTGCCACCATCACTGGGTTTGCGTGAAAGCTCTCCTCCTAGCTTGCAGACAGCTGCCTTGTCACTGTGTTCTCACATGGCAGAGAGAGCAAGAAAGCTCTCTAGTGTTCCTTCATATAAGGTCACTAGCATCATCATGACGGCTCTACCTGCATAACCTCATCTAACCCTAATTACCTCCCAAAGATTCCATCTCCAAATACTACCATGTTAGGGGTTACGGATTAGGTCTGAGAAATCTACTGACAGTCTTATGAGTGTTCCCTTGCACATGACAAGTCACTTTTCTTTTGCAGCTCTAAAGATTCTCGGTAAGTTTTAGCAGCTTAATTATAATGGGTCTTGGTATAGCTCCCTTTGGATGAATCCTAGTTATAATCCTCTGAGTTTCATGAATTTATATGTTCCTTTCCTCTTCAAAATTGGAAAGTTTTTAGCCATTACTTCAAATAGGCTCTCTGCCTCTTTCTTTCCTCATCTGAGGAAATAATAATGTATTGTTAAGTAATAAGAAAATACATATATATTGGTCTCTGCTCCTGGTTTCTGACACAGAGCTCCTAAAATCCCCATAATTTCCTGAGTGATCAGAGCATCTGACACAGAGCTCCTAAGTCTCTTGGAATTTCCTGGGTGAATAGTATCTTCCACTCTAATGAGGCAATTCTTAATGGATTACAGGAGACAGGCTGGATACCAGAAAAAAACAATCATAATTAGAAGCTTCAGACTTTCAACCCCGCCCTTCATTCTCTGGAGAAGGGAAAATGGTAGAAACTGAGTTAATAATCAATCATGCCTACATGATGAGAACTACCGTAAAAATCCTAAAAGTACAGAGTTTAGGGAGCTTCTAGGTTGAGGAACACATATACATACCAAGAGAGTTGAACACTCCAACTTCATGGGGACAGAAGCTCCTGCTCTTGGGACTTTTCCAGACCCTGCTCTTCATCTGCCTATCAGTAGTAGTATCCTTTAAAATATCCTTTGTACTAAACAGACAGTAGTAAGTAAACTGTTTTCCTAGGAAACCCAAAGAGGAGGCTGTGGGAACTTCCCATATATAGCCAAGTTAGAATTTGTGGGTAAGTGGGCAACATACTACTAACAATTGGCATCTGCAATAGGGGGTAATCTTGTGGGACTGAGTCCTTAACTGTAGGGTCTATGCTAACTGTGGTTAGTATCAGAATTGAATTAAAATGTAGAATATCTGACTGTCAGAGAATTGGCTGATGTGGGAAAAAATCCATTATGTCTCATGGATGAAGTGTTATGAGTGTGAGAGTATAACCCAGTGCGTTTTTGCTAGACATGTGTGTCTTGGTCTGCTGGATGGTATGCCATAAGTCTCTTACAGGCTCTTCATTCTTCTTTTTTTTTTCTCCCCTAATCTGGTAAATGTAAATGACTTATCTTCAAGCTTGTTGATTCTTTTTTCTAGTCTACTGATCTAGTCTACTGCTGATCCCCTCAGTGCATTTTTCAATTCAGTTACTGTATTCTTCTGCTTTAGATTTGTTTTATCCTTCTTTATAGTTTCTATCTCTTTATTGATATTCTCATTTTGTTCATACACCACTTTCTTGATTTAATTTTAGTTGTCTGTATTCTTTTCGTTCACTCAGCAACTTTATGATTATTCTGAATTTTTGTCAGGTAACTCACTGACCTCCATTTCTTTATGGTTAGTTTCTGGAGATTAATTTTGTTCCTTGAATTGGGCCATGTTTCCCTGTTTCTTTCTATGCCTTGTTATTTTGTTGTTGTTGTTGAAATCTGGGCATTTGAAAAAAGCCAAATCTTTTAGTCTTTAGGCAAAGACCTTCACCAATCAGTCAGGGATCCTCTCAAACCTCTTCTGTCCATTTGTTTATTTCCTCTGGGCTTGTGTGTGTGTAACTTCCCAGCTGAAGACATTTCCTTGTTTCTATTCAGGAGCTCCCCCTGGTGTATGTCTGCAGTATTACGCTCTCTGGGCAGCAGCAAGCAGCAGGACTTGCCTTTGTTCTGAGCAGGCCAAGGGTACTGCTACCTTTCCCGTTAGTGCTCCAAGAATCAGGTGAGACAGAAACCAGTTAGCATACCCCAAAAAAGTTAGAATGGAGAATGCACATTTCATCTTTCTGCAATCTAAAGGAGAAACCACAGGTTGGGAGTTTTTTCCTGATCACATCATGCTGTGCTCTGTAAGGAGTGAGATGTGGTATGCAGCTAAGTGCAGTGAGATTTCCTACCCACTCTAATGAACCTCTCTGCTTCGCCTTATACTTGCCTGGGGTGCTATAACCTCTCAACTGTTAAGTTCGCACAGAGGTAATCTATGTACTGTTAACCTGGTGTCTCCGTGGGGGACAGAGGGGCTCAGCTTCATATTTCCAACATTTTGCTGATGTCACTCTGGTTTACATTTTTAAAAAATTTCTTTGTGGATTGAAACAGACCATAAATAAATATAACTCAGAATATGTAACAGGTGACAGGTAAAAGCTCTCCACGTCTGGAAGAAATTAAGCTACCTTTCATTTATTTTCAGCAAGTGCCAGGAGACCTTACAAAACTTCCAAAAGTTAATCTATGTAAAGACACACAAAATTTCCATTTCAATTGTATATAATTAGACAAAAAAGTACTGTTTTTTCAATTAAATATAATTATTGAAAATTATATCAAATACCATAAATGTTGAGAGGGACACTGTAATTTTTTAAAAGTTAATCCTTGCAGAGGAAGATGGAAGCTATGAACTAAAGTAAATTTACAAACTTATGTAACTAAATATTCAGTTATATATTATTAATTTTGGTGGAACAAAAAAAGTCCAAGCCAACAATTATGAGTGTACCAAAAGACTCTTAAACCTCTGGCACCCAACTCTGATAACAACGGTGTCCCCAATAAATAGCAATTCATTTGAAGTGATTTGATTTCCTACAAGTACTTCTACATTAAATACATCAATGTGTACTACAGGTATACTTTGTGTGGCCAGAAATAATTGTTAACTATGCTTATAAAGATGATTTCTAAATACACTGTGCATGAATGGATTTGGAATATGAAAAGAAAATCTATGACATGTTTATCATAAATATGTTTAAAAGCCCTTTATTTTAAAAAGCTCTCCACAGAATTTAGTATAAACTTATCTACTGGTTTGTAAAGTTGATGGTTAGCTCTAATATTTAGCACATCGACTGCTCACAGTGTTAGAAGTATTATAAATTTATATGGTTAACTATTTCATAATTATCAATAACCAATTATTCCTGTTAATTAAAATTAGGATATAAAGTAAAAAAACTGTACAAGGATGAATTTCACATAACATAAAACTAACAAAAAGTATAATACACAATTTCCTCTAAAAAATATTACATTGATACATTATGATAAGGAATATCACAACATATCCTGCATTCATAAATTTATGCAAAATAAATACAATACTGGACTAGAAGTCAAAATAGTTGATTTCTAATCCTAGAGTTCACCAAATTTTTAACTTCTTTGCTTTAATTTGTTAAGATAAATAGTATAAACAAAAGCAGCATAAATTGAAGATACTAAAATTTTAATTATCCTTCAAATGAGATAATTTGCTAATAAGCCGAATTTCCAATCCACAAATTCTATACTGCCCTCAGATAAAAGGCCATGACTCCCCTTGACATACATTAAAAATACTATATAAAACATAAGCAAAAACCTAAGAAAGGATAGATTAAAGCCATAGAATAACTAGGAAAATACCTATAAATACTTTAAAAGAAATTCTGAAGTGAAAAAGCTGAATGCATTATAATAAATCATCATTAAAAAGGGCACTACATGCAATTACACATACAAACACACATGAAAATTAGCACTTACCAAAAGGCTGTAAAATTGCTTAATTAGAACAGATACTACTCTCAGCAAACGCATGCAGATAGGAAAATATGGTTTTTCAACTGGTGCTGGAGAAGATGAAGAGCTGGAACCTTGTCTGAACTTTATATTTGGAGAAAAGAGTTTTATCACAAGAGGACATACCCTTTCTTTGAGAAGGAAACTAAACTCTTGGTGCTATTTGCAAAGATAAAAAAAAAAAGAATTAATTTAGTTTGTACTTAATACTTTTAAAACACAGTCTTACTGGCAAATAAAACTTACTAATAATCAGTATGGATAATTTAGCTTTATTACATGTTTAGTTTATTATTCTACAGTTTACACACAATTATGAAATTAGTGTTGCTATTTCAGAGTGTAAGATCAAAATGGTCATCAATATTTCAAAAAAATCTAATTTAAAAAGGAACATTTAATGATTTGGAATTAATTGGTTTATTATTAGGAACTGTGATTTTGGTAGAACACTAGCAATTCAAAACAAAGAAGAGAAGAAAGAAGACAGATTACACAAATTCAAACAGCTAAAGCATTTAAAATAGGCTGCTGAAAGAAAACCAGATAAATAAAATATGTTCTATAATTCATTAATTTTACTTTGTCAAAATAACTATTCCATTCAGGCATGGAAGATTTTTTTTTTTAAAGATCTTATTTATTTATTTGACAGAGATCACAAGTAGGCAGAGAGGCAGGCGGGGGAGCTGGGGTGTGGGGGGAAAGCAGGCACCCTGCTGAGCAGAGAGCCCAATGCAGGGCTCAATCCCAGGATCCTGGGATCATGACCTGAGCCAAAGGCAGAGGCTTTAACCCACTGAGCCACCCAGGCACCCCCATGCATGGAAGATTTAATAATTAACTTAATATTTTGTTCTACTTAGATTGCTTGAACAGAACACAATAAGCTGATTTAAAAAAAAAAAAAAAACTCAATGACAAGCATAGTCACTATTTTTTTTTAAGTTTTTATCTCTTCAATCTCTACACCCACCATGGAGATCAAACTCACGCCCCCAAGATCAAGAGTCACATGCTCCTCAACTAAGCCAGCCAAGAGCGCTGCATAATTATTTTAAAGTCTGGAACTTCTTTTTTCCATTTGAATTATCCAAAAGCACATAGCTACATATAAACAAGTAAAAATCAGTAACAATTTTTCAGTTTTTTTTTTTTTAAAGATTTTATTTATTTGACACAGAGAGAGAGAGCACAAGGAGGCAGAGAGGCAAGCAGAGGCGGGGAGGGGGCGGGGGGAAGCAGGCTCACTGCCAAACAGAGAGCCCGATGTGGGGCTCAATCCCAGGACCCTGGGATCATGACCTGAGCTGAAGGCAGAGGCTTTAACCCACTGAGCCACCCAGGCGCCCCAATTTTTCAGTTTTTAAATATTATAATAAATAGCTCACATACCAAATTCCCCCATACACCCACAGATTGGGAAATGCCTCACTAGATGGTCTCTAGGAATTCCTTCTAATATTAAAATTTCAAAGTGCTAGGGCATTACAATAATGTAAGACAACACTAAATTATCACGTCTAAAGTCTAACGCTGTAATTCTTTCAATCCTCTCACATGGGAAAAAGAATACATGGTAATGTCTTGGAAAATACCTGTGAAAAAATATGATTTATTTTGTTGCAAGATACTACAAATGGCTTACTTGTAAAAAGACCTGTGGAAAATCATTCAGGACTGACTCAAGTAATTCAAGGCCAAATGTTCGAGTCATTTCTGTCATGCCTACTAGCCAGTAAGGGGCATCAGCATTAACCAACTGACAAAGGTCCTGGGAAAATAAGTAAAAAAATAAATGAAAAATAAATAAAACATTCACATGCTGGAATGAAACATGCTTTTAAAAATTCATAAAATTTTTTAAAGTTATCTCTTCTTATATAGTTGTTTTTACTCCTTAGAAACTAAGCACTGGTAATTCAATTCTGAAAAACTATATACTTGTTTATATAAGTAAACTTTAAAAGAATCATATAACTATTGACAATACATAAGGTACACAGATAAATAGTTAATAGTCTTTTAATGAAAAACCACTTAAAATAACCCTTTAATAAAAATTAGTAAAATGTTCAGGGCAGATAAATCTTATTTTACTTAAAAGATATATTCATTATAAGTAACATGAAAATCAGGTATTTGTATATAAAATTACAGTGTTAGACCAAAGACTTATTAGTTAAGTTTTTATGTTACAGAAATTATTTTCTAGTCATCCCTAATATGCCTCTCTTTCTAGTTCTGGGCTTAATTCATTTTATTTCCTTAAAGTGACATGTAACATTTTATCATGTTCCTTAGCTATAGATGGCCTTTAATGTTTTAGAACATTTTTCAAAATACTACTTTTGACCCTTTAAAATTTGACAATTTAAAAAATTGACACTTGAAAAATTAAATCAGACATAAAATTCCAAAATCAAAAATTCACATAAAACTATATTCTATAATAAAATCACTTTTATCAACTGAAATACCTGGAAAAGCATATATGCATCTTTAGCACAAGGTTTGAGGGTGCTGACAGATCTTCTGTTACTATTTCCTTGGACCAGTACTGGTTGTTCTATAATATCTGCAATCAAAATAAGATGGGTTTCAGGGGTTTATAATGACTTAATAAATCATATATACTGTTTAAAATAAATACATGTTTGTGAAATTATAAACATTTCTTAAATGTAGGCTCAGTATTATGCCTCCAAAATGGGAAAAAACATTAGGAATTTATTGTTATACAGAATTCCATAAAAACTACTCTTTACTATCTTATGTCATTTTAATAAGTTTAGCATCTTTATCCATACATTTGATTTTCCCAGTCTCCCTTTTCCCAATCCCTTTATTTTATGGAGTTGAAATTCACATGATCTCTGAATGTGCCTTTAAATATCAAGTACACAGAAGTTTACCACATGGTTAATTCCTATATCATCTCAGTATAAACGGAAGAATTAACTGCTTGATCTGCCACAATTGAGGGAGGAGTCAAGATGGCAGAGAAGTAGCAGGCTGAGAGGACATCAGGTAGCAGGAGATCAGCTAGATAGCTTATCAAACCATTGCGAATACCTACAAATCCAACGGGAGACTGAAGAGAAGAAGAGCAACAATTCTAGAAACAGAAAATCGACCACTTTCTGAAAGGTAGGACCAGTGAAGAAGTGAATCCAAAGCGACGGGAAGATAGACCGTGGGGGGAGGGGCCGGCTCCCGGCAAGCGGCAGAACAACAGAGAACAAAATCAGGACTTTTAAAAGTCTGCTCCAATGAGGGACTTCACTCCAGAGGCTAGACCACGGTGAAGCCCACACGGGGTCAGCGTGGCCCCAGGTCCCAGGGGCTCACAGAAGGATAGGGGGTTGTCTGAGTGTCGCAGAGCTCGCAGGTATTAGAGCAGGGAAGCCGGCTACAGAGACAGAGCTCAGGAGTGAGCTCTCAACTCGGGGTTACCTTGAACTGCAATCCGTGCCACAGGCTACTGCTCTGTTGAGTGAGGTCCCCACAAGACCCGGGGAGACACCCCCTGGGGGAGCTCAGGGATCTGCGGGGTTCGAAGACTCCAGGCGGAGCTGTGTGCCAGAGACCGAGACGCTTGGTCACAGGCTGGGTGACCTCGGAGCAGGGCTAGAGGCCAGGGAGACCGGAGTGATTGAGTGCTTTTCTCTGAGGGTGCACTGGGGAGTGGGACCCCGAGCTCTCAGCAATTCCAGGCCAGAGATTTGGAGGCTGCCATTTTCATTCCTGTCCTCCGGAACTCTACAGAAAGCATTCAGGGAACAAAAGCTTCCAAAAGCGAACCAATGAAAGAGAACCCGATCGGATTACTTAGCTTGGCCCCTGGTAAGGGCGGTGCAATTCAGCCTCAGGCAAAGACACTTGAGAATCACTACAACAGGCCCCTCCCCCAGAAGATCAACAAGAAATCCAGCCAAGACAAAGTTCACTTACCAAGGAGAACAGCAAATTCCAGAGGAGGAGAAAGCAAAGCATGGAATTGATGGCTTTCTTCCCATGATTCTTTAGTCTTGCAGTTAATTAATTTTTTTATTTTATTTTTTTCTTCTGCTAAATTTTTAACTTTTACCCTTTCCTCTTTTAACGTTTTTTAACTAGTTTATCTTAACAATACCTTTCATAAAAAAAATAATAATAATATTTTTTGAACCTTCATTATTATAGTCATATTTTATCCTTCATTGTATCTAACTTTATTTTTTGTATACACATAGGGTTTTTTCTTCTAAAAAATTTGGGGTACAACTTCTTCTAATATATCAAAATATACCCTAAATCTAGCTCCGGGCTTGTTCTAGTCTCCAGCTCAAGAAAATTCTCTCCACATTCTTTTTCTTTATTCTCCCAACCAACTTACTTATCAACTCCTTTTTTAGAAATTAAAAAAAAAAAAAAAAAATTTTTTTTTCATCTTTAGAGGCATATTCCATCCCTTTATTGTGTTTACCCTTATATGTGCTTTTCATTCTTTAAAATTTTAGGAGGTAGTTTCTTCTAAGAGACCAAAATACTCCCAAAATTAAGTGGGTGACCCTGTTCTAGTCATTAGTCTAATACATATATATTTTTTCCTTTTTTATATTTTTTTTCTTTATTTGTTTTCTTTCTCTAACTTTTTTTTTTCCTGAACTTCTTTTTATCCCCTTTCTCCCCCCACAATTTGGGGTCTCTTCTGATTTGGTTAAAGCACATTTTCCTGGGGTCTTTGCCACCCTTTTAGTATTTATTTGTTCCTTCATATATTCTTATCTGGACAAAATGACAAGGCGAAAAAATTCACCACAAAAAAAAGAACAAGAGGCGGGTCCCTACCGAAGGCTAGAGACCTAATCAATACGGACATTGGCAATATATCAGATCTAGAGTTCAGAATGACGATTCTCAAGGTTCTAGCCAGGCTCGAAAAAGGCATGGAAAATATTAGAGAAACCAACTCCGGAGAGATAAAAGCCCTTTCTAGAGAAATAAAAGAACTAAAATCTAACCAAGTTGAAATCAAAAAAGCTATTAATGAGGTACAATCAAAAATGGAGGCTCTTACTGTTAGGATAAATGTGGCAGAAAAGAGAATTAGTGATACAGAAGACCAAATGACAGAGAATGAAGAAGCTGAGCAAAAGAGACAAACAAATACTGGACCATGAGGGGAGAATTCGAGAGATAAGTGACACCGTAAGATGAAACAACATTAGAATAATTGGGATTCCAGAAGAAGAAAGAGAGAAGGGAGCAGAAGGTATATTGGAGAGAATTATTGGAGAGAATTTCCCTAATATGGCAAAGGGAACAAGCATCAAAATCCAGGAGGTGCAGAGAACCCCCCTCAAAATCAGTAAGAACAGGTCCACACCCTGTCACCCAATAGTAAAATTTACAAGTCTTAGCGACAAAGAGAAAATCCTGAAAGAAGCCCAGGAAAAGAAGTTTGTAAGATACAATGATAAAAATATTAGATTGGCTGCAGATTATCCACAGAGACCTGGCAGGCCAGAAAGAAATGGCATGATATATTCAGAGCACTAAACGAGAAAACTGCAGCCAAGAATACTATATCCAGCTAGGCTATCATTGAAAATAGAAGGAGAGATTAAAAGCTTCCAGGACAAACAAAAACTAAAAGAATTTGCAAACACCAAACCAGCTCTACAGGAAATATTGAAAGGGGTCCTCTAAGCAAAGAGAGACCTTAAAAGTAGTAGATCAGAAAGGAACAGAGACAATATACAGTAACAGTTACCATACAGGTAATACAATGACACTAAATTTTTATCTCTCAATAGTTACCCTGAATGTAAATGGGTTAAATGCCCCAATCAAAAGACACAGGGTATCAGAATGGATAAAAAAACAAAACCCATCAATATGCTGCCTACAAGAAACTCATTTTAGACCCAAAGACACCTCCAGATTTAAAATGAGGGGGTGGAAAACAATTTACCATGCTAATGGACATCAGAAGAAAGCTGGGGTGACAATCCTTATATCAGATCAATTAGCCAAAGACTATAATGAGAGATGAGGAAGGACACTATATCATACTCAAAGGGTCTGTCCAACAAGAAGATCTCACAATTTTAAATATCTATGCCCCTAATATGGGAGCAGCCAACTATATAAACCAATTAATAACAAAATCAAAGAAACACACTGACAATAATACAATAATAGTAGGGGACTTTAACACTCCCCTCACTGAAATGGACAGAACATCCAAGCAAAAGATCAACAAGGAAATAAAGGCCTTAAATGACACACTGGACCAGATGGACATCACAGATATATTCAGAACATTCCATCCCAAAGCAACAGAATACACATTCTTCTCTAGTGCACATGGAACATTCTCCAGAACAGATCACATCCTGGGTCCTAAATCAGATCTCAACCAGTATCAAAAGATTGGGATCATTCCCTGCATATTTTCAGACCACAATGCTCTGAAGCTAGAACTCAATCACAAGAGGAAATTTGGAAAGAACCCCAATACATGGAGACTAAACAGCACCCTTCTAAAGAATGAATGGGTCAACCAGAAAATTAAAGAAGAATTGAAAAAATTCATGGAAACAAATGATAATGAAAACACAATGGTTCAAAATCTGTGGGACACAGCAAAGGCAGTCCTGAGAGGAAAATATAAAGCGATAAAAGCCTTTCGCAAGAAACAAGAAAGGTCTCAGATACACAACCTAACCCTATACCTAAAGAAGCTGGAGAAAGAACAAAGAAAGCCTAAACCCAGCAGGAGAAGAGAAATCATAAAGATCAGAGCAGAAATCAATGAAATAGAAACAAACAAACAAAATATATACATATGTATGTATATATATATAGACCAAATCAACGAAACTAGGAGCTGGTTCTTTGAAAGAATTAATAAGATTGATAAATCCCTGGCCAGACTTATCAAAAAGAAAAGACAAAGGACCCAAATAAATAAAATCATGAATGAAAGAGGAGAGATCACAACCAACACCAAAGAAATAAAATGATCTGCCACAATTACTACATCAGCTATAGGTACTGACTAGCTAAGCATCAGCTAGAAAGCTGTTTCCTAACTCAACATTTCTTTGAATACTAGTAAGATACCATTTCTATAAGTTATGACAGCCTGTTTTGAATAAATGTTGACTTGATGACTATTTGGAAATAAAAAAAGAGGTTTTAAGTATTTCTTACTTATTAGAAAGTATTAAATGAGATACTGGTTTTTGGAGACACACAACTAAAACTAGCAATCCAGGAATCACACTGAAGTTACGAATACATAACACATCCAAACTGGAGAACTGCAGTTTTGCCCTATAACTTTAATTCCTTAATATTTCAAATTCTAGAACTCAACCCGCATTTACCCTGAGAAAAAAAGCAGAAAAACCAACACACCAAACTAAGTGGAAAAATTCTAATAAACCAAAAGATTAAGAATGCCTGAAACTTAAAATCTGACCACTGGTTAACCTCAGCAAAAGTAAAGAAATTATTAGAATAGGCCTCATTACCATTACTTACCAGTATTGCCATTTTTTATCAGTAATACCAAAAGAACCTCAAATGAAATGACAGACAGCATAACATTAAGATTTGGGGCTGGGGGGGATTTCTCAGGGATTTTCCCTGTGTAAAAGGGAAAGATAGTTTAATCTTTTGTTTCTTGAGTACATAAGCAGATAGGTTGCTCATGGTAGCACCTTATGATCTTTCCAACTAATCATGGGGAATAATTTACTTTTCATCCAATAACAAATGAATAAAACATAATTTCTATAGTTAAAAGTTATCAAACTATAAAAACTACAACAGGAACAGTATCTTCAGCTCTCTGACATGTTCCTAAGTTTTTAGGAAATTTTTTAAAAAATAACAAAGAAATGTTTAAAATTACAATAAAATTATCTAATGAAAATATGAAAAGATAATCATACATTACATAAAATCCTTCATTAATACATGCTAATAGGCACAGACTAAAATTCATGTGAGGGAAACCCACTCTTGGAAATTTACCTTAAGGAAGTAATTCAAATGGGAAATAATATGTAGGAGGACACTCAAAAGAGTACTCAAATACTAAACACAATATAAGTATCCAATAGGAAACTAGTTCATTAAACTCAGAATAGCCACAAAACATAGCGCATCCATTAAAATTTAAATTATAGGGCACCCACATAGCTCAGTTGGTTAAGCATCTGCCTTTGGCTTGGGTCATGAACCCAGGGTCCTGGAATTGAGTCCCGCATTGGGCTCCCTGCTCAGCAGGGAGCCTGCTTCTCTTTCTCCCTTACTCTACTGATGATCCCTTGCTCTTTCTCTCCCTCTCTCTCTCAAATAAATAAATAAAATCTTTATTTAAAAAAATAAATAAAATAAAATTTAAATAAAAGAATAACATGAAAAATTCATATAATATAATGTCTAGCTAAAAATACATATAATGCGGTATTTGATATAAAATGTGAAATTATGCATAATTAAAAATAAACATGGAAAATAAAGAGTTTATTCTTGGGGTGATAATACTGTTGAGGATTTAGTTTTTTGAACTGCCAATGTAAATATAACAATATTTGTAAAATAAATACATTTTTTAAAGTATTCTAGTTTTTAGGCAACCTAAGTTCACAGGGCAAAGACTGAAAATCAAAAGAGAAATCATGGGTCGAAGAACCACACACTGTGAAAAGGAAACCAGTTTTATCACTCTACCTCTGTGTCGTTCATCTTCAGCAACCATCCTCTCAAAAACAACAGTAACAACTTGTCGCACTGTAGCAGCAGCTGTATTATTTGTAATGTTATCTTTTGTAAAGTGTAGTCGAAAACAAAGAACAATTGCCTAAAAGAACAATTTTCATTTAGTGAAATAGGACTGAAGAACAGAATATTTATTTGATGTAACCCAAAACTAAGTAATTTGTTCGGCTGTTTCAATCACAGATACTAAAATTTCCACCCTCTTATATATACAATAAAACCACTAAAATCCTTGGATTTTGAAATAATTCAAACTAAATTTACAGCCACATAAGATTATATAAGATAATGTGAAACATGCCTTTAACAACTTGGTTCTTTTAACATGCATATAAAAATGTGCTGTGATGGGGGCACCTGCGTGGCTCAGTTGGTTAAGCGTCTGCCTTTGGCTCAGGTCACAATCCCAGGGTCCTGGGATTAAGCCCTACATCAGGCTCCCCGCTCATTGGAGAGCCTGCTTCTCCCTCTCCTCCCTGCTCCTGCTCTTACTGTCTCTGTCTCTCAAATAAATAAAATCTTTAAAAAAAAAAGTGCTGTGCTTTATTTCCCCAGAATGACTTGTTTTGCAAATAACAAGTATTCAAAGTTTTTTATATCACTAAGTCATCTGGAGAAATATTATATAAATATGCTAAGCATATAAATGAATAAAATTATAATTTTTTAAAGGAGTCATTCTTTTTAAAAATCAACTTCAGGTTGATTAAGGTACAATTTTATACAATAAGCTATATCTCTTTAAGGTATTTAATTTGGTGAGTTCTCATAGTTATAGTCACCCATGAAACTACTGCCACAATTGGGTTACAAGACAGTTTCCCTGTGTTCTTCTGCGCTCCTTTTCCTCCATCTTTGGCTCTAGGCAACCACCATCTTGCCTCTTTCACTACAGATAAACTGGCATTTTCCACAAACAGCATTTCATCATTCAGTATGCACTGTTTCTGTGTCTGGTTTCTTTTACTTGTAATATTCGTAAAATTTATCCATGTTGTTCTTTGAATCAGCAGTTTGTACTTTTTGATTCCTGAACAGTATTTCACAGTATAGGCATACCAAATATTTTGCTTATCCATTCATCTGCTAATGGATATCTGAGTTGCTTCCAGTTTTTAGCCATTGTGAATAAAGCTGTTGTGAATATCATATACAAATCATTCTAAAGATATGTGTTTTCCTTTACCTTGGATAAGTAATTAGAAGTGAAAAGGCTGGATCATATAGTAAGTATAGGTTAAACTTTTAAAGAAAATTCTAGTTCTCCAAAGTGATTTTAAACTCCTACCAGCAGTATGTGTGAATTCAGCACTTTCCCACATCATCAACAATACTTGATATGGTTGGTCTTTTTCAATTTTAGCTACTCTAATGGATGTGTAATGATACCTCTCTGTAGTTTTAATTTACTTTTCCCTGATAACTTATGATGCTGAGCCACTTTCCATGTATTCAATACCCATCTTATTTTGTCAAGGGTCTATTAAAAAATTAGTGCAGGGGTGCTGGGGTGGCTCAGTTGGTTCTGCATCTGACTCCTGATTTCCACTTAGGTCATGATCTCAGGGTCATGAGAATGAGCCCTGCATCCAGCTTCACACTCAATGAGGAGTCTGCTTGAGATTCTTTCCCTCTGCCCCTCTCCCCACTCAGCACTCTCTCTTTCTCTCTCAAATCAATATATAAATCCTTAAAAAAAATTGTCTGTTTTTGTCTTGGGTGATTATCTTATGAATGAGTTGTAAAAGTTGTTTTTTTTTTTTTAAAGATTTTATTTATTTATTTGACAGAGAGAGATCACAAGTAGGCAGAGAAGCAGGCAGAGAGAGGAGGAAACAGGCTCCCTACTGAGTAGACAGCCCGATGCGGGGCTCGATCCCAGAACCCTGGGATCATGACCTGAGCCAAAGTCAGATGCCTTAACCCACTGAGCCACCCAGGCGCCCCGAGTTGTAAACGTTTTTTATACACTCTAGATAAAAGTCCTTTGTGAGATATTTCTGAATATTTTCCCCCATTCTGTGGCTTTTTCTATGGTTCACAGATTTTTTTTTTTTAATCTACCTAAAGCATCTCTACCTAAAGGTCACAAAAATTTCCTCCTACGTGATTTTCCAAAAGTTTTAGTTTTAAAGAAGCCATGTTTGGAGAAAAACATAATGGTAATCTAAATACTATATTTATCGTATTAATTACATTAAAATTTTAAAGGAAACAGGCTTTTTATACCAATATTACTGTTTAAATTACAACATAAAGGAAAGGTTTATGTTATATAGAAGCTTTCATATTACTCAATTTTGTATTATTTCTTTATACTTCACTTTTCATTCCAAAACATTCCATTTCCAAATTAACCAACATATTAAAGCAAGCCCTGCATTTAATTTTAAACTATAATAGTTCTTATTGCTTTGGTAGGTTAAATGACAGCATTTTATAAACTCTTAAATATATTGTATCAGAACAATAATTTGATAGCTAGAAACCAAAAGGGATGACATACAACAATACACAAAAATACATAAAATGTTTTATAAAATAGCAGGTAGCTTAAAATAAGCTATTTGCAAATGAGTAAAATCTCATTATGACCAAAGAACATCAAATGAATAACTAAAAAAGACAGATATATTCTCTAGAAACAGTATATACAGCTTAACGTGACAGTACACTTTTCTACTTTATTACCCAGCCATCTTTAAAGGTACGCAAATTATAATGGAACTATTATTGAAAGTCCAACAAATTTCTTAAACAATAAATGATTAACTAAAGATTGTTCTTTATATTATTCTCTGTACTTTCTGTTCTTTAGAAATAATTCATAGTTTTAAAAAAACTTTTTAAAGAGTGAAATAATAGAAGAGCTGTTAACATGTTCCAAAGAGGGTAGGAATGGGGAAGAAATGAGAAACCCCTACCATACATGCAGCTTTATCTAGTATAAATGCCAAAAGGATACTTTTCCAACTACTTAAGAAAGAGATTTAAACACTCTGGCTTACATATCACATAGATGTAAAATTTTAAAAAGTGGGAAGAAGAGCTATCACAGGCATACCCAACGCAATGAGAACACAGATACCTCCAAACATTTTCTCTCTCTATTCCTATTTTTCTGCCAATTTTCTCTTATTCCCAACAGGCTCTGCTCCATTACCTAACCTGATTTCAATTCTAATCTGGGGAAAATAAGGCCACAGTGGTTTTTAATGTGCAATGTCCATTATCATGATAGCTACAGGGAAGTTGCTTTTGGTACAAACAGTACCAAGCTTTCCTCTTTCAGTGAGCTTATTCAAATACTGTCTCAAAGCACTTAGAAACTTTGACAACAGGTTTCCTACCTTAGAGAGTGACTCATCATGAACTACTGTATTGGTTGTTAAAAGAACAAGAACTGTTTGAAGTAGCTTAAGTTCTTCAAGACTGTTTTCCATTAGCTGCCAAAGCATATTAATTATATTTCCAGCGGCAGTCTGTAAAATAATTAGTTGAATTATTTTCAGCAAATAAAATATAAGGTGTTTAAGTCCCTAAATAAAAAGATGTACAAATATTACCTCTTCTGGTGTTTCTTGATCATAACAATAAAACCCTTGTTTCTAGCTCTATAGATCAAAACACATCTCTTAACTAATTTGAGATTCACAGCTAATTAATTTTTTTCTAAAAAAAATAAATTGTTTTAAAATATACCATTTGAATATACGCAAATAGTTGCATACAGTTCTGAGATACCTAGTCAAAATCAAAGCTCATTTCTACAATATGGGTATATTTCATTTGGGCACTTATAAATATAGACATACACAAATTAACTGAGAATGCTACTATTTCACATATTATTCCATTTACAATACGTATACAAAAAACAAAATGCAACTCAAATTAACAACACATTTATAAAGTCAATTAAATCTGATAGTGTTTTGAATGTTACATTACAGGTAAAAGAATGTATCACTTCTATTAAAGTAACTTATGGAGTACAAAGTTAAGGTAACATTACTACATTTGAAAGCAGGATGCAGATTTGTAGTGATGAAATGTTTTTCCTTGTTTTAACATAATAAAGTTAGATACAAACAATTCACTTAAATTAATGAACAACAAACTCACTTCAGATAATCTAGGAAAATCATTTTTCCTTTTTTTAAAACATTGTAAATTATATTCTCTTCAATGACACTGACCTATATCACTGAATGGTGATTTCCTAATCATGACATGACAAAATGCACTTCATTTTTATTCATTATTTATGAGCGCTTAATAGTGAGAAAATATGGTGATCTTTCAAAATTAAGCCATGTCCTTCAAGCACATATATTGTTTTACATTGAATTATTGGGTATGCTTCATTCTCCCCTAATTAAAAAATTCCTGATTTGATTCTTAGGTGCACAATTGAGATAAAATCTTCGCATTACCTCAGACACAACTTCATGTGACATGAGTCTCTGAATGGCGGCCAAACATAGCTGAGTAATCTTTGGCTCCTTGGTTCCACAACCCATTAGAAACGGCTGAACAACCTCTGAGCTGTTTTCTTTCAAGGCTTTATTCAGAATACATATAAAATAAATTATTAAATCTAATTCACAAGAAGGAATACATTTATATATTTACAACTAGTATTAACAACCTTATTAATAAAAACCACTTTATGTAAATACTAAAATAGAAATCAAATAATAAGAGTTAAAATACTTCAGAACAGACACTATCAACTCCATATCTAAACTACCCCCTTAGCTAATAGCTTTCCCATGCTTTTCTCCTAGCATTGTCTTTTGGTTTTCCTCCATCTCCTGCTATAAAAACTTTAAGGACAACTTCTCAGAAGTTCTATCCTGCCCTGGAGAAGTACTCTATTTCTTCAACAGTGCATGAGGGGAAATATGAAAAAGAATTAATACTCTAGAGTAGAAAAAATAATTAAAAACAGTATATACATCCTCCCCATCACCCTTCTGAATGTTCAGAAGCTCCCTAGAATTTCATTACATGCCTTGAACTTACATAGCCCTAATTTCTTCAAGAAATAAACTCATTAAAAAACAATAACATTACTCCTCTTTTTACTATAGCATTCTTTAAGTTAAATGGATGCCCATGCTGTAATTCCGTATCTTAATTTAACTCTTTCCACCAAGCCAATTCTTTCAGAAGCTTTAAAGTAGCCAACAAAAATGTAAAAAGTTAGAAAATGCACAAGCTGAGTAATACCTTAAATTTACAAAATGAAATTAAATCAGTATACACTTACTTAATAGCTATACAAAGATGAGTAAGACAGGTCTGTCATCCTCAGAGAATTTAAACAGATAACATGGAATTCCATTTCCTTGGAATTCCAAGGAAAGAGAACATTAAACTTATGTGTTTGGTATATGGTTTTCAAAGGTACTACATCCATCAATTATTCTTTTGAGGTTAAGACTTGTAATTAAGACAGACAAATCTGAATTTTAACATTTTTTTTTCAAAAGAAATTGTCGGAAAGTCATCCACAGTCACCATTAAAAATATAAAACCAGTCTTAACATTAATTTCATCATTTAAATCCTCATCTTTCTTCTCCCAAAGCTCCCTTTATAGTATGCTAAATAAAGCCCACCATCTCCTACGGCATACTCCACAAAGTCCCTCAGTATGCCAGCATAAATTACTGATTTAACACAGCTTAGAGATGGCAAATATGATCGTCAAAAAACAGTGTTTCCAAAAGGGCTCCTTGCCTTATTTCCTTGCTTTCTTAAGCATAAAAGTTTTGATTCAAACCCAGAGTCACAAATTTTCCATAACAATGTCTCAAAACATTTATATGAATGATTAACAAAGGAAAATAAAGCTAAAAAAAAATAGTGAGGCAGTAAATATGCTACCATATTCAATCCTGCCAAAATCTCTGAAGTATGAGGCTATTCCTAACTCTGTTGAACATGCCTAGTCATTAAGTGCCATTCAGGTAAACAAAAGTTTATCATTTATCATTTTTATGACATTAACATGTTTCTCACATGAGTGTCACAATAATCACAGAGAGTTTACAGAGCATCATTTGGCTCAAGTGCACAGTAAGTAAGTGGTAAAGCCAGATTTTTAAAATAGGTCTTCTAACTCCTGGTTTGCTATTCTTCCCACAACATTATGCTGCCACTCTTTAAGGTAAACAGCACTTAATGCAAGTCGAAGTTAAAACTGTTTAAAATATGAAAGAGGACCAATGAACTGCACTGCCTAAAGTCTTCAGATAAATTCAGGAAAGAAACAGTGTTTATAGAAGGGGAAAAAAAAAGTACTTTCTTGAGTCTCTGAGGACAATGACTTCAAGACACACTGGAGGATCACAAAGACAAATCAGTGCCAATTAACTATGATACAACGCCTTCTAATCACTTAGATTTGTTCCTCACAATTTCGTCCATCAAGGCCATTGTTCTCTCTTGTCTCTTTGATAACAGCCATTCTGACAGGTGCAAGGTGATTATCTTATTGTGGTTTTGATGTGCATTTCCCTGATGATTAATGATATTGAACATCTTTTCATACACGTGTTAGCCATCTGTATGTCTTCTTTGGAAAAATATCTATATAGATTTTCTGCCCATTTTATAATCAGATTGTTTGGGATGCTTCATTTCTTGAAAGAGTACTTCACTATTGTCTCTGAGATCATCTAAGCCAATGTCACCACACATAATGATGCTGGCACTTTTCTGACCTTACCATAAGATGTCAACAGAAAATTTCTGTACAACAACTAGGTGACATTTTAAATAGGAGTCAAACTTACAGGATATCGACAATGCACATAACTCAAACGATGTAATAATAATATGAATAACTATAAACAAGTTCACATATGCACTGAAAAAGACACCTCCACACTACCTGGCCCACAATGATTCTAAGATACCATCAATTTTAAGATGTGTTATCAATTTGAGGAATACTAAAATGTGAAAAATCTGTGCATCTTAGAATGAATAAAATAAGGTTTATTTCAGTGAAATGCTATATACAGGTCAGTCACAGTTACCCATGTGTCTCAAGTTAGGATAAATTAAAATAGTATTAAAAATAATTTTTAGGGGCATCTAGATGGCTTAGTTGGTTAAATGTCTTAGGGTACATTTGATCTTAGGGGAATGAGTTCAAACCCTGCACTAAAATAAAAAAAATTAACAAATAATAATGATAATTTTTATAAATTTTATTTTAACATAACTCAAAGGAACCAAATATCTACTTCTTGTCTCCTTCTCATTTTTTTTCTCCCAGTTTATATAAGAATAAAATAATCAAAAAGGAAGTTCCTATGTTATCCAGGATAAATAATCAGTAACAAAAAAACTATTGATCTGTTGTCTTTTGAAGCATATGTGAAAACAAAAACATCTACCATATCCAGATCACAATACTGTATGATAGATTACAACAGCAAAAAGTTAGTTTTTTCTTCTTTTAAAAGTGACAGTAGACTTAAACAGAAATTAATATTGCTCTCCTGAGAGGCGCTCTCTGTTTATATACAATAATTTTAATGACATGCTATTTAAACACAGCTTTATATAACACCTTCCAATGGGCTTAGACTTTAGAAATCACATTGAGGAAAAAGCTGTATAGCAATAAAGACAACCTGCTCTAACCATTTTTTAAAAATCATTCCAGGAAAGAAAGAGAAAAAGGTCAACTCTTTTTAATCAAAACTCTCTATTTCAATATCCTTTAAAATATAAAGTCAGGCTTTTAGGGGGTCAGAAAAAAAGTTCATTTTTTTACCTAAGTTCTTTAATAAACATGACTCCTTTAATAGTATAACACTATGTTTGATAAAGATATTTTATTTCCAAATTTTATAACTGTGAGAGCAAATGATACACTTTCACACACCTGGAAGAGGTCCAACAGGTCCCCATATCCTAGGGGTTTCCTTGCTCTGTGCAGTTTCACTACATAATTGTAGTTTTTATCCTGGAAAGAAAGAATTAAACTAGGATACCCCACTATGAATCACATTTATGGGGGTTAAAAGTTCCATTATGATAAATTTTAAATGGTCATTAAATAACAAACTGTAATTCTTGTGAAAGAAATAAAATGTGATGCAGACACAACTGCTATCCTCAAAATCCCTTAAAGTTTAATTATGGAAAAGACTGATATTTCTAACAACATAAAAAAAATAATTTAATGATTCTAAAATCTGAAAATACTTTAATAAAGTCACTCAAGAATAGAAGGACAAAAAAAATATGGGCAGTTTCATATTAAAAGCACATTGTATAAAAAGTAAGGATATTCAACAAATGATGCTGGTTTAATCAGTTAGTAATTCTGCACAAGAAAAAGAAATCTAGGTCCTCATGTCACTCCACATATTAAATAAGAAAAAAAAATTTAAAAAAACTAAAAGAAAATAAAAATGTCTACTATGCGGGGGAAGGGCTTCCTAAATTCAAAACAAATGAGAAAAGTTAGATTATGTAAACATGAAAAACATCTAGACAAAAATTTAAAAGATAAATGACTTGCAGGAAATATAAACATGATGGGAAGTCAATACTTTCGCTATGTAAACAGCTCAAATAATTTGATAAGAAAACACAAAAACTCAAAGAAATAAATGTAAAATGAAAAAAAGGAAATAATATATTCAGAAGAAAATGTTCAACATTAAAGACAAACGTCAATTAAAATAAGAATCACTTGCCTGTTCAATTTCCAAAAAAGATTTTTTTAAGATAATAATCAGGCAAAGATGTTATAAAAATACACTCACATATTGCTGCTAAAGGCATAAAGTTTTAGCTTTTCAAAAAGCACTACGGTAACAAATTCCAAGACCATGTTCATATACTTTGATTTAATAATCTCATTTCTAGATATTTATCTTTAAAAAAATTCCAAATACTGAAATATGTCTAACATAAAGGAATGGTTAAATAAGCTACAAGCACTTTTTCCAATATTATGAAGGAATTTTAAAAAATTAGAAAAGACAGCATCAAAAGAAAGTACTTAACAGTGTAAAAATACAAATTAAAAGGTTAAAAAGTGGGCGCCTGGGTGGCTCAGTGGGTTAAGCCTCTGCCTTCGGCTCAGGTCATGATCTCAGGGTCCTGGGATCGAGTCCCGTATCGGGCTCTCTGCTTGGCAGGGAGCCTGCTTCCCTCTCTCTCTCTCTCTCTGCCTGCCTCTCTGTCTACTTGTGATCTCTCTCTGTCAAATAAATAAATAAAATCTTAAAAAAAAAAAAAAAGGTTAAAAAGTTTTGGGGCGCCTGGGTGGCTCAGTGGGTTAAAGCCTCTGCCTTCGGCTCAGGTCATGATCCCAAGGTCCTGGGATCGAGCCCCGCATCGGGCTCTCTGCTCAGCAGGGAGCCTGCTTCCTCCTCTGTCTCTCTGCCTGCCTCTCTGCCTACTTGTGATCTCTGTCAAATGAGTAAATAAAATCTTTAAAAAAAAAAAGGTTAAAAAGTTTTTAAGTATCCAAGGAAAAGAATAAATAAGAACATATTACGCTGTAGAGAAACTATGTAGTATCTGGCCCACTAGATTAACTTGTAAGCATGAAATTAATTACAGCTCCCTAGGTCAGTTAGCCAAGATTATAGAACTAGCCCACCAACAGACCTCAACTTTATGACGGTACACTGAAATACACCTTCCACACTGCTGTGCGAATAGTTTACATAAAAACATTAAAATGAGGGGCACCTCGGTGGTTCAGTTGTTAGGCATCTGCCTTTGGCTTGGGTCATGGTCCCAGGGTCCTGGGATCAAGCCCCACATGGGGCTCCCTGCTCAGCAGGAAGCCTGCTTCTCCCTCTCCCACTCCCCTTGCTTGTGTTCCCTCTCTCTCACTGTGTGTGTGTCTCTCTCTGTCAAATAAATAAATAAATAATCTTTTTAAAAAAGAAAAAAAAAAAAACCATTAAAATGAATGTGCCACTGTCCTGATTCAAACTTTTCCATCAAGCAGCTCACGAAGTTACACAATGGCAATGCTTAAATAGTGTATCCAAATAGACCAAACTGTTCTCTCTCCCATATATTCAAGTAATCTGCTTTACTTTCCACTTAGATACCTTATTTGCCTGGCTAACTTCTTCCTTTTTTAAAAGATTTTTTAAAACGATTTTTTTAAGATTTTACTTATTTATTTGAGAGAGAGATCACAAGTAGGCAGAGAGAGAGGGGGAAGCAGGCTCCCTGCTGAGCAGAGAGTCTGATGCAGGGCTCGATCCCAGGACCCTGAGATCATGACCCCAGCTGAAGGCAGAGGCTTAAGCCACTAAGCCACCCAGGCGCCCCCAGCTAACTTCTTTTTAAGCTTTGAGACTCAGCTTCAGATCCCCAGGCTGGGTTGGATACCTTCTCTATGTTCCTATAATAATAAGCCTGTCTATTTTTCCATCTTGGCATTGACCACAGTATTAAAATTCTCATTTAGGGGCTATCTCCTTCATTATTCTGTTATCTGACTGATATGAACTAAGTATGACAAAATTCATCTACCAGAGTCATCATAACATGTAAAATTACAATAAAGACTGGGAAGTAGTAAAACACAGTAGAGGCGGCACTAAGAGACTTACTCACATTCTGGAGTGACTCACTCACTATTAGCCTACATTTAATGAGGGCTTATTATTTCCTACATAATATGCTAACTACTAACAATATAAGGAAGAGTATGCATCTCTCCTAGTGATTCTTACATGATTTCCTTATTAACAATGTATATATGATATATATTCTACAGATGTTTATAAATTATCATAAGCATATATACTGATAAGATAGAAAATACTAAATAAAATCAGCAGATAAATTACCTTTTAACATCAGAAAATAATTCCAAAGCATATTTACTCATTGCTATTTAAAGACCTTTTAGTAGTAAGACCATGTAGATATGAAAAAGGTGAGGGAAACTGTGAGAAGAGAACACAAATCACACAAAATGATCATCTATGTGAAAATTCTATACGTAAACTGGCAGTAGCTGAAAGCAGCCAAAGATAGATGTAACCATTATGGTTTTGAGTATGGGTTAAATACACAATTTTAAGATATCACAACTTCATTGGTTTCCTTGTTTCAACTATTCAAAAAGCAGATTCTCTGTTTATGTAATTCTTGTATAACACAAGCCTTCTCAGTCAACCTCAAGTACATTATAAACTGGCTTAATAAAAACATTTTGTAATTTATGGTAGTCAAGTGTAAGATTAAGGCATTTGGCCTTGTAAAAGAAAAACTTGATGTTGCTATGTCTCATTTGCAGAGTTTTTATCTTTAAAGAAAAAGAAAATTCTGAGATAATGATCTGTATATCTGAATCGATGCTGACATTACCTGGCATAGCATTCCCACTTATGTCAGCATTCATGACAGCAGTGAAAACAAAGAAAAATAAACATTAAAGGAGGATGCTTAAAAGAAGGGGAGATGCAAAGCAAAGATTTATTCTGCAATGTAAATAACCTTCCTTTGGAAAATAAATCTAAGAAAACTAAAGCTGGCTAGAAATCTATGCTGAATATCACTGGTCAGACTAGTTAATCCTAATTAAGGGTGCTGATTGTTATAGCAACCCTTTTTATTTTCTGAATATGTAGAGATATCTGAGAATTCAATATCCCATTTCATTTGCAACTCCTCCATGGTTTGGTATCTTTAAGATCCATGATAGCACAAAAGAAGTAACCTACAGTCTCTAGAACTATAGAGAAGTAAACACTTCTCAAGAAATTAAAATTTTTTAAAAGTTAACTACAAATTTTTCTTAGTATAAACTGTATTCTAATTAAGTAATTTAGAAACTATATATTGACAAAACTCTTTTCCCTTATTCTTGAGAGCCTTTCATTTTCAACATGATAGTGTTCTAAGTATCAATGCTATAGATACTTGGTAAAAAATGCAAGGAAATAGTTTAAGTGCTATATAGCTCCTCAATTACATGGCTCTGGACACTATGGATCTTAAAACATAAACTATTAATTGTATTTGCATAAAGATTTGTTTAGCATCATTTGAATAAAGCTAATTTAATTAAAACAAACAGCCCACCTATACATTAAACTCACACTGATAGAGACAAAATTTTCTTACTTGTTCTTAAAATTCACCAATTAGACATTTTATTTACTTTGGTATAGAACTCAGCACCAGACAGTGATCCTCTGAAGAAATCAGTCTCTTTAAAAAACGTTCATCAGCTACAGACCCAATGAAAACGTCTACTCTTGGTGAATAACTAAGGACATGATATCAGCAATTATAGTAGCAAAAGTTACTATTTGTAATGATATTCTAAAATGATTAGCTAATTTAAAAACATCCAGATCATAATTTATCTTAAAACATTAGTTTCCTCACAGTGGCTAATCCACCCAACATGCATCTCCCAAAACCCACTATCCCACCCTCCAATCCAACCATACCTACCTTTGCCTTTACCCACCACTTTCACTATAACCCTTCTCAAAGTGCACAGAGCATTATTCAGCGCTGTGAATAATGTTACAAAACTATTTGGTGTTTCGACAGATTGTTCAAAATCAGAGAAGAAGCTGTGAGAAACAGATGCAACACAGGAAAGCTCACCCTAAGGGCAAATGTCCAGCAAAGCCCGGCAAGCCCAAGTGAAATCCACCTTCCACCCTTAAAACTTGCCCCCAAAAGTCTTCACTTCATTTTGTAATACTCTTTGAGATTCCACCAATTAGGGATTTTTTGGTATCACTTTTAAAAACGTAAAGAGATTTATGAGAGTTGGAGAGATTCTCCACTATTTGAATTTTGCGTCAATCCACGTAATAGGACGGCTTTTCTCCTATAACCAGCTGAGAGCAAAGCACCATTGGAACTGGAAATGCAGACTGAAGGAACAGTAAAGTAAGCAACAGTTACATATAACCCTTGGGAGGGAGTAGCTAGTGTGGAAACCTCACAATACCATGGCAGCATACTGTAGCGGGAAGAACATGGGCTCTCAACAGCCCTGGATTTAAATCTAGTTCCACCACTTAATCATGTGACCTCAGTCAAGTAACTTAATCTCCTTGCATGTCAACATGCTCTATTATAAAGTAGAAGTATTTCCCCACAAAGTTTTCTTTTATTAAAGTGGCACATATGTCTCACATGTAACAGATTCTCAGAAAATGCTACTTTCCTTTTCCATGTTCATTACAGAGGCAAGAACAAAAAGGTGCCAAAGAAAAGAAAGAAGTAGATGGAGTATCAAAAAGAGTGCCAAAGAGGAACTCCCGAAATTCCTCCTTGAATACCAGTTCAGTCAAGAGAATGTAAGAAAACTTTTTTTTTCTTTTCTCCACCCAGTTCCCATTCTTTCTTCATGACCATACTGTCTTAGTCCTAGGATTCAAAACTCATATAGTACTACTAAATTTATAATACTACATTATCACCTGTTTATATTATATAAAAATAAAATAGATCTTGGAAGGTGGACTAAGAATCAATCTTTCATTCCATTCAGCACAACAAATATTAATTGAATGTCTTTTATGGGTAAGGTATGTCTTAGGTGATGGACAAGACATGGAGGAGAATGCAAATCCTTGCCTGGAAGACAAGTAGTTTTAACTTTTCTGATTTCAGAGAATTTCATGACATTCATCTTTGGCAAACCCAATTAGTTCGTAAGTTAGGGACTTTTACATGTTATCATCATAAACAGCATGCTAGGGCCTAAAGGAGAGGCCACAGAAAACTGATAGCTGTTTTCTGGGTTTTTTAAAGATTCTACTTTTGTTATTAGCGAAATTTTCATTAATGGTTGAATTTTTAAGCAAAAAATTACCTGCCAAAATTTCGGTGTTTCGTGCAGCTATTGTTTTAACTTTTATTATTCCTGATTCAGCAGCCTGCAAGAATAAAAATAATTAGAACATAAAAGTTACTATCAACATGAATTATCTAGGGAAAGAAATCATATATGATCACTATTATCTTTATTTTCAAAACTTCAGAAACTAAAGCCTAGTAGTGCCATAAATATTAAATGTAATAAAATGTGATTCACCTGATTACTCACATGCAAACTCGGTATTACAGCATGTTGCCTTTCTCTGCCTAAGGCACATTTAATCCCTCATGAATTGAAATGTTCATAAAATATAAAAATAATATACAAAAACAAAGTCTAATGAAAAAAACTAGGTTTCTCCTTCCCCATTTCATACCTCTGTCCCCACCACTAAAAAAAATTGCAAAACACTGCAAAATCAAGTAGACCTGTTTTGGATTTGAGAAGAATGAATAATCAAGAACTTTGTTATTACCTTTAGTTTACATTTTTTTAAACACCCACTAGATTTTCATAAGGCAACTAAAACACTGTATCATTAAGTACATTTAGCTGGCAGCATTTGGAAGTTATATAGCATTTTATACAATGCCACAGAACTGTGCTGTCCAAGACAGTAGCCATTGGCCACACGTCGCTATCAAGCACTCTGTATGAGGTTAGTCTGAATTGAGCTGTACTCTTAAGTATAAAATACACACCAAATTTTGAAGACTTAGTATGAAAAGGAAATGTAAACTATCCCTTAAATATTTACACTGGTTAAATGTTGAAACAGTATTTTGAATATATTGGGTTAAATTATATACTATTAAAATTTAATGCCTGTTTCTTTGTATTTTTAATGCAATTTAAAATTACACATATGGATTGCATTTGTGGTCCACATTATATTTCTATTGGACAGTGCTGACATATAACATTGATATATAACTTCCACCACAGAAACTCAGAACATTTTCACTATCAAGAAACATGCCTATTTAATACTTATACTGGTCTCCACACTTCCAAAAATAATATATATTCATAAGTTATATGCCTAAGTTTTCCTATTAATTTGCTTGCTACTTGCTCATTTATTTTGTCATCTCTTACTGCTTGCTAAGAGACAAGTGATAGCGGGTTCTAAAGGTTTAAAAATCATTATGGAAAAACAGCTGTGTCCTGGGGGTTCTTAGTTTGAGGGGCACTGGATAAATGCATAAAATAAATACTACACTGTAGGCTATACTATGTATAGTATATGACCTTTGTCATTCTGTTGGTTTCCAAGCATGTGAAGCCCTTGCCTGTGTTTGCAAATTTCCCAAGTTCATGAGTTCTGACGCAGGATAGAGCTTATCTACACTATTAAAAATGGAAAGTGCCAGATAACTTGCTTTCCCCCATGCCCTGGGAGCCTATTCTAATCCAAATAGACACACTTAGCAGGGATTCTGAACATGGAGAGAAAAGCAGAGACAAGAGAAAATTCTTTCTGATGACAGCAATAGTGAAGGTGACATCTACTTTCCCAGGGCAGTAATAGCAGAATCCAGTGGCAGCACAAAGGGGCCAGTGCCATCTCAGGTATCCAGTCACTTGTTTGGCAGAGAACAGCAGGTTCCAGATATTTAGATTCTCTTGGTTTCTGCACTTTTTCTAAAGCTGGTTCCATCCAGCCTTCTATCAATTATGTGAGCCACTCAATATATATCAGTACACTTCATTTCTGCTAAATCAGTCAGAGCTGGTTTTCATTGCTCACAACTAAGAAGCCTGATATACTAGGACTTACTTCTACAACTTTAAGAAATGAAAACGTCCCAAGTTAAATGAACATTGCTACAAGCAAAAATATAGTAAAAATAAAATTCTTCAGGGAAAGATAACTGATTTTCTAATTATTTGGGGCAGGCAGTGTGTATCAGAAACACCAAAGGCTTAAAAAAATCCTGATGCCCAGGTTGTAACACATTCCAAGGAATGCCAGTGGGAGCTAGGTATCAGTATTTTTTCAAATCCTCAGGTGAGTCTACTATGCAACAAAATCTTAAAGATGATTGCAATAATGTATGCAAAAGATGATGGTATAAAAAAGATGATGCCCAAGGTAACAGTGATTGAGATAATAAAAAATGGTCAGATTCTAAATATACTTTGAAGATGTACAAACCATAGCAAACTTACGATAAAAATTTGGGTAAAGAAAAACAAAAAAGCAAAAATGCAAGAACACTGAAATCATTATATATACTGTGTTATACCCACACATCCCATCTCAAACTCTGTTACGTAAATTTCTTACAGAGCCACTCTGTTGTCACTGAGATTACTTCTACCATCATTTCAAGCTCTTTCCCTCTTCACTATGACCCTTTGTACCCCATATATGTTCAAGTTCAGTATTTCTTCCTGCTCAGCATCAAGAAAAATTGGTCTAACAGAACCATCATAAATACCACTGTTAATTGTCCTGACTCTGAATTCTAGCTAGTCTGACCTAAACAGTTTCCAAAATCAGTCCTATCACTTGCTAGATACCAGATGTCAGTCAGTAAAAGATTTCAAATTTGCTAGACACTATTCTGATTCCCTGAGATAAATTAATAGTCTATCCACATCTGTGTCAGAGATATGTATAAAGAAGTATAAATAAATAAATTGTAAAGAGTATAAAATGCTTAACAAATATTTTTATACCTACACAATGAGGAAAAGGAATAAAAAGTGGGTGGGTTTTGTTTTTTTTTTTTAAGTATAATAGTTCCAAAGTAGTGTTTTAAAAGATACATAACCAGTATTTTCATTCCTAAACACAAAAAAAATCGTAAGGACTATTTGTTGTCTTAGAGATAATTAGACCTATCTTAGAGATCCCCATTTTTTACATGCAGGTTTCTACTCTTTCTACTTTGAAAATGTAACAGCTTATCCCCTAGGCACCCTGTGGAAAGTCTCATTATCAGAGTTTACTGACAACATTTGTATACCAGGGACTCCCTAACCACTACAGTCTTGCTTCATACACTGGCTACGTCTTCAAGAGTGTCTTTTATAAATGGAGGTATTCAGACTCAGATTGCCTTCTGTTTATCAATGATAGTCTATGTGAAGAAGAGTCTTTAACTTCTTGCTTTATAAGTATCCTCTACTCTGATCAGGTTAACTCGTATATCCACTAGGGAATTACTCAATTATAAACACAGTTATTTTTTTTTCCTGAACTGGCTCTCAAGCATAAAATATTTTTTTAAGAAAGTTGCCATTTCTGTAGGCTTAGGTAGAGATAGGATAGGATAGGATAGGATAGGTTAAGGTGGGTAGTCTAATATATCTATTCCTGGGGGTAATCTGAGGAAAAAACACCAAAATTAAATATACTGTAGAACTTAATACCCTTTACTCTTAAAATTAATCTCTCTCAAGAAATATTTTTTCTTTTTTTCAATATTTTTTGCTTACCCAAACAGACTCACCAGGGACTTTGGCACAGAAAAGCAGAGACAAAAAGAATATGTACCCCTCTTCCAAGACCATCTAGAATATTCTTGGCATCACTTCTTACTCGGTAAACTCTTCCTGGGCAATCTCAAAATTCCATGGTTTCAATTACTTTCTAAATGCTGAAGACTCCTAAATTATATTCCTGTTCCTTGCCTGTCTCCTAAACTGTAGGACTTATTAACCTAAATGTTTAAGGGGCACCTAAAATTCAAGATATTCAAAATAGGTGTCATCATGTCACCCCCTCCACGCATTTCCACTTCAGCCCCAAAAACACTTGTTTCTCCTCCTTATAATCCCTATTTTTCTGAACAGCAGCAGCATCCATCTACTCACTGACTACACATCTAGAGATTCTCCCTCATCCCACAAATCTGATCAACCATAAAGGCTATTTTGTGAGCATATCTTATATTCATCCTTCTCAAACCCCACTTCTTCGCCTTGATTTAAACTTCTCATTATCAACCTAAACTAGTAAAATGAAGGTTCTACTAGTTTAGAACCTAAACAACCTAGAGATTTCTCTACTTATAATCTTGCCCTCCATTCATCCACTGAGTCAAATTTTCAACGGTTCCCTAGCACCTATCTCTACTAGCATTTCTCAAAACTGAATAGTGTAAGGCCACCCTTTAAAGGAAACAAAACAAAACAAAAACAAAAACAAAAACAAAAAAAAACCCTCATAGACCTACCCAGTTACTGACAAATCTAAGCATGTATAAATCAAATTAGGAACAAATTCCTTATTTTTACTGCTCCTAAATTATAAACCCAACAAATTCAAAAGTTATATACAGACCCATACTAACACTAATTTAATGTGACAAATAATGTTTTGCTGAAATTAAACCACTGCTGGTAACATTAAGATAACTGTAGACTTATGGGGCAGGCTCTCCTGATTTTGGCACCCTTATAGTACCATAAGCAGTGACAGAAATAATTTCTTCCATCAGTTTTTTCCGTGACAACTATCAAAAAGCTTTCCCATATTTGTGGGCTATCTATGGTTTGTACCTATAACACTTTATCCCATTTACCTCATTACATGTCTATTCCTCCATTCCAACTGTAAGCCCCATAAGGACAAGAAATATATTCTATTCATCCCTTCATATTACTAATGCCTAACAGTGCCTGGCATATAGGAGCTACATAATAAATGTTTCTAAACAAAAACATAAAAAGTTCTAAGTAGAAGAAGAGACTTCATTGCCCATTAACTGAAAAATCCAGGGGAAATCTGACCCAGAGGAAATCTGACCCAGAGGTTCACAAGGCCATCAGGGCTGCAGTTCCACTTCTTTGCCATTCTACTGGATCTGTCCTGTTCCATGGTAGGTGAATCTTTAGGCCACTTCCAATCTTGGCAATAAAAACGCTGCAGTCATTCTACACCTCACAATTTTATATGACACTATCTAATAAAGATCTCTTTCAGTAGCTTTTAAGAATGAAAGGAAACTCCTTGTCCAGGAGCACTCACTGGCATTATGTAAGTTGGGCAGAAATGAAGGTGGGATGGTGGGGGTGGGGAGGGTTTAAACTAGATTAAACTAATCAAGGTATGGTACCCTGAAGAAGGAGTAAGATTAATTCACCTCAATCCAAAGGTCTAGAAATGAAGAGGAAATGGATGTTAGGAAGAGAATTAACAAATGTCCACTACTTGAACTACGGACAAACTAAAAAAAAAAAAAAAGAATGCTAATTCCCTTTGTCAAAGCTTCTATGTTCTTTTTTATTATGTTCTGTTTAAAAAAAAAAAAAAGAACTTTTTTTTAACTTTCATCTATGAAAACAGATCTCAAAATCAGAACTAATTTACCAAAGGTCCAAATTAATAATCCACAGGACATAGCATAAAAAAAGAGTTAAAGTAGTACTGTGAAATTCAAGTTAACAGCAACTTGGATTTAAAAATGTACTCATAAAAAAAATAAAATAAAATAAAAATAAAAATGTACTCATAAGACATCAGGCAGGCATAAAGCTGCCTAAAGACTTATGATTTTGGATGTCAGGTAAAATCAAAAGACCTAAAGTGAAGTCTACACTTGGGAATAGGGAGATCTAGAACATTCCCTAGAGAACAATATATGTGATATGCCTATGTATATGGCATCCCTTTTCTTTCCTTTCAAAAAAAATTTAATCTCCAACAAGTAACTAATTAGTACTTCCTAGATATAAAAATGCTTTGCACTATGGTGAACAGAAAGATAAACAAGATTCAAGATTTACCCATAAGGAGCTATTTGGACAAAAAACAAAAAACAAAAACCCTAAAATCACTGTAACAAAAGGTAAAATATAAGAGTTATGAGGAAATAACTTTTAAAATAAGTTTAAATGAAAATTGAGAAAACAGAGGGAAACATAATAGCTTGAAAACCCTGGGAAGGAGCTGTAACAGTTTTGCTGTAGCAACTACCAGTACATGGCACACAGCAGGTACTCAAAAACTATTTCATGAACAAATGAATGAAGGGATGAGAAAATTAGAAAATTATCTGGGGGCACCTGGGTGGCATAGCAGGTTGGATATCTAATTCTTCGTTTCAGCTCAGGTCGTGTTTCTCAGGATCATGCCTCAGGGCTGTGGGATCAAGCCCTGCATCAGGCTCCATACTCAGTGCAAAGTATGCTTGAGATTCATTCTCTCTCTCTCTTTCTCTCTCTCTCTCTCTCTCTCCCTCCACCGCCCCTCCCCCTTGCAGGCAAATGCTCCCTCTATCTCAAATAAATCAATCTTTTTTTTTTTTTAAGATTTTACTTATTTATTTGACAGAGAGAGAGACAGCGAGAGAGAGAACACAAGCAAGGGGAGTGGGAGAGGGAAAAGCAGACTTCCCACCAAGCAGAAAGCCCGATGCTGGGCTGAATCCCAGGCCCCCAGGATCATGACCCAAGCCGATGCCCAATGACTGAGCAACCCAGGTACCCCATCAAATAAATAAATCTTCAAAAGAGAAAAGAAAATTATCTGTAAAGCTGATTCATTCATGCAACAAATGGATAAGCAACATTTAAAGTGGGATTAAATGAAAGGTAGGAGTTTTTGTTTTTTTTTTAGATTTTATTTATTTGACAGACAGAGATCACAAGTAGGCAGAAAGACAGGCGGCGCGGGGGGGTGGGAAGCAGGCTCCCTGCTGAGCAGAGATCCAGATGTGGGGCTCGATTCCAGGACCCTGGGATCATGACCTGAGCCGAAGGCAGAGGCTTTAACCCACTGAGCCAACCAGGTGCCCCTAGGATTTTTTTTTTTTTTTAAGATTTAATTTATTTGTCAGAGAGAGAAAGAACAAGCAAGGGGAGTAGCAGGCAGAGGGAGAAGCAGCCTCCAGCTGAGCAGGGAGCCTGACATGGAACTCGATCTCAGGACGCTGGGACCATGACTCAAGCCAAAGGCAGATGCTTAACCCACTGAGCCACCAGGTGTCCAGAAAGGCAGGATTTTTTTTTTTTTTTTTTTTTTTTTAAGATAGGAGAAGGTGAGTCTGGGCCAGCAAAAGGAACCTCAGAAACATGAAAGAGGAAAGCAGTAGCACATATTTGGAGAATATGCAGCAGGCAATACATCTTGGCTGAAGTATAAAGGAATATGAAGAGAATATGAGGGTGATGACACTAGAAAGGAAGGTTAGGACAATCAAGGAGGGTCTTAAATGCCATGCTAAGGGGTCCTTTACGTACAGAGCAGCCACTGAGTGTTTCTGAGCCACTTGAGTATATTAAGCTAGTGGTTACATGTAGAATGGTTTATATTTTGTGCCATTATTGCATACTAAAGGCCAGGCATTTGAAACCTGGAACTAAAATAATACGCTGAGAAAACAGAAAGAAGAAGAGGTATGTTGGAAATTACAGAGCAGGAAGGAACAGGCGACAATGAATACAGAGAGCATACGGGGAGAAGATAGCCAAATGTGACTAAGGTAAGCACCAGTGATAAATGCCATCAACAGGATAAATGCCATCAACAGAACAAATGAAAGGAGGGGAAAGGGCAAGTTTTTAGATAAGTAAGTTCAATTTCAAGAAGTTCTATTTCAAGTGTGGGAAAGATATTCTGGTAGGTGTGTTCCACCAACAGCTAGAAACACAGGTCTCTGCTCAGGAAAGAGAGCAGAGTCCGTGCAGCCAATTTCGGAGTTAGTGGTACTGGGGTTAAGGCCAGCAGCAGGGGGAGTTAACAAGATGCCAGTGCTAAGGGATGAGTATGGAGAAGAGGCCTGAAAATAAAACTTAGGATACACTTATAAATAAACAAACGGAGAAGGAATAGAGCCAGGAGAAACAGGAAAGTAAAGTGATACAAACTTCAAAATGAGAGAACTGCAACATGGAAAAGAATGATGAATAGTAACAAAAAATGAAGCAAGGCAGAGGAATGGAAACAATGGTAAGAACAAGTTGAGTATGTTTTAAAGGCACTTTGCAGTATGATACAATGGAGAGGAGTTTCAAAAAGATGCACAGGGATTCACATCCCAGTTCTTCCACCTTCAGCTTTACTAACATGTGCAAGTTACTGAACCAAGAAAAAACCGTAATTTCCTCATCTGTAAAATTAAAACAGCATCTTGTAATAGAATCAATGGATGCAATGTCCCTAGACTAATGAAAAGACAATATTTTACTTAATACTGAGTTAACTTCATAATGATAAAGGCAGTCTCTCATTCATTTTCTTATTTCCCACCATGCTTTACACTTAAGACACTAATAAATTCCTATTAAATTATAACAGTGATAGCAAAACCCAGTGTTTTATACATGCCTGAAAATAAGCTCTACTTATATAAAAGAAAAAAGGGAAAAATTCCATTTTTTTTAAGATTTTATTTATTTATTTGACAGAGATCACAAGTAGGCAGAGAAGCAGGCAGAGAGAGATAGGAGGAAGCAGACTCTCTGCTGAGCAGAGAGCCCGATGCGGGGCTTGATCCCAGGACCCTGGGATCATGACCTGAGCTGAAGGCAGAGGCTTTAACCCACTGAGCCACCCAGGCGCCCCAAAAATTCCATTTTTGAAGTATGTCCTAATGTCTTTTATTTCTTCTGTATCACCAAAGCACAGTGATAAGAAGATAATCAATACATTGGACTAAAAGATGTTTTTACTGATCTTTGCTCTCATTTTCTTCATAGAAGTAAAAATACAATGATCAAAACACTTAGTGAAAAAAATGTTTTATATTTTAACAATAAATGTCATTGTTTATGGTACTTTCATAAATGTATAAGACATGTTACAGACTAACCAAAAGCTGTTTAAAGAACTCTCACTGTAAAATGCTCTTAGAATACTGCGATAATCTAGAAAATTTTCCTAGAAGTTCTAGTGAAAACATTTCTGCTTATATTATTCTTGAAGTTAATATCTAAACCATTAATCAGAAGAAAATGAATTTAATGAGACCTTAGGAATCTAAGGTAGCTCTTCTGGAATAAAGTTATAGATACTACACTTGATCTTAGCCAAAAGGCCGAGAAGCGATGGAATAAAGTCATAGAAAGATCAGAGTCAAAGGAAAAAAAGAGAAAAAGAAAAGAAACAAAGGCCAAAGGCCACTCACCTAACACAGTAATTATCTAAAATTGCATTATACAGGAAAATAAGTCTTGACTAAAATGATTTCCAACTCCTTACATACTTCTCATACTAATGTGACTGGGGTTGGTAAGTTTTTTTGAATAAATTATGAAAATTTATTTCAATATACAAAACACCAACTTATTCTACTACACTTCTGAGAAAAAGAACACAATTGGTTGTGTCATGAGTAAATTTGTTCAACCAACATCAACAGAAATAAAAAACTACATTATAAAATATTAAACCAAAATAGCTCCCGTTTAAGCATGCAAACATTATCCAGCCCTCATTCTTAACTGTCAAACGATCCTGAAAATGAGATCTTCTCCCTACCAGAAGAGCCAACCAACTTGGTCCTCAGTCCTCAAACAGCTGGTCAAACAAAGAATCCTGTCATGATAAGTAAAAGGCATCTCTCTCACCAAACTAATACATAAAAACACTGGGCACTGATCAACTCTACTATAAGAACGTTTGCTTTTTAAGGCAAAAATCTCCGACAACTAACTCTTATCAAGCCCAAATACACAAGACAAAACAAAGCACCTGGCATGGAAAGACTACTTGCACTTTTTCTTTTTTTTTTTTTTACTATTTATACCCTTATTGATTCCACTTCATTAAAAAGGAAAGAAAAAATCCATTCAAAACCCTAATTCTGACCACCTCAACTCAAATGATCTTCATTCCCTTCCTCTTCTACCACCCATTCCCAGGACTTCATCATCCTCTAGGGCAGCCTAATTTGGCAATCTGAAATCCATATCCCCTTACTGTCCCAATCCCTGTCCTTCTAGCTCTCCCACTCCTCAGCTCAACTGGTGCTGCTAGTGCCTTAACCTTCCATTTTCTTCCAATCAACCAAAATTTTGTTGGATTTCCTTCTTTAGGAATACAACATAGATCTCACCATCTATCATCATTTCAACCACTTTTCCTGCTAAGACTCTTAAGTGTCCCAAGTCAATTTCTCCTCTACTTCTCTAAAGTGACCCACTGCTCCCCTCAAACTTTCTACCCATCACTCCTTTCACTAATTACTCCTAGCAGTAAGCTTGTTTCCTACCTTACCAAGAATAGAGGTAGTAGGCCAAACTGTCCACAACTTCCTATCTCTCTACAATGTCCCTCATTCAAATTTATCACATTCAAATTCATTTTTTCTTTTTCCCTTCCTCGGTCTGAGGAAAATATGCTCCTTCTCAGATTGAAAGCAAGTTCATTCACTTATGCCCTTGAAACTCCAGCTTTCTCAGGGACCTTGCTTTACAAGTATTCCCTTTCTCTCCCATATCCTTAGCTTTAGTTGGCCAGCTACCTCTTTCTCTTTATTGCTCTTTTTTCCCAAAGTTCCTTCTTTGGACCTGATATTCTCATTCTATACACTCTTCCAGAATCACTTTATCTACTCCTATGGTTTCTATTATCATGTATAAACTGATACTTCTAAATCTGAAATTCTAGACCTTCCCCTTAAGAACCAAATGATCATTTTTGAACTCCTACTGGTCAGTTCCACTTGGATGTCACACATGAATCTTAAACTTATTATATTCAGGACTACTCACTTTACCCAAAAACATCAACTCCTCTGATGTTCCTTCTCTTAGAGATCTATCTTGTTTCCCAAGCCAAAACCTGGGAGGCATCACAGATATCTCTCTCCGCGTTATATAGGAGGTCACCATGCCCTGGTAATTTTACCTGCTAAGTCTCTCTTTAATCCATGCTCTCTCTTTCACACATGCTCACCACAATGCAAGTTACCTTCTGTCTTCCTCTACTGCTACCTTCATGCAGGCAATCATTTTTTAAATTTGCCCTCTTTGCCTCAATCTCAGTCCCCTCTAATTCTTTCCACCAATACTGTCAGGAAAATGTTACTAAGGGGCACCTGGGTGGCTCAGTCAGTTAAGCATCTGCCTTCAGCTCAGGTCACGTCCCCGGGTCCTGCAATCGAGCCCCGCCATCAGGGTCCCTGCTCAGTGGGGAGCCTGCTTATCCCACTCCCCATGCTTGTGCTCTCTCTCAAATAAATAAATTAAATCTTTGAAAAAAGGTTACTAAATATGAATTTATCATTATTATTCTTGCTCTTAAAAAGCTTTAATGGCTCCCAATTACCTTCAGCATGAAATTTATTTGACATGAAATATAAACATATGCTATTTCCTCTGCCTGGAATGACCCCCTCCTCTTCTTCTATTGGCTAACTTCTACTCATCCTATTAAAGCTCAACTCAAGAATTACAAATTCTCTCTGACTGTACTTCCAATCTTAGATCCCCCTCATTTGTCTCCAGAGTAATGCCTGCAAACAGAAAACGACCAAAATGTTTTATTCATTAAATACATAAACAGAAAGCTTCAGAGATTACTACCTCTGAAGGCACTGAATTTCAATTATACAGAAATGATTTTACAAAGCTTTAAAGTAATTTTTAAAGCAAAGAAACAATTTTTCATACAAATATTCCAGAACAAATTAGCTAGCACACTTGTGCTAAAAAAGTTACACAGCTGAAGCATTAAAATCTATATTTAAGGACTAAGAAAAATAAGCAGGAATACAAGGAGAAGGAATATACTGCTGTTAATTGAATTACTACTTTATTATAAAATGACAATGAAATTACAGCCACTACTGAAACAATTTAATAGGCAAAGGATAGATTTATAAATGAAAACAACTAAGATGGAGAAAACCATGTGGAAAATCCAAAGATAAGAAGTAAATATCAATAAATAAGGGACGCCTGGGTGGCTCAGTCGGTAAAGCCTCTGCCTTCATGATCCCTCAGGTCATGATCCTCGGGTCCTGGGATTGAGTCCTGCACTGGGTTCCTTGCTCGATGGGATGCCTGCTTCTCCCTCTGCCTGCCGCTCTCCCTGCTTGTGTGCTCTCTCTCTCTGACAAATAAATAAATAAAATCTTTAAAAATAAATAAATAAATAAGGCGCTATCCTTTACCAATACTCTTTTCTTCTGTAAGCACCATGATCAAAAAAATAGAAATTACTAGAAACTTAAAGACTAAATATAGAAGCTATCACTTCATTCTACCTTGTTTAAAAGGTAGTGGGGAAGAAGGCATCCCTTCCAAAGCACATGTGCAATTACCTCTGTACTGCACTGAGTTGTTTAGTACACTTATAAGTAGTTCAGAGTAAGTATTTTTCAAGTAATATCTGCGAAGATATTGGGACAGCGTTAACTAGTAAAGCTTCTTATAGTGAGAAAGGCTTTGCCTTAAGGTCTACCAAGCACCATCCTCTCCCCATCCCCAAAATAAATAAAACAAAAATGTACCAGTTCCTGAGAGAACAAAAGCCAAAACAGCACTGCTATTAATTTCCAGGAAAAATTTAATTCAACCAAAATATTTCTTGAAAATCAAGGGTCCCTCCTAAAGAATCATCATTTTCAGACTAATTACTTCATTCTTGTTTTAAACTTGACACAGTAATGGTCATTTTCCAATTCCTAAAGTGGGACCTTAAGTATATTAGAAGTGCCACTGGTTAAGGAGTCAAAGTTCTAACATTCAACGGATTCTTATGGAGTAGGTATTATATAGGAAATTATGTATCACACCAAGATTGATTGATTGATTGATTATTTATTTATTTATTTATTATCACACCAAGAATTATTTTTGCCATTACCTCAAAGAGTAGGTGCAATCACTAAGTATCTCTTTGGCCTACGTTCAAGTAAAAAAACTAATGAGTTTTAATGAAAGTTCCTAGATTAGATGGACTGAGTTCTAGAACTCTGTAAGTTATCTGTTTGGAATTCTGAATGCATTTTCCTAAAGAAATAATGTAATAAATGGCAATTAAATTTTCAAGCAAGCCCACAAAGGCCTTTATGTGTGAGAGAAATCTCAGTCTCTATATAAATTTTAAGAGCTGGGAACAGTCAGTTCTATAAATTGTTAAAATTACAAAATGGATTTGACATTTCAATAATGAGCATTTCTCTTAACAATTAGAACAGCCTGATTCTTTAAAATTCTTTAAAACTGCTTAATTCTTTAAAATTACTTAGTATAAAAATTTTTTTAAATAAAATAAAATTACTTAGTATAACTTTCAACAGAAGAGGATACAGAGAAAATAATGAAAATTTGTATCACAAGCTACTGAGTATCTGAAATAAAACATATTATGATAATCATCTTTCCAAAAGTGGCACATCAGGTTTCCACTATTGGGTAATATTTGCTTACTTTATTAAAGAAATACTAGATGGAGTTTGTTGAAGACTGATGAGACCAAAAGCACTTACAGAAAAGTTAAGGTTCCTTGGAAGCCTAAAATCCAAACTTTACTGGATAAGTTTTAATTATAAAATTGTTATAATAATAAAAGCAAAACATTTATATTAACATGAAAACATTCCAAAATTCCTTAGTGAACTTTTGGTGAATCCTAAATAGTAAATGAAATTGCTGGTATACCAAACTACATTAAATAAGAATAAAAATAATTGCCCTTGGGGCACCTGGGTGGCTCAGTTGGTTAAGGGACTGCCTTCAGCTCAGGTCATGACCCTGGAGTCCTAGGATCCAGTCCCACATCAGGCAGGGAGTCTGCTTCTCCAGCTGACCTCTCTCATGCGCTCTCTCATTCTCTCTCTCTCTCTCAAATAAATAAATAAAGTCTTAAAAAAAAATTGCTCTTACAAAAATATCATTGAAATACCTTATGTCAGGTAAGAGAAAGGAAAATGAGAGGTGATTTTAAAAAGCTTAAGAGAAATAAATGACATCTTAAGAGAAAAGGTCAATAGTGATTAAATTAAAATTTTCAACTTAGAAATATTTGGACAATTTATATATATATATTATTAATTGAAGCCTGTTTTTAATAATAAGCCTTTTGCTCTGAAAACCTTCCCCTCATAATCTAATAAATCCACCCTTTAACCCTATTGACACATGAAAGAAAGATGAAGCGTGTATTGAATTTAAACCCAAACGTCCCATTACAGCTCTGCTGATAACAAGACTTAACATGATTATTGTGGGCCTTCAATATTTGTCATAAGTTAGGTGATTGCACAATTTACTAATACTTGATAGTACTGACACAGAGTTAGGCTGCGTAACACACAGGAAGGAAAACTACTTCCCATTGAGTGATACATACTTAAACGTGAGGGGCGGAGATTTTTTTTACCACAACGATGGGTAACAGTTTTTAGAAGCAACGAACTTAAGTTTTTCAATTCTGGTTTGGCTAGTTTCAAGTTTGAAGAAGGCCAGAAAAGGCGAGGGTAAGGTACATTAGCTGAATCGGCTCACTTCCCGAAGTTCATTTCTAAACGCTGAGGACAGGAGTAGAGAAAATCAAAGCACCCCAGTCGTCTTCAAAGGAAACTATAAAACGCGCTTGTGGTGCAAGCCACTGACTCGTAAATCTGGAAAGGTGAGGACCAAGTAAAAATCAGACAGGACAGGAGTTTGGGAGCGAAGGGCTGGGTCTAATAGGACCGGACATGCTTACCGTGCCTTCTCCCAACGTCGTCCAAAGCTTACCTCTTTGACAGGTGGGAATTTCTTCTTGCATTCCAGGGACAAGGCCCGTAAATCGCTCTGCATATTCTCCAGCAGCTTCTTCACCGCCTCGGGGCTGTTGGTGCCGGACATGATCCACCAAACCACAATCCAGTATAAGAGCGGCGCAAACGAACTCCAGCCCTGTCAGCCCCTGGGGGCGACAGGCAGATCCCTCCTGGCCTCTCTGGCCTCTCTGGCCCTTCCGCAACCCGCCTCCTGGGCTCCGCGGGGCTCGGCCAGGCCTGGGCTGCGAACCCCGGAGCGTACCCGAGCGCCTCCCGCAACCTCCTCGCAACTCTCACGGCTCCTATCCGAGGCGCCCCACGCAGCTGCCCCGCCCCGCTAGGCTCCGCCGGCTCTGACCGAGGAGCCCACAAGGCGGGCAGGTCCCTCCCGCTGCCGCGGGGTCCGGCCACAGTTCGTCACCAGCCAATCTGGCAAAAAGCTTCAGCGATTGCTCCCCAATCCCTCCAGACTCGCCGACGCCATTACCCGAGTCGCCCACAATTCCGAGCGCGGCCGGGACACGTCAGCCGCACTTCCGGGCACCATGGCCACCGCCCCCGCCGTGGCCAACTGGGGCGGTGAGCCGCAGGAGGGGCGGGGAAGGGGGCGTGGTCACGTTTGGGACCCGCCAGGTTCCAGGAGGAGCCATTTCCCTCATTCCCCACCCTCGCAGCCCGCCCCCCCTGCCCCCCGCACACACTTGGGCCGGTACTTACCTCGTCTAAATTTGCTTTTTTTAGGGTGACTGCTCTCTGAACGGAGCCACGTATCTCTTGGCCTATCTCTTGGCGTGTGTTTGAGTTAAATTGTATTTCGGTGTAAACAGTTTGCTTCCTTTTGGCTTAATCTTCATCTGTTTTGTCCTTCTTCATTTCTGGCCCCTCGAATCCGTGGGCTAGTGGCCCCATGTCAATGCCCACCTCCTGTTAATTTTTGTCCCTCCTTAGTACCTAAATTGCAGTTCCTTCACAGAGTTGTACGGAACATACGGGTGCACTTACTGTGCTGTAGTTATTTATTTCCTAATTTGTAAAATGGAAGATAAAACTACCCTTGTTCTAAACCATCCACTGTCTTTCCGTTTCGCCCAAAGTAAAAGTCAGAATTCCTTCCTTGACCTGCCAGGTGCTGCGCGATCTGCCCCGCCCCTTTTACCGCTAGTCTCAGCTAAAATGAGTTTCAGAATTTTTTGTTTTGTTTTGTTCCCTGCAGTATCTCCAGCACTTAGAACAGTGCTTGGCACATGGCAGATGATCAATAAATAATGGAATGAATGAATACCCTGCTAAAAACCGTTTTGATGCTCAAATAAGACACCGATATAAAAGCCTTCATTAGGAAGCAATTGTCTATAAAGCCAGAGTGAACAGAAAAATCATCTGTGCTTCTCCGAAGATCTGGGCCAATATTTCTGAGTAGGAAGCAGAGAAAGGTAGAGGGAAAGCCTGAACCAGGGTAAAGACAGGAGATGAAGAAATAAGCACCTTCAGACAACTGAGCTGATGACATCTTTGCAGTATGGAGGACAATGGACCGTTGAGAGTGTCAGTGGGCAACAAGGTTTGGCTGTGAAATAAGACCTTGCAGCACAAATACTTTGTAAACTAATTTTTTTTTTTTCCCATCTGACAAGAAGTAAAGATGGAAACATGGAGAGCATGTTACCTTGGTGGAGGGATGTTAATGAGCTCTCAGAACAGTAGTGTGGATCATTTGTGTCTACACACAACTTTGGGAAGTTCGACAGCTCTTATAGTATAAGTTTTTGTGTTTTTTTAATGTTTTAATTTTTTTTATTAACATATAATGTATTATTAGCCCCCGGGATACAGGTCTGTGACTTGCCAGGTTTACACAATTCACAGCACTCACCATAGCACATACCTTTCCCAAGGCCCAAAACCCCACCACCCTCTCCCTACCCGCCCCTCCACAGCCCTCAGTTTGTTTTGTGAGATTAGGGTCTTTTATGGTTTGTCTCCCTCCCGATCCCATCTTGTTTCATTTATTCTTTTCCTGCCTCCCAAGCCCCCCACGTTGCATCTCAACTTCCTCATATCAGGGAAATCATATGATAATTGTCTTTCTCTGATTGACTTATTTCGCTAAGCATAATACCCTCTAGTTCCATCCATGTTGTCGCAAAAGGCAAGATTTCACTTCTTTTGATGGCTGCATAGTATTCAATCCTATAGTATAAGTTTTATGTATTACAAGCTGTGAATTTAGAAAATAAAAAAAAGTTTAGGTAGACTATGTGGCAGACATTATTCTTGAGGTCTTAGAGAGCTTTTAAAAAGGATACTTTTTAAATTATTTAAATTCAGTTTAGTTAACATATACTGTATTATTAATTTCAGGGGTAAAGTTTAGTGATTCATCATTTGCATATTACACCCAGTGCTCATTATGTCAGTGCCCTCCTTAATGCCTGTCACCCAATTATTCCCTCCCCCACCTACCTCAAAGGAAAAAATGATCCTCTAATAACTGGCTCATAATCTACCATCAAGCTTCCACCCAGTACCTTTCCCTATGTGGCCAATTTTTCTTTTGAAATTTAATTTTCTTATTATTAGTAACTCTGACAAGAGTGACTCAAAATTGTCTTTTTTAGAGTCCTTTTCATCTCTGTTATATAAGTTGAGGGAATGCAATTAGAATTCATTAATTAAAAGTAATACTTACAGTGATTTGAAAACCCAAAATTTCCTTAAGGTATAGCAATTACTTATAACGAATATTCTATACATTTCTTTTATTTAATTTTTTAAAAGATTTTATTTATTTGGCAGACAGAGATCACAAGTAGGCAGGGAGGCAGGCAGAGTGAAAGGAAGGGAAGCAGGCTTCCTGCTGAGCAGAGAGCCTGATGCAGGGCTCAGTCCCAGGACCCTGGGATCATGACCTGAGCCGAAGGCAGAGTCCCAACCTACTGAGCCACCCAAGCACCCTCTTTTATTAAATTCTTAATAGACTTAATTATCAACATGTTTTAACATTCTAGTTGAAAATTAGGAAACCCATGTGTTTTTCTGAGCCTTTTTTCCAAATCTTTTAGAAAATGTATTTTATATAAATAATGAGCATGTATTCATGTGTAACAAGAAAAGTTGTCTAATGTCATTCTGAAATATCTGTCTCAGTTGATGGTGAAATCCAAATATTACTCAATTTACCTTTCTAGTTGTTCAATTCCTCAGATTTCACCATCAGTCACTTACTCTCTTCTTGGACTTTTTTTCTTCTACTCACTCCTTAAAGATTAGTATTTCCCAGAATTCTGTTTTTTTGCTCTTTCCTTCTTAATTTATTCTCCTGGAATGATCTTATTGTGCACACTGATGGTTTCAATTACTACCAAACTATTGATAATACCGTGTATGACCTCCAACCATAGAATATCCAGATTAACAGAAATACTACAACAGGAATGTGGTTGCACTATCAGCAAAGAGATAAAAAATAAAAGCTTCTAAACCTTCCAAATATTCAGACTTTCTGGAATACATAACATCAGACCTTCTAAAACTTAATTTCCCCTTCCGGTCCTACTCTTGAATATGTAAAGTTAGACTGGCCCTATCCACACTGTTGTGTATAGAGATGGGTCGATAGGCCTCTCTAGAGACCATCTCACGTAGGCAATGTAGCTCATGAATCTCAAGGTAGCTCCTCAATCTCAAGAGTTATGTAATATACAACTTCGCAGCTAAGGTGCACTATAGAGCATATTCAGACACGAAAAAAAAACTTTATTCTTAGCTTCTCTAGGCTAATGCCCAAGTACATTCCTGAATTTAGTGCTATGGAAATAAAACAAGAAAGTTAGTGGAATATCTCTGAAAATCATGATATCAAGCCCTTACACACAAACCTATAACCCCAGAATTCTTGTGTGAGATCCAGACATGAATATACCACTGCTTATTGGACATCCTTACCTGGAAGTCTCATTGGCATCAACATACTTCCCCCCGCAAAATTGGTCCTCTTCATACATTTTCTTTTTCAGTAAAAGAAATTGGTTGCCACTATCCATCTGGTTCCCATCTGGTTTCCCAGCTCAGGAAACTAAGAATCAAACTTCACTCTTCCTGCTCCCTCATCTACTACATTCCAGCGGAATCAAATTCTGTTCATTCATCCCATTTTGTAATTTTCAGCTCATCCATTTTCTCCATTCTCAGGCAATCATCATCTCTCACCAGTTTATTTTATTTATTTATTTACTTATTTATTTGAGAGAGAACCCGCATGTGTGCGAGTGGGGGGAGGGCCGAAGGGGGAAGGGAGAGGAAGGGGGAAAGAATCTGAGGCAGACTCTGACCTGGGTGAAGAGCCCAACTCAGGGCTGGATCTCATGAGCCTAAGATCAAAACTTGAGCCAAAACGGAGTGGGACGCTTAACCAACTGAAACACACGGGCGCCCCTCACTGGTTTAAAACGATGGTTTCCAATGTGTAATCCCTACCTCTATTGCATTTTTAACTTATTTTCTACTCTAGTCCCAGACTCCTCTTTCTAAAATGAAAGTATGAAACCCTTTTATGACTTTCTAATGTTTTCAGATTAATGTCCAAACTCCTTTATATAGTGTATTAGTTAGATTCTTTTAGCTACCTCAAGCTGTCGGGCTTCTGAACATAAGAGACTAAAGAATTTCAGCCACAAGTCCAAGCACTTTGGAAATACAGGAAAAGCTTGGCTTCACAGAGCCTAGAATACAGTATGGAAACTAGAAAGCCCTTTGGCATCCTGACTGTGTGTTGCTTCCTCCCCTTCATCTGATGATGAAGTACTACCAAAACACATCTACACCATGTCTCTGCTAAGATTTCTCCTGCTTCTACCAACCAGTTGCCTTATTCCTTTTCTTTCCTTTTCTTTCCTTTTCTTTTCTTTTTAAGATTTTATTTATATGACAGAGCAAGAGAAAGCACAAGCAGGGGAGCATTAGAGGGAGTGGGATAAGCAGGGAGCTTCCTTTCCCCATGGAGCAGGGAGCCCTAGGACCCTGGGATCAGGACCTAAGCTGAAAGCAGATGCCCAACTGACTGAGCCACCCAGGTGGTCCCAGTTACCTCTCTCCAGATTCTATAGGTCCCCAGCATCCTTCTCTCTCATAGCTTCAGCTTCCTCGTGGCATCTGTTGCTTTTCTTCTTTCTCTGTGTCTACTTAGCTTCTGTTTCTCTATCCTACCAATTACATATTTTATGTGTTACATTCAAATTTCTAAAGAGAAAGAATCTAAGTAGCTTGGCAAATCACATATAAATGCTGTATTCCAATCTTGGTGTGCTTTTTGTCAGACCATGTCCTAGGTCACTGAAAAGAATATAGATTGACTGTCCTTGGATCAGGAGACACCCCTGATTCCTACAACTATGGTCAAAGGTGATTGGTTTATGGGGTCCGGGTAAGGGGTTCGTATGGTGCGGAACATGGGCAGATATGTTGAGGAAATTAGAGATCTGTTAGTTGGATGAGTTAATATGAAATATTATTGAAAATGTATTGAAATGTAAATGCTTTATTACCCACTTTTTATCAGTACTTATATTCTAAGTATTATTTATAATTTAAACTTCATGTTTAGAGATTAAAACTGTGTTAAGTTCATAATTAATAGCAGTTATGAATTGAATTTTAGATTTTAGTTAGTCTCAGTCTTGTGTCTTTTCCTTTGTCATCATTCTCTATCTCTGAATTACTTTTCCTGAAATAAATTCAGTTTTACAATCTTCTTTATCTAAGGATTTTACTAAGTCCAAAAATGATTAGTCCTTGATTCCTCTTGGTACATATGCTGTCTATGCATTTCTTAAAACATATTCTCAAAGAATCCCTTAAACTCCAATTTTCAGAATTAAAAATTATAACTTGCTGGCTGGTCTAAATTACATACTGACTAAAGAACACATGCTTTCTTTACAGAATAAAGAAATGATTATGAAAGACAAATTATGAGTGGAGAACCTATAATTAAACACTGTGTTCTTCCTAGATGTAAGAATAAGTTGTTTATATGCTTCTTATGGTTACTCTCCAAATTTTTTTAAAGATGAGGGTTTTTAAATATTTTTTAAATTTATTTTTAAATAATCTCTACACCCAATTTGGGATGCAAACTTAACAACCCTGAGATCAGGGCACTGGGTGGCTCAGTCAGTTAAGTGTCTGCCATCAGCTCAGATCATGAACCCAGGGTCCTGGGATTGAGCCTCATGTCCAATGTTGGGCTCCCTGCTCCACAGGGGTCCTGATTCTGCCTCTCCCTCTGCCTGCCACTTCCCCTGCTTGTGCTCTCTTTCTCTCTCTGTCAAATAAATAAATAAAATCTTAAAAAAAAAAACCTGGAGATCAACAGTCGCATGCCCTAAGTGCCCCTAAGCCAAGTGCCCCTTCAAAATTATTTTTTTAAATATTTTCTTTTCTGTCTTTGTTGTATCTGCCTTAAGAATATATTTTATAGTTGGTACATCGGTTTGTTCCTTGTCATGTGGAATGGCAGCAACAATGTAGTACTAGTGAAGGAACAGGTTTTTAACAAGACAGCCATCCTTTTTTTTTTTTTTAATAAACATATAATGTATTTTTATCCCCAGGGGTACAGGTCTGTGACTTGCCAGGTTTACACACTTCACAGCACTCACCATAGCACATACCCTCCCCAATGTCCATAACTCCACCCCCCTCTCCCGAACCCCCTCTTCCCAGCAACCCTCAGTTTGTTTTGTGAGATTAAGAGTCACTTATGGTTAAGACAGCCATCCTTATAAGGAACTTTCTCCTAGTTAGACCTTCCCTAAGTCATTGTATCAATCACCTACCGGAGCACACCTGAGTGCACATGGTGCAGAAATAGTTCTGCTATGAAAAAGCCGAAGCAACAGTCACCCCTGAAAGATGTCATCCACTCCTAGTAGCTCACAGAATGTTTTAAGCAGCAAAGGGAGCAGTGTACGGTGTACAGATTTGTCAGGTTCTTTCTATGTTACAGAAGTACAGATTGAAATACACCCTTTCAACATTTCAGGGTCCAGGGGATTACAGACTCCTTCATTCCGTGGTGAAGATGTTCTGGAGATATTTAATATTAACAACAAATCATTTTAGAGGTATTTCTTCTAATAGTTCCATGATTTTTTATTGCCTCGAGGCCTTGTGCTCTGTTCTTGTTTCAACTTCATTCCTGAGACTAAGACCGCACTATCTAGTTGTCTCTGGCTCCTTAAATCATCTCTCTCACTGCTGGGGCTTACACTGGTAAACACACTTATGGTGGGGAGGGAGCTGTCTCACATACTTTGGTTTTCCAAGTATGTGGAACAAAGAAACTCCAGAAGCCCACGGGCAGTACTTTGGAGGCAAAATCATGCTGAAAGTGTTGCTGAGTGAACTTGGGAAACTCTGGGCCCTTGACCCAGCTCATCCCCAAAGGTGTCGCATACCCTGGGATTTGGGTTTCTATCTTTTATGGACAGTTCTTAACTGGGGGATAGAACGTTCATTACTTGCAAGGAGGATTTCTTGGAAGCAGGATTTTGTGTTTTTCTCCCTTATTTGGTCAGTATTTCCTGTCATGGCATCCGCCCTCTTGGGCCCATCCAATTTGATCCAGCTTCTTATAGAGTGCTTTCTAGACAGGCCTCTGACTTTCCTGATAGCTGGCCAGAACTTCCTTGTTGCTGGCCTCCAGGGATCCTCTTAGAACCTAACTAACTGCCTACTCTGACAAAAGAAGGGGAACAGAGAAGGCAGGACAGGCTACACAGAAATGATAGTAGGGACAGGGATCTGGGCAGACTGCTCACTACACTTAGTGGGCCACTGTCAGTCATTACTTCTGGCTCAACTTATCCCTGAGACCCTCTCACCCCAGACTCCACCAGCTGGAGCAGCACTCTCTTAGCAGGCATGATCTAACCCAGTGGTTTCCAATGGAGGACAATGTGCCCCCTCCCATCTACTCACCCTCCATGCACTGGGACACCTGGAAATGACTGGAAACATTTTAGATTGTCACAACTTGGAAAAAGGATACTAATGGTATCTGGTAGCTAGAAGTCATCAGAGCCAGTGCTAAACATTCTACAAAGCATATAGCAGGCAGCCCGCTGCCCAGCCCACCCCAGGAAAGGATTATCCAATCCAAAATGTCCGTACTGCCAAGGACGCTAGAATCAGTCCCAAAAGTTAGATCAATGCTTTCTCCTATGTTTGAAACTGTGGCTGATAAACTCTCTGGTACCCCAATTCTCCAAGTTTTTTTTTACAGATCCCCAGAACCCTCCTCAAACTGGGACTTAGCTCCTGAGCTCCAGCTGTATGTCATCCCCACCTGTCTGGATCTCACAATATTGCCGGCCCTTTGGTCCCTGTATCCATGAGCTTGGTCTCCACACATGGCAGAACATTCAGTTCCTCTGGCTGCATCTTCCTGAAGTCAATTCTCCACCCTGAATATTAATGTCATGGGTGTTAATCTGTTTTTGGATTTCAAATGCCACCTTCTTATCTAGACTTCTTCCGATGGCCTCAGTTTAGTCTATTCTCCAGCTGGTTCTTCCCACTTCTCAACCTACTGGTCTTTCATCAAATGGGCACACATAGTTTCAGTCTTACTCTTCCTAGTTAACCCTACCTCATGGTAGTTAACACATCTATGTCCAGCTGCTTGACTAGATAGCTCAAAATGTGCTTTAGAATTTAGATATGTCTTATAAAGCCAGTTTTAGAGGTAAGAAATCATGTTGGTTTAGCTCAATATTTCCTAACTGGAAAAATCAGCAAAGAGAATGTCCACCCAAGGCAACATCCAGACTAGGTTTGTCTTATGAGACTTCCTCTAAGTCTGAAGAGAGATAAGAGATTACATTTATTGAGCAACTGTGTGGGAAGCTCTCTACAAAATGCATTTACTATCCCAACTCATTTAACCTTTGTAAAAAATCCTGTGAATTAAGAATTATTGTTTCTATTTCATGGATGAGGAAACTCAGGCTGGAAGAGATTAGTTCACTCACTAAAGTTCCTCTAGCTAGTAAGTAGTGAGTCGGGATTCTGAACCAGGCTTTTTTACCTAAAACCTGTGGCCCTACTTCATCTATATTTCAGAAGTGACATGCTGTCCCTTGAAAAATCTGTTAAAACCTGAGGCCTGAAAAATGAACTATTGGGATTTTATCAAGATCAAAATCTTTTGCACAGCAAAGGAAACAGTTAACAAAACCAAAAGACAACTGACAGAATGGGAGAAGATATTTGCAAATGACATATCAGATAAAGGGCTAGTGTCCAAAATCTATAAAGAACTTAGCAAACTCAACACCCAAAGAACAAATAATCCAATCAAGAAATGGGCAGAAGATATGAACAGACATTTCTGCAAAGAAGTTATCCAAATGGCCAACAGATACATGAAAAAGTGCTCCATATCACTCGGCATCAGGGAAATACAAATCAAAACCACAATGAGATATCACCTCACACCAGTCAGAATGATTAAAATTAACAAGTCAGGAAATGACAGATGCTGGCGAGGATGCAGAGAAAGGGGAACCCTCCTACACTGTTGGTGGGAATGCAAGCTGGTGCAACCACTCTGGAAAACAGCATGGAGGTTCCTCAAAATGTTGAAAATAGAACTACCCTATGACCCAGCAATTGCACTGCTGGGTGTTTACCCTAAAGATACAAACATAATGATCCGAAGGGGCACGTGCACCCGAATGTTTATAGCAGCAATGTCTACAATAGCCAAACTATGGAAAGAACCTAGATGTCCATCAACAGATGAATGGAAGAAGATGTGGTATATATACACGATGGAATACTATGCAGCCATCAAAAGAAATGAAATCTTGCCATTTGCGGCGACATGGATGGAACTAGAGGGTATCATGCTTAGCGAAATAAGTCAATCGGAGAAAGACAACTATCATATGATCTCCCTGATATGAGGGAGAGGAGATGCAACATGGGGGGTTAAGGGGGTAGGAGAGGAGTAAATGAAACAAGATGGGATTGGGAGGGAGACAAACCATAAGTGACTCTCAATCTCACAAAACAAACTGAGGGTTGATGGGGGGAGGAGGGTTGGGGGGGTGGGGTTATGGACATTGGGGAGGGTATGTGCTATTGTGAGTGCTGTGAAGTGTGTAAACCTGGCGATTCACAGACCTGTACCCCTGGGGATAAAAATATATTATATGTTTATAAAAAATAAAATTAAAAAAAATAATAAAGCACAAGTAATAATAAAAATCAATTAAGACAAAAAAAAAAAAAAACCTAAGGCCTGTGTCCTCCCTTAATCTGTTTCCTGAACATGTTATTGATTGGAACTTCTCTTTCCGACTGATTATTTGATTAGAAAAAAAAAAAGAACTTCAGGTTTGTCTTAACACTTGATACATTTCCTTGTGGGGGATAACATGTATCTCGTGTAATTGTAGGGGCATCTTTCTGTCTCCTCACTGTACCAGAGTTTCTTCAGTGGAAAGGTGTTTGTGTTATTCATAGCTATATTCCTCATAACAGGCATATATAAACTGGGCTTCAGTAAACATTTGTTTCAGTTATATGGATTCTTGTCCTCAATTGTAGAGGAACAAAGGTACTGAAAAACAAGAATTCAAGTAAAGGAAAACAAAGGTAGACTACTACTAAGGTAGACACACTGGGCAACCTGCTCCCACAGAGAGGAGTGGGATAAATCCTGTGGAAGTGAGAGCTGCTAGGCATCTTTTCCCATATATCTTCCCCCGAATAGCGGCTTCCCTCCCTTGACAAATGTTTGTGGGGTGAGTTAGTAAAAAAGTGGTTGAGTGAGTAAATGAATGCTGCCAGTGGAATAAGATGTCTTCCTCCCGATTTTAAGACCTCCACCGTAACAATATCTGGCCACTGAGGAGGCAACTGTGTGTAGCACATGGAATGTGCCAGAAGTCAATGTCTCAAATCTTTGAAAGAAAAACTTGAGTAACAACCAAGAATTCTTCAGATCCATGAAAACAGTGTAGATTCTTGACTCAGACTTGGTTACTCAGCATGCAGTAATAGAGTACTTTCATGTCAATGGTGGTGATATGCCTGACATTTGGTAAATCTTTCTTTTAAGTAAATTACTGCATTACAAGGTTAGTGACTTTACATTTTTAAAATTAGTATCAGGGGTCAAAGAGACCAGGGAAAGAGTCAAGTCCAAACAGCCTCTTGCTTCTTGACAACTAACAGAAGACTCTGTGAGAACTAGTGACCTGGAAAATTTTGATATGTAGATGGGCATCTACACAGTCTAGGGGCTTCAGTAAGCAAGGAATGCCCCACATCACTGAGCATGTTGAATGCACAAGATCCAGACACAGGATAGCTATGCTTTAAAGAGCAGCTTCCTGGTGACATTGGATGCAGAACCCATAAACCAGTCTAGCCCTGTTTGAATGCATTGTCCCTAGCCTCAGGCAGCTTGACTTCTGGGTCTCTGAGTGTTATACCAGAATGGGGCCAGTGGAGACCCAAGAGCTTCCCAGGAGCTTGTCTTTAATAGGGAGGCCAGAGAGAGTGGCCTGTGTCACAAGGAACAAGCAAAACTTCAGGCTGCAAGAAAGAGCTAGAAAAAGAATGCGATTGCTATGACTGAGTGAACAATAGGTGCCCCAAAGTGGGAAAGCATGTTGAGGGTACAGGAAGGATTGGAGGATCTCCAAGTCAGAGGGAAGACCCCACCTGCCCAAGCCAGGGAATTGCCTGAGAGCCTTGTGAACAAGACTTTACCAGTCCTGCCACAAAACAGAGAAGGTCCTTCCAAAATGAAAATGGCGGGGGTTCAGCGGGGGGGGGAAAGAGGTGAGCTATTTTCAGCTCTAGAAAAAAAAGCCAAGGGGCAAGAAAGACAACTGCAAACCCAAATCAGTACAGATTCTGTGTGAAGCTCAGATGAAAATAGAGCTGACATTATAGGTTTTCAGGATCCTAAACTTCCAGGGTACATGCAAGTTCTAGGGTGGATCCTTGGAAAGGAACAGGGTCTTCTTAGGTAGACATTTCCAGCATTTGAGGAAAGTCAGAACTAGGAGGAACTCCAGTTCCAGGCACAGTTTTTAGATGAGAAATACTGTGTTTACAAGGCCCCCTCCTACCCAAATCAAAGGAAAGGGACAAATGCCATATTAAACTACCATCAAGAAGGCTGTAAGGATACGAATAGATGAAAACCCCCAGAGTCATCCTTACAGAATTGTCAGATTCCAACCATCAGGCATTTTCTCTGGTTGACTCCCCTTCCACACCCACCCCAGCCCCCGGCCCCACCCTAGGGAGACTGCACCTCAAACTGGGATATTTAAGCATGATTCAAAGTCTCAACTAGGACAGGCTTTATTTTTTTATTTCAAGCAAGCCAGAAATCCATCCCCTGTTCTTTCCGAGGAGGAGAATCTCTGGAAGCAAGGTTTGTATACATCCTGAAATAAAGATCTAATAGCCCAGATGCCAGCAGCCCTCTGCAGAGGGTGGTCTCTGTTTATCACCAGCAAGGATTTTTACTCTTCCCTAATTGTTTCTTCTTAAAAGCAGTATTTTATTGTCAATGTTCCATGGGGGTATATGTCAGTGTATCCCAGCCCAGCACTTCAGGCTTAGTAAACTGAAGTGTTCAACTTTAATTCTTAACCGCAGGCCTGCTTTGGATTCTCAGAGATGACCAGGGACAGAGAAGGAGGCTGGTAGTAGCATTCCACACAGACCCCATTCTAAGTTTCTTTCTTTCTTTTTTAAAAATAATTGATTTATTTGAGAGAGAGTGAGCTCACAGGCAGGGGGCTGCTGCACAGGGAGCGGGAGAAGCAGACTCCCCACTGAGCAGGGAGCCCGATATAGGACTTGATTCCAGGACCCTGAGATCATGACCTGAGCTGAAGGCAGATGCTTAACAACTAAGCCACCCAGGTACCCCTAAGTCTCTTAATCACACCTGCTCAAAGGTCCCATTACCCAAATATTTCTCTTCTTGTTTTCGTAATACATTTGTTCTAAGAAAGAAAACATGAAAAAATATCAACAAAACATTCAGGAGCTTCCCATAGTAGAAAAATGATGAAATTGGGGTGATCAGAACTGTCAGAGGGCAAAGACGACTGGGGGAAAGGCCCAGGACTTCAAGGGTTTGTCCTTCAGGCTAACATAAAATGTTAAGATTCCAAGTAGAGAGCAAATCTTGCCTGATGGATTATTGTGCAGTTTAACAAAAAGATATGTCAGACCATTGGGGTCCAAAAGGCTTAGGAAGGGACAAATCATGTGTTATATTATCTAACCCTACACAGGGATGACTTGTGTACTCATAGGATTCCTTTGGGGGAATTGTGAGATGTTGAGGGTACAATAGCTAACTCGTGTCTACGGAAAAGGTGATGCGGTACCGACTGGCTAGGATTATTTTTTCACTCAACATATTCAAGGGTATTTGGGGATAACCAGGAGCAGATTCCAGGGAAGGCTTATTTATTTAAACTACTGTAATTGTAGTTTACTGTTTGTCTTTAAATTGGGGCTACTTTAAATCCAGTTTCCCTTTTCTTTGCAGTACCTACAGCCATGATTATTGATTAACGATAGTCAAGAATGTCCCTGAGGCCTTGGGTCACACAGATATTCTCCTACTTTAATTCCTAGTATCTTCAGGAATTTACTTTTCACATTTAGTCTTTAAGATATTTGTGGTCCGCCTTCAACTATCATGTTAGGAAGGAATGCAGTTTTACTTTTCCCCATTTGGTAATCCTGTTTTCCCAAAACTATCCATGAAAAAGTTTGTGCTTTCCCCATTTCTAGGAGGTAAGAAGTCTCAACTACATATGGGTCTATCTCTGAACTCTCTGCTCTGTCGCAAGGTCTATTTATCTCTGTTCTTGTACTCTACTCTTCCTTATTGCCATGGCTTTGTAGTGTGTCTTAATACCTCTTCCTCCCCCATGTGGCTCTTCCTTTACAACTGAAAAAGTTAGATAATCATTGACTTGTTCTTTCAAATAACTTTTTAAAATTAACATATAATGTATTATTTGCCCCAGGGGTACAGGTCTGTGAATCATCAGGCTTACACACTTCACAGCACTCATCATAGCACATACCCTCCCCAATGTCCATCACCCAGCCACCCCATCCCTCCCCTCAACCGGCAGCAACCCTCAGTTTGTTTCGTGAGATTAAGAGTCTCTTATGGTTTGTCTCCCTCCGCATCCCATCTTGTTTCATTTTTTCCCTCTCTACTCCCCATGACCCACACCCTGCTTCTCAAATTCCTCATATCAGAGAGATCATATAATAATTGTCTTTCTCTGATTGACTTATTTCACTCAGCATAATACCCTCTAGTTCCATCTCAAATAACTTTTAACTACTGAGTTTCCAAATCCAAGAAAACCAAAGAGAACAAAACAAAAACACAGCTGCAATTTGGGTTGAGATTGCATGGAATTTATGGATTAATTTGGGGAGGATAGATGTCTTTATAATAATGTTCTGTCATTCAACATAACAAAAAAATCTCTATTTGTTCAAATATTTCCCTATGTCTTTTAATAGAGTTTCAACATATATATCATAGATAACTTCTCTATTATTTGGTAAGTTAAATTCTTAGACACTTATATTTTTGTTGTTTAAATTGTATTTTCTGGTTGATTAGTAGTCATAAGAGAAATGTTACTGATTTTTTTGTTTAAGATTTTATTCATTTATTTGACAGAGAGAGAGAGAGAGAGAGAGGGAGATCACAAGCAGGCAGAACAGCAGGCAGAGAGAGAGGGAGAAGCAGGCTCCCTGCTGAGCCGAAAGCCCGATTCGGGGCTCAATCCCAGGACCCTGAGATCATGACCTGAGCCGAAGGCAGCAGCTTAACCCACTGAGCCACCCAGGTGCCCCAATGTTACTGATTTTTATCAACTCATCTTATATCTGGTGCTCTTTCTGAATAATCTCACTCGTACTAATAGTTGGATTGTTGAGCCTAAGTTTTCTGTCTTGGTCATATCTGGAAATAGTACAGTTTTATCTTTTTTTCTTCAAATTCTAACATCTCTTATTTCGTTCTCTCTTCTTCTACAGCTTATTGGGTCCTGCAGAACTATGTAAAATACTACCAATGAATGTGAACAACCTTGTGTTTTCCTGATCTTAAAGTGAATACATCTAATTTTTTTCCATTGAAGAAAAAATTTGCTCTAAGTTTTGGTATTAAATCTTTGTTAAGATAAGGTAGTTTCCTTCTATTTTTTGTTTGTTAAGGGTTTTTTAAAAATCCTTGCATAGGAGCACCTGGGTGGCTTAGTCAGTTGAGCCTCTGACTCTTGGTCTTGATCTCAGGGTTGTGAATTCAAGCCCCATGTTGGGCTCCATGCCGGCTGTGGAGCCTACTTTTAAAATAATTAAATAGGGGCATCTGGGCATCTGCCTTTGGCTCAGATCATGATCCTAGGGTCCTGGGATCAAGCTCCACACAGAGCCCCACACCAAGCCACACATCAGGCTCCCTGTTCAGTGGGGAGTCTGCATCTCCCTCTCCCTCTACCCTTCTCCCACCCACTTGTGCTTCTCTCTTTCTCTGTCTCAAATAAATAAATAAAATCTTAAAAAAATAAAAATAACTAAATAAATAAAAATTTAAAAATTAGAGATCTTTTCATAAATGGTAATCATTATAAAAGTCTTGAGTTTATCATATGATGTTCTCTAGAATGTTAAGAAGGAATTCTATTGCTAAACTTTTCTGATATGAATTATGCTTACTTATGATAAACTTGATCATAATGATTTTTTTTACTACATTATTGGACTTAGCTCCATAATACAGGCATTTCCTTCTTACTCTCATTAACACTTTTTGAAAATGAGATGTTGAATCATTAAACAGTAAAAATTATAATGTATTTGTATATTATATAATGTGTACATTATATATATTATATATATAATGTAAATGTATAGTGTATACATTATAATGTATAATATATTCAATCTAAAACTTGAATAAATTTCCTAAAACATAGGAAAACTCATTAAAAAGACTAAGTAGCAAACAGTACTGTAAAAAATATAAAATACTTCAAACATCACTTCCTGGGGCGCCTGGGTGGCTCAGTGGGTTAAGCCTCTGCCTTCGGCTCAGGTCATGATCTCAGGGTCCTGGGATGGAGCCCCGCATTGGGCTCTCTGCTCAGCAGGGAGCCTGGTTCCCGCCTCTCTCTCTGCCTGCCTCTCTGCCTACTTGTGATCTCTGTCAAATAAATAAATAAAATCTTAAAAAATAATAACTTCCTGATAACCTTAAGTTAAATGGAGGTTAATAGGTAGGACTTTGAAAAAGCTCAGCTGAGGTTCAGTCTTGGCCCTCTGTCTTTCCTTGTGTTTCTAACCTGGAAAGCAAGTATGATGGCTGAACTTTCATGCAGCCATTTTGTGATGTTGAGGGTGGAAACTTCATGCTGAGAATGGTGGAGAAGAACGCCTGCCTCCTTTATGGCTTCGTGCAGCTGGTTTATTAACCCTTGGTTGCCTATTTCCTTGGATTTCCATTATGTGGGGAAATTCACCCTTATGAATCACTACAGTTGTGTTTCTTTACTAGCAGCAACTACTTACCTGACCCAGGTATGTTGTTATCCAGGCCTGTGAGCTCATATTCCCCTGAGGTATCAGTTACCTGGTCAGAGCTTATATATGGAAGGAGAGGCCAATGCCCTGCCCTAGTTTTTATTCTTCCTGGTGAGTTTAAGATGAGGTGTAGGAAAGGGAGGAAATGGGGATAAGACCCCCGGGCAGAAGGTCCCTGGCTGTTGACCACTCCCTTTTTCTGCCAGTTCTTCACACAAGTCTTCAGAGACTCTTTTCTGTTTTTAAAAGCAGCAGCACAGGAAGAAGATGACTTCCTTACACTGTAATACACTCGTTCTGAGGATTAGAAAGGGAGAGGATGAGTTGTAAAGTTGTAATGTTGTAAAAGATGCCAGGCATGGCCACGTTCCCTTAGCTCATTCTCAACACCATCAGCAATATTGCTGGCAGCTGCCATATTGAAAGTTTGGCTGGAGCTCCCTTGGAAAATAGCTTTGTTTCATGTAATGTCACAGAGATAGCAAAATCTCTCAGCCTGCAGATATCTGGTGAGTAGTTTCAGGCACCCGCTTCATATTCTATGTCCTATTTCCCTGAGTATCCAATTTAAAATCGCACACTTTTCTGGGGTGCCTGGGTGGCTCAGTCAGTTAAGCACCTGCCTTTGGCTCAGGTCATGACCTCAAGGGTCCTGGGATTGAGTCCTGCATCAGGCTTCTTGCTCAGCAGGGAGTCTGCATCTCCCTCTCTCCCCCTTCCCCCAATGTGTGCTCTTGCGCTTTAATAACTAAAATCTTTAAAAAATAATTAAAATAAAACTGCACACTCTCAACTCCCCCACCTCTCTTCCCTGCTTTATTCTTCCTTCACAGCATGGAACATACAGTATATATTTTATTTATTCTGTTCATCATCTGTCTCCTCCATCTGCATAAAGGTCCAGTAGCATAGGTGTGTCTGTTTTCTTCACTGCTGTACTTCCAGTTCCTGGCACATAACATATGCCCAATAATTATTTACTGAATACATGAATTCCAAGGTGTTATAATGGTTGCTGCATTCCTTTAAGTCAAAAACTAAATTATATTATTTAGAAGCACCTCCCAATGCCCTCAGCTGCCCCTGAATTCCTCAGGCTCATAAGGAATTCCTTTGGGGGTACAACTACTCCTTAGATTGAGTGACTTATCAATCAGAAGACAAGCAAGAAAAAGCAGGCACTGCTAAAAGGTTTATCTGAGGATTGCTTAATAAAGAGGCTATTTACAAAAGTATGGACAGATTTTTAAAAAATCCTTAAGGGAAGATGAACTACTCACCCTGGCTGAAAATTGTAAGGAGCTATTATTCCTCCACACCTTGGACAGACAAGGAGAAGGCTAGTCACTGGAACCTAGGGAGAGTAGTTGTATGTGTAGCAGATGTCCTACGGGGCTCCTGCACTAAGGGAGCTGGAAAAATAATGCCTTGCCCTCATCCTCTCCCTTCCTTATGCCCTCCTGCCAGTACCTCTCATTGGCCAAAGCCAACAGGAACCTCAAGGATACAGAAACTTCTTAATGGTCAATTGTAATATTCTAGAGTAGAAGGAAGGGAGGAAAATAGTGGAGAGAGGATTTGCACAAGTGGTAAAGATACACTGGTCAATTATGCAGTCAGTAGTTCTTCTTTCTACCAAACTTTTCCCTGCCATCATTCAAGTCCCAATAGATAGATTCCAGAGGGCCAACAGTGTGTGACTCTGATTGTTTTCCTTGGTGTATCTATCACCCATTAGCATGTCTATCTGGGTCTCCCACTTTTCAGCACATCCAGTACCCCCCACTTACCATCTATGGAATCCACCTGTACTCAGCAGTAACTGCAAGTGGCATGCCCCCTTTGATTAAGAACATATTTTAGCCACAGTCCACCCATTTACCGAGTACACGGGTACCTAATGTACTTTCTCCCTTCACTCCCGCGTTGGCAGATACTGATGACCTATGGCGGAGTTAATAATATTCTTTATTCTTTTCTTAGCTTGGTGAAACTTGCTAATATCTTTTTCTAATGGAACTAAAGCATCATCTTTCTAATGTTGAACTAGATTGATACAGTATACTTGGGGAATTTTATAGAAATTAGGCGTTTGCCAGGATTAAGTAATCAATATATCTTCCTCACCCACCTGCCCTGCAGGTTATCATTATATCAGATGGTTCCAGCTGCTACATTGGGTGATCTTGCCATCTTAGGGGTTTAGGTTTATGGTCACAAACAAGGAATATCCACATCAAGTAGCTCACTCTGCCCTGGATCATTAATGTACAGTCCCTTTGCTCAGATCACAAATTCAAACTCCCTCCCTGCCAAGACATCAGATTAAAATAGGCCCTTCTCCCTACTTTACATCTCTGTCTCGTGTGGTCATTGCCCTCAAATCAAAGTATGATAGAAACTTGGTTCACAAATCTTCCGTATTAAGTATGACCATATCGGTATCCTGGTAATTCCAACTCTGTGACTGCCCTCAGATGTAACCAGCTTTCCTAGAATTTCATAGGTATGTGTGGTAGACCAAATACTGTTCCCCCTGAAGGACCCCCAAAAGTCCAAATCCCAAATCCTAGGACCTGTGACTATATTACCTTACACAGCAAGAGGGAGTCTGCATATGATTAAGGATCTTCAGATGGAAAAATTGTCTTGTATTATCCAGCTGGGCCCAATGTAATCACAGAGGTTATTGTAAGGGAGATCCAGGAGGGTCAGAATCACAAACAGAGATGTGAGAACAAAAGCGTGGATATGTGAGCAAAAAGGAGAGAGGAAAATGTGAAGATGTTAACCTGCTGTCTGTAAAGACAGAAAAAGTGACCATGAGCCAAGGAATGTGGAAGGCCTTTAGAAGATGGAAAAGGCAAGGAAATGAATTGTTCCATAGAGCTTCCAGCAGGAACATAGCTCTGCTAAAACCTTGACTTTAGTTCAAAAGACCCATTTTTGACTTTGCATCTCTAAAACTTTAAGATAATAAATTTATCTTATTTTAAATCACTGAATTCATGGCAATTGTGTTATAGCAGCAATAGGAAATTAATACGGGTGCCACCTTGCCTCTGGGTAATGAGTGATGGAATGACAGCCGTTCCAAGGACAACAGAATGAGTAATAGGTGAGTTCAGGTCTGCTGGTCTTTCATTCTCTCTCTGTCTCTCTTTTTTTTCGGGGAGGGGACAGAGGGGCAGAAAGAGACTGAGAAAGAATCTTAAGTATGTTCCACCCCCAGCAAGGAACCTAGACTTGAGGCTCCATCTCATGACCTTGAGATCATGAACCAGCCAAAATCAAGAGTTGGGTGCTTCACTGACTGAGTCACCCAGGTGCCCCTTTCATCTTCTCTTTTAACTAAACTTTTTAAAAATAAAAAGTAGTTCAAAAGCATAAGATCTTATGTTTGCACTTATTTAATTCCTGATAAGTGTATTTTTTTTAATTATGGAATTATTTGATTTTTATGCTCACATCATAATTAAAAAGAAACTGTGTAGTAAAAAATAATGAGAAAAGCACAAGATAAAAATGAGAAACATTCAGAAAGAACAAAAGAGACAACATACTTAAAAAAAAATCCATATTACAATATGGGTGAAACCTGAGGACATTATGCTAAGTGAAACAAGCCAGTCACAGAAAGAAAAATAGTGATCGCACTTACAAGACATATCTAAAGTAGTCAAATTCATTCATTCATTCATTCATTTTAAATTAACATATAATGTATTATTTGCCCCAGGGGTACAGGTCTGTGAATCATCAGGCTTACACATTTCATAGCACTCACCATAGCACATACCCTCCTCAATGTCCATAACCCAGCCACCCTATACCAGCCCCCCCACCCCCCAGCAACCCTCAGTTTGTTTCTTGAGATTAAGAGTCTCTTATGGTTTGTCTCTCTCCCGATCCCACCTTGTTTCATTTTTTCCTTCCCTACTCCCCACGACCCCCATGATCCCCCCGCCCAATCTCTCAAATTCCTCATATCAGAGAGATCATATAATGTCTTTCTCTGATTCACTTATTTCACTCAGCATAATACCCTCTAGTTCCATCCATGTTATTGCTAATGGCAAGATTTCATTTCTTTTGATGGCTGCATAGTATTCCATTGTATATATACACCACATCTTCTTTAACCATTCATCTGTTGATGGACATCTAGGTTCTTTCCATAGTTTGACTATTGTGGACATTGCTGCTATAAACATTCAGGTGCATGTGCCCCCTTCGGATCATTACATTTGTATTTTTGGGGTAAATACCTAGTAGTGCGATTGCTGGGTCATAGAGTAGCTCTAGTTTCAACTTTTTGAGGAACCTGTATAGGGTTTTCCAGAGTGGTTGCACCAGCTTGGACTCCCACCAACAGTGTAGGGATGGTTCCCCTTTCTCCTCACCCTTGCCAACATCTGTCATTTTCTGACTGGTTAATTTTAGCCAATCTGATTAGTGTGTGGTGGTATCTCACTGTGGTTGTGATTTGTATTTCCCTGATGCCAAGTGATGTGGAACATTTTTTCATGTGTCTGTTGGCCATTTGGATGTCTTCTTTGCAGAAATGTCTGTTCATGTCCTCTGCCCATTTCTTGATTGGAGTATTTGTTCTTTGGGTGTTGAGTTTGATAAGCTCTTTATAGATTTTGGACACTAGCCCTTTATCTGATATGTCATTTGCAAATATCTTCTCCCATTCTGTCAGTTATCTTTTGGTTTTGTTAACTGTTTCCTTTGCTGTGCAGAAGCTTTTGATCTTGATGAAGTCCCGATAGTTCATTTTTGCCCTTGCTTCCCTTGCCTTTGGTGATGTTCCTAGGAAGAAGTTGCTGTGGCTGAGGTCGAAGAGGTTGTTGCCTGTGTTCTCCTCAAGGATTTTGATGGATTCCTATCTCACATTCAGGACTTTCATCCATTTTGAGTCTATTTTTGTGTGTGGTGTAAGGAAATGGTTCAGTTTCACTCTTCAGCATGTGGTTGTCCAGTTTTCCCAACACCATTTGTTGAAGAGGCTGTCTTTTTTCCACTGGACATTTTTTCCTGCTTTGCCGAAGATTAGTTGACCATAGAGTTGAGGGTCCATTTCTGGACTCTCTGTTCTGTTCCATTGATCTATGTGTCTGTTTTTGTGCCAGTACCATGTTGTCCTGATGATTATAGTTTTGTAGTAGAGCTTGATGTCTAGAATTGTGATGCTGCCACCTTTGGTTTTCTTTTTCAACATTCCTCTGGCTTTGGGTTTTTTTTCCTGTTTCCATATAAATTTTGGATTTGTTCCACTTCTTTGAAAAAAATGGATGGTATTTTGGTAGGGATTGCATTAAATGTGTAGATTGCTTTAGGTAGCATAGACATTTTCTAAAGTAATCAAATTTATTAAAACGGAAGATCAGATAGTGGTTGTCAGGAGATAGAAGGAGGGGAAATGCAGAGTTGTTATTTAATTGGTATGGAGTTTCAGTTTTGCAAGATGAAAAGTTCTGGAGATCCATTGCACAACAATGTGAATAAACATAACACAACTGAACTGTTAATGGTTAACTATAATGTAAACTTAAAAATGGTCAGGATGATATATCTTATGTGTTTTTTACCACAGTTAAGAATATGTTTTTAGGGGCGCCTGGGTGGCTCAGTGGGTTAAGCCACTGCCTTCGGCTCAGGTCATGATCTCAGGGTCCTGGGATCAAGTCCCGCATTGGGCTCTCTGCTCAGCAGGGATCCTGCTTCCCTTTCTCTCTCTCTGCCTGCCTCTCTGCCTACTTGTGATCTCTGTTAAATAAATAAATAAAATCTCTCTAAAAAAAAAAAAGAATATGTTTTTAAATAAAAGGGGGTATGCCCTCTATTCTAGCTATTCCATCAATAGCACTTCATCCCACAGACATGCTAAGAACCCAAAAGTGTATGTGTACACGTTTATATAGAAATGTTTACATACACATGTGTGCATAGTTATATAGTCATAGATGTATACATGGGGGATGATATCATTTTCCTAAAACCCCTAAGCTAAGCAATATATAAAAATACATATATACACTCAATTCAATTTCAATTCAGCAAAGGTTTTTTTTTTTTTTTTTTTTTTTTTTTTTTACCTTGTGCCAGGCTATGTTCTAGACACCAAGGATACAGGCAGCGATAACACAAAGACAAAAATGCCTGACTACATGGTGCTTAAATTCTGGTGATGAAACACAGCAAACAAGGTACGTTAAATATATGTGAGTAGGAAGTGCTAAAGATACACATAATGGGAAATGGCTAAAAAGTGGTAGGGAGAGTAGCAGGGTGGCCAGGGAAGGCCTCTCTGAGAAGGGATATTAGAGGGAGGACCTGAGCCATGCAGGTATCTGGTGAGAGAGCATTCCAGACAGGAGAAACAGCGAATACCAAAGCCCCAAGGTCTGAGTGGTTTGGGTGGGTTTCAGGAACAGCAGGTGTGCCTGTTTGACTGGAGTACTTGGCATGAGAAACGTAGTAGGATGCAGGTTTACAAAAGCAAGGCAGAGTGAGACTGACTCTCTCTAGGATATTGCAGGGTTTTACTCTGTGAGCCACTGGGAGTTTTGTATAAAGGTCTGCCATGATCTGACTTAGGTTTAAACAGAATCACTGGGGCCCCTGTAATGAAAATAGATGGAATGGGAGCGAAACAAGAGAATCAAGTTAGGAGGCTACGTTGAGGATTCAGGTGAGAGGTGGTTCCTTGAGAAGAATGTTGCTGTGGTGGTGAATTCTGGATATATTTTTTTAGGGTGGAGTCAACAGGATTTGCTAACAGATTGGATATGGAGAATGGGAGTAGTAAGAAATCAAAGATGACACCAAGAATTTTGGCTTCAGCAACTGAGATAGATATGTGCTGAGTCAAATGACAACAAGGGAAGAATGAAAACCACAAACTTCAGTATTTTTCTCTGGGGGTTGGCAGAGGTTGAGATTAGAGAGAAGCCCACAGGCAGCTACAAATACTGATAGTTAAGTTCTGAGATTGGATGAAGGGCTCCATGGTGTTTATTTTATTCTTCTTCAAACTTACACATTCATTACATAAATATTCTTTTACAAATATAAAACATGACATTTTTTCTAAAAAGAACAATAAAAACCCAGTAGTAAATGAGAGTAAAACTATAAAAACTAACCACATGTCGGACTTTTTCCTAAAATAACTAGCAATGTGCACAAAAACTGATATACAAGGGGATTCACTCTTATTCAATAGAATGGTAATACATGAAAAATAGAGTAATGGTTAAACTAAGACACAGAATATTATATGGCTGTTAAAAAACCCCATAATTTCAAAATATTTATGTGGGCACTATTCACTTTACAATGTTAATTGATAAAGATATGTGGTTTGATGACATTTTTTGTATTACATACACATAAGGAAAGGAGACTGGACTTTTGAATCTAATTGTACTAGATATAAATCTCACCTAGTCTGTTAGTGTGAATTAAGTATGCCTGTGAGTTACAGAAATGCAAGACACAATGGCTTATTAAGGTTGAAGCTTATTAAAAAAAAAAAAAAGGTTGAAGCTTATTTTGCCTTCATGTAAACATAGATGTCCAGGCTAGAACAGTCATTCCAAGGTAATCTGTCCATGTTATCCTTCTATCACCTTCAGCTTGCGTTATTTTTTTTAAAAAGATTTTATTTATTTATTTGACAGAGAGAGAGATCACAAGTAGGCAGAGAGGCAGGCAGAGAGAGAGGAAGGGAAGCAGGCTCCCTGCTGAGAGGAGAGCCCAATGTGGGTCTCAGGACTCTGAGATCATGATGTGAGCCCAAGGCAGAGGCTTAACCCACTGGGACACCCAGGTGCCCCAGCTTGCATTATTTTTAAACATTTAAAATAAAATACTCATGATTAAGAAGAAATTAAATAATAAAAACAAGGAAATTGAGGGCTATTCTTCTCTATACTAGATCTGTTTGTTTTAAGGAATATTCAGAAAGCGCACATGAAGCCTAGAGAAAGTGATAGAGAATACTTTGTATGTTGTGTAGGAACTCAAAACATCTTTTGTAAAATAAATATTAAACAAAGGGATAAAAAGTAAGATCCCTGGAAACATACAAGAAACCCAACTTTTTTTTTAAATCATTTTTTTAAAATTTATTTACAGCATAACAGTATTCATTGTTTTTGTACCACACCCAGTGCTCCATGCAGTCCGTGCCCTCTCTAATACCCACCACCTGGTTCCCCCAACCTCCCACCCCCTCTAGAAACCCAACTTTTTAACATAGTTGAGCTGACTCTGACTTTTGGGAATGCATGGCCCTCTATTGTAACCATTGTGAAAGCAGAAACCCAAGAGATCAGAGAACATGAAGATATCCTTGGCTTGGCCTCTCAGTGTCAACTGGATGTATTCTCTTACTGTGGAGTCCCTGAGGGGTGTGATTCTCTGGTCAGTCTAATATAACTTTCACTCTAGTCTTTGCAAATGTCTCAAGCAGACAACTTAAATAAGCCCAAGGTTGCCTGGCTAGTGAGGCCAGATATCTCGAGAGTATATGTATTTCCCTCCTTTTCTGTCTCCAGCTGAGATTATCTGCTGAATGTGAAGGTAGAAGATTTTGCTCTGTGGAGGTCTAAGGAGAGGACACATCTTTGTGGGAAATCAAAAATTGAGAGTCATAATCAGTAGAAACTTCTTCCAGTTTTCCAGTTTTAACATGACAATACCAAGTCATTTTTACTATGTACCAGGTATACACCTTAAAAATGAAAAGATCTGACACATCAGATTAGAGCACTTCTTATTTAATATAGGTCTCAAAAAGAGCAGAATAATTGCAATGACACATACAGCTGACACTCCTGCCGCCTTCTGGCTAGATTTGACTACGTCTTGGTTTAACCACTAATGGTAGTAACTGAAACCTGTCTACTTTTCTAATAGGAGATAGCCAGTTTTTCCTATACTTTGACCAGGAAATTTCTTAGTTTATTTTCTTCAAGAGGAATACACACACAGAGGGAGAAAGAGACAAACAGAGACAGAGAGGGGCAGAAAGAGAAACTTAGAAAAGAGTATAGATAAACACAGAAGAACTTGCATCCTGCCTTTTCCTCCCCTCTCTCCACCTCATGGCATTGTAATAGCCTGCTCAAGTACTGATTTGGTTCTTAATATTGTAAGATGACAAGAGCAATGATTTTTTAAAAACATTTTATTTATTTATTTCACAGGCAGAGATCCCAGGTAGGCAGAGAGGCAGGCAGAGAGAGAGGGAGAAGCAGGCTCCCCGTAGAGCAGAGAGCCCGATGTGGGGCTCGATCCCAGGACCCCGTGATCATGACCTGAGCCAAAGGCAGAGGCTTTAACCCATTGAGCCACCCAGGTGCCCGCCCACCTTTCATACTTTTAACTAGCAGCGTGGTGCCTCTCCAAAGGATGTGAAGAGGGGAGAGCAGAGGTAGGGGAGAAAAGTAGCTTCAGGAGTATCGTACCAATCTTTTCCCATAAGTCATTTGCCTGCTGGAATGTAATTATATCAGAGATGACATCACTCTGGCAGAGAATAAACTTCATCAACCCAGTGTTTCTCCCTCCCCCTTGACCACTTAAAGGGGAAAAGAGCAGAGGTGGGTGAAGTATAAATGGAGTGCTTTAGAGGACCTGAGACAGACTCGGGGGGGGAATTTCTCAGTAGCTTTCTATTATAACTTAGAAGTTCACTAAATCTTTCTACTTTCAAGAGTGGATAGATAGCTCATCCAGACAGAAAATCAATAAGGAAAATTGGACTCAAAACTACACATTAGAAAAAAGCAAAACGAAACTACACATTAGATCAGATGGACGTAAAAGACATTTACAGTACATTCTGCTCAACAGTAGCAGAATACACATTCTTCTCAAGCACACGTGAAATATTTTCCAGGATATATCATCTAGTAGGCCACAAAATAAGTCTTAATAGATTTAAGAAGATTGAGATCCCATCAAGTATCTTTGCTGACCACGATGGTATAGAACTAAAAATTAATTATAAGTGGAAAACTGGAAAATGTACAAATATGTGCAGATTAAATAACATGCACCTGAACAACCAATGGGACAAAAAAGAAGTCAAAGAGGAAATCAAAAAAATATCTTGAGACAAATGAAAATAGAAACACAACATATTAAAATTTATGTGATGCAACGAAAGCAGTTCTAAGAGGGAAGTTGATAGTAGTAAATAATTTCATTATGAAAAAAGAAAGATCTCAGATAAACAACCTAACTTTACACCTCTGAGGACTAAAAATAGAAAGAAGCTCAAGGTTAGTAGAAGAAATGAAATAAAGATCAGAGTGGTAATACACAAAATAGGGACTAAAATGAAAATAGAGAAGATCAAGGAAACTAAAAGCTGGTTCTTTGAAAAAAATGAACAAAATTGACAAACCTTTAGCTAGACTCACCAAGAAAAAAGTGAACTCAATGAAAATCAGGAATGAAAGAAGAGACATTACAACCACAGAAATATTAAAGATTGTAAGACATTACTAAGAACAATTATATGCCAACATATTAGAAAAAATGAATAAATTCCTGGACATATACAACCTACAAAAACTAAATTATGAAGATATGGAAAACCTAAACAGATCAATTACTAGTAAGAAGATTGAATTAGTATATAGCAGAATGACAAATCAGCACTAACTTTACATTTAAATGGATTAAAACCTTCAACCAAAAGGACAGAGATTGGCAGGATGGGTAAAAACACATGATCCAACTACATACTGTCTGCTCACTTGAGATCTAGAAACACAAACAGGTTGAAAGTGAAAGAATTGAGTATTTGATGCAAACCAAAAGAGAGTAACCAAAAGTAACCAAAAGAGAGCAGGGTTCGCTACCCTAATATCAGACTCAAATTTTTAAAAAAGATACAAGAGACAAAGAGGGACATTATATATTAACAAAGGTTCAATACAGCAAGAAGATATAATTATTAATATTTACACATCTAATGACAAACCATCAAAATATATGAAACATATTGTTCTGTAACAGATTTCTAGAAATTTTTCATTTTGCAAAATGGAAACTCTATATTCAATGAGCAATGACTCAGATTTGGAGCTAACCTTGAATTTCTGGGATAAACCCCACTTGGTCATGAATGTACTATTCTTTTAAAAATTGTTGGATTCTTATGCTAACTTTTGTATGTGTCTGTGAGGATTTCTGCATCTATGTTTATGTTTATTTTTAAAAAGATTTTTATTTCTTGACACAGAACGAGAGAGAGCACAAGCAGGGAGAGCAGCAGAGGGACATGGAGAAGCAAGTTCCTGGCTGAGCAGGGAGCCAGATGCAGAGCTCCAACCCAGCACCCTGGGATCATGACCTGAGCCAAAGACAAATGCTTAACCGAACTGAGCCACCCAGGTGCCCCAGCATCTAGGTTTATTGAATCTGATATGTTTTTTTTTTTTAAGATTTTATTTATTTATTTGACAGAGATCACAAGTAGGCAGAGAGGCAGGCAGAGAGAGAGAGGAAGGGAAGCAGGCTCCCCGCTGAGCAGAGAGCCTGATGCAGGGTTCCATCCCAGGACCCTGAGATCATGACCTGAGCCGAAGGCAGAGGCTTAACCCACTGAGCCACCCAGGCACCCCATCTGATATGTTTTAATACCAAGTTAATGTTAGCCTCATGAAATGAATTGAGGAGTGTTCCCTTTATTTTCTGGAAGAATTTGTGTAAGATTAGTATTATTTTCTCCTAAGATAAATAGGCAGAAATCAGTAGTAAAACTTCAAGGCTTTTTTTTTTTTTTTTCTCCAGAGTCTTTTTTTTAAGAGTAAAATTGACATTTTAAGGGGTAAAATTAACATTTTTGGGGTGCACTGTACTATGAGATCTGTTTATGAATTAAATAAGTTTTTATTTCATTAAATAAGTTTTCATTTCAAAGAAGTGGGATTACTGGGTTGTATAGTTAATGTATATTAAACCATATAAAAAACTGTCAGATTGTTATGCAGAGGGGCCATATCATTTTGCATTCCCACTGGTAATGGGTGACCGTTCTATTTTATTTTAGCCATTCCAATAGATCAATAGCAGTATAAAACATTCTGGTTTTAATTTGCACAAATCCTTATAATGGCTTATGTTAAGCATCTTTTCATTTGTATATATGCCATCTTCTTTGGTGAAATGCCTGTTCAAATCTCTTGCATTGTGTTGGATATTCTTGTTGGACATAGAATTCTAGGTTGACCGTTCTTTTCTTTTAGCACTTTAAAGATGTTCCCCCATTGTTGTTTGGGTTTCATGGGTTCAGAATCCAAGTTCATCCATATCATTGTTTTTCTATATGCAATGTTTCATTTTTCTCTAGTTCTATTAAGATTAAAAAAAATTTTAAGTAGTTTTTAGTCATTTTATGTCTGTTATTTTCCTTGAAAATACTATCCCACAGATCCTTGATGCTGTTCTTTTCTTTCTTTCAAAAGTCTTCCCCAGACCATGCTCTTCAGACTGTATAATTTCTGTTTATCACTCTTCAGGTTCAAAGACTTTTTTTTCCTCTTATATTGCTATTATGCCACTGAAAACCATCCAGTAATTAGGAATTTAACTTTTAAAACCTCTTCATCTTGTAGAGAATCACAAAAAGGTGCCAACATAGTACAGTGAGAGGCACTGTGTATCTTTCATCCCAGTGGTTTATCTTATCCCAGTGGTTATATCTTATATAATTTATCCCAGTGGTTATATCTATCCCAGTGGTTATATCTTATATAATTATTGTACAATATCAAAACCAAGCAATGACATTGGTACAATGTGTGTATATAGTTCTATGTCATTTAATCATATGTGTAGATTTGTGTAATGACCACTGCAATCAAAATACCAAACTATTCCATCATCACGAAGACCTCTCTTGTGCTACTCTTTTACAGTCATACCACAACTTATCTCCACCACCTAACTTCTGGAAACCACTAATCTGCTTTCCATTTCTATAATGTTATTTTGAGAATTTTATATATATATGGAATCATATACTATATGATCTTTTGATTTTTTTCATTCAGCACAACGCCCTTGAGATCCAATAAAATTATTATTGCTGAGTAGAATTCCATAATATGGATATAGCCATTCATTTAACTTTACCTATTGAGAGACATTTTGGCTGTTTCCAGTTTTGGGTTATTACAAGTAAAGCTATGAACAATCATGTTCAGGTTTTTATGAAGACCTAAGTTTTCATTTCTCTAGAATAAATGTCAAGAGTGATTCTGGGTTGTGTGATGACTACATGTTAGTTTTTAAAGAAAATGTCAAATTATTTGCTAGAATGGCTCTACTATTCTGTATTTCCACCAGCAATGAATGAGATCCATTTTTTCTGTATTATTCTTACCAGTATTTGGTATTTTCACTATGTTGATTCTTTTTAGTTTTATACTTTCATACTTTGCATTTAAATCTATGATTCACATTGAGTTGATTTTTGTATGAAGTGTGAATTTTCGGCTTATTCTTTTGCTTATGGATATCCAATTGCTCCAGGGTCATTGCTGAAAAGACTATCTTCTCTCCATCGAATTGCTTTTGCAACTGGCTGTACTTGAGTAACAATATTTTGGGTCTCTCTGTTCTATTGACCTCTGAGTTTATCTCTCTGCCAATACTACAGTCTTATTACTATAGTTATAGGTCTTAAAATCTGTTAGTTGTTTTTTCCTATGTGAATTGGCCACATTTTTCTCATTCTTTGTATGCCAAGTAATCTTGGATTCTATCCTGGATATTGTGACTGTGATGCTATGTAGACTGTGGGTTCTTTTATAATCCTATGGAGGGTGTTAATGTTTTTTTTTTTTTTCTTTCTTCTTAGCCAATCAACCTAGTTTAAGCTCAGACAAGAAGTTCTGTCTTTTCTTTTTCTTTTTCTTTTTCTTTTTTTTAAAGATTTTTATTTATTTATTTGGCAGGCAGAGATCACAAGTAGGCAGAGAGGCAGGCAGAGAGAGAGGAAGGGAAGCAGGCTCCCCGCCAAGCAGAGAGCCCGATGTGGGGCTCCATCCCAGGATCCTGGGATCATGACCTGAGCCGAAGGCAGAGGCTTAATCCACTGAGCCACCCAGGCGCCCCTGTCTTGTTTTCTTATCGGCAGTGCTTCCAATCTCAGTTCTGCTTTCAAATTCTTTTCTATTTTCTTTTCAGACTTTCCCACACCTCCATCACTCAGGTTCGGTCTGAGATCTGGGCCACGGTTTCAATCTCAGTTCAAGACATAGAGCTTCTGCTATGTTATTTTGGGTCTATCACGCACATGTGTTTCTCGGGGTTAGTATGAAACTTGAGTAATGGTCTAAATATTAAAGGTTATGTTTTAGATTTGTCCGGTCCATGAACAAATCAGAGGTGAGTGTTAAGTGTTATGCTGAGTTAGTTAATCACCTTCCATAAATCTCTCCTTTCCAGAATTCTGGTTACATTTTCTAGCCTGCAAGTGTCCCCTTTCATGATTCCTTTAGACTGGAACACAAGGTTCTATTTGAGGTTAGCCATCTACATGATTTATATTTCTACAACTGGGTCTGTTCTTAGAATAGGCATGGAACAAAAGAAACTCAGAAAATTCACCCCTTTATGGGTTGCTTTTCCAACTTCTGACTTCTTTCCACAATCTACTTCTTTTTATGTACTTTTCAGAACATTCACGAAGTTGCTTTATTAATATTCTCAAGATTTTAGTTGTAATTCACCAGAGAAAAATACAATTTATTTAAGATATAGAGCTTTTCAGAATTCTTTCTTCTGTGTCAGTTGTGATAAATTCTATGTTTGTTAGATTGTACTCTTTAAGGAAATTCTCCATTTTATCTAAGTTATTGAATTTATTGTCAAAGTTGTTCAAAATAGTATTCCTTTAATCTACATAATATTTACAGTGATATCCTTGCTTTCGTCCCTGATAATGATAATTTATTCTATCGATTATATGGGCTGAAATGTGTTCCCTCAAAATTCTTATAATGAAGCCCTAACTCCCAGTACCTCAAAATTGACTCTATTTGGAGTAAGGGATTTTGAAGAGGTGATTAAATTAAAATAGGACCATCAGGGTAGGCCTTAATCTACTATGACTGGTGCCCTAATTAGGACATTAGAATACACAGAAAGATGCCAGCGGTACAGAGTGGCAATGAGAAGCAGCCAGCCGGTGGCCATCTGCAAACCAGTGAGAGAGGACCTCAGAGGCAGCCCTGCTGCCAGCATGTTGATTTCATACTTTCAGTATCCAGAACTGTGAGAAAATGATTTTCTGTTGTTTGGTATTTGTATTTTGTTATGGAATACCAGCAAACTAATACAGTCTTGCTAATTTACTACTTTCAAACATCAGCTTTTGCTTTTTCTCCATTTTTGATTTCACTGATTTCTTATTTCCTTTGTGTTCAATTTGCTTTTCTTTTATGAGCTTAAGGAGAATGCTGAAAAAATTTATTTTAAAACTCTTCTTTCCTAGAATAAGCATTTTTAGTCATAAATCTCCTTTGAAAATGTTTTAGCCTCACCCCACAAATTTTCATGTACTTTTCTTTTTTGACCCATGTTGATTTTCTAGATACCTTATTATTATTTTTACTAACATAATTATCTGGTGGTGAGACAGCATATTTTGTATGACTTCCATGCTTTGCAATTTACTTAATTATGGGCCAGCATTTGATCTATGTAGACTATTCCACATGCATTTGTTGCATGTAGTGTGCTAAAAGTATCATTCATCTTGTGTTAATATAGCTACACTAAACTTCTTATGCTAGGTGTTTGCATGGTGCATCATTTTCCATATTTTTACTTAAAACTTGTCTTTATGTTTAAAAGGAAAAGCATATACTTGGATTTTTCTTTTTTTGCCCTATCTTAAAATCTTTGCCTTAGAGAGTTTAGTCCATTACACTTTTTACTGATATGATTTGGTTGAAATCTACTGTCTTCCTTTGTTTTCTATTTTTTCTGTTCTTTTTTCCTTTCTTATCTTTACTTTTTCTGGGCAGGGAGGAGAGACAACAGTTTTTCCCATTTTGTCTCTAGTGTTGGCTTTTAGTTATGCCTCTTTTGTTCTTTGTGTGTGATTCTAGGATTTGTAATATACATTATTAATTTATCTTTTTGCATTAATATTTCACATATAATGTAAGAAATATACAACAGTATAATTTCAAATACACTCCTCTCATCCTTTGTCGCCTATTTTATTCTCACATTACAAATCTCATAGTACTTATCATTCATTTTGCTTTGAACAAGTATCTCAGTATTTCTAAGAAAGTAAAATTATATATTTATCCGTAATACTCTACTCACCATTTCCAGAGCTCTCATTCCTTCCTATACGTAGATCTGAATTTCCATCTGGAAATTCCTCCAGAATTTATTTCCCGTAATGTGCAGTATAGGTTACCAGTGGATATATTGTTTTTATCTGAAAATGTTCAATTTGCTTTCAATTTTGAAAGATATTTCCCTGTGTCAATACTAATTTTGACAGTCCCCCCCTACCCTGCCACACCTCTTAGCACCTTAAAGATGTTATCCCATTTATTCCTAGCATTGTTCCTAATGAAATGGTTAGTTGTCACATCATTTCCTTAGTGTGACTTTCCCCCTATGGTTGCTTTTAAGAATCTAAATTTTTACCTTGGAATTTTATCAGTTTGACTATTAAGGTTTTCTCTTCATTTATCCTGCCTGGGGTATGCTTGATTTCTGGGTGGTTTTTTTTTTTTTTTTTTTTTTTTTAATCAAATTTGGAAAAACTTCAGCTATCTTTCCTCAATTACATTTTTCTGCTCCATTTTCTCTTTCTCCTGTTTGGTTCTGTCTCACAGGTTTTTGAGACTCTGTTAATTAAGAGCACCTCCCACCCCTTTTCTTTTTTAAAGACTATTTGACAGAGAGCGACTCAGAGAGCACAAGCAGGGGGAATGGCAGAAGGAGAAGCAGGCTCTCCACTGAGCAGGGAGCCTGTGCAAGGCTAGATCCCAAGACCCTGTAATCATGCCCTGAGCTGAAGGCATACTCTTAACTGACCAAGTCACCCACGTATCCTGAAACAAACAAAAAAAAAACCCTTTTATTTTGGATACATTTTTTTTTTTACTTATTTTTATTTATTTTATTATTTAAAGATCTTATTTATTTGACAGAGAGACAAGGAGAGAGAGAACACAAACAGGGAGAGTGGGACAGGGAGAAGCAGGCTCCCTGCTGAGAAGGAGCCCCCCCCCCATGTGAGCTGGATTGCAGGACCCTGGGGACATGACCTGAGCCAAAGGCAGGTGCTTAATAACTGGATCACCCAGGCACCTCTTTTTTACTTACTTCTAATTATTCTGTTTTGCCTCAATCCCAACCAATAGTTTTTGATTTGTTATTATATTCCTTAGTTTTAATATTTCTATTTGGTTATTTTTTCAATAATTTTCATATAGTTCCTGAAATTTCCTATTTCTTATTTATTCTAACCTTTTTCTATAGATTCTTTATTTATTATAGTTAAGGCCCTTATTTGCTACTTCTAACACATGGGTTATCTTTACCTGTTTCTTTATATTTCTAGTGATTGTGAATGTTATTTTCTATTTAACAACATATGAAGCAATGAAGTAATGTCAATGCCTCATCAAAGCAAGTGAAATTAACGTTTTTATGTATATCTTTGGACTCTATTTCCCCATTTTTTTAAATGATAAAATAATTTGCATGTAGCGATTTTGGTCCTGATGTTTTCCAAGAACTTGGTTTTTGGAAATGTATTTGAAATTACATTAATAACAACAATGTGACAGCTGTGGAAATACAGCCACAAATGATTTACTATGGAAGGACCTCTCTCATCCCTGAAGTTAACAGTTTAGTTATATGTAGTGTAGTCAGTATAGTTTTCTTATGAATGATGGGCAGCTTTTGAAGAGGGCAGATCAAGGGAGTCCAAGAAGAGAAGACCTACAAAGACAGAGAAGATGAAACAGTAACTTAGAGTTTTAGGGGTAAATCCCAACACCACATTTTGACAAACCAAGCCCGCAGGATATCAGTAAGCTTCAGAGTCTGGACAGATAAACCATGCCCCTGGAGATCCAATGGAGGTATAGAGAGACAAGAGTTACAGAAGGATTACTAGGTCAAAATTCAAGTTTACAGAGATACCAGCCAAAGTGAAGGGTAGAGACAAGCAAGCATAAAAGTTTTCAGTGAACAGAAGTGTCTCAGAATCTGTGAAGAGTAAGTGGGCCCCTTGACAGGAGAGGGAGAATATGGTTATCATTTAAGGCAAGGAGCTGTCTTCTCTCTACCCTGAAAGCAATTACTAAGGAAATTCTCATTAGCATTTAAGAACTCTACCTTCTAACAAGATGGAGGAAGAGACTTGTTGATTATACTTTCAGTCAATGAAGAGCAAAAATAGCCTAGATCTTACTTTTGGTAGTTGTTTATTCTTTTGGAAAACCTTGGCCTCTTTTCAAGTAAAATGGACAATCTTAAAGGAAAGACATCAGATGGACAAAAGGAAATTAAGTAGCCTAGTCACAGTATGCTTTACTTTGCCATGGAAACCATGTAAGATCTGTGTTGGAAGACATAATTCTTTACAATAAAAATCTACGCACATATGTAGGGTAAGCAGGCTCCACACCCAGTATGGAGCCCCATGTGGGGACTGAATTCATGACTGAGAGATCAAGACCTGAGCTGAGATCAGGACTCAACTGCTTGAGTTGAGCTGAGGTGCCCCAATAAAAAAAGTCTTTTAAAAAAAATATAAACTATATTTCTTACATTCTTTTCATTTATTTTCTATTTTCTATTCTTTTATTTTATTTTGAACATTCCAAATTTCTTAAATGATACTGAATTTAGACCATCACTGTATTTTATTTTTAATCTATTTTTAGTGTACATTTGTAAGGCAAATTTACTTTTAAAGATTTAACAATATGTACTTAGTAATATGTCAGGGATAAAACAAAATCACAATACAGTGATATTTGAGATATTGAGCAAATTTCTTCATTAACAATTAGCACATTTAGGAACATTGAACAAAATTCTCCCATCAGATAATTCAGTCTAATAGGTTAAGAAAATTATGTGAATTATAGCCCAAGGTGGCAATAGGTGTCAGGAAGACCAAGCAAGTACATGCTGGGTTAAGTCTTGAAGAATGTGTATAGGGATTTGTCAGGTAGAAGATATGGCAAGCCAAGGCAAGCTAGAATAGTATGTGGGAAAGCCCACAGTCGTCAAATTGTACAATTTGTTTGTGGGAAGGTGAGGAGTTAAATAAGGGCCAAATTCTCAAACTTTTCCCTCAAGCACCAATTTTGGTAGACCAACTGTTACCCTACTCTTTGCTCTCTTGCTAAAGAAAGCACAGTATCCTTGAGAATGAATGATAAAGAGAGAATAGTCATTCCCACATGTGGGTACTTTACTAGTAATAATACTGCTACATTCTTCATTAAGATCAAGATAGTTTAAACCTCATGGTTTTGAAAGGTAGGTAATACAGAGTCAGAAGTGGGTAGCTCAGGTAGATGGGGAGTTTGGTTTCCTCACAAACAATTATTAATAGCTCTCCACCACAAGTAAACTGCTTTCTGTGAAAAATCGTGTGCTCGCTAAGTAAATAAGCAGTTTAAAAATCTCACACTTCCTTCTAATCAGACCCCAAGCTCTCCTAGATGGAAATTCTACAGCTGTTCTAGGTTAAAACTAAGGAAGTTGGAGTCAGAGGGGCAACATGACTTGCAAGAAGGTGGTAGACCTAGAATTCAAGTGGTTTAACTCCCAAGTCTATGCTCCAAACCACTCTTCTCCTAATGGAGGCGTTAGAAGAGAACTTTGAGTTGGGAGAGGAATAGAATCTTTTATTTTTACTTTTATAAAATGGTGATCACTCTGGCAGAACAGAGAATGAACTGGAATAAGAAAAGACTAGTGGCCAGGAGACACAATCCTGGTGAGTGAATCTGCTACATTTCAGTCTGCCATGACATGTAGAGTTATTTAATACTCGTTAAGTTCAAATACTTATAATTGTTACTAAATATATCCAAACATAATAAAAGCTATAACCTCTGGAGTTTGAACTATTATCTTTGACTCAAATATAGACAATGATTAATGAAGTTAGTGGGAAAAAACCCAACAAAATCCATGCCTGCCAAAGGCAGAGAAAAAGTTCTCTGGGGTGCCTGGGTGGCTCAGGGAGTTAAGCATCTGACTCTTGACTTCCACTCAGGTCAAGATCTCAGGGTTCTGAGATCGAGCCCTGTGTTGGGCTCCCCACTGGGCCTGGAGCCTGCTTAAGATTCTCTCTTTCCCTCTGCCCCTCCCCACTCTAAAAAATAAAAAGTTAATATAAAAGCTATGAGGTTACAATCAAGAATAGCTTTAAAAATCATATTTGTTAGTATGCAACTGGATTCTAGAATCCATGATGAAATTCTAATTCCCAAGCGTACCATCACAATAATACTTCTGCTCTTTTACAGGAGCTAGGACAAAGATTAAAAACAAATGAAAAATAAAATTAATTTGGCCCAGCCTACTGGTTATTCTTTTGCTAAAAATATATAATTCAACAATAATTTCAAAAGCTGAATGTGAGCCTTCCATTTAAGAGTTCTTTTATGATAAATGATACAACATTCTAGGTGTCCATGGTAGAAAACACTCTTATTTTGCAAAACCTCGAAGTTTACACCTATGTGTCTATTACCTCCCTTGCAAGAAACTGGTATCATTTTATGGTTCAGAAAACTGAAAATCAGAAGCTAATGATTTTAGAGTTAGCTGTGGGGAAATATTTTTAAATATAGAATGTTCCTTACCATACCTCACTGTCTCTCAACAAATATACTGAGTATCTGTAACTACTGATGTTCACTGTTTGAATCTGCAGTATTACCTCAACTTACACATAGACACATGGCTCAAAACTGAATTTAATTCTGAGTTCTTTAAATTGAAGAGTTTATCTTACTAAAGTCACTCAATATTTAAAAGTTATACAGGAATCCTTCCTCAAATTAAAAAATATGTACTATAGTTTTCCCATATTTACAATTTTTCTCATTTTTTGCAATTGAGGGCAAGTCTAAAATAATTTTTATTGGGGCGCCTGGGTGGCTCAGTGGTTGAGGCCTCTGCCTTCGGCTGGGGTCATGATCTCAGGGTCCTGGGATCGAGTCCCGCATCGGGCTCTCTGCTCAGCAGGGAGCCTGCCTCCTCCTCCTCTTTCTCTCTGCCTGCCTCTCTGCCTACTTGTGATCTAATTAAAAAAAAAAAATCTTAAAATAATTCTTATTTGTTTCAGGACACTGGTAGTTCACTACTTCACATAATGGAAGATGGCTTTCACTATAAAGAAAATGAAATACTTTCACTTGTTTATAGGGAGAATTCAATATCAGAAGAAAGCAAGCTAGAAGAAACAGTGGAGGTACACATGGAAGGCCAGACATATATGAGATACTTTAACACATAAGTCTAAATTATCTGAATCATATCTAAGAATCAATGAACCTCTGATGCTCTTTTACAAAGTTTAAAAAGAAAAGCAAATACTGTAATAAAAGTTTAATGAGAGACGGGAGATGTTACAAAGTTTAAAAATCCTGAAAGATTTTAACTAAGAATTTAAAAAAAGGTGATAGTTAAGCTTTTATTTTAGAGATTTTATTTGACAATAGTTAAGCTTTTATTTTAGAGATTTTATTTGACAGAGAGAGAGAGAGAGATCACAAGTATGCAGAGAGGCAGGCAGAGAGAGAGTGGTAAGCAGGCTCCCTGCCAAGCAGAGAGCCCAATGTGGGGCTCGATCTCAGGACCCCAAGATCATGACTTGAGCTGAAGGCAAAGGCCTAATCCACTGAGCTACCCAGGCGCCCTGATAATTAAGCTTTTTTTTTTTTTTTATAAAGATTTTATTTATTTATTTGACAGACAGAGATCACAGGTAGGCAGAGAGGCAGGCAGAGAGAGAGGAAGGGAAGCAGGCTCCCTGCTGAGCGGAGAGCCAGATGCGGGTCTCCATCCCAGGACCCCGTGATCATGACCTGAGCCGAAGGCAGAGGCTTTAACCCACTGAGCCACCCAGGTGCCCCGATAGTTAAGCTTTTAAGCAAGTTTGGGAAATTATAAGAATGTGTCATTATTGAGAAAAAGGTAAGAATACACATTATGGGAAAAGACTGTTGGGATGATTCCATATTTATTGTTTTACTTTTATGTACGTAGATTTAACTCCAGCTAGCAATGGACTTGAAGGTCACAGCAAATGAAACTATTTTTTGTTTCACCAAACTATATAGAACAAGCTGCAAGTTCCTGATGTGAGGAAATTTTGAGCAAAATGAGCACCATCATCAACTATGATTTTCTACAGTAGAACATAGTTAATTACCAAAACAGTTTAAACATTTAAAATATTTGATTTTGTGCATATTGGAAGATACTGAAAATATTTATTCTTACAGGATTTCCATTTAAAAGAACAATTACAGAAGAGCTGTATATTTAGCTGCTTTGTACAATCATATCCAACAGACATTTCTAGAAAAAAATATTACACCAAAATCTATTTGATTCACTTGCTCCCTGTCCTCTGAGACTCTAGACTCTATTATGTCAACTCTTGATTTTCTTAAATGGTTTATCTACTTTCTAGATTCCCTTAATAACGTAGAGTCTCTCTTTCATTACCCTGGCAATTTCTGCACTCTCAAAAGGCAGAGACGGGATACAATTAGACTATGGTATGATGTGGGGTGAGTATGTTTCCCAATGTATTTATTTGCCAAAAATAATTTTTGTACTGCCTGTTTTATGTTACCTACTAAAAAATTCTTTACTCCATCATTACTGCAAATAAGTCTTGATCAATATTTGAATTTTACTATGTACATTTTAACTTCCCAATTATATTTAAAAACCTACTTTATGTAGCTTATAACAATTTGAGTATATATTTTTTAAATGAAAGTTTTGTTGTCTGGACTATTTGGGAATTTTTTTTTGTTTAATATATAGTAAATATAAATTAAACATATGAAAAATACACATATCTAACTGAAATGTTCCACAATCTAAAATGCTTTTATATATATATATATATATATATTTCTCATTGCAAAAAATCTGATAACAAAACAATGTAGTACAGCTCTGCAACTTCATATGTAAGTCAAGAAGGATATCCATATATTCTCCTTTCACCTTTTAGTGCTTTTGAGTGTCATTAAAAGAATTATTTGGGAATTATCAACGTAATTATATTTTTAAGAGAAGTGATTTCAAAGAAAAACAGAAATTTTATTTTATCATAAAATAAAAAATACAATTAACTAGGCTCAGTGGGTTAAAGCCTCTGCCTTCAGCTCAGGTCATGATCCCAGATCCTGGGATCGAGCCCCGCGTCAGGCTCTCGGCTCGGCGGGGAGCCTGCTTCCCTTCCTCTCTTTCTCTGCCTACTTGTGATCTCTGTCAAATAAATAAATAAAAATCTTTAAAAATAAAAAAATAAATAAATAAAATAAAGTAAAAAATACAAAGAAAGATTTCCACTATTCTTCTTTGGCTCCAGAAATGAAATTATTTTCTGAGATTTTAGAGGATTTCTGGTTCTTTGCCCTAACAATCAAGAATTTTCCACATTTGTATCTTAAAAACTAACTTAAAGAGAATGTGCTAATCTATACTACACAAGCAAAGATCAGGAGCATACCAAGAAGGGAGGATGGGAAGTAGGCGGTAATGAAATGTATTGTCAATAAAGAACATAAACATAGGGGTGCCTGGGTGGCTCAGTCAGTTGAGCAGCTGACTCTTGATTTTGGCTCATGTCAGGGTTGTGAGATGGAGCACCTACTGGGATCCACACTCAATAGGGAGTCTGCTTTGGGATTCTCCCTCCCGTGTCCTTCCCCCAAGTTTTTCCTAAAATTAAAAAAAAAAAACAAAACAAAAAACATAAAAAAACCTGACCAAAAGTTGGCCTGCTTTTTATTTTCACCATGCACCAATAATAGTGTCAATTCCTCTTTGGGGTGAAAGATTCTAATCTGCACATACCCCATCCTCTGCCCCTTTGGTAAGCCAATGAAAGAGACTCACCTCATCTTTTCTTACAGTCTCCTGGCTTATTTCTTTTTCTTTCTTTCTTTCTTTTTTTTTTAAGATTTTATTTATTTGACAGACAGAGATCACAAGTAGGCAGAGAGGCAGGCAGAGAGAGGGGGGGAAGCAGGCTCCTTGCTGAGCAGAGAGCCGGATGCGGGGCTCGATCCCAGGACCCAGGGATCATGACCCGAGCTGAAGGCAGAGGCTTTAACCCACTGAGACACACAGGTGCCCCTCCTGGCTTATTTCTTATAAAATGTCCTTACCTTAGGGAGATTAGTTGATGAGGAAGTGTTGTCCTTAAATTCTGTCCTTGTACAGAATCAATCAGTAGTTATTGATTTTCTTCATGCCCAAATCAAAAGTTTGTGTGGTTTTATAGTGAGTTGCCAGGAAAGCAAGGATAAATATAGGACTGCTAAAAAGAACAGACTATAAGAGAAAGCAAGATCTTTAAACAAAGTATCAAGCTATAGCTATTGCAGAGATTAATTAAAACTAAATTATATGTGAAGAAAAAAGTCCTGAAAATTAGGGATGCATTTGCGGAAATGTAAAGAAGGGCATACTTGAGTTAGATAAACAAGGAAAAAAGTGCTTTATTAAATTTAAATCAGTAATGAGTATACTACATAGTTTACAAAGCACCTTTCCATAAAATACATGATCTCATTTGCGATCTCAAAAATCCTGTGAGGCTGACATTATAAAAAAAGTGGGAGGGAGTATACAGAACTGAGGATAGAATATTGGCTCCACCACATAGTAATTATGTGAACTTGGGAATAGTAACTGCTTTGTACCTTGGTTTCTCCAAATGAAAAACAGTGATGATGAATGTCTCTACCTCATAGCTACTATGGGATTAAATGAGATACTACATACAGCACTTTAATATACTACCTGGTCCATTTTAAGTGCTCAATAATGCTATTATTATTATAATTTTATAGGTGAAGAAACATACTGGGGAGATTAAATTCAAAGTCATCTGACTACTAAGTAGAAAAGCTAACAGTGGAATTCTAGACTGGCTACATTCCTACCACCCTTATTATTAGAATTAGATATTAGAATATCTACTTAGATATTATTATGAATATCTACTTTTAATTAGAGTATGGATTAACCTTTTGCACTATTTTTATTTATTTATTTATTTATTTGCAGCTGACAATGTCATTTGAGTTTGACAAATTCAATGGTATTATTAACATCATTTTCTATTTTAAAAACACTTCTTTTAGTGGGAATAAAAGTTAATCAAAGGCATTGAAAAGAAATGGGTCTCCATGGACAACTGGGGTGGAGACTTCAATCCAGGGCTGGAAAAAGTTAATTTTGGTTTTTCTGTAAACCTCAGAAAAATGAAGTCTATTAGGTGGTAGACAGCAGAAAGACTGCAAGCTGAGTGGAGAGATGCTTGTTTATGGCTCTATCTCAAGACTACAGAACAGGATTAGTAGGTGCATAAATAAATGTTTAATGAATATTTAAATTAAAAATCAACTTTGAAACACATCCTTAAGAGGATCTGCTTTACTCTGACATGCTTTCTTTTCTATCTTTAATTATACAATAACTAAAAAGTCTATCATATAGTCACCCACCCATAAAAATAGGGGGTTTTTATCAAAAGATTCAGAGTAAGAAATAAAAGACTAAATAAGGCCTTAAATAGCTTTATTGAAATCTGTATAAATAAACATGCACATTTCAAATGTAAACTCAAGTGAACTCAAGTGCAGACAAAATTTTAACCTCTGTCATGCAGGAGGTTAGTTTACATTAAAAAAAAAAAGAAGAAGAAGAAAAGCAAGAAAAGAAAGGAAAAGAAAAGAAAAGGAAAAAAAAACAAAAAACCCAAAGCAGCTTTTAAAATACCAGGATGAAAAACCAGCTTTAATATCAAGGTATAAAGCAAAGCCATGATCAACATACCTCATTTATCCTGGTCAAATGCATCTTTTTTTTTAAACTTTTAAATGCTAACATAAATAAATAATTTACCAAAATGTGCACTCACAGAGTGAACTTTTATTTACAATACACAATTTATAATCTATTGTATTTGATTAGTTCAAGTGAAGAACATTATACTTTTTGCTTTAATAACAGTGGGACACAAAGCAATTTCTCAGGTAGTCGATATGTGAAATGTGCCCCAGCATTTAGATTTTCTATTAAAGGCAGTATTGTATGCCAATCGACAATACATTCTTTCAACTAGATTAAAGGGAAAAAGCAGCAAATGAAAAATGTTTCAAATGTTCACACGTATTTTTGGCATCCTGGATCCTTGAATGTGGTGAACGTAAATCAAATTCAAGGTTTGTATGCTTTAAATACTATACAGGTTCTGACTCTAGAACATGCAATGCCAATTTTCTTATAACAAGTTACCTTCTGAGAAAAGCTGTAAGGCTATGGTGAATTCCATCAGGAACACACAAAGAAAGTTAACAGACCTACCTTTAAAGCCAATTGTCCATTAATGATTTAAAGGCCAGTATATGAAAAAAATTTCTCATCTAAGCTTGATGTAGTTATTACTATGGATACAGAATATTCTTAAGTCTGTCCTTCTATTACAATAATTGGAAGAGCTAAAAGTTGCCAAATTACCAAAAAATGGGGTAGAGAAAAACAGACAGCAAAAATTTTAATTTTGGAACACACCAGATTAAAGATGTGCATTTTAAAGCAAGTCAAAAAAATTTTGAGTATCTAAGGAACAGATCCGAATAGCAGTAAAAAATACTTACATTTAACTGAAAAATGATTTTAGATGGAGTGTGAAATCTAGAACCTGTTTCCACAGCAGCAGTAAGATGAACATAATATTCTGGATTTTTAGTGATATTACAAAAGAAAATAACTTTTCCAAGATTGTTTCTTATATCATGATTTGGTTTTTTAATAGGCCCATGTAGATTACCAGGGATAGATTTGAAAATTTGGTTTTCCAAGAATACTACTGCAGTATTTATGCCACATTGATACCGCAGCTAAATATTATAGTAATATATGTGGCAGCCTAATGCACATGAACTAGATTATCCAAAAACTAAGTTCAGCCATAGTTTTCTTGCAGTATTATTAGAGCAAAATAAATGACCAACATCCACAAATTTAACATTTGTCATCAATTAACTCACATCCAAAAAATTAAAGAAAACGTAATTCATCAAAACAGCAGCAAACTTAAAAGGGATTTATTTGTGATTTCCTATATATATTTAGCTTGTAATTACAAGACTGTAAATGTATTAAGAGACAATTTCTGTTAAAGTTTTCATTGTGTTTCACTTCAAGTACTGCACAAGTTAAAATCTGATAAAGGATTTACATTCGGTTATCTGAAACTCCCCATCTCAGACTTTTGTTTAATGTGGTGGGTAACTTCATCATTTCAATAGATACCACCAGCAGGAAAGTCTCTCTTTTATGGCTTCTAGGACTTTCATTAGTTAGTGTGCATACAGTTTTCATTTTCTATATCATTGTCATTATCATTGCTATCTTCATCACTTTCTAATGGGATGCCTGTGGCAGCTGAAGCACCTTTAGTTTCTCGGTCAAGAGGAAAAAAGCCAGTTCCACTGAAAGTGTCTTGTCTCTGGTAGAAAAGTACATATGCCGCTTTGGACTGTTGAAACAAATAAAGCATGTTAAAATCGTCATGATTCTCAAAGATCACATTAAGTATACTACGTATTTTTCAGCTGGTAATCCATTTTGGTCACAGGGCATAAATCAAACAGAAAAATCACACATGGTCAAAAGGAAGTTACTAAAATTGGTTTAAATATAAGATGACATCTATATATAAAGGAGGAATAGTCAACAGAATTAACATTTTTTTTTATTCTCTATTACATTGGTTGAACAGATAAGTAAATGCAACTATTTCATAGATTGACCTATTTACTCTAACATGAAACAATTCTATGCTTCTTCCCTCCCATCTCTAAGGAAAAGGTAAGCTTCTTTCTAACACTAATCACTAAGTTTGCTTTAGAGTCCAGCTTTTCCTACTGTTAAGGATATTGCTCCATTCATCATCACTACATATCTTTAGTAAGTTCTTTATCTACTGGACTTCTTGGCATAACAAATACTCAAGTCTTTTCCCATCCTAAATCCCTCTTCATTCTACTGCCTTCTTCTAGTTGCCAGGCTGGCAGATAAAGCTGTCGAATATTCATTTTTCACTCTCGTGCACACTTCTCAATTCAGTATGATCTGTTGCCTCAATCATTCTAACGAAATGCCTTTCACTAGAGGCAATAATCTACTATAGACAAATTAAATGGGTGCTTTTTAATGTCCTTTTAGTCAATCTCTCGGTAGCATTTAATGCTTTACTCCTCCTCTTTCCCGCATCAAATAATTTTCGGCATTTATGACACTATTTTTTCTTAGATCTTCTATCTCCATGGTTGTTTCTTTTTTTGTGTTCTCATTAAGTCCTAACCTTAAAAAAAAAAAAAAATCACGTTCTGTCCTCTGCCCACCACTCTTTCTCAATCTATATCTTCTCACAAGGTGACTTATTCAAACCTATGGCTTCAACTGCTACCTAAGACCAATAATGCAAATTTGTAACTTAAACTAGTTCTCACTTCTGAACTCTAGTCCTGTTAGTCCCACTTTCTAGTGGAAAATTCCGCAAAGCTATCATAAAAGTAGCTCAAATTTCAACAGCAAATATTCTTCCTATATTTCCTATCGTGGTAAATGCTGAAGTAATCTTCAACTTCTTCCTCTTTGCATTTCTATGTCTTTATTTATATCCAATCTTGATCAAGTTCTAATAATTCTATTAAGGAACTATCTTATAAATCTATTTCCGCCTGGTCTATACATTATATCACAACCTTAAATTTAGAAGCTTGTATTGCAGAAAGGACACCCTTCTTTTAGCTGGAGGCTGTAATGGTCTGTTTCTTTTCTCAGTGCCTTCCAAATTTAATACTGTTCTACTGCTTAATAATCACCCATGCTTCTCAGTCTTTAAGAAAAGCTCTAAACCCTGAAGAATATCATCCTTTTTGATCTAATTGCCAAGTTTAAGTTTAGCCTAATTTCTGCCCCATATTCCTAACAAGTATGTCCTTTCAATAATACCAAATTATTTGCTGTTTTCCTAAATGTCATGTTCTGTCATGCCTCCTTGCTTTTGTAGGTATTGTTTTTCTGCTTAGAACACCTTTATTTCTTTTGTTTAATTTACTTCCATTTGTAAAGTTGCAGACTCAGGTCAAATACCACTTTCTCATGCAATCTTCCCTGCACTGGTCTTATCTCTAAACCCTAAATCAATGGAGAGATGGCTGTCCTGTTTCCATGCAGTCAAGATGTTTAATAGTACTTATGATTTAACTGTTAATTTACTTCTCTATCATTTCTGGACTTCAAGCCTCTTCAAGTCAGAGATAGCTGTCTTTTAATCTTGTTTTGAATTGAGTCCTATATAAAGAAGGTACTCAAATACCTGCTGACTAAATGAAGTATCATCACTGTAGGTAATTTCAGGATGTTTTGGTTGGGAGATTTAGAGAGAAGAACACAACTGAAAAGTGATGGTTGAGACCTGAAATTAGGAGTCTAAATATAAACTGGAAATGTAATTAATTTAGGTACATACATATTTAAAAAATATTAGTGTTCAAGTCTCTTTGTTAGGGAGTTAAGTAACAGTACATAATATATATACACACATAGATAAAGATATAAGATATCTGTAGAGAAGCAACTCAGAATTATTTCATATCTGTTCATGTAACAATGGATTAAAACTATGTCAATAATAGGGCTCAGAAGTTTATTAATTTATTAAACTGGACAATATATGTTGAAGACTTAAGGCATTACAAACTAAAGAAAAAGCTAGTATCATCCTTAAAGAATGTAAAATTTAAACTGGGAAATATGAGTTCCATGCTCACAGGAACAAATAATACATTTCTCACTCTTTGTACTATTGTGATCAAATAGTAAAATTTTAGGAATACAAACTTTAATAGAAAAATAGACCCTTATTAAGCCAAGTCTTCACTTTCTTCTTAGAATAAACTTGTCATCCCCTCACCAATCAATATTTGTTAACAAAAATATGCTTTGCTGGGAAGCAAAACAAATGCCAATATTTTGGCTCCATCTGTGGCTGAAAAACTGATGCAAATATGAACAGATATTACTTCCTCATTTTTCTACTATTCAGAAAATAACCAAGTAACAGATACTCATGGCCAATTTAAAAAAATTTCTCTAATTTGTTTCATCCAACCATGTAATTTTGAGTTTAAATGTTTAAGTGTCACAAAGCATAAGACTTTACTTTAAAAATCATAGGTATGGTAATGGAAGGCCCTTAAAGGTTTTTCCTTTTCTATTTTAGTACTCTAAGTAGTCAATGTCCCCAAATGTCTGAACCTATTTTCCAAAGGAAAATTTTATTATTTTCATTAGAAAACTCCATTTTTCATGATGAAATTTATGCTTCTTTTAGTAGGCAAATTTGGAGACAAATTTCCACTTAGAGGACAACTTTATATTTCTTTAAATCAGAGAAAGTCTCTCTTAACTATTAGAAACTGCTAAAATACAGACTGTAGTGTTTCATGGGAGGTTTTAAAGTGGCTCTTGTGATTTTCAGGAAATAAAGACATACTTACCACAATCTGGTCTTCAGATGCAGTTGAGACACTACTGTCATCAAAGTAGTACCATTTTCCATCATCTTTATTTTTTGCGAAAGCAGTATCTAATGAAAAAATATAATCACTTCTGTGACTGAAATGATCTATGGTTTCCTGGGGGGAACCCGCAAAACTTTACAATCATCTATATAAGGAATACATATTAAAATTACATGACAATCATCTACACAAGACCTAAAGACCTATCTATTACACATTCAACTGATTCCATTGATTACAGGTTTTAATATATTCCCTACAATCTAAATGCCTAATTTTCAAAGACATTGAAATTTGTGACTTTTTCATCCCAAGGACACACAGAATAGATTTATTATTTTTCAGTTCACAGAATAATACTACTGACAATACATGGGAATTAATATTTATGTAGTGCTTATGGTAGACCAGCTCTAGTGCTATGTACTTCACATGTATTATCTCATAGAGAAGGTATTATTATTCCTCTAACTTTAGAAATGGGGAAAGTGAAACATTAAGAGAAGTTTAATATGTAACAGTAAAGCTGGTAAGTGGTTGAGTGAGCATTTAAACCCAGCATTTAAACCCAAGTTATTTAATCGTAACTTAAATTTTGTATGACAAATATTTTTTCAGTACCATCCTATTAACTTGTAGTAGTTTTTACACCAAAATCTTTTTTAGTCTTTAACAAAAATACGGAGCAAGAAAAAAATAAAAAGTAATTTATTTGTACAACTTTTAAAGATTTGCTTTATCATTAAAAGTTAAAAATGCCCCCTTTACACATTTCATGCTTTGTCTTAACTATCCAATAACTGAGGAAACAAAGTTGCAAAATGTCTGCAAAATAATTATCTGTCATCATAGTTTCTAAAAAGTGACACTTTACAGGTTATATCTTCTAAATTGTTCTACCCCTCACAAAACAAAATTGTTGCTCTTCTGGGTGGAGCCTATTGTGGGTTGTAAGTTTGTCAGTTGAACTGCAGACCACTGTATCCACAATTAAAAATAAACACTGAATAAAAGACAAGATCTAGCAATAAAATGATTTATAAGAGAAAAACTGAACAAAAAGGCACCTAGAGTTTGCAAACCAAGTGATACCAAAAGAAAAAATATGTCAAATACTGGTAAAAGGAACAATAGAGAAAGAAGAGCTACCATTTTAAACATAAATGCAACTAATAATGTAAAACAATTAATAAAATTATTAGTAGAAATAGATAAATCAACATTTTAATAAGAATCCTGACAAATTCTAAGAAATATAACAAATATCTGAATATAACTGATAAGCTTCAAATATAAGAGAAATATAGAATTCTATGTCTGGACAGGAACTACATATGTTTTTCAGGTACAGAAACATTTAAGAAACAGACCATGTATTAAGGTACATGAACACTTTAATAAACTAAGGATTAATATAACATAGGCAGTATCCCCAACTGTTATGTAATAAAATCAAAATTAAGACAGAAGGAGAGGTTTAAAAAAAACATACATTTGGAAAAGCGTATGATTAAGTGCCCTGGACTAATAAGAAAATCATAAAGGAAATTAAAAATATATACAGAATTAAAAGTAGATGAAAATACTATATTTCAAAGTTAATGGAATAAAGACAAAGCAGTAGAGGGAAATTTATAGCTTTAATTATAAATTATACCCTTCAACAGAGGAGAAAAAAAGTAAAGATCAGGAGTCACATGCTACTGACCAAGGCAGCCAGGCATCCTACATTTTCCCTTTAATAAATATCTTAAGGAAAAAGTCTGCAGTAATCAAACATCATGATTTTGGCAAAACAGTAAACTGTCAACTTACAGTGTCCTCCTCCCATCCCTCCATAGTGGTTGGAAACAGCAATCAAATTATAGCGACAAGGACCTGCATTTGGATTAATTAGGAATTCTGACATATCCAGATCACTGTTTAACAAAGAGATCAAGTTAGTTTTATGTTTTCTCTAAGTGTCATGAATTCTATTATCTTCTGTCAATGTTGCTTGACTCTCATTTATATAAAAAATCTCCCTCACTAAAGAAATAAGAGTCAAATAACTGTAAAACATATCATATGTATGTGTAAATACATACATATATATAATTTTATATATATATACAGACACACGCGCACCAAAAATATGCATACACCTCTAAGTTTTGAATATTTTGGCAAAAATTTTCTTAGGGGTTAGGAATTTTAAAATTGTCTACTGACTGCTGTTTATTCAGATTTATGTTTTATGCTAATACATTTAACTCTCTAGTATATAGTAAAAGAGTCATCACCATTTGCCATTGGGACCCTTTTAATTTTTCATATTTCTGAAGTCATTTTTAGTAATTACGTATTTAAGGATTATTCTACACTTTCCTGGTTCTGATGATCTATATACCCCAAGTGGGCAATATTTTTTGAAACGCAACCGTTTGTAATCTGTCATGCATGAAACTGGAACATGACCATCTTATAACATCATTATTTTTTTTTTTTTGACTTGCATCATTAAAAAGCAATAATGATTCAAATTCCAAATATATCTCACAGATTCCAGCTTTTCATTACTTCAGTTCTTCTTGCACTTAAACTATCAAAATGCTATATTCTTTTTTTTTTTTTTTTAATGCTATATTCTTGATAAAACTTTGATGGCTCATAATTTTGTTAAGGAGAAAATTACCATTTTTTTTCTGGTAAAAAACTGCAAAATATTTTTAATTGTAACTTTACAAACACCAATCAGAATAATCCAAAGAATGTTTTCAATATTACCTCTATTTCTTTCTAATCACACACACCTGCCAATGGCAGCTGTCTACTTGTTAACTGTATCAAACACCTGGTGCACAAATACAAAATATAAAAGAATACTATCAATGTTCTTTTAGTAAAATAGGAGAGTACCAAGTTATTGCTGCAAAATATTACGTGATGAAGTCCTTCCTGGACCATGTGAACAAGAATACACAATTTCATTTTTGTCTTTATGAATTCTCAATTAAATTTAGTGAAAGGTTTAGAAAAAAATAAAGGACTACAAAGATGCTGTCTCCAGACTTTTTACAAAAATGATGTAATACCCTGACCAATGCAATAAACTGAAGTATGACACAAAAGGGATGACTGATTATACTACTGGTATCATCCTTTTCAACAATTACATTATTCTGTTTCACATTCAGTCTTTGTAAAAAAGTGTACTTAGGAATAACTGATGATTAATGATGAAATAAATCCTAGGAAAAAATAAAATCAGTACAATCCCACAGAGTACCTTAGATTTATTTATAAACAGTGCCAATGAGCCCATATAATAATGTAATACAGAATTACTTTTATTCTGTTTAAAAAGGTGTATTTTCTCTTTATTCTCTGAAAAATACCTGTTTTTAAAAAAGATTTTATTTATTTTATTTGACAGAGAGAGATCACAAGTAGGCAGAGAGGCAATCAGAGAGAGAGAGGAGGAGGAAGCAGGCTCCCTGCTGAGCCGAGAGCCCGACGAGGCACTCGATCCCAGGATCCTGAGATCATGATCTGAGCCGAACGCAGAGGCTTAACAAACTGAGCCACCCAGGCGCCCCTCTCTGAAAAATATCTAAAAAGGAATAAAAATTTTTACTGATCCTTACAAATTTTTCGGACTACTCACAAATACACTAAAAAACTGAAGTTGGATCCAATACTATCTGATGATTTTACGAACCTACAGTTGCCCAATGTTTATAAAGCATAATCAAAACTTACTTGATGGGAAAATCAACTAAAGTATCCAATTTGTCTCTCATGTATCGACTGTAAGAAAATCGCTTGAGATGTACCACAAGTACTGGAGGCAGGGACCATAAATCCAGTTTCTTTGTGGCTTGCTGATGTTCTTTACAATTTGGACAATACCTAAAAATAAAGTGAAATATTTAAAACTTGCTAAAGGTAATGAAAATAATAGATTAAAAAAATGCGTGGCAAGTTTCACATTTATTCAGTGGGCAATTACTATGTGCCTAATATACATCAGACTTAGATATATATATATATATATATATATATATATATATATATCTTCAGTAAATCAAATTGATTTAGAATATTATAAATTAATATGTATATAGGTATTCAAAGAAGTGATGAAGGCTAAATTATTTACATTTTAGTAGGCTAAAAGAACACAAAACTATGCTGAGATATAAGTATTAGAAAATCTCAAAACTTCTGGGCTCTAATGAAATTAATAACACCTAAAACATGATTTTCCTAAAAACGTTTCTATCAGAACAGCTGCACAGCAAAAAATTCTTGGGAAAACTAAAATTATCCATAGTAAAATTGCTACTGTAGAAAATACAGTACAAAGATTAAAGCTTAACATTATAATAATACTTCTAAACATCTGAGTCACTTTTCTTTTTAAAGATTTTATTTATTTATTTGAGAGAGAGAGAGAGACAGACAGTGACAGATAAAGTGAGAGAGAGCACAAGTGGGGAGGAGAGGAAGCAGCAGGCTCCCAACTGAGCAGGAAGCCTGATTCAGGGCTCGATCCCACGACCCTAGGATTGTGACCTGGGCCAAAGACAGAAACCTAAATCCACTGAGACACCCAGTGCCCCTTGAATCACTTTTAACAGACTATTATCATTTAAAGAAGTGCTTATTATTTAAAATATCAAAAGGAATTTAGTTACTGCTTTTTCAACTTGATATATCACATACCTCAGTACAAATCCTTACAAAATAATTAGATGCAATTTTTTAACTTTGTCTCTTACCAGGGATCTTCAGCACCTAGCTTTTCTTTTGTTGTAAAAAGCTCAATGCAATCTTTTAATTTCACAAAGGGTTTTTTAGGAGGTTTATATTCCACACTTTCATGTTTTTCAAAATCCTAAAGAGAAGTATTTCTTGAGTTAAGAGAACAAATGAAACAAAACTCATTTTAGTGATACCATCTTACTATGAATAGCAATGAAAAACTCCTAAACTTTCTCAAAAGAACTATAAAGCTTATTTCAGCTGAGATTTATACCACTCTTCTAAAAAAACTTCTCTATACACACCTACATGGATGATTAAAACTGTTAATAGAAAGCATGTGTGTAAACCAACAAGACTTTTCTAGTACATAACCATTTTTCTACTAGCAAAGTAACCATACTTGGTAGAAGGAAAAGAAAGTAACAAAACTGCAATCAACCTGGGTAGATATGGAATGAGTGATGACTTACCTCAGCAGCATTTTCATCAAAATATCGTTTTTTCAAATCAGGATCCCAATCCAAAGCAAGAAAAGATCTTTCTAAGATGAAAAACACATTTTTTTTCTTTAAAACTTAATATGCCTTCATTAAAATGAGTATATTTTAATGTTAAGATATATACTAGAATAAACAATCTTTTCTACTTGGACTACTTTTCTACTTGCTGTTTCCAAGCCATTAAAAATTTAAGGAGTTAAAAAAAAAAAAAAGACTGAAAACTTAAGCATAAGTCTAACCTCCATTTAATAAGCAGTGATGTGTTTTAGTACGCTTAGAAATTAAAACTTTTCATTTAAGATACGTAGATTTTATATAGATAAGTGAATGTTATTTTTCATGACTATTGAATTTCAGTTTTCACCTAAAATAATAACATACTTTGCTCAAGTTCAGTGTTCAAGCCAGTTTTCATACTTACCATCTAGCCTAAGCTGCCGCTCGTCAAATCTTATATGCCTGGTATCATCTTTGATGTAGTTGATATCTGTATTGCCTAAATTGTTGAACTGGAATGTAAATAATCTTTTTTTGTGTCCCGTGAGTTGACCTTTGCAAATTTCCTCAGTACATAATCCATTTTCAGAATCATTATCTCCTCCAACTGAATCTTCAGACTGACTATTTTCATTCTCGGAGGGAAGTTCCTGATCCTGGCTGGATTCATCATCTGGCTCATCTGTTTCCATTTCACCTAATTTTAGATATTAGAAGTCTTTAAATAAACCCAATGCTACATTTAAAAGTTATTAATATTAACAATATTTTTCCCAGGCTTGGAGAGATTTTTTTTAGTTCCTTAATCCCCATCTTCTTTTTTTCTGAGGCAATAATCCAAGTGAAAGGTTTTATAATTTAACAGGAAAGTCTTACTTGGTGAGCCTTCTTCATGTATGCCATTTGGGCCATTCCCATTAATATTTTGGTCCTTACAGCAGTGTAGGGATCCTTCAGTTTCTTCAGTTTCAGTAGATATTTTGACATATCGGCTTAAATAAAATCAGAAATCATACAAATTTAGTTCTATGAAGGTAAAAACTAAAAAAAAAAAAAGTTTTCCATTCTTTCAGTACTTTTTAATGAAGTAATAGTGGTCATTTAGTAGATTCAAGGATAAATCAAATTCAGGATATAGTACCATAAGTGCAAGTGACTAATCATTTCTGTTGTGGTTGTCTTTATAAAAAGAAAGGAGTTGATTTGTTACCACTAGGGTTTTAACATCTTTCTATGATAAAAGTTTGTGGCAAATAATTTCTTGACTTAAAATTATTTATAAATATCCTCATTTAGGTGATATATGTATTATTGCTAAGATCACTTATAATTGTATAATGGGATCTTTATGTATGGGTTATGGGACTATAATGATTAAAATAGTTATACAAGAAAGAATATGTCAGTTACAAAGGATAAAATCAAAGGGATCAAATGGCAGTTTTGATTACATTTCAAATCAAGGTTTTTAGGAAGACAAAAAGGGGTTGGCTTAAAATACTCTCAACCCTGAAAGTTTATTCTTTTAAATAAAACCATTTGTAGGAGTTCCTGAACCAGCAAGGTGTATAAAGAAATGAAGCATCTGAAATTTGTTATATTGTCAGAGTGCATACATGACAAATTCTTATTTTCTTCCAACTGTAAACTTCTGGTTTAAAATAGCTAAAAGATTCATGCTTTCTGGGTTTGTAATTACCTAAGTAATGTGTTTTACATGATCAACAAACTGAATTAAACTATAATTTGATTTTGTAAAATTTCTGTTTAAATAGTTGAGATAATATAGGCTTATCAAATTATATTCTGATAGACACTGCACATTTATTTTTATTAACTATTCTAACACTCATTTTGTTAATGTAGAATTGTTTGACACTTACCACATTCTCAAAAGCAGGAGATTATAGAGTTTATCTTCAGTATTATTTCGTGGTACAGCCATAAGAAAAGGCTGGCCAAAAAGTGAAGAACCAGTATGGTGGGTGTAACTTGAATGTCTAAATTTTTCTCTTAGGCAAACAGGAATAATCACATGCTCTGTATCTTCTGTCCTATTGATGTTAATTTCAAACCTATAAGGACAAAACTGACCATAAACTCTGAAAACTTTTATGTTATTTCTTCTGAAATTTTCCCAATTAATATTTTGCACAATGAATTTTATACTTACACATAAATATCATCCCGTTCCATAATACTACTAAGGTTTTCATCCATAGCGAATATTCTGTGAAATCTATGATTGTATATATCAGTAACTATCATCTAAAAGGAAATAAATTTCTATTAAGCTGGTTTTATATCACTGAAAAACTAAACTCCAGTTTACATACTTCAAACCCAGAAATACCTTACCTTATCTGCAGGTACTCCTGACAAAGCAGACAATGCTGTACAAAGATCAAGTATGTTTCCAATTTTGGGGACAACCACTTTGTACTAAAAAACAAAAAAAATGTAATGAATTTATTACTTTGGAAAAAATACTCAGTAGATGAAAATGAACTCATGGTTGCTTCCTCACATTCACTTAGTATTTGTTTTACAGTGTCTTTCTCCAATCCTACCATCATCCTCGCTGGCAATGTCTCTATGGATAATTTAAATTAGCCTTATTGTTCCCTGGCTCTTTGATTCAAAGACCCACACTTACATTCAACTGTAGTTCACCTCTTGCACCTTGCCATAAACTCATTCCACCTCCGGTTTCTTAAACTCTTATCAAGCTACTGACTAACCATTAATTACTTCTCCTGGAAACTCATTCTTCCCCATTCCTGGCTTGCACTTAGAGCTTTAGTCCTTTTAATTCTCAATTTTCTCCTGTTTTTCCAGCTTCCTACTGTCTTCATGGCCTTCCATCCAGATCCCACATGATTCATCACTTCAACTACTGCACTGCAAAACCTTTAACTATTTTGTTATTCAATTTTATTCTTGCTATAGTTTCTAAGAGCTGTTTGATATGCTGGAGAAAACTGACCAACTTAGAGATTGGTTTGCTACAAATTCACAGTGCCCAAGTCTTAACTGACTGTTCAACACTAGCCAGAAATTCTGTGCCTCTTTTATTTACTTCTTCCCTCATTTCTCTCAGTAACTATATAAAATCCTCACCATTCCTTAGGCTTCCTATTTCCCCACCTCTCCCTTCACCGTCCACAGAATACCAAAACAAAAAAACCAAAATACAAAACAAACAAACAAAAAAACACAAAGAAAAAAGAGAAAAAGAAAAAAAGAGGTTACTGGATAGGAAAATCTCCAACTTTGTGTCCTTCAACAAACTTCTAAAAGACCCTTTTCTCCATCTTTTTCTACATAGGGAAAGAGAATCAGGTGTCACCCTTCCCATCTAAGGCTAAACCTAGCACCTATGCTCTGAATCTCATCCTGTTCCATTTCCTTGGGAACCAGCAATCAGCCTTTATTCCATTTTGTTCTGATCGTTACATAAGCAGTGAAATAATTTACAAGCCTCTCAAAAAAAAAAAAAGGAAAGAAAGAAAGGAAAAAAGAATGAAATAAACCACTCCCTCACTGCCTCTTCCCTCTATCTCCCTTTCTATCTGCTTTATAAATAACCTTGCTAAAAGTAATGTCTACACTATCTTAACTTCCTCACTTCCCATTCACTTATCAATCCACCCCTAGCTTTTGTCCTCATTTCTTTCTTTTACCTGTTACCAAGGTTGTCAAATTCCTTTAGAATTTTACCCTTAATCTTTTTTTCTTATTAAGATTTTATTTATTTGTCAGAGAGAGAGAGAGAGAGAGAGAAAGAGAGCGTGCATACACAAGCAGGGAGAGCAGAAGGCAGAGGAAGAACAGGCACCTCCTTGAGCAAGGAGTTCAATGTGGGACTTGATCCGAAGACAATGGGGTCATGACCTGAGCCCAAGGCAGATAATTAAAGGCTTAACGAACTGAGCCACCCAGACGCTACCCTCCCCCACCCCCTTAGCCCTCTTGACTGTATAGGCTCTCTTTTTAGAACAGGTGACAATATACCCCAGTTTGCTTTGGCCAGTCCTGGATGAGCCTGCTGTCCTGGTATAATTATTAATAATGGCCCCTTTTATTTTTAAGAGAATTCTGGTTTAGATGATACATTACAGGATCACCCTAGCCTTAAGGAATCTCATCCTTCGAAGACATTCACTATTATTTTCATAGAGTTCACTGCCCAATTTCTATCTCAAGCACAGACATCTCTCCTCCAGTCTAGATAGAGAAACTCAATGCCAACTGATAGCTCTACCTAAATTTTCGTCATGCACCTCAACATGTACAACACTTAACACAGATTTAGGTCATGTTAGGTCAGCATACCCAATATTAAAACAGGTTTCTTTCTAAACCTTTCTTCCTGTATATCCCATTAAAACAAATAGCACCTCTGTCTCCTCAGTTCTGCAACCCAATAAGCTTGGCATCATCTTTGAATACTCTTAAACATTTTTACTTCTTGTATTCAACTATTTCTTCTAATTGCCATCCTGACACTAATCTTAAGAGGTCAAGCCCTTTTCATTTATCATCTGATCACTGCAAAACTCACTTACATGGTCTTAGTACATCTGACCTAAGCTTTTCCAATACAATCTTTGCACTAGCCTGGGTCTTCTTTCTCGAATACAAATCTGGTAATGTAATCTCTCATTTAATAATCTTTAATTGCTCCCCTCATTTTTAGGATGAAGTCCAAACTTCCTTTCATGGCAGCAAATTTCTTTATTAGCTCACTTCTGCTTACCATATTATCTACTTATAATTTCCAGATGTGGGCCATATCCTCTTTGCCTTTAGCTCTTTGTATATCCCACTCTTGTGCTCTACAATGTCTTTATTTCCAGCTTTCACACACTTAAAACCTAATCCTCCTCAGGATTTAACACAGGTGCATTGGTAGGTTGGGGTATGTCACTCCTGCATACTCCTACAGTACCCTGTCACAGCATTTTTCACAGTATATGAAAAGCTTCTTGGGAACAAGAACCAGGAACACCTTTGATTTCCAGCACTTTGCAGAGTGTGGGAGTCCAATACCTAATACATGTTCAGTACAATTACTAATAAACTATGACCTAAATCAACTTCAGTGATGGGAAAACTCATCAAGTAAGTTAACTCAGTTAATTTCCCTTTCCTCTCCAGCTGGTTAAAGCACACTGTTAATGAGCCCATCATTTTGTATTTGAATTGTTACCGCCTCCAAGTAGGAAAAAAATGCCCAATTCTTTGTGCTGACCATGGCTCCAATCTCCACAAATCTGTAGTTTTGGCCACCAAGTGAAAAAAGAGGTACAGTGGGTGGCTTAGTAGTTAAGAGTCTGCCTTCGGCTCAGGTCATGATCCCAGGGTCCTGGGATCGAGTCCCAGACTGGGCTCAATCCCAGCTCTGAGGGAAGCGTGTTTCTCCCTCTACCACTTCCCCTGCTTGTTTTCCCTCTCTCACTGTGTCTCTCTCTGTCAAATAAATAAATAAAATCTTAAAAAAAAAAAAAAGAAAAAGAGCTATACTAATGGAATTCATATTACTGGGAAAACAATTTAAAACTCAAATTATGGGAGAACATTCAGTACATGCCTTATAGGCTAATGTGAAATTTGAATGCAATCTGTCTCCATGTAATAAAGATTACTTTGTATTACTAGCACGGGAGAGTACTGTCTGTAACAAATGTAACGTAGAAAAACAGTATATTTATTTTTTTGTTGCGATAAATTTTACTTATTGTTTTATGCTTCTCTCTCATTCCATTATACTCATTGGCATATATTTACAAACTTCCAAACTAGAGGTACGAGTGTAGTTTAGCATTGTTACTGTTTCCCTCCACTGAAAAGAACATTAACAATTCTATGCTTATTAAAGGGTGTGATTTTAGAAATGTGAACCTATATTCCCCTGGCCAAAAATAAAAGCAGGCCTTTTCTGGCCCTGCTCAATATTCTTAGTACTATTGAATGAGATATTGACATGAGGGCATCAGGTTCAATGAGTTCATGAAGGAAACATATAAAGTAGCAAAAGAAATAGGGCAAATGTGCATTAAGTGTATGACTAGTCTTTACTAGACTTTAATCACTCTGAATTAAAGGACTATACTTTTATCATGAACACTTCATTTATTGTGTCCTTGTTGAGAGTAAACCCAAACACTTACTAAATTAATGGTAAGATTTTAACTTTGCTCAAAAGTAGACCTTTCATACAGATCTCATGATATTGCAATTGACTGAACTGCGTCCCCTTAAAATTTAGTGTTGAAACCCTAACCACTAAAAGTAATGGTATTTAGAGAGGGGGCTTTTGGGTGGTTTATAGGAGATCAAAAAGATGGGGTCCTCACGATGGGATTAGTGCCCTTATACGGAGATGCGACAGAGCTTATGTGCAAACAGGTGCTCTCTTTCAACTGTGCTCTCTCTAAACACAGTGAGGACAAGGTTGTCTGTAAACCAGGAATAGAGTCTGCACTAGATACCAACCATGCTGGTACTCTTGATTTTAGTCTTCTAGCCCCCAGAATTGTGAGAAAAAAAATTTCTATTGTTTAAAGCCACTCAGTTTATAACTACTATGCTCTAAGAAACTGCACTATCTGGTTGGAACTCTAAGCTAAAGATCTTCAGTAAACAGTCTTCTAAAGTAGGAACCATGTCTCCTGTTTGTCAGACAGAGCTTTACAATTTCATGAGGTGCCCAACACATATTTATATATATATAAATTTTTGAATATTTCTGCATCAGTAGTACTACAAGTTATGGGGGTTGGAAATACAAAGATTTACAAAGTCCCCATCTTCAAAGACTCATGGTCTAGTGGAGAAAAGATAAGTAAACCAAAGGTCATAATAAAATTTATTAAGTGTGATAACAGAAACTGAAGGTAGAAGAGGAAGAACTACTTTTTTTAAGGGTGGTTCAGGTGTCACAGAAGGATTAATTGATTAATGAAGGGAGAAAATATAGTGCTTTGCTTAGAACATTAGTGAAGCAAGTATTTATAGCCAAACTAAATTTCTATTTCTCTTCCAAGTTAACATGCCTAAATATCAGAGGTATTTAAGTATACTATTATCAAATCATGAATCAAAATGTATGCTATTAGTTCTACTTCTAACAGCCATTAGAAAAAATATATAATTAACATTAAAGTTCAAGTTGGAAAATGGGAAAAATAATGTCATTAATCTTTGGTAAGCTCATATTTATCCTAACACTGTAAATTGAACAACCTATCATTTTTCTTTCATACGAAAAAGACTTTGAGAATTCTGCTTTTACAAATAATACTTTACACATCCCTCACCTTTTCAAAATTCTAAAAAGCTGTACTAAAATTTCCAGTATTTAGTTTATAAAATCTCTTACACAAATAAATTTATTATTGAATTGTGCTTGAGCCACAAGGTCTGAACACCAAGTTTTTATAAAAGTAAGAAATGCAAAGAAAATAATCATGATTTACCTGCATAGGTTTAGTAAGTGGATCCATTCTAACTAAATATACTTCCAAGGTACGTTCTTTTTTCATGGGCAATGGAAGTGTCAAGTAACAAAAAGGATCAAATGTTACAGAAATCTTAGCACATTCAGGACAAACTAAAGTTGATTTGAAAAGGCCATGAAATATATCTACTATGATAGAATCATTTCTTTTTAAATGGTTTTCCCAGGCTTCTTCAGCAACAATCTGTAAGAAAAATAGACACATATTACACAGAGATATAACATTATTATAACAGTGGTGACAATAATATCATTAAATTTACCTTGTCTGGCCTTCCATCTGCATCTTTTAATTGTATATATGGTTTTTTCCTAATTCTATTCAAATCTTCGTGTAATCCATCTAATAGGAAAGCTAATAGCTCTTGACAGTCCTGCTGCTGGTATCCGGAGAACTGAGGTGCAAAACGTCCTACTTGTGTCTGTAAGAAAAGCAAAACTATAAAATCAGTTATAGGTACAAGGCTGATTAAAAAAATTTGCTTCTCACTATTCACAGATCTCATATTTTGTGAATTCATTGACTGCTAAAATTTGTTACCCCCAAATCAACTTGTGGCACTTCTGCAGTCATTTGCAGATAATGGCAATTACATATAAATACATACATATAATTACATATCTTAAAAACATTTTTTAAATAAACATTTTTAAGTAACTAATCTGTAATACAGATAAGACCGGAGGACAGAAAATATAGTAAAGTTTTGTACAAAGGATTTGGAAATACTAAAGCCTATCAAAATTCAATATTACTTCTGGGTCACTAGAAAAAATTACAAAGCTCTCATTTTGTTTCTGTGCGTAAAAAGAGGATAAATCTCAGGGATAAGAGGAATGTTTGTGTTCATATATAATTTTCCTAGTCTTTGCAATACTAGTATTTTTTTGATAAAACTGAAGAAATGTGAAAGAAAAAGTCAGATATCAGGACCCTGTTTACACATAATTTTAAGATAGTATCTAGTAAAATAAAACTAATTGGAATCACGGGTAAGGGTTAAGAAACAGTTTGTCTAAACTAGGTTGTCCAAAGCTTAGAAAGTTAAAGAAGATACATAAATGCAGTAGTGTTTTCATTTGTTGTATTTTTTAAGAACTAGTATATAGTTAATAAAATGTTGCCTGGTAGATATCCTATGTGAGTATCATTTAAGTTTGTTTGTGTTAAAAAACATCTGAAAACTGCTTATTCTCTTTAAAACAGAACTCACCTGTAATAAATAGAAAAATTATTTCCCTGCTTTCTGTGTCAAATAAATAAAATCTTAAACAAACAAAAAATAAACAAAATAAACAAAAATCTTAAAAATTGGAAAATTTTTTTAACTATATAAAACTAAATTTCAGCTCAATTCTTATTTGAATGGCAAATAAAACTTGAGGTTTTATTGGTTCTAAGAGGTAACCATTTCATAAATAAGAATAAACTTAAAAGTTTAAGGATTATATTGAAAATATTTAATTAATATGTAGTGCTGGTTTTGCAGACTAGTTTCATTTCAATAATATTTCAAACTTACAATGACTCTCAAAATAAACTGAGTTTTTAGACTTCAATGACATGCTGAAATTTAGCCTTTACATTTGTAATAAAAATTTATGTAGGTTTTTTAGATATGAACTGTATTCTAAAGCAACCTACATATGCTCTGCTGTTTTTTGTCACTTCGTACCATAAGTGTTTTCCAGCATTTCATTATTTCCCTACCCATCCCCTAGAACCTTTTTGGACATTTTAAAGTAATCATCTGTCCCATCCCCCACCCAGGAAATTTAACAGCACAGATATATTGTGTATCTGTTTGTGCTGGGTCCCTATGGAGGGCCACAAATCAATTTAACAGCTATGATTTTTTTCACTCCTTCCCCAAAGAACCTGTTTTTGTCCTCTTGGGGATGATATAGCCGTTATAGAAAATGTATTTACTATACTAACCTTAAAGGCTCTTGGAGTGACATAGCTAAATTTTCCAGACCACATTTGTTTGATCAATTCAGCGTAAGATTTAGCTATTTCGCCTCTCATTCCCAAGGGATTGTCAAAATTCAGTTCTTCTTGATACTTATCATTGAGGAAGTATTCAGTAAGTGGAGGTGTATTGCTCAAACACTGCAAAGAATAAAACACATTTTCAAGTAAAAGTAATCACACATTAAACATGTTAAAATGAAGAGAGAAATAAACTGACTTGCCATAATATACAGAGAAAAATTTACATGATGGTCTCTTGAACTAATAAGTAATTAGTCAAATAAACACTCAAATGATGCACTCAACTATTCATTTCCCAAATTTCAAATCAATTACTTATAATAAATGAAAATGCTAATTTGTTGCTGTAAAATCTGCAATTATTTTAACCACAGCAAACTACCTGTTAACTGGGAGAGAAGCTCAGAGTTTTCTTTCCTTCTTTTACTTGATTGGTAGAAATTATGGATTGTCTACTCATCCCAGGCACCTGCAAATTAGCCTGAGTAGGTAAAAACTGAGATAGAGTGCAACAAGAAATTAACTTTAAAGAGGTATTTACTGTGTCCATTGTCAATTCCTTATCACGAAAGAGCAGCCTTTACGTTTTCCATTTGGTCAACCATTTTTAAAAGGGACAGTACAGATTAGCTGAGCCTGAGGAAACCAACTTTTGTTATGTGAACTCTAGCTAAGTGTGTTCTTACATCATCAAGTTCTTCAATACTGTAACAATCCAATTTTCCTTTATGGCAAGATCAAAACTATGAATAAGTTAATTCTCCATCTCTATTTCCATTTAGAATTAAATAATTTAGGATTTAAAATAAAATAGATGGCAGAAGTATAGTTTTTCTATATTATCTCAAGATGAATAATTTTAAGTCAATAATACCATACAATTTGACTTAACTATAAACCCAGTATTACTTTATCAATTAGATGTCTAGGATCATCAAATAGAATATGTAATGAATGACAGACATATGGTCATATAGGTCACTTTCTTTTGCTGCAGGAAGACATTTGTTTTGGGAGTCAAGTGGCAAGGTACTTAAGTGAAGGCAGTTGCTTGCATCTAAAGGATTCGAAATCTATTCTTATGAGAGCTCGAATTTATATGAATGGAAATCAAGATTTTTTTTTTTAAAGGTTTTATTTATTTGACAGAGAGAGAGAGAGACAGCAAGAGAAGGAACACAAGCAGGGGGAGTGGGAGACGGAGAAGCAGGCTTCCCTGCTGAGCAGGGAGCCCCATACGGGGCTCGATCCCAGAACCCTGGGATCATAAACCGAGCTGAAGGCAGATGCTTAATGACTGAGCCACCCAGGCATCCTGGAAATCAAGGTTTTTCAAAGCTTGCTTACTATTCATTTGGATTAAGAGTCTGGGATTAAAATCTTGGTAGCTATTAAAAGTTCAGCCTGCTGGGTTTATGTCAATAACTTGGGTACCATAAACTATGTCTAAATACCATGTACTATTTGGCTAAAAATTCAGAATTAGGCATATTTGTTTTTTTGAATTAAATCATAAAGTTCTATTCTGTGGTTTCAAATATGAATTAATTTATATTTACTGAAGTAATATATATATGTATAATATAGTTACTGAAGTAACTATATCTATTTTGATATTTTCAATGAAATAAAAATAATACAGCTCAAACTGGTAATCTGGCCCCTGTCATAAGGCAAAAAGAACTATTTACAATGCGGAATCTGTTATTCTATAATTCTTGGGCAATGAAAGCAACATAGAAACAGTAAAAAAAATGTTTAGGGTAGACTATACAGACTTTACTGTAATTTACAAGTCATTTTTTAATGTGAGCAAGAGGAAGATTAGGTTACAGTGTAGGAGGCAATTTGGGAAAGGATACTTTCATACTTCTAAACTCTTTTTATACCTCAACCTTTCATAAGCTTACACACCTTTTGAGATTCATTCTCTCTTCCTTTTCCATTATATGTTCTTTTAGTCATAAACCCAGCACTAGAGGTAGGGTCAGGCAACCCAGAATATACCATGGCTACACTAAATGCCATAACTTAGTAGCATCATCTGATTTAGTAAAAATAGGATCAACACTATATAGTCAATGAGGCAAAGGGGAGGCGGTCTGACAGCATTTCCAACAATAAGTTTTCAAATCCTTATATATATTTTTTTCAAATCCTTGTCTTTGATCAGTTCAGAGTTATACGAAGTATATGATATTCCACTACTGTCTGCAACACCATTATACAAAGAACCTAATTGGTGGTTTGACCAAACTAAGACCCAAGTTGTACAAACACAAATAGTTTTTGAACTTTTTTACTTATTTACATGTATCATTATCTTGCAAAGAGCTTCCAAATATAACTGAAAATTCTGTAGCTTTCCAGTAGCATCTAGAGTGATCTTTCTAAAATTTTGTCTAATCATGTCATTTCCTTGCTATAAATCCTTTAATAACAATTTCAGGTAAAAATCTCAAATTTTTGGAAGAGTGTCTTTTGCTTCCTATGTAGCCTCAGGTTTTGCTAATCCCTTTGTCTGACTCCATCCTAGCCTCATTTAATTACTTGTGGTTCCTTGACCTCCATGCAATCTCTCACTCTGTAAATCTGCAGTATCACTCCATCTATGAGAAATATACCTTCTTTGTCCTACTAACTTCTACTAAAGCATCAAGAGTCATGCATCCTGTTTAGGAAGTATTCCTATATTTCCTTATAGTGTTTCCATGTGTATGTTTCCACAATGCACAATGCTCACTTTTATTATAGCACTTATTTTATAACATAGTGTAATTTCAATTTTTAGTTTGTCTGTCTTGCCAAATGGACTAAGACTTTCATGAGAGCAGGAGCCATAATATCAATTATACGTATATCTCCAGCACTCAGCACGTGTACAATAAATGCACGATTAATAAAACATGTTTTCCCCTATATTAACAAATGTTTTTATCCTCTTAGTTTTTTTTTTACTCTTTTCCTTCAATGTTTAGTACAGAGTACTTAAATTTTTCTTGAATGAATTCTTACTAGATGAGGCAAAAATATATTAGCTGGTAATAACTAATCTCAAAAGTTTCTTCAAGCACTTTTTTACCTGAATACTAAGCCAAAGAAAGACAGTATTTATTAAAAACTTCCCCATGCTTTTGTGCAACTCTTAATCTCAGAGTCATGAGTTTGAGTCCCACAATGGGTGTAGAGATTACTTAAAATAAGTAACTATTAAAAAAAACAAAAACCAAACAAACAACCTTCCCATGCTTTTGTTTCACTTTCATTCAATCCACTACCTGCCTTGTAGGGGGTCTCTGCTTAGATTTTTTTAAGTCCCTGACAGAGACCAATGATTATTTTCAAAGTGACACATGCGGTTTTGAAGCTGACTATAATTCAACATTACAAACTAAATAACAAAAAAAAACAAAGAGTTTTAATGATAAGTGCTTGCATTATTATGTGTCAAGATATCATAACCAATATATTTTGAGATAATCATATTCAAATTTCAACCATTAAGGCCTATGGTCCAAAAAAGCATTCTATTTGTTAAACACAATTAAAAAAAATATCTATAGTTGACACACAATGTTACATTAGTTTCAGGTGTACACCAGAACATAATATTTTAAGAAACTCACAAGCTGGAAAAAAAAAAAAACAAACTCACAAGCTGCATTTTTAAAAAAAGTTATACAAAGACATATAAATACAGAAATTTAACAGACAGCTTAAGTGTTCTACTAATGCACGTATCATAATAGTTTAAAAACTGACACTGAATCAGACTTTTGTTTCTCATGTTGAAAATACCTTCTCTCTCACCTTGAAAATAATATATTATTCTCGAAATAGTATAAAGACCACTTAAAATAATAAAAGTTCTCTTTATAATTTTTAGTACAAATTTCAAGGTATAATTAGAATACAGGTCAAACAACTAAAATTTTTCCATGCCTTAAGTGTTATCAGTATTCAATGCCATCACTGTGGCAGAAGAAGGTCATTTCTTAATACTGGTCAAAATGAACTCTGAGTTATAATTCATGCAACTCATTCTATCTTTTAACATGAGGTTATCTTAAAACATGAACATCTTTGACAAGTACATGAAAACTGGACACTTGGACCGGTTGCCATTAAATACAATGTTTTGAAGAATAAATATTTTGGCTGGTTCAAGAATAAAAACCACCATAACCATAGTTCTGAAGTATTTCTCTCAAAGATTCCTCTATTATAACAAACATCACACTTTTCCATCTGATTGGGACTGTCCCAAAACAATTCCTTTTTTGAGACATATATATATTAAAAGCCCTACATATGTAGACATAGGGAATTTCCTTTTCAACCTGTAAGAAACTTTACTGAGTGACAAAATATGGACCTGAAATCACACATGTGTTGTGTGCCTATGTGGATGTATTTCTTGCTCTCAATGATTCTTGAACTGTAAAACAGAACAAAACTCATCCTTTCTTAACATGCATGGTTATTCCTAGTAAAATCTGAGAATATAGATATAAATCTATCATAAAAACAAAAGAGATTACAGAAACATTATTTGTATGTTATTTTTGTGGCTACTTATGAGTTTTGTGACATTCTACCAGTCACATGCCATTTTGAGCTTCACCTTCGTTAATTCAGATTTCAACTCCCTACGACTGACATACCAATACTTCAGTATTTCAAGGAGAACTGCCTCTGGCAACTCATCACCAAAAAAAGTGAAGTCCAAATATGAGGTAATGTGACTGATCTTAAGACACATATCTTAAACCACATTTTGTTTATATCATAATGGTTCCTACAGTTGTTCCTAAACTGGGTAGAATTTTGTCAAATACCCATGTTAAAAATAAAGCTATAATCAGAATGAAGAAAAGGATTCTGTACCAGTAGTTTCAGTTCTTAATGTAAAAGAGAATAAGTAAAAACTCATAATAAAGAACAAGCAAAAATGTACTTGTTATAGGCTAAGTAGTTCTATACTTAAATATTTTTTATGATTCCTAGGCAAGTTAATAATGTGTGAAATTGACAAAAGCAATTGAAGATCTAAGGATTAAAAAACTGAATTTCATATTTAGTACATGTTAGTTTTGGCATTCATTTGTTTATTAGCCTTTGTGATAAAACAACCAGTTGGTTAACTGGAAGGTTCAGGATACAAGCAAATATGAAAAATTGTTGATCCATGAGGAATGAGAATGCCTGGGTAGGTGGCAAGCCAATCATTTTGTAAGCAGACATGACTGCTAAGCACCTGTTCCTGAAAGTGGCTCTGTGGTTCTCTACTTGTGCTTAGATATGCATTTTAAATGGAAACTCCAAATAATAAAGAATATTCTTGAATGTGAATTTGAATTAGGAATCTTAAGACATAGTTAGCCCTTAGTTTAATGTGTTAAGATTGAAACTCAGCATGTACTATTTCTCCTCCCTTTCTTAGAAAACTCTTCCCCTGTTAAGAAATTCCTACTCATTCTTTAACACTCCTCTCAGCATCTCTTACAAACATTACATCTTCCTCAACACCTCAAGGAAGAATAATATTCCTTCCTCTGAGCTAACTCTACACCTTGACCTCACTTATACTGCACTTATCTTGAGAGCAGTGTCCATGTCTAATTCACTTCTGTACTTCAGGGTCTACAGCACAATGCCTTACACATACCTTGATAAAGGTGTGCTGAATGAATGTAAACTTATATGACAGAAAGACTGGAAGCAGTCCTTAGAGAAATTGAGAGCAGTAGGAAAACACTAAAGAGATCTGAACTGCACCCCATTATAGAACTATAACCTATCTGAAAGTTGTCTAAGTTCAAAAAATAAAAGTCCAAATAGTGCCTAGGCAGGCTTCCCTAATGAAAGAAAACAGCTATTGTGAATGCTCCAAACTATCAGGATCAATCCATGTAAGTAAAAGATATGTAAAGGAAAAATATTTGGAAATAGATTTTTATAAAGACTCTTCCCCATTCCCTATTTTTATAATAGACTCTTCAACCTATAACTAGACATAAAAATTCTAAAGATAATTCTTCTAAATAATCTAATGTCTCATTGAGTGGACATTCTGCTATATGGTTCAACTATAGAACTTTAACCACTGCCACCATGAAGAACTATTTTTAAGAAGAATGCATATATCATTCAACTCTTTCATAAAATAATAATTCTCTATGAAAAATTCTCTAGTTATAAATTCCCACACATCTAAAATTGTACTATTATGTAAGGCTACGAATTTTCTTTCATTATTTAATTAGTTGGAAAAGCTACTATGCTCTGCACATAACTTTTCCTTATACACACATGTACAAATCCTATTGCTCTTACATTATTTTCAAAGAGTTCTACCATTAAATATGTTGTGATCAATAAGAGTGTTTTTAAAGTTCTCTGAAAAAAATAAGTGACCCATGTAAGTCTCAATTTTGTATTTCACTATAAATTTCTACATCATTTTTTTAATTGATGAAGTGAAATAAAGTTCTACTGTATAACAAAATCTCAAGTCTGTAATCAACATATTTTAGGAAATGAATAATTAATAGCCATCCCAATAACTTTGTAATGAATCTGGAATTTCCCCAGTACCTGGAAAATAGCCAAAGTAATCCCCTTCAAAAAGAGAAAGTTGTCTTTTGTAATGCTGAATATGAACCACTCCCTTTCTGTTCAGGTGCTCCAGAAGCCCAATTTTCAAGTGATCATGTATGCTCACTATTTTAGTAAACCGGTAACTAGAACAGGAAAGAAAACAAACTTAATTTTTGATTACCTAAAGCTTTGAGTTGTGTAACTCATTCTGCAACTGATCAAAATGTAATGCCACTCACAATCCCTTTAAAAAAGGTAGCTAAACCTTCAAACTAACCAATTCTAAAAATAAAAACCCAATCTTAAAATGAAGAAACCATTTTATCTTATGATTTAAAAATAAAACCTGAAGTAATCCATGGTGAAAGTAACCTTAGAATAACCCAATATTTTTTTTTTCTTGGATTTTAAGATTAGATGGAGTAAGAACTTTCAGATGTGCCATGCTATTGTTTTTCACTTTGTCATGACAACAGTATAAACATTCTGAAAAGGTACTGTATAATTCTGAAGGTTTCTGTTAATACTGGGATACTGGCTCTAGTTCTGTAAAAAATAGTGGATAAGAAAGGCAAGTGTGATGTAGACTTTTGCAATGAAGAAGTATAAATATAAGCCTGTATATCAAGTAAATTTTTAAAATGAGATATTTTTATTTTATTTTTTGTTACTTTTTTCCCTAGGAAAGGTAAATCTCCTATCTGAGAGATCAATTCTAAAACTTCTCCACATATTTTGGGAAAGCAAATATAATTACTCTATTTTGTTTGTCTATTTCCAATCTTTTTTCAAGCTTTCTTTAAAAAACATATTTAGGTAAATAAAATATAAGTGGATATAACTTTAATTCATTTATTTTTAAAAAACTTTAAACTGTTTTTTCCCCCATCCAACTAGTCAGAGAAGAGAGCACTGGCATATGCTCAACTTGAAATACTGAAATTTTACATAAAATAGTTTCAAAGGCAGCAGTTTTGAATTGGACAAGGATATTGTTCTAATGTTTTAATGTATGTCATTAATCTGGGCACAATGCTTAAGACCTAAATAAAATTAAATTTCATTTAAAGTTCTTGCTGTTACCCTTTCCTTCAAATTCTATGAAATTTCTTCATACACTACTTAAATTCAATGAAGAATTATGAAATCTCTGGGAAGCAGGAAAATTAATGGGAAACGTTTTGTTTGCTAGCAAAGAAATATCAGTGCTTTATTTTTCTCTCATCTACAGGATTGAGGGAGGAGAATTCTAAGCTTCTTAAAAAGACTACCCTGTTACTAGCAGTGAGTAAATCTTAAAATGTTAAAAAAAATCACGATTACGTAAAGATCACTAATTTTCATATTAAATGCTATAATTAGAAATTAGAAGATCCACTTGCAATATAAATTTTGAAAGCTTCTGTGATAATGATTTCACCAACAACAATACTATAATTTTCAGGCAGATGTATTTAAGGTTTTCAAACTACTAGACTATAACAGCAAATGTCTGAATTTTTTTTTTTTTAGTAACGGCTATTTAATGAGTGATTTTATGTTTAAAATTCAGTTTATAGGAAGTAAGCTAAAAACAAATGGTTCCAATAACATTAATAAACTTTAATGTAAGTTATATTTATTTTAAAGAACTAAAGTGTATAAATTCAATTTTAATATTTATTATTATATCTGCTCTACCCCTTTAATAATACAAAAATGGCTCACAGTGAAATGAATGCCACTATTTTAGTCAAGCAAGAGAAAGGATTTAGGATAAAAACAATGGTTCTTTAAAATTCTATGTGTGGTTCAGTACCTTGCACATGATATTCTGTAAAGAAACATTTTTTAATAAATGAGTATTATGAATTACGTGATTTAGTGATCTTTTAGTTCTCCTGTGAAGGCATACAGGAAAGGATAGCAGAAAATTTCTAAAAAGTTTAACTGATTTTTTAATATTTGTTAAGGGAAACCACCATGTCATATACTTCTCTGCATCATTTCATTATATTAGGCCCATAACTGACTATAAATACTTCAGGTGAGTTGAAACAGAAGTTTAAATACCATGTAATAGCATGAACTATGAAGGTTTCTGATTATTTTTTAAAATCAAAAAAGAACTTTAAATTTATCTAATCACTCAAAAAATATTTATTAAGAAAAGATGATCATTATTTCAAGAGTCTCTATAAAAAGTATAAAAGTATAAAAATAATGTTCTAAAAGGCTTTTTTCCTATAGTTCACTGTGAACTCATTCAAGAAACTATCTGCATGGTAGTGGGGGTTTCTCTGCCAAGCTGTGATTAACATGGCAGCCCAATCCAAGAGTTACCAGATTGGTTACACTGCTGGAGCATAAAGCTGTAGTATTACTTAGACTTTATATATACTGGTAGGTTTCTGACTCTTCAGCTGCAAAAAGTAAAGATAGATACTATATGCTATAATTATTTTTAAAATTAATGTGCTCTTTTGGAGTTTAGACAGTTTCAGAAATAACAATCTGTTACAGGTCAAGTTCTAAGCATTTCTGGTATATTTTCTAATGCAAATTTTCTCTAACCATTTGTGTGAAAGAACTTATTATTTTTTTTAAATTTTCAAATCATCACAGACTGATAGTTTCATAAGAAACAATAAAAATGAACCATTAGAAAAAATAAAAAATGACATACAAAAAACAAATCCCCACTTTTTATTGAGATTCAATAGATATAAAATTACCCTGACAAAAAGCTAAAAAAATTTTAGATCACGTATGCTTAATTTCTACACTTTTTTTATTGCTAACCATGCCGTCTCATCCATAGACACCCTGTGAGAAACACTGTTCCGATGTATTATTATCTGGCATTATATTAAACATTGGGGATATAAAAGACAATCAAACACAGACTCTATTTTCATAATTCTCACTGCGTAATGAGTATTTATCCAGAAGAAAGAGACAGAGGAAAGGGGGCAGAGGTAGAGGTGTGGGAAAAGGAAGAGAAAACAAGTATACACAAAGAAGTCTGAAACTTAACAAATTCCAAGAACCTCTAGTTTTGGCTAAAGAGGAGGTAGGGTCCCATTTGGGTTTTATCCTTAAGGTGACAGGAAGCAAGTTTTAAGCAAAGAGATAACATAATTGTATTTTCATTTTAAAACAATTACTCTGGAATCAGTGTACTAAATGTAGTGGAAGAGGATAAATGAAGGAACGAATATTATGAGTTAGAGATATATTTCAATCGTTCATAGAAAAGATGCTCAAGTATTGAAACAGTGTACTGACAATGTAAGAGAAGATGGGTATATGTGACATTAAGAGGTAGTGGAATGAACAGGATTTGGGCAGTAAGTCTCAAGTTTTTGACTTGGGTTAGTGGGTGGATAGTTGCAACTGTAAGGGAGTATATGAGATAAAAGGATCAGGTTCCTTCGGGGAATATGTTTGGTCCTAGCAGACATATTTAGTTTAAGTGTATGTCATATACTTCTCTGCATCATTTCATTATATTAGGCCCATAACTGACTATAAATACTTCAGGTGATATATACTGTAGTATTATCTAGGCAGAAATATCCATCTAATAGTTATATACTGAGGGAAACTCACAAGGGAAAATTATGAGACAGGTTTGGGATTTGTTAAAGTGGATGCCAACTTCTAAAAGGTAAAAAGGCTACAAAGAACTCTGCAAACAGAAGGTAAAGAATGACCTTATCAAAAGCAATTTCTACGGGGTGGTATGACTGTCACAGCAATGATGTAACAGTAGTTGATACTTACATATGCTTTTCTAGGTACCAAGCAATTCTTAAGCAATTTATCTACATTTAACAGACAAACTAATAAGTTTATTATCCAAGATTATACAAACAAGTAGCAGAACTAGGATTTAAATCCAAGCAATCAAGGTTCTAAAATCCATGCTTGTAATTACTCTTGCTATGATGCAGAGGACTACTGGATGGGAGATGAAAAAATAGGGAGAAAGCAGAGACCATTATTTTCAATTTTCAAGATCAAGAGTCCTCCTCACTCTATCCTCCCCGACCCCTTAAAGAAAGAAAAAGGACTTGACCATGTATATATATGTTTAAAGAAACACAGTGAAGAGGTAGGGTTAAAAGTCTGTAACAATGATATGATGCTTGATGGAACAAGTCTCAGGAAAGATGGCAGAGGTCCCCAGGAAGATGATGGTATAATCATGACGAGACAGACACTGAGGATAAGAACAATCTTAAAATATGTTCTGTTTTACTATTAACAAATTCCTTATAAACAATTAGGAACATTTTGGTAAAAAATTTATAATTTCTTTTAAAAATAGTTACTGAAAGCTTTTTCTGTATTTAATACTTGAATGGCCTTGGGCAATTACTGAAGAATCATTCATAATACTTCAATTATATAACAAATCAGTAAAAAAAAGTATATATATTCATTTATACATAATGAATATACACATGTGTATTATATTAATATATGTATCAATGATTCAGTTTATATTCAAAGCAAAATCTCTCTAAATGAAGGCCACTGTGTTTTAATTTTATACACGACATGGTTATAAAGCTGTGATTTTCAGTAAACCCTTCAAATTCAAATGAACATCAACATTGATATAATTACTTTAAGAGACCATATGCTTATTCTCTTAATATTGTCATTGCTCAAAATATTTCAGGTACTTCTCTTCAGAGTTGGCACACATATGAAAAAGCATCAATACTTAGCATACAGGGGAGGCCAATATGTTTTTAATTTAGGTATAAACAATGTGTTTTTTGCTACGGTAAAACAGGTTTCTAATGTAGAGATTTCTGTGGTGGAAAAAATATGGAACAAGTATGAGATATAATACTATATTTGTACCTCTGGTAATCCATTGTTATTTTTATGACCAAATGAACAAAAAAAGAAGTCATTATGAATAATGTACTCTACCAAACAAAATCAAGGCTCGACTCAGAAGTCACCTCTTTGGTGAAACCTTATTTCCCAAGGGCTCTCTTTTCTTTGCTTCCACAACATTTAGCTGATCATGCTTTCTCTGCTATCACATACTGTATCATATTTATTTATATGTCTTTTTTCATTCGTTACACTATCAACTCTATTACTACTGGCTGGAACAGTGCTTGGCACACAGTAGAGACTCAATGGTTGTTTGTTGGTTTAGCTAAATAAATTAGCCCAATAAAAACAAGAAAATTAATTTAGTAGCTCTTAATTCCTTTGCCCTTTTTCTCTCCAACCCTAGATGAACCCAGTGACTTATTATATGAACCCAGTCATCTACTCTATGCACCACGCAGCTGAACACTGCTAGAGAAAATTTCAAGTGAATACATTTCCACTGTTCTGAATTGATGATCTTCAGCCTCAAATGAGATCTCAGTACCGCTAAGCAATCTTACTCTTTAATTCTTAGCAAATAACTGGGCCTCGTATTTTTAGGACAATGGAATTCGAAACTACTTGCAAACAATCTTCTTTTCTCCCACTGCAACAGTAGTGTCTTTCCTCCACTCGAATGTTGAACTGTGAGGCTTAGTCCTGGGACCTCTTTTTCACAGATGCCCTCATTTAGATGCAATCATCCCTGATTTTAAATATCACTACAAGCAGCCATATTTCTGTTACTAACCTAAGTCTCTGGTCTGTATTCCCGACCAGAATATCCATCTGCTAATGACATATCTAACTTGGATATTTCATGGGCGTCACAAACTGAACTTGCCTAAAGTTAACTCATATTCTTCTCCCTACCCCAGATCTACTTCTGCCATTGTGCCCCTCCTACCATCACTCCGATTTCATTAAATGGTTCAAACTATGATGCACAAGCCAGAAACTAAAGACAAAACGTGACTTCCCTCATTCTTCATTAATTTGAGTGTCTACACTGTTCTAGGTAATAGGGCTACAGCAGTGACTAAAACAAAGCTCCTGTGCTCATAGAGCATGGGTGAGTATGAGCATGTGTGAGAGAGAGAGGTGGGGGGGAGGCAGACAGATAAATGGGGCTATAGCAGTGAGTAAAACAAAGGCCTTGAGCTCACGAACTGTGTGTGTGAGCATGCATCTGTGTGTGTGCTTGAAGTAGGTGAAGACAGACTGACAAAAAACCCCAACTACACACACACACACACACACACACACACACATACACGAGCATGTGAGGTGGTCATGATTCATGTATGGAATGCTGCAAAGGCAGTTACTACTGTATATGGAGTAGAAAAGGTTCTGACTGATTTTATACCATTCCCCCTCAAATATTATTCCACAGGTTACTCACCTTTTGGTTCCTCAAACTTGCCTGTCCTAGAGGCACTGCACATGTTGTTGCTCCATCTAACTACAACTTTCACCTGCCTAACTCATACCCATTCTTTGGTCATAGCTCAAATGTTACTTCTGGAGAGTAAGACACCCAGTATAAAGCAGGTACTCTCCAAGTTCTTGTTATTTACTCAGAGCACCTCAGTTTTCCTCTTGATGATGCTTAGCATAATTCATGATTTATTTAATGTTTATCTTCTCTACTAGACTATGCTCCACGGAAACATACTGTTTTCGTTACAATGGTGTAATTAGTACCTATGAGAGTGAAAGGAACTTAGTAGGCCCTCAGTAACTAAGTGCTGAGTAAATGAATGGATGACTTCATAAGTATATTTGATTTAAAAAAAAAATTACCCAGCTTGATTGCCTATAATATTCTGAGGACAATGCTCTGAATAACTTCAGGTTTTTGAAAATCAACTCCATCATCAAAGCAAGAAAAACACCTACTGGTGACGTTATAAAAAAGGAATGTAATTCCAAAAGGAGTTCTTAAAATGTTTTGAACACTCTTACTATTAAATGAGTTAAGAGTGTTTATGACTTCCTAGGAAACTGTTTTGATCTGTACAACAGTTAATAGTACTTCAGGGGAGCATCTTGTATTAAGGGGCATATATTTGACATAAACATAAAAACACTGTTAATGGTTGTATAATCTGCATATATCTAATGCCACTGAAACACATACTTAAAAATGATTAAAACAGTAAATTTTGTTAAGTATATTTGACTACACTAAAACATTTTTATGCATTCCTTACAAGTTGACAAGTATATTTTGAAAGACACATCATCTCAGAATGTTTGAATAATAACCCAGTTTTAATTCATTTTTTAACTTGTCCTAGTGAATGAAAAGTCACTTAAACCTTCCTTGCCTCAATTTTCTCATCAGTAAAATAAGGATGTTTTATGCCTTAAATGATAGACCTCCATGACGAGGAAATTAAGAAAGTGACAATGATATGAAAAACCTGCACTATGTAAAGAAGGGCAGTGCTGTTCTCAGAGGCTGCAGGTTCATTACTGGGATGCTAATTTTTTAATATGACTTTGAGAATTAGTCATTTTAAAAATTTATTTGTTTGTTTATTTTTTAATGAGAGAGGGAGAGGGAGCATGAGAGCGGAGAAGACCAGAGGGAGAAGCAGACTCCCTGCTGAGCAGGGAATCCAATGTGGGACTTGATCCTGGGACTCCAGCATCATGACCTGAGCTGAAAGCAGTTGCTTAACCAACTGAGCCACCCAGGCACCCAAGTAATTTATTTTAAATATTATGAATTAAACAATGATTTTCAGAACGAACTCACTGAGCCTCTCCCTACCCAGTATAGCATAATTTACAAATCACCATAAGGACTGATTGATAATACTTAATAACTGGTTTCTATAAATATAGTATTAAAAGAATATTGAACTAAGCAATTATTTGCAAAGTGACATTAATGAAGTTGTTCATGAGCAATAAGCATAATCACAAACTATTTCTACTCACAAACTAAAATAGAAAGGTGATTTTTTTTTTAAATATTTTATTCATTTATTTGACAGAGATCACAAGCAGGCAGAGAGGCAGGCAGAGAGAGAGGAGGAAGCAGACTCCCTGCTGAGCAGAGAGCCCGATGCGGGGCTCGATCCCAGAATCCTGGGATCATGACCTGAGCCGAAGGCAGAGGCCTTAACCCACTGAGCCACCCAGGTGCCCCTAGAAAGGTGATTTAAAGATAAATGACATCAAAAGAAAAAAAAGTCCAACAGATTAGGAACTTTTTAGTAATAAATAAAGCACAGCCTCAGTTGACTAGAATTTAAATGTACACATTAAAACAAACAAAAAGTCAATAAAACAAGCCCTAAAGAGGGATTTAGTGTGCCTTTCCTTTTTTTAAGGCTCTAATCACACCAATATCCTATCTTTCCTAGTGACACTATTTAGTAATAGCAACTTTAAATTTAGAATATTAGCCAGACATATTTTATAATCTTCTAATTATTAAAGTGTTGAATGATATTAGTATATATTTAATAAGGGAGGAAACAGATCTTAGAAAGCATTTTGATGTCCAGAAAATAAACTGTTTGATTTTTGGGTGATAGAAGTAAATTTGGAACCATGTTCCCTTCGGTGGTATTTTCTTTTTGGAGGGGAACAAATGTGTAGTTATCATTATAAATTACAGACTGACATTTCTTACATTTTCCTTTATTTATTAAAGATTTTATTTATTTATTTATTTGAGAGAAAGAGAGAAAATGCGCACAAGGAGGGAGGAGTGATAGAGAGAGAGAGAAGCAGACTCCCCGCTGAGCAAGGAGCCCCACACGGGACTTGATCCCAAGACCCTGGGCTCATGACCCGAGCCAAAGGCAGATGCTGACCCAACTGATCCACCCTGTCGCTCCTTACATTTTCCTTTAGCTACAAATAAATATCCTTTAAACAACTATTAAAATCAATACAAGAGGGGCTCATGGCTGGGTTGGTGGAGCTTACGACTCGATTTCGGGGCTGTGAGTTCAAGATCTATGTTGGGTGTAGAGATTACTTAAAAATTAAAAAAAAATCTTAAAAAAATCGATATTCACTCTGATTATATTAACTGCTGTCATAAGGTATAATCACTATAAGTAATCCTACCTAGTAAGTGTATGTAAATTGGTGCTGATCTGCCAGAGCAATGTAAAAACAATTCTGTATTAGAATCAGGTATAATTATTTACAACTCCTTAAAATAATCCCTGCATTTTTCTTGAATCTATATTCATGTCATTCTCTATTACAGAATTAAGGGCAGATAAAACATTTAAGTCTACACTAATTCAGAAATAGAGGCATTAATCCTAGAGATACTTGCATATTAATTCAGAAAATGTGAAGAATGAACAAATAAGATTATTCCCTTCAGTATTTGGTCTTAAGAAAGGCATGTCTTCATGACAAGAAATCATAAACAGCCAAGTTACATAGATGCAAGTTATGCTTTTAGAGATACCATTTCTCCCCCAGTTATGAAAACTATTTCTCAGAGAACTATGATATATATACTCTTCTCCAAAATAATATGCCTGAGAATTCAGGTTTTGCTTTTCCAGCCCCCTTTCTCTTTCTAAAAGAAGGAATACTCTCCTACCCTAGTTCAAACAAAGGGAAAAGTAAAACTATTAGCTCCTGTATTGAGAAAGTGAATGGTTCTAGTGTAAGTAAGGCCGTTTCCATTTCTTTACTTTAATCAAAATGGAAAGAAGACCCAATTGAGCTGTCATTTAATAGATGATTAAACACATTTCTGATGATAGTGCCATGTAATTTTGGGCACATAATACAGACAGTCAAATAACTGAGTTTAATTTCCTGGATCAGTGTCAAGTACAGCACAGGGAATATAGTTAATAATTTTAGAGTAAGTTTGTATGGTGACAGATGGTGATTACATCTATCATGGTTATCATTTTGTAATGTATAAAAACATCAAATCACTATGTGGTATACAAAAACCAATATAATATTGTATGTCATTTATAATTTTTAAAAAGCCTGCCCTAGGAAGAAGTATTTGAATTTTTAGCTATATTCTCAGTTTATCAGAATAAGGCATTTTCTTCAAAATCCTAAACTATTTTTAAAAATGCTTATGTCTCAAGGGCTAATTGATTCCTTTTTTGATGAAAACTATTTTCATTTTTTTTTTTAAAGATTTTATTTGTTTATTTGACAGACAGAGATCACAAGCAGGCAGAGAGAGAGAAGGGGAAGCAGGCTCCCTGCTGAGCAGAGAGCTCCACGTGGGGCTCGATCCCAGGACCCCGGGATCATGACCTGAGTTAATCTGGACTTCAAAGAATTGGTGTTCCAATAAATGCAAAAAGAATGTTTCAGGGTGACAGGAGAACAGCATTAAATTTAATCATATGCAAATGATAAAGGACTACAACATAGAAATTGATAGTTTAAGTAATGACTTTTCCACTGTTTTACAATATAATAAGAACCTACTTTCTTAAAAAAAATGTTATTTCGGTGTAGCATTACTCATTCTCTTTTAAGTTTTTTTTTTAAAGCTTTAAGCTTTCTATTTAACATTCTTCAGAATTTACTGAATAGATTGAATAGATTTTTTCCTAATCCAACAGACCGTTAAAAAAAAAAAAAACTGACTTAAAAATGCTTGGAATCCCAACTGATTTTACACTGTATGACAGGAATAATGAACAGAGTCTTGATTACTATCATTTTTTTCAATGACTTCCTAGAGCCCTAATACTTCCAAGTAAAGAGTTTGAAAACAACCATCTTACGCCATGCTGCTTTCCAGTGGAAAAGACCATATCACTCCCCTGCTTCAAATCCATCTGCAGAGTTGCTTCTTCCAGGAAGCCAATCATGAGCCTCCTAGGCCTTGACAATGAAAAAGACAAGGGTTGGAGTGCTCCTGAATCTACTCAACTGATGCTAATTAAAATTACCTCCAATAATGCAAATTTTAAAATTAGACATTCTCTCAAAGATTTAGGGCATTAAAAAACTATTTTGTTAACTTATTTGTACCACTGGGACTTAGCGGTGTATGCCTGCAATCATAACTACTCAGGAGGCTGAGGCCAGGGATAACCTGAAATCATGAATTTTGTGTTCTCTGAATATTGAATATGCACAAACATATTCCTTGCCTACTAGTTTGCCTGGGGAGAGTTAAACTAAAACAGTTCAAAAATGGAGATGATAAATGCCATTATTGCAGTAATACTAAGTGAAAAAGAATTAAAAATATGATTAGTTTTTTCATTCACTAGGTACAAGCCAAGTGAAATGAGACTTCTAGAAAAGGAGAACAAATACAGTGGTTATCAAAATTAGATTTTTTCTGGTTACTGTGCTTAGCTCTTTGAATCGAAACAAAACAACACAAGACAAAATATCAGCCTACTCACTACTGATTTATGATGTGCTAGTCACTATTCTAAGAACTTTATATTCTTCACCTCATTTAATCCCCACAAAATTCCCAAGATACGGATCCCACTATTTTCCTCATATGATGTGAAAAATGAATTGTGAAATGACTTCTATAGGGTAACACAGATAATAAATAAGACAGACATGTTTTCAATCCAGGCAGTATAACTCCATAAGCTGTGCTCCTAATCTGTATTGTTAATTTTTATTGTGTTCTTTTCTTTTTTCTTCCTATACTATAGTTTTTAGACTGTTTATCTTAGAGTCCTGGGATCCCATGAGAATGCTTCCACAGCCATTAAGGAAAGTAAGAGACAGTAGGTGGGATTCTATATCCTTTACCCAACCAAAGCAACTTCGCTAAATCTCTTTAAATATTGAGGATAAAATCAAACTTTTCATAGTAATAATTAAAAAGAGATGTCCTTACTAAAAGGCAAAAAGTGTGAAAACCACAGTATCTAGATTATAATCTTCATGGACACAGAATCTGTGTCCAAAAGTGTCTCATGTTTCATATTCAATAAATATTAACTTAATAAATTAAAACTATATAACAGTACTATTCTCATCAAAAAAGTTTAATACTCATTCATACTATTACATCAGAGAAAATCTTGAATACAAATATAATTAAACAGTAAGACTAATAATATTAAAATCAGACTCAGATTGGTGCCACTTAGTTTTTAACCATAAGTAGTCAAAAAGATTTCATTACCTCAAGGCTACTGATGGGTTAATAAGCATAATCCATTCTCACATACAAAGAGTAGGTATGCTTTCCACAAAGTTTTTTGGCATATCAATAATCCTACTGCCCAAGGTATTAAAATGTCTATGTATTTTTTTAAGAATTATTGACTATAAGAAATTATAATAAAATCCAAATTATCAGTAGAGATATTTTCTAAAGCTCATGAATTGTCTTCAATTTCAGAGAAGTTATAAGGAAACTTGAAAAAAAAAGGATAATTGAGGAAACTATCTAAAAAAATTATTAAAAAAAAGAATCTACTCTATTAGTTATCTTTAACCCCTTTCACCTGTGGACCTAACGACTTACATGCATGTTCATGAAACAGGGATAAAGCCTACTGACATCATTTTACATTCCCTTTAATGACGAATTCTCAGCTTCAGAGTAAACATCTAAATCAATAAAAAATCATAAAAGCTTTAAGAAAATAAAACTGAAGTATTAGCTTTTCTAATTGTGGATTTGAATTAAAAGTCAAAAGTAGCAAAAATAAAAACTCATTTTTTCTCTTGCCCAAGGTGATTAGAGATTTTAATTTCAGCGAAAAGTACAGTTTTCAGCCAAGACACAGACATGAAATAATATCCACTGCTTAAAATGTAAAAACCCCTGAAGTTTTCATCTGAAATTTTTCTTACTTTATGACTAATACCAGAAAGTAACAAACTATCACCCTCATGACTACAAACCTCACCCTCATGGCTCTAATTTCATTTGAAATGGAACATGTAAAGGTGACATATATTAAAAGGATCAGCATTAAATTTATAAACTTATTATAATGGTTTTGAAGTGAGGCAATAACTAATAGAATGAATTTTCTGATATCTTAAACATATATAAGAAAGTCGAACAAATGCCAAATCTAGCCCAACATAAGTGATTAGAAGATTTCATTTTAATACTCATTTTTTAAGGAATTATAGTTAACCATATGGATACAAAACACTAGTACGTCTGTATCAAAGGCATAGGAAACTAGAACTTAATAATCTCCTAGAAGGAATTCAGTTTGAATGAAAGCCAGAGCCGCTTCTGAATGATTAACATGAACATTAACTCTTGTTCTCTTCTGACCCTCTCAAATTTAATGCCTATGCTTTTAAAGTATTTTCTTAATCCTTATAAGAAAGCACCAAGATTGGTTTTAGATTAACCCCCCCCCCAACAAACAACCCCTCTCAAGTTTCATAAAGTGTCTAGAACCAAAATAATTCTGGCAGTGCAAGGATAGGAGTGATCTAAAAATTAATACGACTTAGTGATACAAGAAGAGTTTTCTGGTACTGACATACCATTTATATAAGACATCTTACAGAGATGGTACTAAAGATGTTTTTCCGTGGTCAGGTAGAATAGTCCAGAAGATATCCAAATAAAATTACAATCTGTCTGGCCTGTTCCTGTCTCTGAAAGCCTACCACCCACACCCTTTACTTTGTTATTTAAATAGCTGCCAGAACAAAAGTACGTTTTGGCTTGCTCTTCTCAGATGAGTTCCTTTTCTCCTCTCCCAGAAATATAAAGATACAAATTTCTTAAAATTGTTTATTTAACTAGCACTGGGATCCTAGAAAAATAATTTTGAATAAAGTAATTCACATTTAAAGCATAAATTAATCATCAAAGGTTTAAAGGAAGAGTTTATGAACCCTACACAGTATCTGCTTGAGCATAAAGGGTATTTTCTGAGTGGATCAACTCTAAAGCAAGAAATCAGAAATTAAGTAATTATATCCTTTAGGCATTTCTAAAAGATTGCCAATTCTTGGTCTAGACAATTATGACAAATACTAATTTTCCAAGAATACTGTAAAGACAATGGTTAATTTAGGAGACAAATATATTAATGCCAATGTACAAAAGGAATTATTAGAGTTTTGGATTTTGGATGGTAAAAAGTCCTATACTGTTTTCAGATAGTGAAAAAGAGTTGTAATAATGTCCTTAATTAATCCATACTCTGTATTTAATCTACTATCTTTGGAGGATGCCTCCTAGGCATAGGAGATTCAGTATTAAAATATGAATTGAGAACAGAAAATTACAGATTTAAAAATAAAATTTCTGAATTTTCAAAAAACAAAAACACTCCAAAACAAAAAAAGGATCCCCCCAAAGGCTAAAATTGAACTATCAAAAACAGTATACCATTATTTTGGACTTTCTGAAATACAGAATTTGTAAAAAGAAAATGAAATAACTATTTCTAATTTTATAATTAGTGATAGTGATATTAAGAAATATATAGATCTCATTACTTCAAAGTCAATCAAAGACAAACATTCAATAAGCTGTAAAAGGGTGTACACAGAGCAGGAAGACAAGGGAAGCTCCATGGAGAGATAAAGGGAAAAATGGGGCAGTGATCAATTATATCCCTAAATTAAAAACATCTTTAAGGGAAAGTGATTTGTTAAAATATGTATGCAAAAGGAAGTTCGTAAAATTTTCTCATTAAAAAAATCTTAAATTTCACATTAAGTTTAAAAAAAAGATTTAAAAATAAATTTATTTAGAGTTAAAGAACTGGTGACCATAAAAGATTTATTCTCTAAGATTCCCACCAATGTTCAAAAAAAGCATGACACTTGTACTGAAAATATAAAGGAGTGATCTCACTTTTTTTTCTTTTCAGAGAGCCTAGCTTTTCTGCTTGAAATTATATTTTGTATAAGGGATACTTAATCTTCTACCATGTGGTAATCAATCATATGCCACCTAATTGAGGAACATAATATTCTATTAGCACTAGAATAAATGATTCAAATATGCATGTTTAAATCTTCCATGAAAACAGAAACTCTCAAAACATATATAATACTCATGTTCTGATAGGTAAAACTCTACTGGTCTTTTATTGCTGATTTCCATGAAACATGTGAATTTCACTTTGGAATGACCTACCTGAATAGCTGAGTTCATGAAACACGTATTTCCCAAGTTACTTAGGCCACAGAGGCCTGGCTGTTCATTGTTTCTGCCAGGTTCTGAATAATCATAGTTCTTATAAGCAGTATATGATGGGAGACAATAATTTGAGTTTTTCACACTAGAAGAAAACAAAGAATATTTTTCGTAATGCAGCTAATTATTAAAAAAATAGTTATATGAACAGAGTACTTCAAACCAATTTGAGATAGGTGGTCAGTCCTTAAATTTTTTATTAAAAAATTATCTCGTATTTTTAAAGATATGAACCTAATGAAAATAACCCCTTTAATTAAGATACTTCTCATTCAATCAACAAAATCACTGCATACATATGCCACACCAACCAATACAAACCACTATTATATCTTTCTACCCTTGATCAGCTGGAGCAGCTCCACAGCTCGCTCCATTCTTCATTGCTCCATCAAATTTAAAACATTCAGATTTTAAACACCACCCGCAGCAATAAATCATCTCATTTATGTCCCTTTTACATCCTGCTACTGTAATAGAATGAGAACAGTAGAAACAGGAGGAGTTGTACTTTAGTTACAGGTGAGAGCAGAGATTTCCAAGGCCTCTGTGACATCACTGGTCTGATGCATTGAAGATTCTATTTATAGTTTCTATGCTACACCAGCAAAATCTAGTAATCAAATGCAGAAAAAAGCCTGGGGTGATCAGAAATGATTCTAAGCAAGTACATTCCAGTATTTGCTTTATTTTTCTAGTTTGTTAGAATAATTTAGGTTTTTTTTTTTTTTTTAACCTAGATGAATATAACCTCAGGATAATTTGGACTATCAGCATAATAAATACTAATCATAAAATAAGCCAAATAATTTTCAACCTTAGAGAATCAGAGTAATTTTAGGACAAAGAAAACTCAGTAAGTTAAACTGTCCCTCTTTCTTTCTACATGTAATAAAACAATAATTTTGTGGCGAAGGATGAATTCTCCCTTAAATTTTAATAGGTTATCTTATAAAATATTTACAATGGACACATTAGATATAACTCAAAGCCATTCTCTCAATCATCACTTTTTTATTCATGAGCGCAAACCTGAATGAGAATCAAGGTCATACTAAAAGTAAATCACAATTCAAATAAAAGAATAGAGTGTTACAAATAAACATGATGAATTAGTAACCCTGATAATCTCAATTAGCTACAATTTATTCCTGGTATTCCTTTTAAAAAGTATTTTTTACTTATAATTTCAAATTTTTCATACTGTAGCTTCTATACTAACGCTTTATTATTATAACAGTTTAAGAGAACTGTATTACTGCCAGTTACAACAAAGCCTTTAGTAAACACACACACACCCACCCTTCAACAAGCTTCACAGGTAAAACAAAACCACCTCAACCCCAAAACTATACACACAAGGCTTACCCAATATTTTCACATAATTTAAGAACATACCCGTAACACAAACAAAAAGACCAGTTCCCGGACTCAAAAAGCAAATTATCCTGATACTTTAAAAAAAAAAAAAAAAAGAAAAGGAGGGCACAAAGAAATGGAACCTGATCAATTCTATTCTAGAACTTTTAGACTTGTAATTACATTTACTTGTTTTAAACTAAAAAAAAAAAATATAAAACAAAAAATAGACTCAAGTACCTTTTGTTCTGGCAGATCACTAACCTTATGATTCATATTTTATATTCCCAATAATTACTAAAATGTAAGACACCTATATGTTCATTCAGTGATTGATGACTGAACTCTTGAATCTAACTTTGAGGACATGTAACAAAAGCTAAGTCCTGTTTTTTGTTTTTTTTTTTTATTTCCAAAAGAAGTGCTTAAAATCAAGGTCTCTACATACAAAAATGAAAGGCCTTCATTTTCTACACATCCTCCACATTTAAAAAAACCCCACACTTATACCAGGTATAAAATTAAAGTGAAATTTGAGCAGAGTTGGGGCACCTGCGTGGCTCAGTGGGTTAAAGCCTCTGCCTTCAGCTCGGGTCATGATCCCAAGGTGCTGGGATTTAGCCCCATATAGGGCTCTCTGCTCAGCAGGGAGCCTGCTTCCTCCTTTCTCTCTCTCTCTCTCTTTTTTTTTAAAGATTTTATTTATTTATTTGACAGAGAGAGATCACAAGTAGAGAGGCGGGCAGAGAGCAAGGGGGAAGCAGGCTCCCCGCGGAGCAGAGAGAACCTGATGCGGAGCTTGATCCCAGGACCGAGAGACCACCCGAGCCGAAGGCAGAGGCTTTAACCCACTGAGCCACCCAGGTGCCCCTCTCTCTCTCTCTCTCTCTCTGCCTGCCTCTCTGCCTACTTGTGATCTCTATCTGTCAAATAAATAAATAAAATCTTTAAAAATTTTTTTGAGCAGAGTACACAGGGAAAGTATGCTCAAATGCATGCTCATGCCCCCGTACCCCCCAACCCCGCCACACACACACACACACACACACACACACACACACACACAGGCAAGTGAAAAGACTAAAAAAGCACATTTACATGCTTATTCCTTAAGTATATATTCATATAGCCGTGTCTGCCACAAGTAATACAAATGGATGCTGGAAGCTCTTCTCTTCTTAGTGGCAACAGGATGGAATTTGCTGGGATAGGGATTTTAATTTACTGAGAAATGAACAAAAACTTAATTGCAAAAGCAGTTTTTTTGTTTTGTCTTTTAAAATTTGAATCTTAAAGGATATCTACATTTCAGTTTAAGTGACAGAGTAAATACAAGCACTGCCCAAAGACTGAGACAGTCTAGATGCTCAATGACAATAATAAAAACTGATAAATTAAAAATATTTTAACACTATATTGACTGGCTACTTATAACCCACATGCTATGTGCCTCCTAAAGCAAATATTAAAGTAAGTCATGGAGAATACCAAAACCAGGAGTTCTTAAAACGCTTCCAACAAAATACACGGAAATCTAGACCTATGACTTTTTTTCCCTAAAGGTTACAAGCTAGTCCTTATCCTCTACGGCTGTGCTGTTTTGCAAAAATAAATAAGTATGCCTGTAATCTTAATGGGAATTTTAGTATTATACTATGTTAATTCTGTATTATAAATCTATCACCCTAAATGAAGATACATTGAAAAAAGTAACTTATTTTTTGGTAAAATTGAGCCCCATCTTTCTATACAAATTTCAGATTGGCTTTTCAATTAGCACTTATATTTGACGTTGTATTATAAATCTATAATTTAATCCTCATAATTATAATTATGCTCATTTTGCAGTTAATGAATGATGCTTTCAGTGAATAACTTGCAAAGAGCCATATGGCTGGCTAGCTCTGGCAGTCTCCAAAATCAAGTTCTTTTTCATAGTTTAATCTCTTATAGGGAGTCATTTCCATTTCTAATAAAAGTTTTAAATGAATTAACATAAAAATAGAAATGTGCTCTGATGTGGAATGCCAAGAATTGTGACAATACATACATTAAAAAGACTTTTCAAAGACAGCATTATATTAAAGCAAATGTAGCAAGACAAAAAAATGCAGGGAACAAAAAGAGGAAATGGCGTACATTAAAAATGAACTTAAATTATAATTGAGGCAAAACCAAAAACTGTATAGAGTAGGAGGTAAAACTACTACATTAGGATAAACAATTGACTCTTCATTAGTCTTTAATAAAAGCTTTATTAAATTTATATGAAATAATTCTAAGTATACTTTGTTATCTGTATGACCAATATCCGTATTTCTGGAAGTGAAAACTTTTTATCTTAGTAATGTATCAGTTTAATTCAAGTCTTGAATTTATAAATAATGTCACATAAACTTGTAAGTCATAACTACTGATTTTAGTATATACTTTGGTACTTGTAGAGTATCTCCACATATGTGACGTTTCAAAAATGCACTTAATCTAAAAAAGGTCACTACCCATTTTACATTTAATTAAAGAAATTATGCTACTTCCATAGGAAGTCTTAAATGCCTATGCATTTCTACAAGTTGAATGGAAAGAAATAAATTTTATGTGAAATAATTTATTATGATAATATTAAACCAAATAGTAATTCAGATTCAGATTAATTCAAATTGAAAGTAATTAAAATGTTGATTCAAATTAAAATTTAAGAAAACTTTCCATTTTACAAATGTTTAAATTTTATTCCTTACTAAGAAAGGTAAGCTTTATTGTTAAAGCTTCACTTTTAAGCATGGTAGTACTTCAGTAGCTATTTGCTATAAAAATTTCCTATAATGAAAGGACTATTTTAGTGCCTAAAATAAACAAATATAAATAGCTAAAAATAAAATCTAGCCACAGAAGTAGAATTATTAAACATATCTCAAACTTAATACTCCAATTTCTCTCGGTTATCTTCTACAGTCAGAGGTTTTAAGATCCAATTATACCATATTTTTACTATGGGAGAGAAATAAGACAAAAACAAAAATGCACCAGACCACATATACTAACACGATGACTACAATCTATGGTTAATGCAGTCTACAATGTTAAAAATTTCTCCAAAGAATAACTATAAATACATGTTAAACCTGGAACTGAGTTCTTTTATAGTAAATGTGGGAGCATCTGCAATTGGTAGAAACACAAGAAGTATTTTAACTCCCATGAAAAAATTATTTTTTATGAATTTAATTAAAAGATACCATATAAAGCATAAACCAGATTAAAGGGGTATTTCCTTTCACTTTTTTGCCTGTGAACATACATTTTTAAGTAGTAAAGAACACACTACATTGCAGTTTTGGATATTCACAGTGTCTTCAATATTTCACTATTACACTATAATGTAATGTTATTATATTATGATACACATGCCTTTTTATAAATTACTAAAATAAGAGAATTAATGTTTTAATAAATCTTCTTGACATACATATGGTAAATTCCTTCCTAGAAAAGTTGGACTAATACTCCAACCACTCTAATGAAATCCTTGCAGGAATAAATATCATTAACTCTTCCCAGTGAGACTGAGGTGGAGAGTAGTAGATGGAATTTTTTATGGTTTTAATTTGCATATCTCTAGTTAGTTGTGAATCTGGGTATTTAAAATGTTTATATTTTAATTACCTTGCTTTTATTGCCAGTTGCATCATTTGCCCATTTTTCTACTTGTCTTAGAAAATTTTTCACTGATCTTTATGACTTTGATATATTAGGAAAATTTATCCTTTGTCATTTGTAGCAAGTGTTTTTTCCATTTATTTGCCTTTTAATTTTTATATGCCTAACAATTAAAAGGTCAACTTAATATAAAGTTTTAAAGAGAAATTCTCAATAGTGATCCAATTTTCACAATAAAATTTCCTGGATAATCTGCTCATTCTCCATTAGTCTACAATGTTTTTGGATCACATTAAATTCTTTTATGTATAAGGGGCTGTTTCTGGACTATCTTTTCTATTTCACTGATCTGTAGATGTATTTTTGGATCACTACCATGCTGTCTGAATTCTTATTATCTTTGTAACAGGCTGTGATATTTAGTAGGATTAATCCTTTCTCATTTTCCTTTCCAAAATTATTTTGGCTATTCTTACGTATTTATAATCTAGGTATACATTAAAATCATTTTGTCAAGCCTTCTCCCCATCCCAGATATGAATTTTCAGGGAAAATTAATTAAACCTATAAATTCAATTAATGATGTTATTTTAAAAATTATTTCACAAATAGCCTTAGTCTTTTCAAATTTACTCTTTGGGCAATCAGATGCCATTTATTAACTGGAAAAGTAGGGCAAATTAAAAAAAAAAAAAGGAAAACCACATACAATTATAATAAAAAATAAATCACAATGTAATGTATATATTCAAGAAATAATAAAAGGGTAATTGTCTCTAGATTAAGGTTCTTCCCTTATTACAAATAACAAAAGCTTTCTTTTTATCCTTTTCTATAAAATAAAAACCATGACAATTTTCAAGGTAATATACCCATGTCAGATATTACAGTAAAGCCCAAGTGATTTTTAACCTTCTTCTATGGCAATATAGCACACACTTTCATGTAACTTTTATAAATTCTGAGATTCTGAATATTATTCATGATGGGGCAAGGGAACTGTTTCTCTAACCTTTTTAAAGAAAAAGTGATTGCCTTTTTGATAAACATAAAAATTTGTGTATGCTTTCCAGGTAAGAATCACTGATATATACTTAAAAAAGAAATACTACATATTGTAGGTGATTATATATCTAGTTCTCAAATGACATCTGAAATTTATACTCTTACTAAAAAATTGAGTTCTAACAGACTTCTATATATATTTTCAACAGTTGGTGTTTAAAAAGTAAAATTCTGAAAGTGCTTTAATTCTCTTTTAGTGGATTACTGTAGTAGATGTATTAAATCAAGAAGTTTAGAATAGTCCTTTCTTGTAAAATTACTCTTAGAAGAACTGATCAGTAATTTAAAAAAAATTCTATTTGAATGCATTAAGACTTTTATCCTAAGTTTTAGATACCAGAGATTTTTTGCAACCACAATAGGGCGATCAATTAAACAAAGAGTTTTTAAGATTCAGTGCTTACTTTCTGTTGTTGATGTTGTTATAATTATTTGATAGAGATGAAGGAGAGATCTTTGGTAAAGCTGAAAAATTGGATGCACCTGGGGACCTTTAAAAATATGAAAATGTTAAATTAGATAAAAAATGCTGAATTTGAAATTAATTATGAAATAAAGAAAAAAAACAGATGACAATGTATGTAGTAAATGAATGCTGGAAAACAGATTCATGAGCAAAATCACTGTATCTCCTTTGTTTTTCTACTCCCTATGTATTGGTACAAAAGGGAATTATTTTCAAAAGAAATTTATCAAATTAAATATATAACTTGATATTTATTATTCCTATAAATCTACTAATATACCCATTTCTGAGTTCAGGTAACCATTTTCAATATTTTACAACAGTAATTTCCTTAAATCGGTAGAATTAAAATATCAATTTTTTAAGGAAGCATGTAAATGAAATCAATTTGTATCTCAGTAGGTACCATTTCATTTTACTTATACACAACACTGACAGAGAGATCCGAGGATTTACCAGTTCTTTAAAATGTAAGGCAACAGGGATACAATAGCATAGAAGAACTTCAAAACATAATCTTGAGAAGTAATTTTTGGCCAAAGTTATTGCTACAAAAACTGAAAAGATATACATCTGACTATATATTACACACCTCACTAATTCAGAATCTTTTCGGAGAAATTTCAATTACTAATAGCTTTTAATCAACCAATATGCTTTAAGGGCATGATTTATAATCAACAAACTCATTACACAGGAATGATTACTTTAAAATACTTAACAGGTCTCTTAAATATTTAATTTCCCTTGTAATTTTGTAAACAATTTTAATTTATTAGGCAACATCCAGGCCATGGGCTACAAAAAGCTGTCAGTCTAGTATCTCATTCATCATAAATTCTAAATTAGTGAGGCCCAAAGTGATTAGTTTTTAAAAATTATTTTATTTCCTTTAATCAGGTGCTAATGAACAGTGAAATGATCAATGGGCATGGAAGTATGATCTACAAAATCTGTCTAAAGTCTACAAATTTTAGGTGATTTGGATTATACCTAATCTATATGCTTGCAATGCATTATGCAGAATACATGGTGGGCAGTAACATTTCTTACACATAAAAATTTTTATTTAACTTTTGAAAATTTTATACATTATGAAGTCTTAGTAAAAATTTTTTATTTTAAAGGAGTTTTTTTTGTTGTTGATATAGGTTGGATATAGGTAGAATATATCAAGTAAGACCTCTATTTAGATGCCTTTCTGACAGAAAACCTTGTAAGATATTATTTTACTGTACTAAGATCAACACATAAGACACAGTTAACCAAGTTTTAATATAAAACAATGTAGAGGACACATTTAAAAGGTTATCTTAGTATTTTACAGTAGTAGTTTTTAAATAGTAATAGAAATACAGAAGTATCCTGGCATTTTTGCCTTCATGTTAAGAATGCTGTTATCAAAGGAAAAAAAACCCATATTTATTAGAGAAAAGAGTTATAATGAATTAAGGAGGTTAATTTTTCAAAACGTGATCCATTTACCTACAATTTAATTCACTTCACCTTTTCAGAAACAGAAATAAACTGAAATGTTCTCTTGAATTTTAATTATAGTCAAATTTATGGAAATAGAGATTCATTACGTTATTCAATAAAGTGGGTCAGGCATATATATATATTTTTTTTTTTCCTTTTTCTGCCCATTTGTGGCCTTTTTACTATCCATTAGCAACTCTATCCAAGAACTGTGTTAGAAGTTCCTGTTAGAAGAAATTCACTGAAATACTCAAACATTTATTAAATGACTACTATATGCCTTGCCCTTGGTAAGTACTAGGAATACAAGGACAGACATAGTTCCTGACATCAAACAGCTCACAATCTAATGGGAGAAAATAACACATAAGCAAAATAACTATAAAAGAGTTTAAAGACCTATAGAAATTTTAAAACTAAAATATAAAGTTTTGTGGGTAATAACACGAGGTGATTTAAAATGATGTGCAGAGTTGGAGGGATGAAGGAACAGCACATGCAAATGTATGGGACTGTAGAAATGAAGATGTGTTCAGGGAATTATCAATAAATTCAGTTTGGCTTAAAGAGTAGGAAACAAGTAGTGACAAGAACAGAAATTAAGAAGGTAGGCATGATAATAAATGAACTTTGATGTTCTATAAAGAATTTAGTAGATCTTATTCCATTGTACTGGGCATGCTGAAAGAGTTTAAAAGGGTAACTACACAATCAGATTTGTACTCTAGAAAGGTAATTCTTGAGAAAGAGAAAGGAGACTGAGAGATCATTTAGGAGATCACATTAATAAAATTAATAAAGGCTGGGGCAAAGACCACAGGGTAGGCAAGGGCAAAATGTCTTGGATGTTTAGGAAGTGGTTCTCAAAGAATAGTCAGTGGACCCTTAGAAGGCCCTGTGATTCTTTTGGTGTGCCCATCTATGAGGTCAAAACCATTTGCATAATAATATAAAGGTGCTACTTAAGTGTTAGCTGGGTGGGTATTTTTTCACTGGGTGGGTATTTGCAATGATAGTGCAAAAACAATGGTGGGTAAAACTGCTGATACCTTAGCATGAGTTAAAGCAACAGCATCAAATTACATACGAGAGTCACTGTATTCTCCACTGTCTCCTTACAGTGAAGAAAACAGTTTCACTTAAGAATATCCATCTTAAAAAGATAAAAAAATATTGATTTTATTAAATCCTAACCCTTAAATACACTTCTTTTTAATATTATGTGACAAACTGGGAAGTTTGCATAAAGCACATCCGTTCTATACTGAAGTAACATGATTGTCATGAGGAAAAACACTTGTGTAAATATTCGAATTAAGCAGAACTAGCCCTCTTTTCACTGCATCACTCTTCCACATAAAGGCTATCTGGCAGACATCTCAAAAATGAATGAAGGAAGACTGTAACTTCAAGGAAAAAAACTGAAAATATTTGTTGCCCATGATAACATTCAAGTGATCAAACAAAAGAGAATTCTGGGAAACCTGACTTTGCCACTGTGAGGCTTGATAGCTTCCCACTATTTAAAGACTTTCATTGTTTAAGATTGGTGATGTTTTAAGAAATGTGATTAAAAAATACTATATGATGAAGAAGATACTATCTGATGAAATATGTCAGTATTTGGAATATCTGCATAACTTAGTGAATCATTTTTCCAACTGCATCAAGTACACATGATAGATTTTAACATAATAGAATTAAAAGTTCATTGATGTGGTTTCAGATTCCACACAGCAATTAAATTTTCATCATTAAATCACCACTAGTCAAGTTCTGATGTGGTATCAATTATCTGAAAATATCTCTCTGTGCTCTAACTATGTATCTGGGTGAAACTGAGTTTTATTTATGTACTTCAATCCAAACAATATATCACAATAAACTAAATGCAGAAGCATATATGAGAATTTGTCTTGTTTAGTCAGATACTGAAGAAATTTCAAAAGTGTAAAACAATTCTACTCTTCTCAGTACATTTTTTTTTGTTTTGAAGATTATTTTTCACAAAAATATTATTTATACCAAAATGAGCTTTAGTATTATTTATAAACAAAAATTTTTATAAATAAAATTAGTTACTTTTCTTCAGCCATTATGAATCCCAGTACCAAATGTGCAACCCATTTTTATTTTCAACCTATTACAGAAATTTCCAAACTTACACAAGTCCTCATGTACCCAGTACCAGACACTCAGCTTCAAAAATTATTAACATCCTGACACTTTCGTTTTATCTTTATTCCCTCGACCTCCCTCTCCCCATGTTTTTACTGGACTATTTTAAAGCAAATCCTATACATTTATAATTTCACCTGTAAATATATATTCTCTCTATATATACATACATATAAAAATTTATATTCACCTGTATGTATATTCTATATATATAAAAATAAATATATATAAATATATAATGGAATATTACTCAGCCATAAAAAATGAAACCTTGTGATTGGCAATGATGTGGCTAGAGCTAGGGGGTTTTATGCTAAGTGAAATAAGTCAGAGAAAGACAAATACCACATGATTTCACTCATATGAGGAATTTAGGAAACAAAATAGATGAACATAGGGGAAAAAAAGAGAGGCAAACCATAAAACAGACAACTATAGAGAACAAACAGAGTCGCTGGAGGGATTCTGGGTAGTGGGATGGGCTAAAAGGGTGATGGGTATTAAGCAACGCACTTGTTGTGATGAACACTGGGTGTTATATATGTAAGTGATTAATCTCTGAATTCTATTCCTGAAACTAATATTATACTTTATGATAACTGGAATTTAAATAAAACTGAAACAAACAAAAAAATTACAATATATATCCCTAAGAGGTAAACAGATCTTTTGATACCACTATCAGTGCCAATTGAATACTCTGTTCATGTTCACTTTTTCCCCCAAGTGTCTCAAAGTATCTTTTCTCCCCAGTCGGTTGATTTGAATTAGGACCCAAAACAAGTCCATACATTTGCAGATCAATTTTGATAACTTCAAAAGCCCTTACTTGCTCCTCCCAGCTAACTTCTCCTCTCATTTCACCTTACAGTGACTAAGTTTATTTTACATTTGAAGGATTTCTGTATCTATTCTTATCGTTAACCTTGCTCATATGTATTATTGCAAATTGCTCAAATCCTTTTTGGATCAAACCAGGGAAAAACAACAACAAAATATCCAATAATTATTTGTCAGTACCTGTGCATATCAAGCATCTATATAAGAACTGTAAACTTAAATTATATTTATGCATGAAATATGCTGTCTTAATTTCCTAACTTCAATTAAATCTGGATATGGCTTTTAAATATCAAATCTAACACTAGTTACTGAACTCAACTGTGACCATGCTCTGTTTGACAAAACTTGGGAAACATGGTACAGGTACTAGATTATATATCATCTTTCCACAACAGGAAACTGGTACACTGTTTAGATGAAGAAAAGATTTATTTAACCCATGTGCGTTTTCAGCATTTCAAAGGAGTGTGCATAAAGGCTCAGGATCTTAATAAGTATTAAAAGGAGAAACCTCAAGTCACAGGGAGTGTGCTGATGTGCATGCCTTTCCAAAAAGGATTTGGAATTTGGATAGCCAAAATAACAAAAAAATGCAGTTTATTTGGTAAATGGCAGCACACAAGAACTTCCTTCTAACATTATTATGATGCCTATCTTTAGGTGACAAATACCTAGGAAAGGAGGTATACATTCAAATAACAACAACAAAAAATTATATACAAAGCAGTTTCTCTCCCTCTCTAGGAATCCTGCCTTTCCAAACAAGTACCCTCTTCTGGGTACTTATCTTCCTTCTTTCACTACATTTCAAGATGAGTGATCTGTACCACTTGCTCCATTTTCTGATTACTCAATTCCTCTTTTCCTATAATCTATTTCTCATTCCCAATATAAGTTTCCACTTGTCAAGTATGTGGAAGCTTTCTCTTCTCCCACCATTCTCTGGATCATTTTAGCAATGCTGACCATTCCCTTTCTTCTAAAAGCTTTCTCCCTTGGCCTCTCTGACATAATGGGTTCCAAGTTTTCCTGAATGTTTGGGAGTATTCTTTCTCTTTGATCTTTTTGTTTTATGTCATTACTTCAGGACACTCTTATAGTATATAGTTCTTTACATTTTTGATTAGATAATTCATATATGTTTAAATTTCTCATTTCTAGGAATATAACTCCACATCTGCAGTTATTACTCTCCAAACTTTGGTTCCCTATCTTCAACTACATCCTAGGCAGTTTTGTTTGGCTGTTTCATTACCTTAATTTAGAGTCTCAGACAAAGTCATTCTACATCTTTTTCTTAAGGAGAAAAATAAGAACAAGATAAAGTGATATTAAGTAGGAAAGAAAATTTATAATGTCCTTAAAAATTATAACAAATTATAGATTTGGGGGAATATTACCTTAGATTTATGGTTCATAAGGTTGCATTTTAAATTGAAGATACATTATTAATTTAAAATATGTGAATATAAATGAATTACAAGGAATCATAAGCTGGCTTATGAGTCCTCTCTCAACTCCCACAAACTCAAATCACTCAATCCCCAACTTCATGTTTGAACAAGATTAAAACTGATAACACATTTTCTGTGAACTATGATAAATATAGCTTGTTTAGTACCCAAAAACCCTGCAATAACCAAATCTACTGTTTCAAATAAGCAGAAACTATGCCTATAAATACTTAAAAAGTCTCAGTACAATTTGTTAAATTGTACAATTGTTAAATTTAAACTCAGTACAATTTGTTAAAATGAAACCAATACTTTACTTTAGTAAGAGTTTCCTAGTATGTAATTTAGGAATTTTCAACCAAATAGCTCTATGCATCATTTCTGAATCAATTTATACAGTTAACCTTCTAATTACATATGCAAACTGGGTTTAATCACTCTTAAGAAAATTCTAAAGCATACATTAGGTTTTTCTGAATGTATTTAAGCAAATACAGAATTGAAACAGGTGGCGTAAAAAGCAAAAACAGAATATTGCAGAGTCACCTACATGCTTTTATTATTTATCTTTAGCAAAAAGAAATATGCAATAGTTTTATTTATAAGTGCTCCCTCTTGCCAAGCAGAGCACTCAGGGACACAGTGCTATAATAAAAACTAATAAGGTACCAGATTTAGTTTATACTTGGTGTTTTGGTCACCAATTTGGAATTTTGTTAATCGGAATGACACAGATGGCAAAAAGACAATGTATGAGTAAGAACTACTAGCTTAGTTTTCCATTTGATTATTTTTGGACTCTCGTGCCTTATGTGGTTAATTTTAGATTCTTTTCTGGATGTTTTCTAGCCCGTGAAAACTGCCTTTTCACAATCATCAATGACCTTTAACTTTTATTCACCAGATAATCACATGTCTTTTGTCAGTATTTTTGAACAACTAATGAAAATATCTGAATTAAATCCATTTCTTGTGCTATTCTCACAAGAGTAATTTAGATTTTTTCTTTAATATTAATAATATCAAAGCCATCCTTTAAAATAACTATACCTAAATACAACCATAGGGGAAAAAATTAATCGTACAACTTAGTCAAAATTTAACGAGTTGTGTCTCAGAAGCTATGGCTAAAGAATAAAGTGTTAACATTCAACAAACTCTGGAAAATAAGAGGTATAATCTACTGATTAGGTTTCTCCTCTCTTTAGGAATCCCTGTGCTTTTACAATTATTAAAATAATTTTTTAGAAATACAAGATTTAACTAGCCATGTATCTCCCACTGAATAATCACACTATGTACCTGATGCCAACATCTTTAGAAAATAAATGGTCAAATTTAACAGAACAGAAAAACTTGGGATAAAACTTTTTAAAGATATTACTGCAAAACACTATGTTTTGAGAGTTTAAGAAATCAGAAAAACTAGATAAGAAATGCAAGTTCTGAAAAAACTAAGCACTTGAGTATTTTAAAAACATAACATGAATATAAAGATGTAAATTTCAAATCACATCTTGGTATCTAGCAGAAAAATCCAGACAAGAAAACTCTCGAGTATTTTTTAGTTAGCTTCACATTTCTAATACAGATTATGGGTTGTTTCAAGATATATGCATTTTTGTAACTACAGGATTACATGTTTCAAACAAAATTATATTTTGCCCTTAACATATAATATTTAGCATTCCTTCTCAATCAAGTAGCACAAAAATTCAGCTTTAGCTAAGAATATATGGTCTCCATTCTGATAAAAATGGGCCCAGGACATTCCTCTGTTTCAGGAAACATATACCTATCATACTGGTATTTTCTTGTTCATAAGCAGCACGTAAAAATGCACCTGGACCCAAAATAAAGATTTATCTTTATATTCTGTTCATACTACGGTGGTCCACATAGTAAATATTAAGAAACATTACCTACAAAATTTCTCAAAATGTGATCCTAACATCAAAAGCTTTAGAATCACCTGGGAACTTACTAGAACCATTAATTCCAGAGCTCCACTCCACCCAGTGCTACCAAATCAGAAATTCTGGTGATGGAGCCTAGGAAACCATTTTTAACAAAGTCAACAGGTGATTCTTCCTTTTATCACCATATTATAACTTGTAATGTTTTCTCTCAACTTTTGATACCCTATGTAGGAACTGGTTATGTAGTAAGCAATATAAGCACTGGACAAATCCCAGGTTAGTGATGTTTATTAGAACTAGCATCTTTAAAAAAAAAAAAAAAAAAGAACTAGCACCTTTATACCATGTTGAGGACCAGGGGTTATATCCTGACACATAAAATAGCAATTTTGAGCTTATAAAACAGAATGTTCTATGTATTAGTACCTTGAAATTTCCTTCTTGAGGGCCTAAGATTATAAGCCCTTTGCAGGTGTTGAATTTGTCTAAGTTACAAGTGCTTATAACGTGACTTCAATAAATACACAGAATTCTACTTTTTTAAGCTGGCATTCATCCAGAAAAAAAAAAATGTGCATCCTTACTTTACTTACAAACATATAAATAAGTGATAATTCCTTAAACTTTTCTAATCTGTATTCCTATTTTCTTGTACTGTTTTATGTTCTTAAATATATTTTCATGTAATGTGTTCTGTTTTAAATTTACCTAAATAGTACTGAATTAAAAATCTCATTTTGTTTTTTTCTTTTCCCTCAACTGTGTATTTTAACTTTTTCCATTTATAAATATCTCACCATTGTTACTTCTACCTGCTGCACTGGTGTTCTACAGCATACCACCATTCATTTTTCTCTTTCCTTTTTTGGGATGGAGGGGCAAAGAAGAGGGAGAGAAAAAATTTTAAGAGGGATCCATGCCCAGAATGGAACCCCACACTGGGCTCAATCTCACCACTCTGAGATCATGACCTGAGCCAAAACCAGGTGCCCCCTTTCACTTATTTTTTTAAAAAGATTTCTGCTGTGTTTTTCTGTTAATGTACAGTAGTTCTTTCTACATTATAGGTATTATTGTCATGTAGGTTTTAGATACTAAAAAACTGACATCTGACCATTCACTTCATGTATGGTTCCTGAGTATTCCTAACAGAAATACTTAATTTTGATGTAATCAAACTCACTAATTTTCACATTATGTTCTCTGTCCCTAAAACAAAGATGTTCTCTGAAATTTCTTATGGGGTTTAAAGTTTTATGTTTCTTTCTTTCTTTTTTAAAGATATACTTATTTATTTTGGAGAGAGGGTACAAGCTGTCCTACATGAGTTGGGGAGGGGCAGAAGTAAAGAATCCTTAAGCAGAGACCCTGCTGAGTGAGCAGCCCAATGCAGGGCTGATCTTCTAAGGTCACGACCTGAGCTGAAACCAAGATGTGGATGCTCAACAGAATGTGCCACCCAGGGGGCATGTGGGTGGCCCAATCATTAAGCATCTGCCTTTGGCTCAGGTCATGATCCCAGGGTCCTGGGATGGAGCTCCACATTGGACTCCCTGCTCCGCAGGAAGCCTGATTCTCCCTTTCCCATTCCCTCTGCTTATGTTTCCTCTATCACTGTCTCTCTCTCTCTCTCTCTCTCTCTCTCTGTCAAATAAATAAATAAATAAATAAAATCAGATCTTAAAAAAAAAAAAGAAAAAAAGAAAAGAAAAGAAAGAATGAGCCACCCAGGTGCCCCAAAATTTTACATTTTTTTGAGTGTATCACATGTAAGGTGGTGATTCTGTTTTTTTCTACAAATAGCTAGTTCTCCTAATAAAATTTAACACCTATCTGCTTTAAGCAATCTGTTTCTCACTGCCTAGTGGTGCCACTTAATCAAGTTCTCATATATACATGAGGTATTTTTTGAGCTCATTTATTTATTCCAGTGTATTTATCTTTCTTTCACTAGCATCATACCATTTCATTATTATAACTTTGTAGTAATCCTCACTATCTAATAGGTCCAGTTCTTGCTTCCTCTTCTTTATTAAAAGCGAATTAGCTAATCCTGGACCTTTACTGGTAAATGTTAATTTTAGAATGAATTTGTGAAGTTTCTCCAAAAAAAAAAAAAAGTCAAGATAGAATTTTTTTTTTTTTAAAGATTATAATTATTTGACAGAGACAGAGTTCAAGCAGGGGGAACAGCAGAGGGATAGGGAGAAGCAGGCTCCCCTTGAGCAGTGAGCCCCATCCAGGCAGATCCCAAGATCCTGGGATCATGACCTGAGCAGAAGGCAGACGCTTAACTGACTGAGCCACCCAGGCATCCCCAGGATGGAATTTTTAATAGGAGACAGTGACATGTTAGATTTAGAGAAATAGGCATCACCAGGTTAAGGCATATAGTACATGATAATCTTTTGTCTTTTAATAAAGTTAGTTATTTCCCATGCCGGTTTTATACATTCCTAATCAGGTTAATTTCTAAGTAGGTTACTAATGGTCTATAGGAGGGGTCAGAATATGGCTCACAAGCCAATTCCAGTTTGCCTCATTTTTTTTATAAATAAAGTTTTACTGGAACACAGCCACACCCATTTGGTGACATAATGTCATAGACTGAAAGCAGCTATATTGGTAGAGTTACAGTTGAGTCAGGTACCACATGGCCCACAAGCTGAAAATATTACCTGGTTCTTTATTAAAAAGGCTGCTGACCTCTGGGTATAAAAACATATTAATTTATATAAAAAATTTTAAAAGATTTTATTTATTTGAGAGCGCATGCATGAGTCAGGGAGGGGTAGAGGGAGAAGCAGATTCCCCACTGAACAGGGAGCTAGAAATGGGGCTGGATCCTGGGACGCTGGGATCATGACCTGAGCTGAGGGCAGATGCTTAACTAACTAAGCTACCCAGGCACCCCTAATTTTTATAAATTTAGTCTTAGAGAATGTTGAATTTTCTTGGTTTTAGTTTTAGATGGGTTTTGGATTTTAAGCAGATGACTGTATTATATGCAAGTAGTGTATTTTTTCTTTTTTTAACTTCCAATCCTATTTAGTTTGTGTTCAAAATTTCTCAGTGTAATATTTGCCACAGACTTGGGTATACAGACTTTATTGAGAATTTCCTTTTACTCTAAATTTTCAGAGAGTCTTTTCATACACTGGTGCTAATTAAAAATTTTTTTTGTATTCTAATATACTATCATTGGACAATTTATGACATTCTATTACATGGTTTGGGCACATTTTATATTAAGTAGATACTTAACTTTTCATGCTTTGAAATTTGGGTTTCCTATTACTCTGGGTGATTCAGTGAAGACTGGGGCTCTTAACTACTTCAGCACATTTTTAGCAGTACTTTCATTCACCAACATTTACTGCATGTGTATGATGTTAGGTATTATGTAAGAATCCGTGTTTTCTCTTATAGAAGCAAGTGCTACAGTTCTTAAGTAAATCCTTAGAACTCAAGGTACTTTTCAGGGCACAAGCAATTTTGAAACTTCAAAAATTATTTAAAGCTATAGCAAGTACGTAAAATCTAAAGATAAGCTAGGAAAAAACAACAGTTGTTCTGATCTAAAGACCAAAAATATTCACAAAGAAAACATTTCTAACTTCTAGAACTTTATCAATCAAGAAATTTACATGATTCTAACCATGTGCTTTCAATATCTTCTTAAACTAAGTTCTACCCTTATTCTAAGTGGAGTAATAATAAAATGTAATTAATATACTTAATAGTCTCGTAAAAAATTTAAATGAAAAAACCTCACCTAAGATAAAAAAACACAGAGAGCCACTCATTAAAGGTGAACTGTAGGTTTGTTGTTGTTGTTTTGTATTTCAAGGAACATTTTATAACAAGGTAGATAACATATACTTAACTAACTTGGTACTTTTATAACACTGAAGCTAAAGCAAAATATCCTGTTACTTAATGTGTACACTGCAGTATAATTTTAAAAAATACTGTAATTATAATTTCAGAATGTCAGAATATGGGTGTCAGTGTTCTCTCTTTTTTTCATATGGGAAAAGAAAATGCTTTTGAAAATCACTGCAAGCTTGGACAAAAATTCCAAAGCTATTCTTAGGATCACTCTGTAGAATCTTCATGATTCAGATGATACAAGGGAAGCTTCAATTCAACATTTTCAAAGATATTCCAGCTCTCGTGATCTCATCAACCAGGAGAATGTTGGTGGCAATCATACTGCAGGACTGTTATAAAAAAAAACTGTTATAAAGCTATTCTTTACACAACAGTTATCCCATATGCCTACGTTGCCTGCTACCATTGGCTTGACCATGTTCAAGTTCACATGCACAAGCTGACCTGATTTTGAATGTTCTGCTTGAATTTTAGTGTTTCCTGAAGGTCAAAACCAGAGTGAGCAAGAACCTTGGGAATAGTGAGTAATTTATCAGCAAACGCTTGAACTCCAAGTTGGGCCCTGCCCTTTACACTGGGCTTATATTTAATCAAGGCTTCTGTTATTGCCACCTCCATTGCTCCAGCACCTAGAACTACACAGCCATCATCAATAGAATTTTTAACAGCTCTCAAACCATCCTTATTGAGTCTTTGAGTGAGTGTGTGCTTATTTGGTCCTTTGACCAATAATATGATGGACTGATTCAATAAAATTTAATAAAGGTGAATTTCTCTTCTGCCAATGTATACTCACAGACAAGTCCTGCATGTCCAAAACAATCAGGATTCAGATGATCAAAAGAATTTAGAGCTACTCCACCACAAGCAAGAGTCAGCCTTTCCACATCTCTCCTTTCAGCTCTACACAAGAGCATCTAAGAAGAAGGGGCCAATTCTCTTTTGAATGCTTTATTTGAATCACACAGACTTTTTCAGTTCTATTATTTTTAAACTGTATCTTCAATGAATTTTCTTTCACCTTTTACAAGTTTCTCTCCATCTGAACTCTTGTAAAAAAAAAATCACTTGTTTTTTCATATTCTAATGACACACTGCACGTGAGGATGCGCGCATCTTCTATTTGTTTTTTTCACATAAGGATGCACATCCCAAGGTCCAAAACAAGACTTCTGATTAAGCTTGTATCAGCTTCAGATTTGTTTCATTTCCATGTTCTCAACCATGAAAAGGTCAATAGGTTCACCTTGTTTTTTAACGGCCCAAATAGAGTTCACTACAGCCTCTGTTAAGACATCAGCAAGTTCAGCATATACTTTAGGAGGCAGACATTGTAAGTGTGGCCATGGTCACATTTGTGTTTCTCTGTCCTTCTCTTTGCTTATTTTGACTTGTTCCAAAAACCGAACTGCCTTTTCCTTTGCAGCTTCAAATCCTTCTGTTATTCTGGGATGAAGATCTTCACAAATGTAGAGATCTGCCTGTTTCAGTAGGTCTCCAGTGATTAAGACATTGGAAGTGGTATCATCACCAGTTATGTCATCCTAGGCTGTTGCCACTTTTGCTATTAAGGAGGCTGCTGGGTGTTGAATTTGCATTTCATGGAGCAGCGCAATGCTATCTTCAGTAAGAGCGCATTGCTTCTTCAGTAAGCTTGATGTCTTCAGTACCAGAAACAGGCATCTATCTTCACAGTGCTCTTAGGCCCCAAGTTTTACCTCAGGATGTCCTGTAGTTCCTGCGCCGCACTGATTAACTGCCAGTGCTACCTGGGTTTGGGCCACCTTGGCCTTGGGGTTCAGGGTCTTCATGGCCACCATAGCTAACAAGAACAGGAAGAGGAGGAGACCTGGTGTGCAGAGCACCCAAAGCTGGCTCAGCGCAGCCACGCATTTCTTTCTTTCTTTTTTTTTTTTTAAGATTTTATTTATTTATCTGACAGACAGAGATCACAAGTAGGCAGAGCAGCGGGCAGAGAGAGAGAGGCAGAAATTGGCTCCCCGCCGAGCAAAGAGCCCAATGCGGGGCTAGATCCCAGGACCCTGAGATCATGATCCGAGCCAAGGGCAGAGGCTTCAACCCACTGAGCCACCGAGGCACCCCCACGGATTTCATTTGTAAGGATCATTTTTCTTTTTTTTGCTAGGTTAGCAATCAATAAGTTATTTTTTATTCAAGAATCATTATTTTAAGGATTTCAAAATATAGCTTTATAATCCCTTATCAGAAAATCTGAAATTCCAAAAACTCTGAAAATTTAAAAATCATTTGATAATTCGCTTGAGGGCAATCTAGCCTAAACTGATATGAAACTATTTATAGTCCTTTATGCTACTCAGGGTGAATATTTGCTGAATATTAATGTGTTTAAGAGAGTCTCCCTAAATCCATAGGTATATGAAAATTATAGGTGGCATATGCACCATATTACTTTTCAAAGGTTTGAAAGTCTGAAATTGAACTATAACTAGCACTCAGTATTTTTGATAATGGAGTGTAGATCTGGTAATTCCAAAGAACATTAAAAATATTTTCTCCCATGGGCGCCTGGGTGGCTCAGTGGGTTAAGGTACTGCCTTCGGCTCAGGTCATGATCTCAGGGTCCTGGGATCAAGCCCCGCATCGGGCCTTCTGCTCAGCAGGGAGCCTGCTTCCTCCTCTCTCTCTGCCTGCCTCTCTGCCTACTTGTGATCTCTGTGATCTCTGTCAAATAAATAAAGAAAATCTAAAAAAAAAAAAAATTTTCTCCCATTCTGTATACAGTTTTCACTCTGTTGTTTCCCCTACTGTACATAATAAACTTTTTTTGATGTAGTACCATTTGTCTATTATTGCTTTCATTACTTATGCTTTGGTGTCATAGACAAGAAATCATTGCCTGTACAGATACGATGATGCTTTTCCACTAAGACGTCTTCTGGGAGTTTTACAGATTCAGGTCTTATTTTTAAATCTTTAAACTATGTGTTTGATAAGAGGTTAATATCCAAAATATATAATGAATTCCTACAATTCAGTGGCAAAAAACCCAAATAACCAGATTAAATAGTGGGCCTTAAGACTTGAATAAACATTTCACAAAAAGAAGGCATACCAATGGTCCAACAGGTACAGATGCTCAACGTCAGTATCACTGGGGAAATGCAAATCAATATACATTGAGATATCACCTCATACCTGTTAGGCTGGCTATTATCAGAAGAACAAAAGATAACAAGAGCTCACAAAGATGGGCAGAAACTGGAACACTTGTACACTGTTGGTAGAAATGTATAATGAGGTGGCCGCTATGGAAAACAGTATGAAGGTTCCTCAAAAAATTAAAAATAGAAGTACCATACAATCCAGAAATCTCACTCCTGGGTATATATCCAAAGGAAATGAAATCATCTCAAAGAGATACCCACACGCCCATGTTCACTGCAGCACAATTTACAATAGCCAAGATAGGAAAATAATTTAAATGTCTACTGATGGATGAATGGATAAAGAAAATGTATATACAGGCAACAAAGAATTATCCAGACTATTTTATTTTTTTTAAAGAACGTTAAGTCTTTTTTAAGGAAGGAGATCTTGCCATATGTGATAACAAGGATGAACCTGGGGGACATTACATTAGGTAAAATAAGCCAAACATAGAAAGACAAAAACTGTATGATTTAGATATATGAGATATCTAAACTAGTCAAACAGTCATAGAAACAGAGACCACAATGATGGCTGCCAGGGGCTAGGGGAAGGGAAAATGGGAAATTACTGAGCAACAGGAATTAAGTTTCAGATATATAAGATGGTTAGATTCTAGAAATCTATTATACAACAATGTGCCTACAGTTAACAATACTGTATGGTGCCCTTCAAGATTTAAGAGGGTAGATCTCAAGCTCTCAAGATCTCAATATGGTTCTTACCATATTAAAAAAAAAAGCTGAAAGATTTCTAATTCTTTCATTCCTCATTTACCATCAAAAGCAATTCTTATACTCCTCTATATCTACTTGGGCTTTTATATTCTAAAACATTTAAATAAATAAAAATATTTCTTTCATATCAGATTCATTTTGATAGAGTATTCTTTAACAGATACTTCAAAAAACACAAAAAGCTTGAAAAATAGTAAATAAAATGTTTAATAGTGATTTGACATATTAGACAATGCAACATCATATTTACAACATATGTACACTGTTCCTTATTCTAAGAGATTTGAATTGGAAGCCTTTTAAATTTAAATGCAAATTTAGATAACTTCTATACTGAGAATAAAATATTAATATATAAAGCAAGTATATATACTTGCAACATACAATTAGGTATCTTCTATCTTTCTGGATTTTGTTATCTGAAATTAAAGCCTTCAAAACATGCAATCAGCCATAAAAAGTGGGAGCACTTACTTAGGAGCAGAAGGACCCCTTGGCCATGTTCCATCTTCATTTTTCTGTTCTATCACTAACACCTGTAAATATGACACAACAGAAGAGTGTTTTTCCTTAACTCCAAAGTTAAAATAGCTTTAGAAGATTAGCTGGCTACACTAAGAAACTAGAGTAAATCTGGAATTATTTCAAGGACAGAGTAGACAGGTGAAGAAGTATTTGCATTTTGGTTCCAAAGCTGGGCAATATAAATAGAATATAAATTCCTTGAGTTTAGGAAGTATGTTTTCTACTTCTTTCCCACTTGCAGACTGTAACACAGAACCATGCAAAAAACCCCAGATGCCCAATAAATTGTCACAGCTGTTAAAATACTGATGTATAATCTTAGCTAAGTATTATTACCTAGATACTCACTTTCCACTCTTTTTCTTAAAGTTTCAATTTTGTAACCTACTCCACATACTCTTAGTAAAATACTTTTGTGGACTATTTCAGGCCATTTGTAAATTGGCATTTGGATCCTAATCATGTAAAATATAAGCCTGTTTCCAGAACACATACAACAAACTAATCAAAAGAAAAATTCACAGAACCAGGTTGTTGAAAGAATATGCTAATTAAAATATTAAAGTTATCAGAGAGGGAGACAAATCATAAGAGACTCTTAATTATAGGAAACAAACTGAGGGTTGCTGGAGGGGAGGGGGTGACAGGATGGAGTAACTGGGTGATGGACATTGGGGAGGGTATGTGTTGTAATGAGCCCTGGGAATTACACAGGACTAATGGATCACAAGACCTGTACCCCTGAAACAAACTGACAAACAAATTGACACTATATGTCAATTAACTGAATTTAAATAAAAAAGGAAAAACAAATAAGTATCTCCTACATTCAAAGAACATGTATGAAGTGTACAGCATATAAAAAATAAGAAAACTGGGTACTTACTACCCTGGTCCCTCCCTGATCATATTCCTCTTCTTACTTATCACATACAGTTAGTGATTCTCCTCAATTTTCTGATATCATTCTGATATAATCATATATTTATATATTTTTATAAAATTGAATTTAGTAAATGATTTTTAACTGCTGAAGAGTTTTCCATTACTGCAACTTATTAAGACATCTGCATCTGAACTACATATATATATAGAGAGAAAACATGACTTGAAGTACATTTAAATACAAATTTGAATATACATATATATATAAACTTCATACTACATATATATGTGCATATATATAAACTTCACAGTCATTTAGAAGACAAATCAGTTATAAAATGAAACACTTTAGTTACAATAAAATTTCAAAGTTATGCATTTAGTATCATTATTTATGGTTTGCTTTTTAATGGAAGGTCCTAAAACTGAAGAATCATATAAATATATAAAGTTGAACCATAACAATTTAATTCCTAATGGTATGTGCAATTAAAATGTTATGTTTTTACAATCACAGATATTAATGTTGAAGGCCATCAGAAATGTTAATATTCACTCCTTTATTCAAATATCTTATTTTCTGAATAAAGTTTTGCTCATGGTTAAAACTTTCAAGATGAGAATTTTTTAGAAAGATTTAAAAATTTAATTTAATTTAATTTAATTTAATTTTGGAAGGGAAGGGAAAGAGATAAAGACCACCATTTTGGGAGGGAAACTCTTCAATAATTATCTTTGTTTTACTTTCTGATGTTTTCATTTTACTTTCGATTTCAGTAAAAATTTTAAAAAGTCCAGGACAAGGGACCTGGGTGGCTCAGTTGGTTAAGTGACTGACTCTTGATTGCAGCTCAGGTCATGATCTCAGGGTTCTGAGATTAAGCCCCAGGGGCTTTGTGCTCAGAAGGGAGTGTGCTGGAGATTCTCTCTCTCCCCCTCTGCCCCTCCCCCTCTAAAATAAATAAATACATCTAAAAAAAAGTCTAGGATAATGTTTAGTTCATTTATCATCAGTCAGAAAATAATTGCAAAATCTGGAAAATTTAAGGCATGTTCTTTGAAACATTCTTATTTCAAAAGATCAAACGTTTTAAGGAAATTTAATCTCTTTTTAAAAGATATTTGTTTATTTGACAGAGAGAGAGATCACAAGTAGACAGGCAGGCAGAGAGAGAGGGAGAAGCAGGCTTGCTGGGTCCCAGGACCCTGAGACCCTGAGATCATGACCCGAGCCTAAGGCAGAGGCTTAACCCACTGAACTACCTAGGCGCCCCAAGGAAATTTAATCTTCTTACTAAAATAATTTACTGTTACCTGCAATGTGATAAATGCATTCCATTTTTTAAAAAGATTTTATTTATTTATTTGACACAGAGACAGAGAGAGAAAGAGAGATCACAAAAAGGCAGAGAGGCAGGCAGACTGAGAGGAGGAAGCAGGCTCCCTGCTCAGTGGGGCTCTATCCCAGGTCTCTGAGACAATGACCTGAGCCCAAGGCAGAAGCTTAATTGACTGAGCCACCCAGGTGCCCCAATAAATGCATTCCTATCAAGAACATCAAATTACTTAAATTCTCTAAGCCTCTGCTTTCTAATGCACAAGACAGAATAAAAACCATTACATAGGCTCAATCACTGAAAAGTTTTATAAAGAAATGGTTCTATGTATTCCAAATTGTACTCCTGGAACTATCTCAAGACCTACAGATGGTAACTAAGAAGTGAAAGAGGGAATTGGCTGGCTAAGGAGGGGAGTGTTGACTAACCATGAGAGTTCCAAGTTCCTTACTCCAGTTTTAATCAGGTTAACTCAAATTTTGATTATAATACATATTACTTTTTATAAGATTTCATTTAAGACTACAATAGCTGAAGTAAGTCCAAAAATCACTGTTTTATTTATTATGTTAGTCACCATACAGTACATCGTAAGTTTTTGATGTAGTATTCCACGATTCATTGAAAAATCACTGTTTTTATAGCATAATACAATACATGACATATGGTAGGCATTTACTAAAAATCAATTTCCTCAGTTGTTCTCAATTTTTTTTTTAAAAACTTTATATCATTATACTGGGTCAATAATAATTTTTAAAAATATTTTATTTGAGGGAGAGAGAAAGAAAAGAGAGAGAGAGATATATAAAGAGATAGGAGAAGGAACAGAGGAAGGACAAGCAGACTCCCCACTGAGCAGGGAGCCAGATGCAGGGCTGGATACCAGGACCCTGAGATCATGACCTGAGCTGAAGTCAGATACTTAACTAATTGAGCTACCTAGGCGCCCTTGTCAATAATTATTTTTAATAAAACCAAGCAAAATAAAAATCTCCGTGTATCAGAGGACCAGGTTCTGTGTCGAGTACTAAAAATAAAAACAAAAATAAATAGACACAAAGTCCAACTAAAATAAGGAACTCAAAGTCTAGTGGAGAAGCTCAACACATAAATAAAGAACATAATGAATGACACAAAAGACATATGCATAAATCATATGAAGTGAAAGGACTAATTTTTTCCACAAAGTAGAAAACTCCTATACTTCAAAGAGATATTGAGAAAAACAGATCAGGAAAGGCTGAAGAGAAGATGTGATATTTGAGCTGCAATCTGAAGAATGAACAGTCTGTTCTGATTAGACTACATGATAGAATGGAAGGGTTAATTTGAATATTTTGATGTTTAAAAGGATTTTTGCTGGATTGATGCAGGTATTGGGAAGAAGGGTACAATAGGCAGATGGAGTAACACAGATGAAAACACAGGAACTGGGAATAGCATAGTATGCTTAGGGAAATACAAGCAGTTCAGTTTGGTATTGTTAGAGTATAAATCATGAGGCAAGGATAATCTAAAGATGCTGGAAGACTAGCCAAAGGGTCATACCTTGACTTGCATGCTGTATTAAGGTGCCTAGACTTTATTCTACAATTGTTAGGGAACCAGGAAAGGTTTATCATAAGGAAACATCGAGTTTTACATTTTAGAAAGAGTGTTCTAATAGAAATATGGAAGACTGAGGATGGACAAACAGAAGACTAGACACAGAGGGACCCGTTAAGACACTACTGAAAGGGCTGACAATGGAATAGAGAGAATAATTAAAAAAAATATTTAGAGGATGGAATCAGTAGGACTTGCTGATTATGTCTAAATGTCTTCATTTCTTAACACATTCACTTCTTTGGATTATATTATAAAGAAACACCAAATTGGGGTTGATACCTTATCAAGTGCTGGCAAACTAGAGTTCACTTAACTCATTGACTGCTTTTGTAAATGAAGCTTATTGTTTACATATCATCTGGGACTACTTTTGTGTTACCACAATGGAAGAATTGTAGTTGTAACAGAGACCATATGGGCTACAGAGCCAAAAATACTATTTGATTCTTTACAGAAAGTTTGCTGACCCATCTTATTATATTAGCTGTTTAACTGATGGAAAATAATTTCTTTTTAAAAAGTAGGTTATTCTCAAACTCAAGGAGTAAAGCAAGTTATTGCTAGTGATCAGCAGAACAGGGAAGAGATGAGTTAGAAGACAAAGCCAGGGTGCCTGGGTGGCTTAGTAGTTAAGCATCTGCCTTCAGGCTCAGGTCATGATCCCAGGATCTTGGGATGGAGCCCCACCTCAGGATCCTTGCTCAGTGGGGAGCCTGCATCTCTCTCTCCCACTCCCCCTGCTTGTGTTCCCTCTCTTGCTGTAACTCTCTCTGTCAAGTAAATAAAATCTTAAGGGAAAAAAAAAAAAGACAAAGTCAGAGACAGTAGAACCCATTATAGATTGTCAAGATAGTCATAAAGTTTGGACTTCAAAAAGCTTCATGTATAGTATGCTTAAAATAAATAGTATTGCTAAACAATACCTGTCCTTGGTATAAACCAGCATCCTGAATGGTGCTATCTGGTTTATTCAGTGGTTCAAATGTGTTACTCATGTATTTGTTCCACAATCTGGTCTCCTTTTCATCTGGAATATTGAAGATTTTTCTTATTTCCTTTTCAATTGTATCTAGATTTAAGGAGGAAAGATACATAAATATAATAAATATTTTGAAATATACCATACATAGCTAAGTGCTCACCAGCATAAAAGCCCTAAATTTAAAATACTGATATAATAGCAAGAATAGATGAACAAATATGTAGGACATATATAAAGAACAATAAAGATACCCAGTATGCTTTTTAGGAACAAAATGGTAATTATAACTCTGACAAAAAACTACTTGGGGAAATTAAGATCTCGCAAGGGAGAAGAGTTCAATCATGTAATACTACAGTATAATTTATATTATACAGGATGACCTTTAACTTTTTACACACTATAAATTCAATATATTTTCTGATGATATGCTGCATTTAGAAAAAGTATGAGTCAGACATGCTATAGATAGAAACTATTTTTAACTGTAATATAACCAATTTTAGGATAATGTATATTAAATTGAATATTATTTACAGTTTGAATAGTTAATTAAAACAGAATATATGGACACAAAAGAAAGTGCTTCTTTGAAGGGATGTCTGTATTGGTAAAAATTTGGTTTCACAGGAAAACCATGTATTTTCCTTATTTCTAAGTCATTTATGTGAGTGGAGAAAGCCTTTTTTTAAACTGCAGCAGGTTAACTTGCTATAAAATAAGATACAGGAATACACACATATTTGAGAGTAGAGATGCAATTAAATTTCAGTGCCACATAGTTAAACGAATCTTTAAAATCTTTAAACATGAGAAAGAGATATTAGAAAATACTATTAAACCTACTGAATTCTGGTCAATAACTTGCCTACCTTAGACTCAAGAAAATAGTAAAGTAACTAATAACATACAAAGAAATATAAAATACTTCTACATTTTAGAATACCTGGTTAGTTTGGAAAGAAACATTAAAATACTAAACCTAGTAATATATGTTCTCTGAAGAATCCTACATCATTAAACCCTGCATCATTAAATTTAGTCTGATAATACTGTTTATGTTCTACTTAGTAGCTGAAGTTCTATAATAGTCATAGTCAACGAGATTTTGATTAAGGCATTAAATAAATAGGAGATCTTACAGTGTATCTGAAAACTCAAGAGGAAATTAGCCAGAATATTTAAATAATTACATAAAATATACTAACTGCTTTCTATTTTGGTTTTTTTTTTTTTTGCTCTTCTTATTGAAGTGTAAATGTATGCAGAAAAATGCATAGGTCATTAGTATATAATGATAAATTTCCAAAGTGAACACACCCACATAACCAGCACACAGATCAAGCAACAGAACATTATGCAGGAAGGAGGCTAGAGGAAGAAGCTGAGGAAGGGTGGTCATTTTAGTCTAATAAAAATGAGTACTTTTTCCCTGATTGCATAAATAATTCCTGCTCACTGCAAAAATTCAGGAAATACAAATAAAATGTCTATAGAGAGAGCCACTGTTAACATTTTGCTATTTCTTTCAGAAAAAATATCTTGTCTATTAATATACACAAATATTTACATATATAATACAATACATACAGAAACATATAGGAATTTCCTCTTCATTGAGTTTTATAAGATACTTCATACTGGAGAAAAATATTATAAGCAGAAGAAAGGAGTGCAAAAGGCTCTGAGGTGGGAATGTATCTGGCATGTCTTAGAACAGCATGGTGCACCAATGTGGCTGAAGTGAAATGAGCAAGGTGGAAACGAGACTTTCGTCTAGAATCTTGTAAGTTATTAAAGAATTCTATTTTATCTGAGTAAGAGGAGAAGCAACTGAATTTTGAACAAAGAAGTGGCATGATCTAACTGACACTGTAGAAGTTCACTTCTGCTGCTAGTGGGAAAACTGCAAGATGTCAAGTGTAGGAGTCTAGACTATGCAGCAATCAAAACTAAGGGAGAAGCAATGTTAAGTGGTCAGACTGAGAACAAATTCTGAAGAACTGCTGAGATGATATGCTGCTAGATAACATGCAGGGTGAGAAACAAAAGAGAATCTGAATGATACCAAGGTTTTTAGCCTGAGCAATTGAAAGAATACAAGTGGTGAATACTCAGATGGGGAAGGACAGACTTCAGTTGCATATATGTTACATCTTGAGATTCCTATCAGATGGAAGTGAAGCTATGGATTGAATGAACTGGAATTAGGGGAGAGTTCTGGGCAGGAGAAACAAATACAAAAGATACCAGTATGCAGAAAGTAAAAAGTTAGGGCATGGAAGGAAATCATCAAACAAAAGAGGACATTAAAGGACTAAGCATGGCAACACCCCGAAGAGGATGTTTTTAGATTTTCTGAGGAGATGTAGGCAGTGAAAACTTGTGCTGTGGAAGCCACATAAAAAGAAGTTATTTCTAGATGGAAAAGTGAATAAGTATAATTTTTGCTGGCAGGTTAAGAAAATGGAAGGCTAAAATTACCATTAGATTTATCAACATGGAACTAATTAGAGACCATCACAGACGCAGTGCCAAGGGAGTGGTAGGTTTGAATGTCTGATGTAGCAGGGTCAAGTGAGAATGGAAGCAGAGTAAATGGCAGGCAGAAAGCAGGATGATCAAACGGAGATCTGCCAGATGCAGTTATAGATAATGACAGGCTAGGGTATAGCTGGGAAACTGATACCTGAAGTTGAATACAGATTAAGATCACTTGAGTTGAGAATGTCAAAGTATTAAGAGTGTGTGTAGATTTTTCCATATATGAGTCTGACTGTATTAGGCAGTTAATGAAAAGCTTACAGAGGTAGGAAAATATTAATTCATATAATAAAATAAAATTATAACAAAATTTCTATTAAGAATATTTAATAACAAGGTTAAACAATTTTTTAATAAATTTTATATAAACACAAAGCATTTTCTAGTAATTTTATAACAAAAATTATTTTTTCAGTATATCCTTAAAGAAAAAATTTTTAAAAACCCAAATTTTATATTTCTTATTGGAACGTGTTCTACACTCAAATATGTCAATTTAATTCACTTCTTGCACATCCTACCTTAAGGGAAAAAAAAACCAAATATGTAAATTTAAGGAGAAAAATACTCAAAGCCAAGATATTTTGGCTCTGAATGAGGTAAATTATTTAGATCCTGCCTATGGCAACTATATCATAAGTCAGTGTAGGTAGTATTAGCTGAAAATGAGACATTTTATTAATTTGGCAAAAACAGAAAACAGGTGCTTCTATTTCTTAATTCTATTTTTATAACATATCTATGTTTTATGTACCTTATGTATTTGGGTCATTTTTAATCACGATGAGATCATGAGGGAAAAATATACATCCCATACTTATTATCCTAATTTTTTATTATTTCAACACTCACTTCCTTCAGAAAAACAAAATTAGCCCAATTAACTTTTGCACAGATTGTATAAGGCAGCAGCCAAGAGATGAGACTGTGTGGAGTTTAAATATGGACTCTCACGTAGAACCAGGGTGAACCTAAATAAATATTTAAACTTCCTAAGCCTCAACTTCATCCCCTAACCAATGAGGATACAGTATTGTTGAGGTTTAAACTTCCTAAGAAGTGCCAAAAACATAGGAAGTATTCCACAATGGTTAAATACTATGATAATTGTAATCATGAAGTCTCTAAAATTCCCAGTTTAATTTTAATTTTTGCAAAACCTTTTGCTTAGAAAGCAAACTTGCTCTAATATAGTCAGACTTTTAAAAACTAAGACCTACAGTAAGAAATTGTGACCCAAAATACACATATGTGTTACTATTTTCTATTTTGATACTTTTCATTCCATTTTTTTTTACTCCCAAAATATGTAATGGCCATCCAAAGTCTTGACAAACATTGCTCTAATTTAGTAAGAAATTTCAGCTGTATAAAAATTAAGTTAATTCACAATTTTAAGGCATATATTCAATGTATGTAGCTTTTTAAAATATTAGTAAATTTAACTATGCTGACTAAAATCTATGCGAATTATAAACTTTTTGAAGCAGAGATTCTTTATAAATTAACTATCTCCTAAAAAAAAAAAAATTAACTATCTCCTTGACAAATTCTTACTTAGTACTTAATATGAGAACACCATAGGGCTTGTACTGAATTCAGAAATTAAACCAGCTGATCTTCATATAATGAGTTAAAAATATTATTCAGTGAACTAATATTCTAAAATAAGATTTTTGATTGTCTCATATTTATACATAATTTTTCTATAGAAATTAGCTAAGGAGAAAGGGAAATAACTTTTAAAATAACTAGAAAACATTACTGTATGAAGTGCTTTAAGAAGTAGCTTCTCATTTATATTCTAAATAGTTGAACATTTCAGACATTAGTTTTTTTATTTAACTTTAACAGATTACCCTTGTTGGATAGATGATTCTTATTGTGCATACTTTAATATCATGATTAGTGAAGTTTTATACATATTGAAAACTTTCAGTTTTTAGTATGAAGCAATGTTTTATTTTCCTGAATATGTTCCACAAACCTAGAAATTCAAAAATTAAGTAATTATATATATTAGTATAATAAAATGACATTTATATATGGAATTCTTAGTATTTTAAGCTTTCATTTTAGAAAGATGAATATACTAAAGTGCACTGCAAACTTATAAATGTTCTAGGTATATAAAGAGGGGGAAAACAGAAATTCATACATAATATTCCATTTCGCAAAAACATGAGGATCAACCAAGTACTGGGTACTAAAGAATGATAATGTTATTTCATGAAAAATACAGGTTTATAAATATCTTCTGCTGTGAAATGGGTTAAGTAGTAAAAGTCAAATATATTTGTGAAAGTCAAAAGTAAATATTCTTATTTACTTTTAACCAAAATATACTTAAACAATTAGTTTAAACAAAGAAAGCTATACATAAATTTGCTAACCTTTTTCTTGCTGAGAAGTTCTGCATTAACTATGTCTCTACTGTCTGTTTACATTTTCCAACAACATCAGTGTTATTACCCTAGTCTTATTTTATAATACCTTTATTTGAAAATAAGTAACTTTCATAATTTGAGTTATGATTTATCAAAAAATGCTGTAATTGTTATTAAATCCATGATCATTTATTTAAAAAACATCTCATTCAACATATTCTTGATCTTAAATTAAAATGTGGCTTTTAAATACAACAAATACAACAAAAACTCCACATTTTAATATGAACTTATATGTGCAGATACATAAATATATAGGTATATGTAGATATAAATATACAGTGGGAGTTAGGTATAGTTGTATTTGTACCTACTCATTGTTAAAAAAAGAAAAAAATCAATTTGTCATAAAAATGCTAAGCCTACTGCCTTATCTAAGAAGCTACTTAATTTGCATTTCAAGTCCAGAGAATAAATAGGAAAAAAGAAAATAAAAAGTTTGTCATTTTCCATGCTAAGAAGGGGAAACATTATTATTATTATTATTATTATTGATATCTATATTATATTACCTGAAAAATGTTTATTTAATCAAGTTTTTATTTTTACTTACAATTCTACTTTATACCCAGGTTACAAACGTATGTATTTTTTCAAATGCTCAATTAAAACAATAATTATTTGATTTTTTGGGGCACAAATAATAAACTCACCTAATAATGTATAGTAGATCTAGACATGATAAATAACTCAAATCTAGGCTAAGAGATATTGCATCAAGGTTGGAAATCTGTAACGTTTTAAGTATAAACCGTTAAAAATTAGTTATCATCCTAGTAGAATAACAACTAAATTTCTGATAGCAGTGGTTCAACAGAGAGACAGATCTTGCATTACCTATTGTGTCAGCTTTGCTAAATCTTCGAGTTACAACATTGTTCATGTTTCCATTTTCACAGAGCTTCAATTCTGTGAGATATACTTCCACTTTGCAGTGCTTTACAAACATACCCTGTTCAACCACCTAAAAACGAAAACAAATCAGTGTTAGCTGTAGCTCAATATTTTTCACTGTCTCTAATAGCAATAGATTTCTCTAAAGAGGTTTTAGAAACTGCAGATCTCCAAAAAAATAACTATTAAAAACTGTCAATATGAAGTAAGAGATACTAGATAGTTGAAAAAGCCAGAAATATATTTGGAATATTTAAGAGAACATGAATAATCATATTAAACATTAACAGATAGTTTGGAAAGGCATTCTACCCATCTATGAAGATATTTTGGTATACTATAAATAATGAATACATTCAGTATTTATAATGAGAAAGTTTATTCCCAATGTAAATACAGCTCTGATTAATGATCCAGACCGACTCCTAGCTTTTATTACTTGATCTCAAGCAGAAAACCCTTAAAAATGATAAATTTTATAAAATTTCAGTTAGCAACAGCTAACTCTGTATGTTAAATCACTCTGTATGTTAAAATAATCTTTTAAAAGAACTCCAAATTACTGCGGCCAAAATATTCAGCAATGGCCTGTAAGTGATATGTTAGTTTTCCAACGTAAGATGACTTTCTTTGACCTTTAAATACGCTTAGTAATTCTATGCAACGAAAGGAAAAAGAAAAAAAGCTGCTAAACATGCAAGCAACAAAGCAGGAAAAGAGAAAATATGTATATATTAGGGTCACCTTTTAAGTAAGTATATTTCCTTTTGATCTTCTAAAGGTTAACTGTAGAATTTCAGTCATGAATACTGTTTCTGAAAATAGTAATCAGCTTGATACGTGATACATTAGACAAATATGGCTAAAGGGAGGCTCCAAGTAACTGCTGTAACTCACAAGCTTAGCATCAGTTCAGCAAAGGCCTTACAAATTTGTCTTTCACTTGCAGGGAAATTGTTTTAGCTCAAAAACTTCAAATGCGGTTTAGCCAATATTTAATTTCCAATCCAACACTAATTTTTATAATACTTGGTTATTTATAATCTCTTAATTACACTTGTTATATTCACATTTCTAAAACAGGCAACAGCCTGTACCTCTCTAGATTTTAATTACTTTTACAGACTAATATATAAATTATCTCTTAACTAATGAAATTTGTTTTAAATCTCTTATGCTTATTTATTTTTGAGGTTAAGGACGTAGTAAAAGCTACCTTATCATTTAATTTTACAGGATTATGTGTAGCTATATTTAAGTAGAAAAAGCAGAAATCAAATATTCTATCAATCAGAAATTTTTGCTCTGGGACTCAATATCTGAGTAAGAATCCTAAAATATATTAATACTAATCATTGGTAAGTTGCTAAAACTGAGGTGCCCACAGGCCTCATTTTTAGGAGGAAAAATAGAATGATCAACAGAGCAGGTAATGGCATAATAAAACAGGATAAAATAACAAAAAAGAAAATCCCTCATTATTATTTACATTGAGAAATATTTTTCTACATAAGCATAGCTTTTAAAAAATGAGGATTAATTTTCATAACACCAACAGAAATTTTCCTGGAAACTAAATCACTAAATCTAGTGATTTAGCTGTTAGTCATTATAAACAATGAAAACAAAACACCAAGATTATTTCAAAATCCACTTTATTGGGTTTCAGGATTTTTCTCACCATTTTTCTTCTTCTCTCCAACAATATCTTATATTGTTAAAACCCTCATTATCAGCACTCAAAATACTACTATGTTCATAAGACATTTTTACTACTTCCAAAAGCAGTGTATTAAAAAAGCTGTTTTTTTTTTTTTAAAGATTTTATTTATTTATTTGACAGACAGAGATCACAAGTAGGCAGACAGGGAAGCAGAGAGAAAGGGGGAAGCAGGCTCCCTGCTGAGCAGAGAGCCCGATGCGGGGCTCGATCCCAGAACCCTGGGATCATGACCTGAGCCGAAGGCAGAGGCCTTAACCCACTGAGCCACCCAGGCAACCCTAAAAAACTGTTTTTTTAAAGAAAATATGAGTTTGTCCTCCCTACTTTTATTTGAAAGAACCATAGTATATGAATAATTAAAGCTTGAACACAGTAGCTCCATAGTAGAGAAAAATAACTAGCATATTTATGTATTAGTGTTATTATGTTTGTATGTAGATTATTTAATTATATAATATCTTCTTTATATTTGTTTATATAAAGTCTACTACCTTATTAAAAATGCACTAAAAATAATTTAAAATAATGGCTACGAAAACTGTGTAACAGGAAGAAACGAGATTATAAAATTATAACAAGGTACAAAGTTATACTTACCTAATTATTATGACCATTAAAATACACATTTGAAATAAGACTGGAACATGAATATTCAGAAATAATAGTTATGTTTCAGAATTAGAGGTGACTGCCAAACTATTTTTTTCTAAGTGAATTGTGTTATATTATTATAAACAAAGAGCAAGCATAAGATGAAATTTGGCTTCCTGTCCAAAATGTAAAGCTTATGGCTAAATAAAAATAGTCCCATAAACTAACAGCCACAATGAAGGTAAAATCTCTTTACTAAATTAGTGAGGGAAATACAAGTTTACACTGAACTAAAATAAATACAATTTGTTCATTTTGCTGCGAATATTAAGAGAGCATTTTGTAGAAAGTCATGAAATATATTGATAAATTTCATGTACTCTTTAAATTGTCATATGAGGGGCATCTGGGTGGCTCACTCATTAAGCATCTGCCTTCGGCTCAGGTAGTGATCCCAGCGCCCTGGGATTGAGCCCTGCTTCGGGCTCCCTGCTCGGCAGGAAGCCTGCTTCTCCCTCTCCCCCTGCTTGTGTTCCCTCTCTAGCTGTGTCTCTGTCAAATAAGTAAATAAAATCTTTAAAAATAAAATAAAATAAATGGGCATATGAAAGTTTCATAGAAACTTTCCTTAATTCCAAGTGCTTACTTCTCCCCCTTTGGAAACAAAGTTATTTCTAAAGAAATCTGGTACTCTAGAATGGTTTGATGACATGGCCTAATGGGACACATTTACTATTTTTGAGGAGTTAGCAACATTCGTTTTTGTAGTGCTTACTGAGTACTACGCTTACTAGTGGTAAAAAATAGACAAGTAGAGAAGTATAAATAAATTCTACATGTAGTATTTCATCCACAAATATTTCAGGATATATTTCTTCAAAAACAAGGACTCAGAAACCACAATACCACATCACACCTAACAAAATTAAAACTAATCCCTTAATATCAAATATCCAGTCAATATTCAAATTGTCCCCATTTCATTTTTATTGAATCAGGATCCAAATAAAGCCCATGCAGCACAACTGACTGATAAATCTCCAAAATATAATTTAATTGAAAAGTTCACCATCTATCTTTTTATTCTTGCAATTTTTAGTAAGACTACTTCATAGATGGTGAGATATATTCTAAATAAGATACAAATAATATTATTTGTGATGTAGGTAGGCATTAACTAACCAGGGCCAAGATAAGGGATGGGCCAACTACGACCCACAGGCTACATTTGACTTGTATTATTTTTGTAAATAACATTTTACTAGAACAGAGTCAAGCCCATTCATTTATATATCATTTATGGCTGCACCCAAAACAGCAGAGATAAACAGTTTCTACAGAGACTATCCTGGCTCATAAATATTCACTATATGGCCCTTTACAGAAAAAATTTGATGACTCCCGTCCCCCAGCCCTGGGCATTATTTTATTTTTGATCACTCTTGCCAGGACTCAAGTTTATTTTACTTATCTAACTTCACTGTTTTTTTAATCAACTTTGTTCATTTAATATAGATTTTTTTCTACTTTATTAATGTCTATTTTTATTTCTCGATTAGCTTAATTTCCTTTTCTTCTCTCAACTTCTTGAGACAATAGATTTTGACTTTCTTTTCTAATAAATGCATTTAAGCTATCACACTCCTTATAAGAGTGGCTTTAGTCATTCTTTCACATAGTACTGTTATTACCACTCAGTTAAAAATGTTTAATTTTACTTTGTATTTCTTCTTTGACCTAAGGATTACTTTGGAAGTATATTATTCCACTTCTAGAGAGCTAGGAGACAATCTTGTTACCTTTTTGTTAATGACTTCTCAATTCCACTGGGGACAGAAAATACACTGAATAATTTCTATCATTAGAAATATAGTGGAATTTGCTTGAGAGCCCAGCAAATGGTCAATTTTGGTAAAAATTCCACTTAAGAAGAATTTGTATTCTGCATTTACTAAGTGCAATGCATGTCAGTTAGGTCATGCTGCTTAATCATGTTGTTCAAAACTGCTTCCAAGCTCAATCATGTGGCAGTCCTCAGATCCTCTCCAGTTGCTGGCAGAGAATTCAGCTCCTCATCATGTGAGTGCCTCTATAGGCTGCCTGCATGGCAATATGGCTTCACTCAAAGCAACTGATCTGAGAGAGAAAGAGAGAGCATGCATGCAAGAGAGTGCAAAAGAGCACTTCCCACCAACATCTTTTAGAGACTAATCCCAGAAGAAACATACTATTACTCCACCATATTTCCTGGTCACAGAGACTAACTCTGGTACAATGTAGGAGATTACACAAGAGTTTGAATACCAGGAGGTGGTGATCACTGTGGAGTATTTTGAGGATGGCTACTACAGTTCACTCTCTGGCTCCCAACAAGTCACAGTCCCTCCCTGCAACATGTAAAATACATTCACTCCCTGCAAAGCCCCCACTAATATCATCCCATTATAATATCAACTCCAAGTTCAGAAACTTGTCATTTATATCTGATCCAGGTACAGATAAGGATCCTTGGGTATAGTTTCTTAAGCATTTGAGTACAGTTCCTCTTTATCTATAATTCTGTGAACTACAAGATAAGATAAGCCCCAAATATAGCCAAAAATAAAATGGTGGGACATGCAGAAAATAATTTTTTTAAGATATTCCTGTTCAAAGGGGTATGGGGGTAAGAGGAACAAAGGAGGCAATGGTCCACAGACATTCTGAAATCCACCTGGGCAAATACTTAAAGTTCCTTGATTAGGGCTTATTCTGCCATTACCTAAAAACAAGTCTTCAACAACACTTGATTCTGGTTCTGGGTCATACGATTTTCATGAAAGTTAGCACATGTTTGCAGTTTGTAAATTCTTAGTCTGATCCTGATTTCTGTAGAAGTCTAGGAGACACTTTGATTTTACACTGTCTCTGTAGTCCAAGACGGTAGTGGTTCTTAAAAACATCGTTAAGTCTCCAGTGCATCTCACTGGAGTCTCATTCCATTACACAAAAAGGCAGATCCTCAAATGTCCTCTAGATATGTCCTATCTTGGGTTTATGCTGAGAAGACTGAAGGGCAATGCTCTTAAGCTTCTTAGAAGCCCTACTGTTCTTAGAAGCCACATATTGAAAGGAAGTGTAAAGTATACCTGAAATCCTTTAAAGGGCCTTTTGTCTGAACACTATTGTGAGGCACTATCTTTGATTTTTCTGAGGTCTTAAAGAATTTTACAGTCATATCCCCGTGGCTTTAACTTTTGGTTAAAGTTGAGACTGCCTTGAGTTTCATCTTTGCTTGGGAACACATCATAGTTTCAGCATTGTCCGTCATCTGGAGAGGCCAGAAATCCTCAAAACACTAGTAGGTCTTGGCTCCTTTTTTGCAGCCCTTTCTTTAGCTTCTCTCTCCCTTCTCTCTTCTGATTATGTGCGCACAAGAAAACCAGGCAGTTCTGGCAGATGATTCAGTTCATCAGCTACAGTTTTTCATCTTTCAATTTACTGCAGTTGACATGTTGCTAAACTTTCTGCTACCTTATAACAAAGACCACTTTCCTCTGGGTTCCGGTAAGATTTTCTTCACTGTCCTGTAAGTCCTCCTCAAAGTCCAAAATTCTACTAGCAATTTATTCAAGGCACCTCAGGCTTTCATTAATACTCTTACAGGTTCTTACAACTTCTGCTCCCTGCCTGGTTCTACCACCACAGTTCAAATTTTGTTAAGGCAGCACACTACTTCCAGGTGCCAAAATTAGTTATCAGTTTTCTACTGCTGCCTAATAAATCACCCCCCAAACCCAGGAACTTAACAGAGTAAACATTATTTCACACAGTTTCTGAGGGTCAAGAATCTGGAGCAGCTTAGCTGGGTTATTCTGGCTTGGGGTCTTTTGAAAGACTGATGTCAAGCTGTGGGCTGGGGCTTCAATGATCTGAAAGCTGCATGAAACTAGAGGATTCACTTCCAAGGTCACTCACATGGTTGTTAGCAGGCTTCCATTTCTCACTACTAGTCAGAAGTCTTAGTTCCTTACCATATGAGCCCTGCCACAGGCTGCCTGAATATGCAGCTGAATTCCCCAGATTGAGAATTGAGAGAGAGCAAGAGAAACTTTTTTTCTCTCTGTGTGAAGTTTTCATGATTTATATTTATTTATCTACTTATTTCAATTTGCTGTTGGACACAGATTTTAAGAAATTCCAACATGGCCTCTTTCAAAAAGTAATGCCAATGAAGTTGTTGGTTGGTCTGTTTACCATACCAAATGTGTGTGTGCACCCAAGTGCGAGTCAAGGTGTCTTTTATAGTCTGATTTTTTCTATTTTAATGAGGTACAACTGACATATAATATATTAGTTTCAGGTGTAAAACATAATGATTCAATATTTATCTATGTTGTGAAAAATGATCACAATAAGTTAACGTCCATCATCCTATGACAAATTTTTTTCTTGTGATGAGAACTTTTAAGATCTACTCTTACTCTCAATAACTTTCAAAAATGCAATACACTATTATTAACTATAGTCGCCATGCTATATATTTACATCCCCATGATTTACCGATTTTATAACAGGAAGTTTATACCTTTTGACTCCCTCAACCCTAAAAGCTAATCTTGAAAGTGATACACATGCTATAACTTCTGCTGTATGTTGCTGGCCACAGGGGACTACCCAAGGATGAGGATATAAGGAGGAGCTCATTGGAAGTTACCTAGGAGGCTACTATCTTAACTTATATGCAAATATCACATATTTTAAATTTATGCATATACTCATCCCAATTAAGAAATACCTATCATTTTAAATAGCCTGACTTAACATTTATTTGTAATATTTACTGTTGTCAATCTACATTTTCTCTTGTGTCTCCAAGCTGCCATACGGAATAATTTCCTTCCATTCTAAAGATTGTTTTGTTTTTCCTTTAGCACAGTTCTGCTAGTTACAAACTCTGTCAATTTGTTTATCTGAAAATAACTTTTTCACCACCTGAAGAATACAGCATTCTGAGTGCACAGTTATTTTTCTTTCATCATGTTGAAGATGGTTGGTTGTTTTTCAGCTTTCATTTCTCCTGAGAATTCGTTTGTTTATTATTACTTTGAAGGTAACAGACTTTTTTTTTGGGCTACTATTAGGAATATATATATTTTTTTGCCTTTGCTTGGTTTTGTTTGTATTTTTTTGTTGTTGTTAGCATGGGTTTCACAGCATTTCTTAATTCTATATAGCATGTCACCTTTCATCAGTTTTAGAAAATTCTCAGCTATTAACTCCAGTGTTACTTCTACTCTATTTTGACTTCCCTCTCCTTCTAAGAGCCCACTTATGTGTATGTTAAAATTATGCATTGTGCTCCAAGTGTATTTGCTTATTTCTGTACATTCCATCCTTCAGTCTCTTTAAGTTTTAATCTGTATACTTTCTACTGATGTTATTTAGTTTACAAATTTTCTCTTTGGTTCTATTTAGTGTTTTAATTAAACACTGAGTATTTACTTAATTTTTTCAAATTACTTTTAGAATTACAGAATTATATTTGGATCTTAATAGTTTTGGAATAATATTTGTTCTTAACAGTTTTGTCCTTCAACTATCTTATTTTTTTTAAACATAATAAAGCACAGTATTTTGAAGTTTCTGTCTAACTCCACTATCTGGATTCCTTATGGTCAGTTTCCACTGTCTATTGTTTCTCTTAGATTTTGGTTCCACTGTATTTCTTGTTCATGTATGTTTATTTTTGCCTTTTTTGTTGTTGTTTTAACTGAGTGTCTGACATTATAAGTGAAACGTTTTAGAGATGATTCAAGGCACAGAGAGATGGTTAACTACTTTGTTTCTACATCACATCTACTAATCCTAAATTCCTCAATTCAGAGATTAGTTAAAATTCCCAGCTGGGCTTCAGACCCTAAAAAAATAGTAATTCTTTAAGTAAATTTCATTGTCATAAGAGTCACATGGGGGCAAAGTAGAGGTGGAAATTCCCAGACTTACTAATTTAATTTTGGAGGAAGACTTCTTAAAAACAACTCCAGATAATTTTACGCACACTAAAGCTTAAGTATTATCTTACAGGTTGAATAATTCTAAACTATCTTATTACAAATATATGGATGACCTCTTAACAGAGAAACTTTTTTTCTCTCTGTGTGAAGTTTTCATGATTTATATTTATTTATCTACTTATTTCAATTTGCTGTTGGACACAGATTTTAAGAAATTCCAACATGGCCTCTTTCAAAAAGTAATGCCAATGAAGTTGTTGGTTGGTCTGTTTACCATACCAAATACTAGTACTGTATAATATGCTACCTTTATTAAGAAAAAAAAAAGTACATCATTAAGGTTAAAGTAATACAGGTTAGCATATTTGAAGATATTCCAGGCATAGATTTTCTTTTATCCCAGGAATAAAGTTCTTCTTCTAAACAGTTTTAGAGCTAAATACTCAATCCTTTAATTGAGCAATAGGTTATTTTATATGTATAAGGCTAGCATTTCTAAAAGACAGAAATCCTAATTTTGAAGTGGCTGTAAGAGAAGGCTGAGTGAAGTTAAGGGTCAAAACTAAAATGAACTAGGGTGACTGAGTGGCTCAGTTAGTTAAGCATCTGCCTTCAGCTCAGGTCATGATCCCAGGGTTCTGGGATCGAGTCCCACATTAGGCTCCCTACTCAGCAGAGAGTCTTCTTCTCCCTCTCCCTCTGCCCTTCCCCCCTGCTCGTGTCCTCTCTCTCAAATAAAAAAATAAAATAAAATAAAAACTGAACTAAATCAAAGGTACACTCACATTCTATTTAGAAAACAGAACTGAATTCTATCCCTAAACCATCAATACATACATACAAATCATTAATATAACTAGTCTGTAGCAACAGTTCCAAATAAATCTATGTATGGTTTGGTCTACTAGAGGTTTGTACCCTGTGTTACATAATTTGACTTTTTAATTGTTTCTGTGTGGAAAAACCAACACAGATAAATAATTATATGCTCAGAGATCCTGGTCCCCAAACCCTTCCTTCTTTCCCTTTCCCTGCCTGATACCATTAACAAATACTTATGTAAGACTGACAGATCTATTTTAAACACTTAGTGTTCTGCTATGATGACAACATCCTCACTTTCATAAATGACTTTTTAGTTCCAAAAAGTAAAGATAATGGATCATTTTTAATGTTTCTAGACTATTATTGTAAAACTTGCAGTACAGTGGTTAAGAAAAGAGGTTGCCTGAATTTCTAAATTGATGTGACTTTCTCTACCTCTGTCCTCATTTCCTCATCTACATGAAGATAATAATACCTACCCTATAGAGATTCCTGTGAGGACTAAATTAATAATAATGTATAATCTGCTTCTAACAGTGGCTAGCAAATAGTAAATCCTCTATAGGTATTAGCTATTGTTATTATACAATATAAAAGTAACATTTTGATGGTCTTTTTCTCTTAGATATTTGATGAGGATTCGTGTCATTAAATTATAACAATAAAATGTGACTTCAATACAAATATTTTTATTCACTAATTCTAAATATGTACCTTTCGTGCTATTGGTTCCTGACCTTCCATCAAAGTGTACCAGCTGACAAGTTTATTCCAGCCCTCAGTTGGCAACAGTATGTAATCTAATTCATCAATAAGATGTTCCTTAAGTGACTGGGCATCACCATCTGTAAAAGAAAAAAGTAAACCCAATAAATAAAAAGAAACAATAGTTCATGAAATACTTTAGTGTGAATATCATAAATTACTTAAACTCACAGAGACTAATTTAAGTATTTAAATGAGGCCTAAAGAAAGCTCTGAAGAAGTTCACATATAAATCTACATATTCCAAAATAAACTGTTGCTTTAAAAAGATTCAATGTGTACCAGTAGTCAATGAACAGTATTTAAAGACATAATTTTTTATTAAGCTCTTAAAATAACAAGGGATCTGAAAGAAGAGTGTTTCCCGAATATTTAAAGTAGGAGATCCCTCACATGGTAACAGTGGTCATTCTAGTACTAGCTAATGAAAGAAATTCAGGCGCAAACTGATAACTTTTTACAATGACTCTAAAGCACATGGGCTGGGAACCATGATGGAAATCACAAAAGGGCATCCTGTGAAACAAATTATTCCAGAAGGCCCATGATCTAGATTTCTCCCAAAATCTAAAGTGGAGGAAGTTGTTCAGATGTGGTTCTAATTCTATGAACATTTTCAAAATTCTGGTTAAACTAAAAATTTAGTGCAGGGCAGGCCAGAGATCTAGAAGCAATACCATGAGTTATACCTAAATGACAGTCCTAATCTGAGATTCCGTTATTATCTTTACCTGAATTTCCAAAGTACAGAAACAGATACAGTTAACTGAGTTATATACAACATAAAGAAGATTTTCTCAATTTGAGCCAGTCTTAAATTATTTAACATGAGAAGCAAAATTATTCTCAGTAGCATCTCAAAAATGAGAGCCCACTATTTTTTTTTTTTTTTAAGATTTTATTCATGGGGCGCCTGGGTGGCTCAGTGGGTTAAAGCCTCTGCCTTTGGCTCGGGTCATGGCCTCAGAGTCCTGGGATCGAGCCCCACATTGGGCTCGTTGCTCAGCGGGGAGCCTGCTTCCTCCTCTCTCTTGGCCTGCCTCTCTGCCTACATATAATCTCTGTCAAACAAATAAATGAAATCTTAAAAAAAAAAATTAAAGATTTTATTCATTTATTTACAGACAGAGATCACAAGTAGGAAGAGAGGCAGGCCGAGAGAGAGAGGGGGAAGCAGGCTCCCCGCTGAGCAGAGAGCCCGATATGGGGCTCGATCCCAGGACCCTGAGATCACAACCCGAGCCGAAGGCAAAGGCTTTAACCCACTGAGCCACCCAGGTGCCCCGAGAGCCCACTATTCTTAATTAGACATAACAATACAAATCAAGAAGCATGGAAAATTCTGAAAGGATTGAGAGAAAGTTATTTATTCCATCTAGGATCAATCAACAGGTCAGAGAATTACACTAAACTTTTTTTTTTTTTTTAAGATTTTATTTACTCATTTGAGAGAGAGAGAGAGCAAGAGAGAGAAAGCACAAGCAGGGGAAGAGGCAGAGGAAGAGGGGGAAGCATACTCCCTCCTGAGCTGGGAGCCCAACATAGGGCTCAATCCCAGGACCTGGAGATTATGACCTGAGCTGAAAGCAGATGTTTAACTATCTGGGCTACCTAGGTGCCCTGAATTACACTAAACTTTGAGAAAACTTTCATATAGAGCAGAAGTGATAAAACTCTGAATTGTATAATACAAACTTCAATAGCCAATACATTCTAAGGATTAATTTTTAAGTTCAGTTTTTTAAAATCTTAGTTGTAATTTTATTTTATTTATTTATTTATTTATTTTTTAAAGATTTTATTTATTTATTTGACAGAGAGAGATCACAAGCAGGCAGAGAGGCAGGCAGAGAGAGAGGAGGAAGCAGGCTCCCTGCTGAACAGAGAGCCCGATGCGGGGCTCGATCCCAGGACTCTGAGATCATGACCTGAGCCGAAGGCAGCGGCTTAACCCACTGAGCCACCCAGGCGCCCCTCTTAGTTGTAATTTTAAAATCTTGTTGGGGAAACTGATAATTTGGAACATATTTTTAGAGCCTGCTGAAGGTGAAAGAAACTTACATATTCTAAACCCCTATATGCATCATATTCTATGAGACATATTACAGTAAACAACCATGTTATCTCAGTTCTCAAAACAATCCTTAAGCTAGGTGTCTCCATTTTAGATTGGAAAATACTTTTAGAGAAACTGAGTAACTTGTCCAGGATCATATATGCAGAAAGTTGCAGGTACTCTGAAAGTGTTACTAGAAAACACTGCTATCTCAGGTGACTTTTCAAAACAACATTGAGGTAAATATCTCCAAATTATTTAGTAAGCAGATCCAGGTATTGATTAACCTGCCGAAGGTTACACATAGAGAAGATCATAGAAACTGGATTCAAATACAAATTGGTTTACTCTAACATCCACTTTCTTCCTACTATTAACAGACTACCTTGAAGAAAACTTAGGAAAAGAAAGAAGAGTCTAAAAATTAAGACTTTTACGTTGTCTTCCACAGTTTAAGAGTTTGGGTAAAAGACTTTATTATATATGAGAATCCAATAGTAATTTTATATCTAATGGCAAAATAAAACAATCAGTTTATTTTTAAGGGACGAGAATACCCCTAAGCTAAACACAAAAGAGCTCCTATTTGTTACTTCTGCGCTTAATGATATATAATTGATACAGAATAAACTGCACATATTTAAAGTAACAGAACAATGCAAGTGTGAAACCATCACCACAACCAAAATGATATATCCATCCCCATTCAAAGGTTTCCTAGTAGTCCTTTGTAATCTCTCCTTCTTGTCTATCCAGGTCTCCTGTCCTATCCCCAGAAAATCACTGTATTGTGCAACTATAGACTAATGTGCATTTTGTAGAATTATATATGAAAATTATGTCTGGATGAATGGATAAAGAAGATGGGATACACACATACACACACAGAGAAAATCAGGCAACCATCAAAAAACTTAAATCTTGTTATTTGCAATGACATGGATGGAACTAGAGGGTATTATGCTAAGCAAAAAAGTCAATCAGAGAAAGACAATTATACGATCTCACTGATATGTGGAATTTAAGAAACAAAGGCTCATAGGGGAAGAGAGAAGAAATAAAACAAGATGAAACCAGAGAGGGAGACAAACCGTAAAAGACTCAATCATAGGAAACAAACAGAGGGTTTCTGGAAAGAAGGTAGGTGGAGGGATGAGGTAACTGGGTGATGGACATTAAGGAGAGCATGTGATGTAATGAGCACCAGTATTATATAAGACTGATGAATCACAGGCCTGTACTTCTGAAACCAATAATACATTATGTTAATTAATTGAATTTAAATAATGTTTAAAAAATTTTTTTAAATAAAATCCAATTTGTCCAAAAAAATTGTCTGTTTTCTATTACTACAGGCATTTTCTTGGATCTTATATAAAAATTAGATTTACTGTTTTTGTTTGGCTTCCTTTACACTGCATAATCATCTTGAAAGTCATTGTTTTTATGTATCAACACTTCATTCCTTTCAACTGCTGTGAAGGATTCCATTATATGAATATACAATAATTTGCTTATCCATTGAGCTATTGATGGGCATTTGGGGTTGCTTCCAATTTTCTCTATTACAAATAACATGGCTATAAACATTTATGTAGAAGTATTCGTGTATGGATATACATTCTCATTTCTTTTGGGTAAACATGCAGGAGTGGAATAACTGGTTCCTACAGTAAACTCATGTTTATCTTTTTGAGAAATTTCCTGATTATTTCATTTCCAAAACCAGTGTATGAAAGTGCCACTTGTTTCACTTCCTTGTCAACACTTGATGTTGGTCATTCTTTTAAACTTTAATCATTTTGATATACAATAGTGGTACTTCATTATGGTTTTAAGCCTCATTTCTTTAATGACTAATGATGCTGAGTATCTTTGCAGTTATGCAGTTTTAAAAACCCCATTTTCTTTGGTGAAGCATCTGTTCAAATCTTTTGTCTACATTTTCCACTACATTTTATGTTATCTTAATATAGTTTTGAGAATTCTTTATTCGGCATACAAGTCTTTTATCAACTAGGTGATCTGCAAATATTTCCCCCACACTGTGGTTTTTCTTTTTTTTTTTCTTTCTTTTTTGTTTTTTAAAGATTGTATTTATTTATTTGACAGAGAGAGAGATACACAGTGAGAGAAGGAACACAGCAGGGGGAGTGAGAGATGGAGAAGCAGGCTTCCCACCAAGCAGGGAGCCCAACGCGGGCATCGATCACAGGACCCCAGGATCATGACCTGAGCTGAAGGCAGATGCTTAATGACTGAGCTACCCAGGCGCCTCATCTTCTTTTTTTTAAAAAATAGTTTTTTGGGGGCACCTGGGTGGCTCAGTGGGTTGGGCCACTGCCTTCGGCTTGGGTCATGGTCTCGGGGTCCTGGGATCGAGCCCCACATTGGGCTCTCTGTTCAGCGGGGAGCCTGCTTCCCCCTCTCTCTACCTGCTGCTCTGCCTATTTGTGATCTCTCTATGTGTCAAATAAAATCTTTAAAAATAGTAATAATCATAATTTTTTTATTATGTTATATTAGTCACCATACAGTGTATCATTAGTTTTTGATGTAGTGTTCCATGATTCATTGTTTAAGTATAACACCCAGTGCTCCATGCAATACATGTCCTCCTTAATACCCATCACCAGGCTAACCCATTCCCCAGCACCCCCTCTCCTCTAAAACCTTCAGTTTGTTTCTTGGAGTCCACAGTCTCTCATGGTTCTTCTCCCCCTTTGATTCCCCCCCTTCATGTTTCCTTTCCTTCTCCTAAGGTCCTCCATGCTATTCCTTATGTTTCACATATAAGTGAAACCATATAATTGACTTTCTCTGTTTGACTTATTTCACTTAGCAAACCCCCTCCAATTCCATTCATGTTGATGCAAATGTTGGGTATTCATACTTTATGATGGCTGAGTAATATTCCATTGTATATACAGATCCCATCTTCTTTATCCATTTATCTGTTGAAGGGCATCTCGGCTCCTTCCATATTTTGGCTACTGTAGACATTCTGCTATGTAGACATTCTGCTATGAACACAGATGCATATGGCCTTTCTTTTCACTACATCTGTATCTCTGGGGTAAATACCCAGTAGTGCAATTGCTGGGTCATGGGGTACCTCTATTTTAAACTCTCTCTCTTCACAGATGACATGATACTTTATCTGGAAAACCCAAATTACTAGAACTCATACACCAACTGAGTAATGTGGCAGGATACAAAATCAATGCACAGAAATCAGCTGCCTTCCTATACACTAGAAAAGTAACTGTAGAGAAATCAGAGATCGATTTCAATTACAATAGCACCAAAACCCTTAGGATACCTTGGAATAAACCTAACCAAAGAGGTAAAGGATCTATACCCTAGAAACTACAGAACACTTATGAAGGAAATTGAAGAAGACACAAAAGGTGGAAAAAATTCCATGCTCATGGATCAGAAGAATAAACATTGTTAAAATGTCTATGTTGTCCAGAGCAATCTATAACTTCAACACCATCCCAATCAAAATACTAATGGCATTTTTCAAAATACCCTAAACAAACAATCCTAAAATTTATATGGAACCAGAAAAGACCCTGAATTGCCATGGAAATGTTGAAAAAGAAAAACAAAGCCAGGGGGGCATCACATTGCCTGATTTCAAGCTGTATTACAAAGCTGTGATCACCAAGACAGCATGGTACTGGCACAAAAACAGACAGATAGCTCAATAGAAATGAATAGAGAGCCCAGATATGGATCCTCAACGCTATGGTCAACTAATCTTCGACAAAGCAGGAAAAAAATATCCAATGGAAAAAAGACAGTCTCTTCAATAAATGGTGCTGGGAAAATTGGGACAGCTATATATAGAAGAATGAAACTTGACCATTCTCTTACACCATACACAAAGATAAACTCCAAGTGGATGAGAGACCTTAATTCACGTGAAACAGGAATCCATCAAAATCCTAGAGGAGAACATAGGCAGTAACCTTTTCGACAATGGCCACAGCAACTTCTTTCATCACATGTCTCCAAAGGCAAGAGAAACAAAAGTGAAAATGAACTATGGGACTTCATCAAGATACAAAGCTTCTGCACAGCAAACTAAACAGTCAACAAAACTAAGAGGCAGCCCATGGAATGGGGGAAGATATTTGCAAATGACACCACAGAAAAAGGCTGGTATCCAAGATCTGTAAAGAACTTCTCAAACTCAACACCCAAAAAACAAATAAGCAAGTCAAAAATTGGGCAGAAGACATGAATAGATACTTCTCTAAAAAGAGGTACAAACGGCTAACAGACACATGAAAAAAATGTTCAATATCATTAGCCATCAGGGAAATTCAAATTAAAACCACAGAGATACCACCCTCCATAAGGCAGAATGGCAAGAATTGACAAGACAAGAAACAACAAATGTTGGAGAGGTTGTAGGGAAAGGGGAACCCTTTTACACTGTTGGTGGGAATGCACATTGGTATAGCCACTTTGGAAAACAGTGAGGAGGTTCTTCAAAAAATGTTTTTTAATTCTTTTAACAGTATCATTTATTACTGATCAAACAATTAGTGGCAAAAGTTCATTCTTTTATCAATTGTGCTTTTTATATCACATTTAAGAAACCTTAACACAATGTTACAAAGATTTTTCACCCATTTTTTTCCTATAAGTTCTATAGTTTATATGATATGTTTTGAGTTTACTTTGTATATGATGCCAAATATGAATCAAAATTCAGTCTGGGTGGTTTTTTGTTTTGTTTTGGTTTTTGGGTTTTTTTGTTTTGGCAAACAGACACCTAATGCTCAAGCAGCATTCATTTAAAAGACTATCCTCTCCCTACTGAAATCCTCTTATATCTTTGTCTAAAATCAATTGAACACATATATGTGTATCAACTTTTGGATCCTCTAATCTGTTCAGTTGATCCTTACATCACACTATATACAAATATTAACTTAAAAATGATCCAAGTCATAAATGTAACAGCTAAAGCCATAAAACTCTTAGAAGAAAACATAGGTATAAATCTTGTATGACCTTGGATTAGGTGATGCATTCTGACATAACTACAAGTAACCAAAGAAAAAATATAAATTGGCCTTAGAATTAAAAACTTCTGTGCTTCAAAGATACCATCAAGAAAGTAAAAGACGATCTATAGAATGGGAGATAATTTTTGGAAATCATATATTAGATAAGGGGTTAGTATCCAGAACATATAAATAACATTTGAAACATAAGAATATAAAGACAAGTAGTCCAATTAAAAAGAACAGAATCAGAATAGACATTTCTCCAAAAAAATATATGTAAGCAGCACAGATAAGATACTTAACATCATTAATCACTAGGGAGACACAAATCAAACTGACAATGAGATACCATTTCATATGCAATAGGATGGCTATAATAAAAGGACAGACGATGTGTTGGCAAGGATAGGAAGAAACTGCGAACCTTCATATACTGCTGGTGAAAACGTAAAAATTCTGCAACTATTTTGGAAAACAGTCTAACAATTCCTTAAGTAGTTTAATATAGAGTTACTATCTAACCTAGTAATTGTACATCTAAGTACGTACTCATGAGAAATTAAAATATGTAACTACACAATAATTTGTATGTGAAAACGTTCACAGCATCATTAGCCAGAAAGTGAAAACTCAAATGCCCATCAGCTGATGAATGGATAAACTAAATGTGGTATATCCATACAATGGAAAATTATTCATCCATAAAAAGGAATGAAGTACTGCTACATGGATGACACCTGAGAACTCTATATTAGGTGAAAGAACTCAAATGTTAAAGGCTATATATTATATGATCTCATTTAGATGAAACGTCCAAAATAAGTAAATCCAGAGACAGAAAGTAGATTAGTGCTTGCTGAGGGTTGGGGGTTTTAAGAGGGAATAAGGGGTGACTGCTAATGGGTACAAAGTTTCTTTCCAGTGTGATGAAAATATTGTGGAATTAGATGGTGGTGATGGCTGTATAACTGTGAATATACTAAAAACCACTTAATCATACAATTTAAAAGGATAAATTTTGTGATAGGTAAATTCAATCTCAGTTTTTTTTCTATCTCAATTTTTTAGACACCTACTAGAAATGTAATTTGGAACTGTGCTGAATCTATAGTTTGGGGGGGGGAATTTAACAATATAGAGTCTTTGGATGTACCTACAGGATCTCTTATTATTTAGGTTTTAATTTATCCATATTTTGTATTTTTTTGATATTACTACAAAATGTTTTTTTATAATTTCTATTCATGTTAGCTCACTGTTAGCATATAAAAATACAGTTAGGTTTTTAAATAATGATCATATCCCATAAACCAATCTCATTTATTAGTCCGTAGGAACTTTTTAAAAAATATTTTATTTATTTATTTGAAAGAGAATGTGAGAGCGAGCAAGAGCACAAACGGGGTTGGAGCAGAAAGAGTGGCAGAATAAGCCCCGTTCAATAGGGAGCCTGACATAGGCTCATGATCTGATCATGACCTGAGCCAAAGCAGATACTTAGCCAACTAAGCCACGCAGGTGCCCCTACCAGCTTGTTTTTCTCTTCTGTATATTCAATCTAATTTTCTATGTGATCATAGCTATCTATGAATAAAGCAGATTTATTACTTCTTCCTATACAATATGTATGCTTTTTATCTCTTCTTTCGCCTTACTGCATTGGGCAGGACACCTCCAGTAATGCGAGCTGAAGAGCTGAGTGGACACCTTTGTCTTTTCCATGTCACCTGTAGGTGTTTCACAGATGCCCATTATGAGGACGAGGATGTTTCTTTCTATTTTACTCTTTTATCTTACATGATATGTTATCTTTTAAATACGTTATTTCTAGGGGCGCCTGGGTGGCTCAGTGGGTTAAAGCCTCTGCCTTCTGCTCAGGTCGTGATGCCTGGGTCCTGGGATCAAGCCCCGCATCGGGCTCTCTGCTCAGCGGGGAGCCTGCTTCCCCCTCTCTATCTGCCTGCCTCTCTGCCTTCTTGTGATCTCTCTCTCTGTCAAATAAATAAATAAAATCTTAAAAAAAAAAGAAAGAAAGAAAAATAAATACATATTTCTATATAACATATATATCCTTTTCATTGTTGGACTTGATTTACTAAACTTCTGCTCAGACAAGATACTGGCCTAGTGTTTTCTTGAAATGTCTCTAAGATTTTGGTATCAAGGTAATGATGGTTTCAAAGCATGAGTGGGGAAATACTATCTCCCAATTTTATCGAAGAGTTTTGTAAAATAGGTATTATTTCTCCCTTAACTATTTGGTGGAATTCACCAGTGGCACTATTTGGATCTGATGTTTTCTTTGGGAAAAATCTGAAATAATTTCTGCACTTGATACAGGGCTATTCAGGTAATCTTTTCTTCTGGAATGAACTTTGGTAGTTTTCATCTTTTTCATCTAGTTTGTTGAGTTTAATGGCATAAGGTTCACAATATTCCTTTATTGTCCTTTTAATATTTGTGGATTCCATACTGATACTACATCTCTTATGTTCCTGATATTGGTAATTGTGTCTTTCCTTTTTCTTGTAATCAAACTAGATATGTATCAATTTTATTATTTTCACAAAGAATCAGCTTATTTTTTCTTTTTTATAATTGACATATCATATTACATTTGTTTTGAGAAGACAAGCTTTGGGGTTCATTGATTTTTGCTATTTTTCTCTTCTCTAATTTCTGTTCTGAACTTATTTTTCTTCTTTCCTTTCTTCTGTTTACTTTAGGTTTTATTTGTTCCTTCTTATTTCTTAAAAACCAACACCACTGATTTTGAGACTCTCACTTTATTTATATACTCAGATATTATACAATTATATATTAATAGAGCCAATTCAGCTTTCTTTTGATTAGTTTTGGCACATGTATTACTTTTGTTTGTTGCATAAAAAACTAATGTAGGGGCTGAAAACAATACTTTTTTTTTTTTTTTTAAGATGTATTTATTTATTCTGAGAGAGACAGAGAGTACTGGGAGGGCAAAGGGAGAGGGAAAGAATGTCTTAAGCAGACTCTGCTGAGTGCAGGAGCCTAACACAGGGCTTGATCTCACAACCCTGAGATCACAACCTGAGGTGAAACCTGGAGTCAGATGCTTAGCCAACTATTAAGTTGAAAACAATACTTATTTACAATCTCACAATTTTGTGGGTTATAAGTTCCAGTGGGCTCAACTGGATCCTCTATTTAGGGCTCATAAGGCAGAAATTGAGATGTTAGACGGGGTGATCTCCTATCTAAAAACTCTGGGGGAAGAATCTGCTTCTAAGTCTATTCAGATTGTTGGCAGAATTCAGTTTTTCATGGTGCCGGGTCTGAGGTGGTTTGTTTCCTTGCAGACTTGGGCAATGTCTCTCTCTTTTCCTAGAGGATGCCGGCCGGAATAGTCACATGGCCTCTTCCATTTTCATAAGAAAAATGATGCACTAAGCACTTCTCATGCTTTAAATCTCTGATTTCTCCCACCAGCTAGAAAACAGTCTGCTTTTAAAGGGCATTTGTTGTTAGATTAAAACCACTGGGACAGGGCGCCTGGGTGGCTCAGTCTGCCTTTGGCTCAGGTCATGATCCCAGGGTCCTGGGATGAAGCCCTGCATCGGGCTTCCTGCTCAGTGGGAAGCCTGCTTCTCCTCCTCCCACTCCCCCTGCTTGTGTTCCCTCTCTTGCTATCTCTCTCTCTGTCAAATAAATAAATAAAATCTTAAAAAAAAAAAAAAAACATTGGGATACTCTCCCTCTGCCATACAACATAAATAATAATGGGAAGGATATCTTATCCTATTCGCAGGCTCTTCCCATATTCAAAGGGAGAGATGATTATGTAAGAAAGAAGTCAGTAGGAGTCAGAATAGAATTCTGCATAACATAACATAGCACACCTTTTTCAATTTCTTTTAATCCATTTGGATCTTTATATTAAAAGGGGCACTTTCTTATATACAGTGCATAGTTATGTCTTTTTTTTTTTTTTTAAGATTTTATTCATTTATTTGCCAGAAAGAAAGAGAGAGAGAGCATGAACAAGCAGGAAGAAGAGCAGGCAGAGGGGGAAGCAGGCTCCCCCCACTGAGTAGGGAGCACAATGAAGAACTTGAATCCAACACCCTGGGATCATGACCTGAGTTGAAGGCAGACACTTAACCAACTGAGCCACTCAGGTGTCTTAGAGTTATGCCTAATTTTTTTTAATCCAATCTCTATCTGTAATTGGGGATATTTACATTTAATGTGATTGTTCATAAAGAATAATTTTAGGGGCGCCTGGGTGGCTCAGTGGGTTAAAGCCTCTGCCTTCAGTTCAGGTCATGATCATGGGGTCCTGGCATCGAGCCCCACATCAGGCTCTCTGCTCAGCGGGGAGTCTGCTTCCTCCTCCCTCTCTGCCTGCCTCTCTGCCTACTTGTGATCTCTGTCAAATAAATAAATAAATAAATAAATAAATAAATCTTTAAAAATTTAAAAAAAAAAAGAATAATTTTAATCTACCTTCTTGCTGTTTTGTATTTGTTTCATTTGTTCATTTTTCCTACTTAAATTTTTTTTTTTTAAACACTGACATTTATCTTCATTATGCATCTCTTTCTGCTTCTTTGCATGCCAGGTAATATCTGATTGGATCCAAGACATTATAAATTTTAACTTGTTGATTGGATGCTGGATATTTTTGGATCCCTCTAAGTATTTCTGCATTTTGTTCTAAGATATAAGGTTTGACACTTTCAGATTATATGGACAAAAGGATTAATTTGCTCAATTACAGTGGCAAAACAGTTCTCAGTTGTATACTCCATGAATTATAAGATTTTCCACTCTAACTGCTATGAACACATTATTCTTGGTTCTAAATGAGCCCCAATGACTTGTTCCCTCAAATTCTTTTGGATGGTTCTTTCCCTGGCCTTGGGCAGCCCCCTCACATACATGACCTTGATCAACACTCAGCTGAAGACCTGAGAGAGACCCTCTGTATGTCTCTAGGTGTCACTGTGTCTCCTCTGTCTCTTTTTGCTGATCATTCCTATCTAGTACTCTGCCCTGAAAACGCTGGTGTTATGGCTCTCCCTGGACTCCAAACTCTTTCCTCAACTATGGGAGCTTTCCTCAAACTAATGGGTTTCCTCTTCTGTGCCTTGTCTTTAACATTCTAGCAACACAGTAAGCTATCACTCAAGGATCACTATTCTTTGTTGCCTGGTATCCAGTGTTTTGAGAACTGTTATTTTATATATTCTGACAAGGTCTTAGTTTGCTCATGTGGAAGAGTAAAACTAGCCCCTCTCACTCCATCTTGGCCAGAAATGGAAATTCTGGTACTTATGTTTTATTCTCTTCAAGTGTAATGAGAGGTATAGAAGACTGATGTAAAGGTATAGTAGTGAGGGGTATAGAAGACTGATGTAAAAATCCAAGAACGTAAACATGTATCAATGCTCCCCAACTTAAAATAAAAGTCATGTGTCCATTAGGAAAAACAAAAACAATATAGCATTTCCCCCAAATAATAATATAGTGCTTTTTAACTTACATTCTTCACTTAAAGGGTTAAAAAATAATAAATGTTTCTTACATAATAAATGAAAAAAATTGTCATGATACAGAGTAATAACTAATTATGATAGAATAATCTGAGTTCATTAGGTCAAATCTGTAATACGAAGAAATTTTTCCAATTTATTTACATAAACGTTTTCCATATTACATATATTGACTATAACATATTCAAATGAACACATTTTAAACCTGACTGAAGAAAGAAAATAATGACCTTTGAGAAGTCCAGAATTATCAATGGGTCCAGGATAAACATTTTGATCTCCCATCTGGTATTTGTCCCAACTGTCAAAGCCAACATATTTTTTCCACTGTTTGAACCAGCGACTATCGACTAGGTACCTAAAAAGAGAAAAGAAATCAATAAAGGAAAATACCTGTAACTAGAGGAATAGCATAGAAGCTATCTATTTTTTATATTTCATTTTATATTAAAGTACATGCCTACTTCAAAGGATTATTGAGAATAACTGCAATGTGATTTACAATCTGGAAAAAAAATTTCACTTATACAAAAGTGTTATTCCTATTGTTCTATAAATATCTACTATTTGAGGACAAGTATTGACATACACATTGAAAAAAATCCTTAACAGCACCTCTTAGAAAATGCAATAGCTATTCCATAAACTGACAGTTGAACAAAAATTCAAATGGGAATCATAAAAATGAAACAAAACAAAATTTTAAAGTACAACATATAAAGAAATAGAAAAATGGTTCTTCTGCAAAAAAAATTAAAAAGAGGGGCGCCTGGGTGGCTCAGTGGTTTAAGCCTCTGCCTTCAGCTCAGGTCATGGTCTCAGGGTCCGGGGATCGAGCCCCCCATCGGGCTCTCTGCTCAGTGGGGAGCCTGCTTCCTCCTCTCTCTCTGCCTGATTCTCTGCCTACTTGTGATCTCTTTCTGTCAAATAAATAAATAAAAAATCTTAAAAAAAAAAAAAACTTAGAAAGACAGTATGTTTATTTTATATATTTTACTCTATCCTTTTGGGGATAAGGAAAGTGGATTATTAAAGGCTTGCGAGACTGATTATAATAATTTTAATAACAAATTTTTAAAAACTTTAGTTAGCTTCTTTACCAACAAGAGTTAATAACAATACTACTTCCATTTATTTCCCATAAAATCTGCTGGGGCAAGCAGGATAGGTTTTTTTTTTGTTTGTTTTCAAAAGTGTGGTACACCAAGCACTGTAGGCATTACTGAAATTATATTCATCTTATTTTCAAGTACCTACAAACTGGCTTCTCATCAGATGACCAGTGACAGAAGAAGTAAAATACTGGTGCTCTAGGAAAGGAAACTCACAAACCTAAAAAACTTTACACATTTTTATATATTATTATATATTATACCCATTATGAAATACTGCTTTGCCATGCACTCATAATTATTTTAAATTCTTTTCCAGAAACATTTTCCCCACACTTAATCAGATTCAATCACAAACAAAATCAAAAGTAAAAGTTAACAAGATGTTTAAAGCCCACATGTGCATTAACAGAGGTAACCAAGTTATTTTTTGGAGATCATTCTAATGTATCTGTGCTTACTACACACAGCACTAAGTATAGTAATGAAATCCTACAGTTTTACAGTTTACACAGTTGTTTATATCTGAAAATGTCTGAGGCAAAGGCACCAATCCAACAAAATCCCACAATTCCTAGAGAATATTCATCAGCAGTTTAATTCCCTTAAAGTGGGTACTGCAGAATTATCTACACACTAGTATTCCAAACCTACTGTCAGGATTATGTAACTCAAGGCCCTAAATGGTAGAATTGGAGACTAAAGAAGAAAAAAAGCTCAGAGACTGTCTTAAGAAAACCTTATTTTTAAAATAAAGAGATTAAACCAGCAGTAGCTTTACATATTAAACAAAATAATACTTAATTATTTATCACCCACTAAACATTTTTTAGACTCCCTCCTGTGATTTAAACAAAATATTCAGATATTTCATTTGCTTTATTTGCAAATTAATGTCATACTATGTGGCCTTTCCTGTGTTCCATCTATTTTGTTTTTATCATTGTGCCAATTTCATCATCTCTTTATTACTTTAATCTTGATTTTTTTGGAGGGGGGGCAAGTTTCCCCAGCTTGGTGTTCTTGCAAATTGCCTTAACTATTCTTGACCATCTTCCACATGAATTTTAGAGTCAGTTTATCAAGTTCCACAAAAAGTACAATTAAGATTTTGATTGGATATGTGCTGAATTTATCAATCAACAGTAATAGTATACACAACAATGTGACTTATAGAACTGACATTAAAACTATTTGGGAAATACTATCAAAATTCTATTTATTTAAAATATATTTCTAAAAGATGGGGTTTTATCTCTCAGAGTATTTAATAAATCCTTTATTGTATGGTAGACGTTTGCACTGGATAGTATTCATCTGATGCTATAATATTTCTAGTTCACATCTCTTTCCTAGATCTTGAAGTGACTAGTAGTTTCTGTATAATGATACTATTAAGAGAGGAGATTCTCACACTTGATGGATATTTATCTTTCAACATTACTTTCAACTGAAAAGGCCATCACATCTATTACAGGCCACCGTATCTTATTTGCAAAATTTTGTGGTAATGAAATATGAGGGAAAATATAGGAAAAAACAGAAACATCTATCACAGAAATAATTGTACACTTCTTAGATGTACTTAAGAAAGACAACATTAAATGAAGTGAGCTAAATAAAATTTATTTTAGGACATTTACATAGATTTATTATTAAAACTCTACCTCTAATCTGTGAATCTGCCAAAACATAAGAATCCTCAATTTGAATTGATAAAAGCCTACAACAGAATCAATAGTTAATGATTACAAGTAAGTGAACATAGATCTAACTTACAGATTCTCAATAGTACTCTTATTAGGATCCAGATAGGACCAATTTTAGCTTCCAAGGTTTTTTGTTTTGTTTTGTTTTTACATAGTTATAACTATTTGTAAAGACTGATATTTCATGACTTTAATCTTAGACCTCTGAGAAAGAATAAAAGGCACGTAACAATCTTTATAAAGTTAAAACAATGATCCTAAGATGAAGTCTAAAATACTTAACATTGCCTACTTGGTTTTCCATGATCTATCTACTCCTGCCTGTCTAGTCTCAACTGGTACCATTTTTCTTTGCTGAGATGTAACTATAATAACCTTTTAGTTACTAGACACTCCATTTTTTGCCATATGGTTCCATCTGCCTAGACGCTACTCCTATTGCTCCCAACATCTATTTAATTCCTATCATCTTTCAGATAGCCTACACCTCACTTTCCCAGGGAATCCTCCCACAGTATTTCCCACTTCCTTTCAAATAGTTTGGAAAAGGAGAAACAAGATGACAATTATTAGCCTACTAGATACCAAGACTGTTTACTAAGTTAAAGAAATTACTTTTAATTACAAAATTACTAACATTTGAGCTTTATACTTGGGCCAGGTGCATATTTCTAAGCACTTTAATATATTGGTTCATTTATTCCTTTAACTACCCAATAATGCAGGTACTATTATAATTTCAAAGGCACAAAGGAACACCTTGACCAATGTTACAAAGTGTCAGACCTGTGATTAAAAAATATAATACTGGCATAGAGAAACAAAAAGGCCAATGAAAACAGCACAGAGAAACAGGATTTGGATTCATATATATGGGGAACCATGATATATACGAAAAGCATCACCATATTAGTGGGGAATGATGTAGCTAAGTATATGGGAAAAATCAGAGCTTTACCTCACATATGCAGTCAGTTCTACTCTAATGCTTGTTTTAAAAACTTGAATATGTTAAACATGATTGATACATTAGGGAACAAGAGCACAAATTTCAATATATGCTCAAGCACTACTTTAATCCACAAGCAGGACCAGGACTAAGGGTAAGGCAAGTGAGATGCCTAGGAACCTTAATAAGAAGTGCCTCCTGAAATTCTGCCCCGTAAGTGTCTAGCTTGCTTTATTGTAGTCCTAACTGAAACAAAAATAAGGTGAATGAAGAAGACTACTCAGCCGTAAAGACCCACATAGGAATGCACAAAACATACACATTCAAACATTTTTTTTTTTAAGATGGGGGATGCAGAGGGAAAGGGAGAGAGAGAATCTTAAGCAGGCTCTACACCCAGCACAGAGCCGAGTGTGGGGCTCAATCTCACAACCCTGAGATCATGACCTGAGCCCAAATTAAGAGTCAGACACTTAACTGACTCAGCCACTCAAGCACCCCCCCCACACACACACACTTTAATCATCTTCAAGTGTGTTACATCTGCAGTTACAACTTCTTGGAAGATTTAAGAAAACTTTTCTTCCACCACTTGCAATAACTCAAGCTGCAACCCTTTAAATCCTACTTCTACATGTTAACTCCATCCTTTTCAAAATAAAAATGTCATATTTATTGTGGTAGTTACATACTTCTTAAAAACTGTGCTACCATTTTTATTATGTTTTTAATGTGTCACTGGCAAAATTTTTTTGTCCCAACCCCAATTTTCCCATATGCCCTGTGTATTTTTTATTGCATGATTTTGCATATAACATGGTGATTTTTAGGAACACGTGCTATGTTAGGTACAGCAGAACTAACTGTACAAAAACAAGTTATAGTTGGATTAAAAATGTAAATGTGAAAGTAGAAGTACAATTTTGTAAAAAAAGATATGAGAAAATCCTCATTACCTTAGAATATAGAAGAGTTAAGACAAAAAGCAAAAACTTTAAAGATTGATAAACTTGTCAAGGTTAAAATGAAAGGCTACCTATCTATGAAAAACCCATCGCAAATATCATTCTCAATGGAGAAAAACTGAAAGCTTTTCCTCTAAGGTCAGGAACACGGCAGGGATGTCCGTTATCACCACTGCTATTCAACATAGTACTAGAAGTCCTAGCCTCAGCAATCAGACAATAAAAAGAAATTAAAGGCATCCAAATCGGCAAAGAAGTCAAACTATCACTCTTCGCAGATGATATGATACTATATGTGGAAAACCCAAAAGATTCCACTCCAAAACTGCTAGAACTTGTACAGGAATTCAGTAAAGTGTCAGGATATAAAATCAATGCACAGAAATCAGTCACATTTCTCTACACCAACGACAAGACAGAAGAAAGAGAAATTAAGGAGTCAATCCCATTTACAATTACACCCAAAACTATAAGATACCTAGGAATAAACCTAACCAAAGAGACTAAGAATCTATACACAGAAAACTATAAAGTACTCATGAAAGAAATTGAGGAAGACACAAAGAAATGGAAAAATGTTCCATGCTCCTGGATTGGAAGAATAAATATTGTGAAAATGTCTATGCTACCTAAAGCAATCTACACATTTAATGCAATTCCTATCAAAGTACCATCTATTTTTTTCAAAGAAATGGAACAAATAATCCTAAAATTTATATGGAACCAGAAAAGACCGCGAATAGCCAAAGGAATATTGAAAAAGAAAGCCAAAGTTGGTGGCATCACAATTCCGGACTTCAAGCTCTATTACAAAGCTGTCATCATCAAGACAGCATGGTACTGGCACAAAAACAGACACATAGAGCAATGGAACAGAATAGAGAGCCCAGAAATAGACCCTCAACTCTATGGTCCACTAATCTTCGACAAAGCAGGAAAGACTGGCCAATGGAAAAAAGACAGCCTCTTCAATAAATGGTGTTGGGAAAATTGGACAGCCACATGCAGAAAAATGAAATTGGATCATTTCCTTACACCACACACGAAAATAGACTCAAAATGGATGAAGGACCTCAATGTGAGAAAGGAATCCACCAAAATGCTTGAGGAGAACACAGGCAGCACCCTCTTCAACCTCAGCCGCAGCAACATCTTCCTAGGAACATGGCCAAAGGCAAGGGAAGCAAGGGCAAAAATGAACTATTGGGATTTCATCAAGATCAAAAGCTTTTGCACAGCAAAGGAAACAGTTAACAAAACCAAAAGACAACTGACAGAATGGGAGAAGATATTTGCAAATGACATATCAGAGAAAGGGCTAGTGTCCAAAATCTATAAAGAACTTAGCAAACTCAACACCCAAAGAACAAATAATCCAATCAAGAAATGGGCAGAAGACATGAACAGACATTTCTGCAAAGAAGACATCCAGATGGCCAACAGACACATGAAAAAGTGCTCCATATCACTCGGCATCAGGGAAATACAAATCAAAACCACAATGAGATACCACCTCACACCAGTCAGAATGGCTAAAATGAACAAGTCAGGAAATGACAGATGCTGGCGAGGATGTGGAGAAAGAGGAACCCTCCTACACTGTTGGTGGGAATGCAAGCTGGTGCAACCACTCTGGAAAACAGCATGGAGGTTCCTCAAAATGTTGAAAATAGAACTACCCTATGACCCAGCAATTGCACTGCTGGGTATTTACCCTAAAGATACAAACGTAGTGATCCGAAGGGGCACGTGCACCCGAATGTTTATAGCAGCAATGTCTACAATAGCCAAACTATGGAAAGAACCTAGATGTCCATCAACAGATGAATGGATAAAGAAGATGTGGTATATATACACAATGGAATACTATGCAGCCATCAAAAGAAATGAAATCTTGCCATTTGCGACGACGTGGATGGAACTAGAGGGTATCATGCTTAGCGAAATAAGTCAATTGGAGAAAGACAACTATCATATGATCTCCCTGATATGAGGGAGAGGAGATGCAACATGGGGGGTTAAGGGGGTAGGAGAAGAGTAAATGAAGCAAGATGGGATTGGGAGGGAGATAAACCATAAGTGACTCTTAATCTCACAAAACAAACTGAGGGTTGCTGGGGGGAAGGGGTTAGGAGAGGGAGGGTGGGGTTATGGACATTGGGGAGAGTATGTGCTATGGTGAGTGCTGTGAAGTGTGTAAACCTGGCGATTCACAGACCTGTACCCCTGGGGAAAAAAATATATGTTTATAAAAAATAAAATTAAAAAAAAAATGAAAGGCTACCTTTCAACAAAGACACCACTGAGTAAAGAGAAGATACAGACTGGAGAAGATACACCTACTCCAGATAACTGACAAAGGATTAGAATACATGAAGAACTCCTTTAGGTTAATAAATTAAAAAAAAAAAAATTTTTTTTTAAGGGGCGAAAAGAAATCAATTCACGGAAATGAAAATCAGAATGGCCTCCATACATACGAGAAAATGCTTAATCCCATTAGCAATGGGAAAGCTACAAATTAACACCATACCGTATCATCTCATGAAGCTGGTGAACAGATCATGTGCACACGTGTCAACAATATCAAGCTGTAGAAAGATGTGTAGTAATAGGAACTTGTATACAGCCAAAAGGGGAATAAATTGGAACCTTCACTTGGGATGGTAGTTTGGCCACATAATCTATTAAGAATAAAGATGTGGAGCTCAGCACAGGTCATGATCCCAGGGTCCTGGGACTGAGCCCCACAGCGGGCTCCCTGCTGAGGAGGGAGCCAGCTTCTCCCTCTCCCTCTGCCTGCCACTCCCTCTGCTTGTGCACTCTCTCTCTCTCTGTCAAATAAATAAAAGCTAAAAATAAATAAATGAAAGAACCGACTTACCACACCTTAAAAAAAAAATGTACATACCATACATCATGTATTGCCATTGCTAAGTTTTACCCTACAGAAATTCTTGTACAAAATTACAACTATAAGAATATATAGTGCAGGGGCACCTGGGTGGCTCAGTGGGTTAAAGCCTCTGCCTTCGGCTTGGGTCATGATCTCAGGGTCCTGCGATCGAGCCCCGCATCGGGCTCTCTTCTCAGCAGGGAGCCTACTCCCGCCCCCCCACCCCCGCCGCCTGCCTCTCTGCCTACTTGTGATCTCTGTCTGTCAAATAAACAAAATCTTAAAAAAAAAAAAAGAATATATAGTGCAGCATAATTTATAACAATAAAAAGATGGAAAACACCTAATATCCATTATTCATACCCAAAAATATTACACAAAAATTATAAAGCAAAATACAACTACATGTACCAAGGATAAATCTCAAAACTACAATGTTGAACAACCCCCCAAAACTGCAAAGGACACATGTAATATAACACAAATGTATAAAGACAATAGATGTACAATTTGAAGAAAAATTAAAAACATGCCACCAATAGTATATATTATTTACAATCCATGCATATATATTAAAATGTATACATAAAATATTTTGATAATTTAATTAGAAAACTAAGTAAAATAATATATAAATAATTTAAGGTAATAATAAAAATCTGTTTCAGGATGGTGGCTCCCTCTGACAAGGGAGGGAAGGTGATGGGACTAGGGAAACACAGAGGGACATTCAACTGTTTTTGTAATGTTTTATTTTTTTAAACTAAGATATGTGTGCACAAGTGTCTTGTTATATTTTTCTTTATACTCTTCTTTCTTCCTGAAATAGTACATTAAATATGATTAATATTTTCTACTTAATATAGAATAATTTATATATACACATATACATGGGCAAAAATGAAGTGGAGTCAAATGTATAGACTGAATATTGAGGTCAAAACTGATAAAGTTAAGTGATAGTCAACAAATGAAAAGACTTTCAAGCATAAAAATAAGTAATTATAGGGGCGCCTGGGTGGCTCAGTGGGTTGAGCCTCTGCCTTCGGCTCGGGTCGTGGTCCTGGGGTCCTGGGATCGAGCCCCGCGTCGGGCTCTCTGCTCAGCAGGGAGCCTGCCTCCACCTCTCTCTCTCTGCCTGCCTCTCTGCCTGCTTGTGATCTCTGTCTGTCAAAGAAATAAATAGAGTCTTTAAAAAAAAATAAGTAATTATAAATACAACTTGGATTTTTTTTTTTTTTTTTAGATTTTATTTATTTTGGCAGGGGAGGAACCAAGGGGGAAGAAGAGGGACAAGCAGACTCTGCACTGAGTGTAGAGGTCAATGTAGGGCTCAATCCCAAGGCCCTGAGATCATGACCTGAACTGAAATGAAGAGTCCCACACTTAACCAACTGAGCCACTCGGGCGTCCCCTTAGATTTTTCTTTTTAATTGTGATAAAAATATGTATAGCAAAATGTACAAAATACACAGTTTGTTTTACTATGTATTTTTGGAAGAAATTTGTAGGTTTAAGTTATCTCTTATATTTATTTTTTCTGTCTTATATTATCTCTTCCAAACATGAATTAGCATTAAATTTAATTAAAAAACTGACATAAGCTTTGGAGAATTTTCTTTGGAAAAATATGATTTATTTGATTATTTCTAAATTTATCAAATTATGTTTCTGACATATAATAATGTATTCATTCTGAAGAAATTATTTCTTTTCGGTAACTACAGCAACCAGTAAGTAAACCAGAAAAATAGAAATGACTGGGTGATATCTCAAAAGAAAAAAAAAGCACGTAAGAAACAGAAAGTACAGATTATAATCCTTGATATCTGGGAAAATAATACCAGCAAAACAATAAAAAACCCTACAATTGACATATATACTTATTTTAAGTCGACTTAACTTTTAGTATGAAGTGTTACATTATAAATTTGCGACTATCTAAAATTCATGTAAATATTAATCTGCAAATATCCAGAGATCCCAAAGTACGGAAGAGAAATTAACTGCTTTGTGACAAATGTACCAATTTAAGTTTCTTGCACAAAGGAGTCTATGCCTTATAGATGAGTCCAAAGGTGAAATATTTGTAAGTAATACTGAGACATGTGACTGTGTTTCCATATAAAATGCCATGAAGTACATGTACCAAAATATGATCAAGATTATTTATGATTGAGGCCTCTGGCTGTAGCTTAATTATTTCCATTTCCCTCTGTTTCATGGGTTACAAGGAATTTTATGAGCACCTCACACTTACATTAATCACGATTCTCTCATAGTAGTATGCCAATTGGAAAAATTTTTATCATAATGTTAATATGAGTTCAAAAATTAGTAAAGAAAATCTTACAGAGATAAAGGTCTATCGTCATCAAACTCTCAAATCCTTCCGAGATGACCCACAATCCTCCAGCGTATCTCCAGACAGCCTTCTCCATTTTTACAGTAACTTCAAAAGTAGAATGTGCTAAGACCCGAACTTTGGGAGTTTGGTATGTTGGAAGAACTGACTAAATGATGTCGGAGTTCATGACAAAGGGATAAGAAATACTACATAAGGCTAAACAGGTAGACTGACCCGAGACTATCCAATGCCTTTAAGGTAATGCTAAGGATTTTATCCTAAGTGTAAAGAAAAGCCACTCTACGATTTTTAGCACGGAAGAGATATGATCTGATTTACATTTCATGAAGACCACTGGAAAAACCTCACAGGACTGCTGGGAGGATCAAATGTTTAATAAATCAAAAAATCACATAAAGCTATGAGTACTTCAAAAAGGTCTAAATTATATGGTGCTAAATATTCTGAAGGCATCAAGAAAGACAGTTTGTATTGTGGTCTGGCCAGAATAGTTTGCAATGGCTCCAGAGAAGATGGGTCAATTTTAGGACCCCACACAAATTTAAGTTAATTTAACTTAAATTAAGTTAAATTAACTTAAATTAAGTCCTCAAATGCTGAAAAGTTACTATAATTATATATATATTACATAATATATATATAATTAACTTAAATTAAGTCCTCAAATGCTGAAAAGTTACTATAACAACTAAAAAGGCCAGATTTTTTTTTCCTTTTCTTTCTTTCTTTTTTTTTTTGGTGGTGGTAGGGTAAAGATAGTTCTAAAAGTTTATACTATTTTTATACACACCACAAGCAAACTTAAGGGAAGATATATACAAGCTAATGAAAGATGGAGAAAACAGCCCTAGACATAAAGTTTAAAAATATGGGAAAAGGGGAAATCTCAACAGCTGCATTTAAGAAATCGTAGAGCTGGGGTGCCTGGGTGGCTCAGTGGGTTAAAGCCTCTGCCTTTGGGTCCTGGGATCGAGCCCCACATCGGGCTCTCTGCTTGGCCAGCAGCCTGCTTCCCTTCCTCTCTCTCTGCCTGTCTCTCTGCCTACTTATGATCTCTGTCAAATAAATAAATAAAATCTTAAAAAAAAATCATACAGCTAATGAATGCATAGTTCTTTCCTTTTTTTGATTAGCACATTTATACAAACAACTTTTGATAAGTGATTCCTGCTTAATTTCGTAATACTGACATATATGTAACATCATTTATTTTTTAAAACCCTACCTTTTTCTCTGTAGATATAAAACATTCTTCAAAACTAAGAAAATACACAAATATTTCAGCCTAATCCAATGTAGCACACAATTTCAGAAAAACATGTATAACTATCTTACACAGGATTAGCGGAATAAACAAATCTTGATGTTAATTCACTCTAAGATTAATTCTCTTATTTAATGATATACTATTTAAGTTAGATTTACACAGCAAGAGCATAAAACCATTTTCAATACTAAAGGAGATATCGATAATTTCTAGCATTTTAAATCATTATAAGCCAGATAATTCACAGGCTTTTTAAAAAGTACCAAACTATAACTCAGGATTTCATTGTTTCAGCAAAATTTAACTGAAATCTGAAAGCTATAATGAAAGCTATACATAACTGAAAGCTATGGAGTTTTTTCAAATAAAACAATGGCTTGGTTAATCTCTTTATATCTTCATTTTAAATTTCAAGGATTTCCAACCTATTTTCTACTTTGCACATCAAATTCATCAGTTAGCAAGAACTAATTATTATGACCTCTTTTTACTTCTAAACTAAGACAAAAAAGGGACTCAGAAAGGAGGCCAAGTAGGATTGTGAAAGTGAAAAGAAAACCCATAGAATGGGAGAAAATTTTGCAAATCATCTCTATGAAAAGCGATTTGTATCTAGAATATATAAACTCTTAAAACTCAATAATACAAATAATCTAATTTAAAAATGAGCAAAGGATCTAAGTAAACACGTGCCAAAGAAGGTATACAAATGGCTAATACACACATATGAAAAAATGTGCAACATCATTAGTCATTAGGAAAATTCAAGTCAAAACTACAATGAGATACCACTTTGTATCTGCTAAGATGGCTATAATCAAAAGACATTAACAAGTGCCATCAAGGATGTAGAAAATTGGAACCCTCATACTGTTGATGGCAATGTAAAATGCTGCACCCACCTTGGAAAAGACACCAAGGAATTCCACTCCTAGGTATATACTCAAGATAGATCAGTTTTGTATATATAAACAAAAGTATGTATGTACACATAACAAAAAGTTATGTCTACACAAAAACTTGCACATAAATTATTCACAGCAAGATTATTCATAAGAGCCAAAAATGTGAAAAACCCAAATGTCCATCAACTGATGAAGAATTCAATGTGGTATATTATCTATACAATGGAATATTATTCAGTAATAAAAAGAAATGAAGTACTAATACTTCACGAAAGAAGCCAGACACAAAAGTCACATATATGATTCCACTTATATGAAATATCCAAAACTGCCAAATCTATAGAATAAAAAGTAGATTAGTAGTGACCTAGAGCAGGGGGATCCAAGGAGAAACTGGAGGAAGCAGAGGACTACTAATAGGTATGGAGGATTTGGGGGAGGGTGATAAAAAAATATTCCAATACTGATTAAAGTAATGGTTGCACAATTCTGTGAGTATACTGAAACCCAGTAAATTACACGTTTTAACTGGAAAAATTGTACAATATGTCAATTGTATCACAATAAAGCTGTTATTTTTTTAAGAGTGAAAGGATATATATCTGCATGAGATTATTAGGGATGATTTTACAGAGTTTTTTTTTTTAAGATTTTATTTATTTATTACAAAGAGAGTGCACACACAAGATGAGAGAGAAAAAGAGAGATCAGGGGCAGTGGGAGAGGGAGAAGTGGACCCCCCGCTGAGCAGGGAGCTCCACACAGGGCTCCAGGACCCTCGGATCATGACCTGAGCCTAAGGCAGACACTTAACTAACTGAGCCACCCAGGCACCCCTAGGGATTGGTTTTGAGCTTGGTTTTGAAGTAAAGTCAGGAATTAGTAAAATGTATTTGAAATAATATGAATAACGTGTAATGGCCTATGAGGCAGAAATGAGTAAATAATTTCCAAGAAATGGGAACCACCATCAGTATTAAAGCAGAGCTATATTAATTAGAAATAAAACTGCTAAGACTAGAATGCGAAACCAAGGACAGAGCACCCCAAAATCCTACAGGCTCCTCAAAATATAACAGATGAAAAGCCTATTTTTAATATGCCAAAGCTGAGTTCCTGGGTGGCTCAGTGGGTTAAGCCTCTGCTTTCACTCAGGTCATGATCTCAGGGTCCTGGAATGGAGCCCCACATCAGGCTCTCTGCTCAGCGGGGAGCCTGCTTCCCCCTCTCTCTCCACCTGCCCCTCTGCCTACTTGTGATCTCTCTGTGTCAAATAAATAAATAAAATCTTTAAAAAAAAATGCTGAAGCTATCATTGCCTGATTTTAAAACTTCAAAGTATTCATCTCTCAAAAAGTTGTTTCCATAATATGGGTATGTCTCTATCACTCACAGGCAAGCAACACAGTTTAAAGTGCAGGCTTTCAAGATGATTGTCTAGGTTATAATCTCTGCTCTATCACTTCTGATTATGTACATGTAACTCTATACCTCGGTTTTTGTATCTGCAAAATGAGAATACTATCACTTCATATATGTGTAAAGCTCTTAACATGTAATAATTTTTGTAACCATCACAATAACTATATGGTACATGTAACTACTTTACCTCTCCAGAGAATTAAGTTTCTACAGCTTGAAATCCATTCAAATTTGTGAATATAAATTTTCTATCTATATCCAAGGTAAATCCCTTGATTAAACTGTTAAACTCTGTCAAGCTGTTAAAATATATTGTTAAACAATATAAAGCAACCCAAATTATCAGGTCTTTTTTTTTTTAAAGGTTTATTTATTTTAGTTGACAGAGATCACAAGTAGGCAGAGAGGCAGGCGGGGGTGGGGGGAACCAGGCTCCCCACTAAGCAGAGAGCCCGATATGGGGCTCGATCCTAGAACCCTGAGATCATGACTTGAGCCGAAGGCAGAGACTTAACCCACTGAGCCACCCAGGTGCCCCTCAGGTTTCTTTTACCATGATCATTTCACCCTATCATTCTTAATCTTTTTTAGTAAAATTTTACTCAAGGAATTTGATGATTTTTTTCACTCAAGTAAGTAATTTTGTCTCTAGTGCTCCAGGTTTTGATTTACCTGGCTCTCTAAAACTTAGAATTGCCTGGCCTCAAAGCCACTCTTAGACTTGTCTATGAGAGCCTTTGACTTCTTTCACAAAGGAAGTCCTTTCTATGGCTACTTCTGCTACAAGATTTTTCTTAAAAGTAAGGAATTACCAAACTAGTATCTGGGTCTTCCAAAGTTAAAAGGAGAGAAGAGACAGCTAGCTCTCCTCCTCATGGAGAAGAAAAGGGAGTCATTACCCTCCTTTTGTGGGGGAGAGCTATAAGGAAACCATGCAGAATCCTATTGATGAAAGCAGTAAAAGTGTTGTAGGTATAACCAAATACAGGTTAATTCTACAGAGGTTTTCTGCCTCATATTACAATCTGAACTTCTTTACTTCTTTTTGAGGAGCAATTCTTAATTATTACTCCAGATAAGTCATTTTAATCTGTATCCAAAACTAAGATCACTTACTACCAGTCTTATTCTAGGTTTCTTTAGTAGTGACTTCTATATAAACTGGATAAAACTGAAAGGAACTCGCTTGTTTAAAGAATAGATGGAAAAAGAGTGTGGAGAAATGACTTCAAGGGAAAAAATAAAAGACAAGAGTATGAATTACAGTGGAAACTGAGGAAATGAAAATGAAAGGCACAAACTGATTTGAGTCAAGGAAGAAAAACAATTTACTAACTGCTGAGTAACTCTACATAGGAAGAACTAAGAAGGAGTAATAATTTAATGAAATACTGTTTGCGTTATATTTAAATAGTGACAGCATGAAAACATTTTTTAAAAAGATTTTATTTATGTATTTGAGGGAGAGAGAGAGAACAGTGGGGAAGGGAGAGAGACAAGAAGGCTCCACGCTAAGTGTAAACCCTGACTCAGAGCTCCATCTCACGACCCTGAGATATGACCTGAGCTGAAATCAAAAGTTGGATGCTTAACCTACTGAGGCACCCAGTACCCCCAAAACATTTCTAATACTAAGGAGATACTGATAATATCTGGTATTTTAAATCATTATAAACCAGGTATTACACTACCTCTGAACTCATCAAACATTTGTAAAACGAGGTAAATAAGAGCACTTACTTTAAAAGCTGCATTAATTATAAAGCATTTAGAACAGCTTTCCAGAAGCAAAACATCAAGATTTTCTATACATGCTATCGTATCTGAACTAAACAGTCATAACACACAAATTTACAATAAAATGGTAGAACTCTACTAAAATAGATTCCATTTAAAAAGAAAAAATGTCCATTTTTTTTCCTTTTGAAGTGAAACTAACATTTAAAAATGCATCTTCGGGGTGCCTAGGTGGCTCAGTGGGTTAAGCTGCTGCCTTCGGCTCGGGTCATGATCTCAGAGTCCTCGGATCGAGCCCTGCAGCAGGCTCTTTGCTCAGCGGGGAGCCTGCTTCTCTCTCTCTCTCTCTCTGCCTACTTGTGATCTTTCTCTGTCAAATAAATAAAATCTTTAAAATAAAGTAAAATAAAATAAAAATGCATCTTCAAAATAAGTGATTTTGGGGCCTGAATTAAAGCCCTAGACTACTTGTGTTCAAATCCCAGATTACTGTGTGAACACTTCAGCCTAGGCTTCCTATTCTCTCCAATGTGAATTATATGACATTCACATTCTAGTGTCCTAGAATTATAGTGATAAGTAATTAAGTTAACATAATAAGTACTTAAAACAGTACCTAGCACATGGTGTTTTCAAATATAATACTACACATCATGGCCTGAAAAACTAAGTTTTTCTTAGTATACATATGTGTGAGCAAAATTAGTATTTGTCACAAAACTATTCTGCAAAAAGAATATTTAATAACTCAAGTATGTTAATGGGAAAATGGTATCATTTAGAAAAAAATAATAAAGCCTAAATGTCACTCAACAGATAAATGAAATCACAGACTAAAAAGCTCTGGATCCTCCTAGCAAGTAAGGTACACAATTTTAGATTCACTAACAACTTAGAAGTGATTTAAAAACTTATAAAGCTTAAATTAGGAAAAATTGCCTTTCTAGATTTTAAGCAACTAAAATGTGAAAAATATGTTATAATAATGTCACTATTTCTGTCCTTATTTTCACTGATTTATCAACACAAAAAAACCCCATTTTGCTTTTTGGTCTCATTTCCTGCAAATGATATGACACATACCCTAATTTAATAATTAACACTTTGGCACAACTAAAATTAGTATTTACAGTAATAATAATGTAAAAATTCTTTAACAAATATATACTAAAATATTTGTGGAGTTTATATTAATAGTGTCCCTTTACATTATGAACTGATTTGTCATTACAAGGTTATTTTCTTTTAGTATTAATTAAGGTTGCACAAAAAGAGACCATATAAAATAAAGCCTCAAAGATTTCTAAGTAAAAGAGCAGGAATCGAAGGGAAGCCCTAAAACGGAATCAATGTCTTCTAATATGAAAAATCTCAAAGATCTGATGGACTATTCCTTGCCTATTTATTGAAACAAAAATATCATATACATTTGAAATTACTCTAAATACAAATTAAAGTTACTCTCTGAAGTACCTTAAATCTACTAGAGTTATTAGGGTTTATGCAAAAATGACACACACAATTTACTTTGTAAAGTTAGCTATGCATTACCATTGAACATACATAAAAATTTAAAACACCACACATAAAAGTTAGTGAAAATGACTGGTAGAAGAGAAACTTTTAATAAAAATGGGGAAATAAAGCAGTGATTTTGATGATCTGTAATTATCTGTTTACTTATATATCCAAAGAGTATTCCATAACCCATAACTTGTCTTTGTAACTCATTTATTTAATTACCCATCCTCCATAAATAGGTTCCTCTATCCCTAATATACTTAACATGTAATGTTCTTTAAAAAATTTTCCTTTTGTCTCATGAAGAAAAATCACCAAGTACCTGAAGATTAAGTTATCTTTCATTCAATCTAAGTTAAACAAGTTCTAGTTCCTTTATCTTTATTTCTATAGTAACTAAATTCAAACAGTCTTGTTCGTGGTTTTCTAATTACCTCCTCTGAGCTAAAATAAAGATTAGGAAACAGCATTATGAGACTACTTTACTCCTTCTAATGCAGATCAGTGTCACTTTCATACCTCACCTTTTTAAGCATCAATCTGGACTTGTCACCATAAAGTCTAGTATTAAGTTTGTTAGTAAATATATTAATAACTTTAATTAATAACTTCTAAATAAAGTTCGTTCTTCCTCATCTTAAGACTTGTGTCCTTATTTTCATCTCTAGAAACTCAGTCTGCAGATAAAAATCATTCACTATTTACAAATAAACAGAAACTCTAGTTTTCAAGCAGAATCAAACCTTGTGTAAGTGTTAGTTATCTACCAGGATAATATGAAACAATCCTATCCAAAAACTGCTTACAAACTACTTAATGAAATTAAGTTTCATTTTCATTAGTTTATTCATTTTAAAACACTTTAAGGCACTTTATTCATTTAAGGCACCATAACAACAAAAATTAGTATAAAGTTTTCAAGAATAAACTTAGAGTAAACCTTCCATTTTTTCTCAACAGTCATCAGTCTTTTTCAAGATGGTTAGACACACATACCAAGATAATGTTCCATCTGCATATGGCCCATTTTAGCTACAAAACAGCAGACTGAATTTGCCCAAATAACCATAAATGACTAATCCAATCATCTTTTAAAAAGACATTAAAAAGAGAAACTTTTTAACAAGTTAAAAACAAGTTTTAATGAGTCCCCAACATGAGCCCAAGTAACAACTAAATTATTAAATCTTCACCAGTTCTCTAATCATGCGTACATAATGAAATGTGTACTTATCAAATTATTCTCCTTAAACTCTGAATCAAACTTTTGCTCTAAACTATTTTCTTTTTTTGACAGATTTCACCTAATTGCAAATTAACTGGCTTACATATAAACCAAACTGGTTTTTGCAAATCCTCAGTACCATCCTATCCCGGCATTCTTCCCCTTTAACTAATAGAGGTAATCAATCAAGGACAAAAATTTTCACATTCTGGGGCACCTGGATGGTACAGTTAGCTAAGCATCTGACTCTTGATTTCAGCTCAGGTTGTGATCTTAGGGTCTCTCAGGGTCCTGAGATGGAGCCTGCTTTAAAAAGATTAAAAAAAGATTCTCTCTCTCTCTCTCTCCCCCACTGCCCCCTCCACCCCTTCTCAAATAAATAAATCTTAAAAGAAAAAAAAAAAAAAGTCCACATTCTGCTGTTCTCTAAATATGTGGGCTTCAGTTTCCTTTTCTTTAATATGAAAGCACTGACTTTCATTTTAAAATGAAAATCAAATTTATGGACTTCCTGTATTCTTTACAACAGATGTTTAAAACGATTTACAGTAACTGTGAAAAAGCAAAAATACTTTTATTTGAAAAATGTCAAACTTCAAGTTTAATGCTCACAATACACACGCTGTTCATATCATCCCATAGTGTCAACACCAATTATTACCCAGAATACCAAAAACATACATTAAAAAAAAGTAATATCCATCTGAATAATAGCCATATTTAAACTTACAGATTTCTATTTTATGGAAATCCACATTTATCTTTTTATGAGGTGGTAATAGGCTAGGTGAATTAAGAAAATTTAAGTGTTCTTTAACAAATAAAAGGAAGCAAAGATTTATCTTTAATAATCCACAGACCAAGGTAAACATGTGTCCTAGGAAATAACCAATTTCTGCACATGAATAAACATCTCACACTTACCTGAACAATAATGATTATTAAATCATCTAAAGATGATTAAGATATTTTTTGTTGTAATGCAACAAGTGCATGCTTACACCCTTAGGGATTTTTATCATATAAACACAGAATCTATGTAGCCTAACAAAGTATGAAAAAAGTACCAAGACTTAGATCAAAATACTTAAGTTCAAGTCCCAAGACTGCCATCTACTAGCTTACTTGAAAATCTCCTAGTACTACAGCATTTTATCAGAAGTAAACGAAGGTGACAAGAAAGTAAAATTTAATGTTATCTCATAAAAGTATTATTTTGGAATATGTCACTGAATCAAGATAAAACCCCGACAATGAAATTATTGTCCATTTCACAGATGAAGACATTGAGATACAATGATTTAAATTAACTCTCCTCTAAGTCGTATAGCAGGTTAAGTGGTGAAACGGTGACCTAACTACATCTAAATCTTATGTTGCTTCCATTAAGTCATAGAGGAGTACGTGGAAAAAAAACTCCGTAAATTATACACCACTGTTATGGTGACAACGGGACATGAAAATAATTATTACAGTAAAGAAGCACACTACCCTTCCTAATAAACAGAGCACTTGCTCTTTATGTTACATACTCACATATTTAAGTTATTCTGAATACCACTTACTATGGCCGACAAGTATTAAAATCTACACATACTTCCTTCAGTATTTTAAGTATATCCTTTGGTATTTTATAAGTCTGAGTATTAGCAAGTGACTTAAGCCTCAAGCAGACTTATCTACTTTTTGCAGGCCTACGTTATCCCTCAAACAGGAGGGAAGGGCTGCGCTTCTAAGAGAAACGCTGCCGGTTTCTATCAAGCCTCCACTAAAGCACAAGACCACGTGGTACTTCTCATTAGCCTAAGGTTCCGTACTCCTCTCCCTCCTTTTGACAAGGAACTGGAAACTAGGGTTTCTTTCTCTTAAGTGGCGCCCTGACACATGCCACCTGTGTAGTAAGAACCGCAAACATCCTGCAGCCTGCCTCCCGGAAGAATACAAGAATCAGAACAGCAAGGAACTTGAATGCCGACAATGCCGGGAAAGGAAATGACCAGAGAAGGAAAGAGGGTGAGATCTTGATAAGCCGCGGGACCTCGACCTGTCAAAAATTGAGAGACTCACGCCGAACGACTATAACCTATCATTCGGGAAGGCCTGAGGTGGGAGCGGCACTAAGGAAGGAAGGAGGACGGAAAGAACTGTGTGAGTCCCCGTCGCCGCTCCCCTTAAGTCTCTCAGCACGCCCCGACAAGCCACGAACCCTGGACTTCATCTCGGGTCCAATCTTCTCCCCAACATTTCGGGAGCAGCCAAAATCCTGCTGCCCAGTGCGGCCGCCGCCGGACCTGCCCGCACCTGTCACTAGCTAAAGACACCAGCCCGCAGTTCCCGCCCAGTTCCCCACCATCCTCCCGCAACCGCGACCATCTCAATCTCTTTCTCTCACCAGGTGTCCCCTTTCCGGAGCGAGGTTTTGAGCAGCGTCGCGATGTCAGACCGCTGGATGTCCAGATCTGCCGCTCCGCCTTCCGCCATCTTCTTCCACTAGCGGTAGCGGAGGCGGCAGCGACGGCGGCGGCACGCCCCAGAGCATTGTGGGAATGGCGTCCCGCGGCCCCTCCCAGTCGGCAGGTCGAAACCAAAAGAGACGGTGGGGGGTGTTGGGGGAGCGCCTCGGGACAAGAGTTGGTCCCGGGGGTGGACTGAGTACGCTGCCGTGGTCTGCTGCCCCCAATCGGCCCCCGCCTGTCCAGCATCTCGCCTTGGCCTCCTCTGGCTCGGGACAGCCGGGTTTTAACTCTTCTCTGTGAGGGCCCTCTGTCCTCTCTCAGCAGCGGTGCCACCGCCCCGTCCATCCTCGACTTCTGCCTTCCCCTCCTTCTTTCTCACAGGCGCCTGAGAGCCCTTATTTGCGCATTCACTCACGCTTGAGGGTGGGGTGGGGCGGGGGGCGTGGGGACGGCTAAGATATGGCAGAAAATTTTAACAGCTCTGAGGCATTAGTCCTTCCGTCGCTAGTCGGGGAACCTAAGCTTGGTGAATTTTGGCCCCAACAAAGAACAATCCGAAACCGAACGCTTGGTCTCAGTGCCCGTCTTGGGCTCCTTCCTGCCCTCCTACTCCTGCTGTAGGTGGAAACCTTTTATAGGCTCTTTGTGACGCCTCCCCAGGCACACCCAGACGCTAAACTGCAGTGAAAAACATGTCCCAGTTCCTCGGTGAACACGGAGTGAAATATGTATCAAATAATGCCAGGTACTAAAAGGGAAGGAAACGTGCCCGAAAACCTTTATCCTCGATGTTATAAAGTAACATTTTCTTAACCACATCTTCCCATGTGTGTTTACCGGCCATTATTTAGTAATACCAGCTTTTATTGTAGCTAATTATGTTACAAACGGGGAAATCCAGTCTCAAAAATCAAATGCTAAGGTCACACAGTAGGTGGAGAGGTAAGTTTATAAAAAACCCAAGTTCCAAACCCCGGGTGCTGTCTGTCCGCTAGAGCACACTGACTACCTCTCCTTTTGGAAACCTGGCATGTATTAACGGGGTTGCCCTGGTTTCATCTTTGTTTTTTCTTCTTCTTTATAACCTCTGTACAGCTGGTGGCTAGCATTGTGCTCCCTAACATATAAGCACCACCTAAATATTTGTTTCAAATGAACTGGGGAAAAACTTCTTGAATATTTCCAAGCATGAGGAGGTCCAGAAATTTGACTTAAGGATAATAAAAATTATGTGAAAAGTCTAAAAGATAGATAAGAATTCATGCAGTATCTGCTGTTTCCCTATTTTTAATGTGGGAATTTGGAATCTGGTGGGAATTCAATAAAGAAGAATGCAATTATGCTAGTAAGAAGTGTTGAGTCCTTCCAAGTTAGTGCATACTGGCATTATGATGTGTATCAGCATCGTAGTTGCTTATTTTCCTCATAATAAAACTATTTTGCACTATCATGTCATCCTTGATTTGAGAGTCTGAAAGAAGCTTCCAGTTACTGCTCTTTCTTACATTATTTGGTTTTTCTTATGACAGGTTAAAAAAATTAGTTTCTCTAACCATGAGTATCATCAAAGGGTCACATTTCCCTCCTCCCAGCCAACTTCTGAAAGACAGCAAAGTATTTTTCCAAGGAGAGGCAGCATGATACGGGAAGAATATTGGAGTCATCTGAACAGGGGTTAAAACCTCACCTCAACCTCTAGCTGCGAAGTACTTAACTTTTAGTTTAATCATGAAATTAGGGATGTTAATACTTACCTTAAAGGCTCTTTATGAAGATTAAATGGAATAATCTATGTTTATTGCCTGAGACATGAAAGCCAATCAGTGAATGCTAATGTTGTTTACTGGTGACAGGATGAATTTTATAGTATATAAATTATATCTCAATAAAGCTGTTAAAAAAATTGTCACAGACTTTGAAGCAAAACCATGCTATCATTTTATAAACACAGCATAATTGAGAAGCAGTGCCTCATGCACGCTCTGCTATTCAGTTTCCTTTCAAAGAAAATGCACATTTGAAATGCTGAAGCCTGTACCCATGCAACAAAGTACCATTTTCATTTGTACCACATTTAAGGCAATGAGTTACCTGGACATACATATATAAGTTCAACGTTAATTTGAATTATACATCAGGTTTATGAAGTCATTTTGTAGACCTAATTAGTTGCCTTTAGAGATAGAAAAGAAGTAACAGTTACATTATTGTATTTAGTAAGCATTACAGAGAGAGTTCTAAGACCAGTTTTAAACATTTTAAAATGTTAACTTGTTCCTCGTAGCAATCCTATGAGGTAGGTATTATTATTATTATTTTTTAAAGATTTTATTTATTTATTTGACAGAGATTACAAGTAGGCAGAGAGGAAGGCAGAGAGAGAGGAGGAAGCAGGCTCTCTGCCAAGCAGAGACACCAATGTGGGGCTTGATCCCAGGGCCCTGAGATCATGACCTGAGCCAAAGGCAGAGGCTTTAACCCACTGAGCCACCCAGGTGCCCCAATTATTATTCCTATTGTGTAAAGGTGGATTGAGGCAATTGACAGAATTCTAATTTGAAACCAGGAAGTCTAGCTCCAGAATCTAGAAGTTTGGGTAAGTTTTAATTTTTCTACCAATCTTTATGATCTTTTCCCCTCAGTTATATTTAGAAACAGTTGACATATATTACTGCATAAGTTTAGCGAGTACAACATAATGGTTTATTTACATATACTATGAAATTGATCTTGATTATAGCAGTCAACTTTCTAATGACCTCAGTTTACTAATTTATGGAAATTCTGATTATTTTACTCATGCTTCTTTCAATTATGAGGCAAAATGAAATTGTAAACATTGAATTGGTTGAGGTCCACTTCCCTTCTAAATTGGTAGTAATTGATGAGAAATGTAACTTTCTCTTGCATCACATAGATAAATATAAGCCAGGACTTACATTATTTATACAGAATCACTGTCTTAATGCTTCCCTTAGTTAACTTTGCAAGAATGTACTTGCTTTGTGCAAGTATTTGCTTGGTGATCATCATCATATTCTCACATTCTCTCATACTTTTCTTGTCCACTAAAACTTTAACCTAGGGCTTTGAGAAGGGGAAAAGAGTATGCTGAGAAGTTAAGAAATTAGGCTGGGTATGAACAAAGTGTACCTTACAAAAAGGCAGAGTCAGTTTTGAAATTAGAGATACTCTAGGAAGGGTTCCTTTATCTTCAAATAATTCCCCTTTCTACTCATTGATGTTTAAAAAATCCCTTTCAGAGAGGTTCTTATATATACCAATTAAAAGATAGGACTTCAAATGTAAATACTTTGGGAAAGAATAAGGTTTAGACCTGAGGTGTCAAATGAGAGCCAGTTTTCAGCCTGGGATGGACTAGAGAGAAAAAGAAAAAACACTGTTTTGTTGTTTTTTTTTTTTTTTTAAACTGAATGGAAGAAAATACAAAGAAATTCAAGACAAGTTCTGTCTAACTCACAATATTGTTTGACACTGGCTACATGAGCCTAAGGAAAAATCTTCCAGAATGAACACATCCCTGTACAGAACAATGATTGATACCTTGCTTTCTTTATTTTTCAATTCTTACCATCTTTGTTTTCACAAGCACTATTTCACTTTTCCTTCCACCTTTTTATTCCTCTACAGCTATTCCCTCTGATAAACCCCTCTCCCCCTGATTTTATTCACCCCTCTAAAACATCCTTTTCTCTTTTGTAATTTTATAATTCCCTTCTCCCATTACTAGCTCTCTAAATAACTAAAAGGCAGTGGAAAGGCGGGGGAGTAGTGCAGACACCAAAGCAGCATGTAGTAAACTGTTTAATCTGTTAATGATATTTTGAAACTTGAGATATGAATAAAAATTGTAAATGCCATGATACAGTTTTTAAAACTTAAAAAAAAAATACAGAGGCTCCTTATTTCAGACAAATGTTAGGTCCTGACAAAGAGAAAGAAAAAGTAGTAAAATGAATACAATGTCTTGTACAGAGGGTCAGTGTACTTGGATTTTGAGTTGGGCTCAGTGCTACTAAGTAGCTGGGTAACCTTGTCAAATCATTTAATTTCCCTGAGCATTAGTTTCTTCATTATAAAATAGGGTGATTAAACTCTTCAAGGTATAAAACTCAAATTCTTGCAAGAGTTAGACTATGTAACTAATGTAAATGGGTGAAGCAAATCTGTGGTAAGATGGTAAGAAGTTTTGGGGACGCTAATGAACTGTCTGCTGCAATGAAAGTTATTTAAGATGAGAGAGAGAAAGCAAGCAGAGGGCAGGGGCAGAGAAAGGGGAGAAAAAATTTTAAGCAGACTCTGCACAGAGTAGAGGTCGATACGGGGCACGATCTTTGAACCCCGAGATCATGACCTAAGCGAAAACTAAGATTCGGACACAATTGACTGTGCCACTCAGGTGCCCTGAGTTATTAAAATTTAAAAAATTAGAACAAACAAAATTATATCTCCTACTTAAGGGATCTGGGAAGTTTTATTTTAACATGGGAATGAAGTCTGGGAATTGATTAATCTGAGTTGCTACTTGAATTCTTTTTGGAAGCCCACACAAAATGCTCTGAAAGCTGACCTACCCTGAAGGTTGATGTCAGCCTGCTTGATAAGCTGATATTCACTGAATGATATAGTAGATACTCACTGAATGATAAAGGAACTAAACTGAATTGAATAATAAACAAATAGTCTCTATAGGTCTAGAATTCTCTCATGAACAACAAAAAAATCTTTAAAACACATAGTCTTTTAAACTACATCCTATGGTTCCTAGATATTTTTAAATGAAACATACTTATATGGTGGGAAACTTTTCCAAGAAAGAATTAGGTTATCCTAGGTCTATATAGTGATATATCAAGTGATATTTGATCTAATTGAGGTTGCCAGTAGGGATAATCTGCCTGTTTTATACTTATACTTTATACTTTATACTGGGGACCCAGGCGCCCCCAGAAAGCAAAAGCATTTTAGACATGCTGATTTTTTAATTTAAAAAATAAGTTAGGGGCACTGGGGTGGCTCAATGGGTTAAGCTCTGCCTTCGGCTCAGGTCATGATCTCAAGGTCCTGGGATCGAGCCCCATATTGGGCTCTCTGCTCCGTGGGGAGCCTGCTTCCCCCTCTCTCTGCCTATTTGTGATCTTTCTCTCTCTCTCCCTTTCTCTCTGTTAAATAAATAAATAAAATCTTAAAAAAAAATAAGTTAAATCAAGTACAATGTTGATCTTAACTTCATATACTTGATCATTTTTACTCTATATCAGTTTTGCACAAGAGTTTAAAATGTTTTCTTTTATGCTTGTGGATTTTGAAAATCTACACATCCAGCATGAAGTAGACAGTTATGTAATGATCTACTGATACTGCAACTATGTAGGTACCGGAGACATTAACTTGTTTTCTCCCAAGAGACGACTGAATTATTCAGTCTTTCTATTTGGTCAATCCTTCTCTTCATTTTGGCTTAAATAGCAAAAAGATTTAAACTGCTTACAAAGAGTTGTTTTTTTTTTTTTAAAGATTTTATTTATTTATTTGACAGAGAGAGATCACAGGCAGAAAGACAGGCAGAGAGAGAGGAGGAGGCAGGCTCCCCGCTGAGCAGAGAGCCTGATGTGGGGCTCGATCCCAGGACCCTGAGATCATGACCCGAGCCGAAGGCAGCGGCTTAACCCACTGAGCCACCCAGGCACCCCTACAAAGAGTTTTAGAACAACATAATATCAGGTCTTAAAGAATACATGTATGTTTCCGGAGTGATGTAGACATTAAATGAGGCATTTTTCATGATTTTGTCTTCCAGTTGTCTCTAAGCAAAAGGGTATTACAGACCCTATTAAGGGCCAGTTAGAAGACCTCAACAAGGAAGATAAAACACGTCTAGTGATGTTATAAAATATTTACCATTGCTTTCTGTTGCTATCCAGCAAACTACTGTCTAGATCCTTTTGAACTAGGTCAATGATGGATTTCTAAAATTTTAGAAATCATTGGCCCAAGGATACTATGTAATATGTTTGTCATGATTTCTATAGTAGGAAGGATTCATGAGATGTGCAGGAAATAATAATACACTTCTACATGTAATTTAATGTTTGTGTAAATGTTTATAGAATATAGTAGAAAGAGTACACATTTTGAGATTGGAAAGACCTACATATGAATGCCCCATTCTGCTACTTGTTAGTTCTGTAACACTGAAATTTTAATTTCCTCATCTGTAAAATGAGAATAATAAACTTGTTTCATAGGATTCTGCAAAAAGACAATGAAATAATGGACTTGAAACTTCATAGAGCTCAATATATAGTATGAATTACTTAATGAACTCTTTTTTTCCTCCTCAACTAAGGCAGTTACTAAACAAATGTCTAAAATTCATTAAGATCATAAAGCTGCAGGGCGCCTGGGTGGCTCAGTGAGTTAAAGTCTCTGCCTTCGGCTCAGGTCACGGTCCCAGGGTCCTGGGATTGAGCCCCGCATCAGGCTGTCTGCTCAGCGAAGAGCCAGCTTCCTCCTCTCTCTCTCTCTCTGCCTGCCTCTCTGCCTACTTGTGATCTCTGTCTGTCAAATAAATAAATTTTTAAAAAATCTTTAAAAAAAAGATTACAAAGCTGCTATGTAATGATATAGATAGTTCTGTTAAAATTAATGGTATCCCATGTCAAAGAAAACCAATCACTAAAGGGGCTAAGAAGGATAATATTGAAATTCCAGTTTTACCTAAAGTCTTCTCTGTATAGGTATTCTGAAGGATAAAACACTTTGCTTGGAAGCCACAGTAGAATATAACAGAAAAGTATTCATATGCGTACGAAGATTCTCTAATTACAAAAGAAGAGATTCATAACAGATCTAATGCATGGGTCGCAGTCATCTTACCTATAGACTGGCAGTACAGAAGGCAGAATTATGGCCCCTCAAAGATGTCAATGTGCTAATCCCAGAACCTGTGATTATATTATTTTACATGGCAAAAGGGACTGTGCAGGTTTATTAAGGTTTAGGATCTTGAGATGGGAAGATTATTTTATGTCATCCAGTTTGGCCCCATCTAATCACATGAACCCTTGAAAGTGGAAAAACTTTCTTGGCTGTGGTCAGAGGTAAATATGACAATGGAAGTATGGTTTTGAAGATGAAATAAAAGGGCCATGAGCTGAGGAATAAAAATGGCTTCTAGAAACAGGAAAAGACAGGAAATGAATTCTATTCTAAAGCCTCTGGAAAGGGACAGTGTTGCCAATGCCTTGACTTCAGGCCTGCGAGACCTATATTGGACCTCTAAACTATAGAAATATTTAAGGTCATACATTCATGTTGTCTCAAGCCACTAAGTTTGTGGTAATTTCTTATAGTAGTAATAGAAAACTAATGCAGGTAGTAGAACAGCCTATCCTAAGGAAATTAAGACAAAGTAAAATCTTTTTATTTTTTAATTTTAATTTTATTTTTAAAAAATATTTTTATTTATTTATTTATTTATTTGACAGACAGAGACCACAAGTAGGCAGAGAGGCAGGCAGAGAGAGAGGAGGAAGCTGGCTTCCTGCCGAGTAGAGAGCCCAACGTGGGGTTCCATCCCAGGACCCTGAGATCATGACCTGAGCTGAAGGCAGAGGCTTTAACCCACTGAGCCACCCAGGTGCCCCAAGACAAAGTAAAATCTTTTTAGATCTAAAACGGACCAATGTGTCCATCTACTGTATCACTACACAGATATGTATGTCATGGTTAATAACTAAAAGAAATTGGGCTCAATAAGATATGTTATCTCAACGACTAGTTGACAGAAGTATGGAAGATATTTTTAGCAGTGAGCTCTAAAACTGATACAATACAGAAAGTAATAACCATACCAAGGTGTTCAGTGATTATGAGATAATATTTTTAAGAGGGAGAGAGAGGGGAGGGATGGGGGATGGGCAGAGTGAGAGGAAGAGAGAAAATCTTAAGCAGTCTCCACACCCCATGCAGAGCCGAACTCAGGGCTTGATCTCACAACCCTGAGATCATGACCTGAGCCAAAATCAAAAGTTAGACACTTAACTGACTGAGCCACCCAGGCACCCCAAGTGATTATGAGATTATTTTAACTTTGTAGGCAATGTCACCAAATTCTTAACATCAAATTATAATAAATATCCATCAAAGGTAGGGGCCTGGAACTTATAAATTGTGCTGATTACATTTTAACTGGCCAGATATAAGCCAGAGATAGATAACAGTAGATCCCCAAATAGCTTTTACACACTGTTGTAGTAGAATAATTATTTGGCATGCCATGTAAAAGAAATGCTATCAAGACTTACAAATAGAGACGCTGAAACAGTGCAGGGAAGCTAAAATGACTGTTAGCCTACCTTATGATTATAATCAGAGGAAATTGAGTCAAGGTGACTTGTGAGGAATAGATCTGTAAGTATACATAGAGCTAGATAATACGTATAACTGTTAGCCAAGATAGATTACAAATCAAACACGTGGCCAAAAATTTCTTCCTTGTTTCCTCTCTCCCTCCCTTCGTTCCTTCTCCCTTTTCCTTCCTTCCTTCCTTCCTTCCTTCAGTCCGTCCTTCCTATCTTCCTTCCTTCTTTCCTTCTTTCCTTCCTCCTCTTCCTCCTTTAGTTGCTCCCTCCCTTCCTTTCTTCCTTTCTCTCAAGGCATTTTGTAAAAATGTGGACAGTGGTTCCTTGATAAGTACTTATTGAATGAAATGTCTTCGCAGGCAGGTTAAACTAAGAATAACACTCAACTTCACTGACTACTTAAAGTGGTTAATAGAAAATAGAAGTAGATCAAGGTAAGAAGCAAAAAACCCATTTTTAGTAGAGCAGGGGCTGAGTGCTTTTAAGTAATGCCGTTTAGACTCTACATGCTGTAACTGCTTTTGAATGGCTCATGTAAATGGCATTGTACTGTAAGTTTCTTTCATGCCTTTCAGACAAAAATAAATTTCAAACTTTATTTTCTTGAAGTAGAATTAAAAGAAATTAGAAAGTTAAAACTTCAGAACTATCAGCCTTGTGAAATAAATACTTTTTCCCTAAATTCTTCTATTGTTAACAAGGTTTGCATTTTCTAGCTTTCTATTTTGTTATTGCACAAATTCAGAAAACAAAAAATAAAATCTTATAAAGATATGAACACTTTTTCTGAGCTTGAAAAAAGTTTAAAACTACATTAAAGAAAGTAAATAAGCTTTTAAAAATGTAGAAAGAGTCATCTATGGGAAATGATAAGAAGGAAATCTTTACCTTACATTAATTCTATTACAAATATTTGCTATCATGATATAGAGGAAAACATATGATGAAATCAACTAAGGAATTTTTTATATATTTCCTTAAAAGTTATAGAAATAGTGTTCTCTGATTAAGAATAGACTTGGGCATCCCAAATTAAGTTCTAGGGCTCCTCACCTCAAAAAAAAAAAAAAAAAAAAAAAAGAACTCAAATTAGGAAGCAAGGTATCTAATAAGAGAATGAAATTCTTCATCTGAACTTCAGAAAAAGATGATGGAACTCAATTGGAATTTGCTTTTCCTTTTGGCTGCCTACAGGTATTAATTCTCCAACGGACTGTTTGTGTGTTTTGGGGGTTTTTTTTGGTATAACTTTTTGTTTATTTATTTTTCCTTTAAAAAAATTCTTTATTTAAATTTATTTAAACCGGTTAACGTACAGTATAACATTTGTTTCAGGTGTACAATTTAGTGATTCATGGCTGGAGGGTTAAAAAAGAAAATCATCTCAGTCTAAAGTAGTGTTTCTAAAAGTGGGGTCTGTAGATCAGCTGTATGTCACAAACAGTTGAGATGCATTTTAATATGTGGATTATTTGGTCCAACTACAGATACACTAAGTCAGAATCATTGGGAGATAAAGTTTTGAATTCTGCATTTTCATAAGCTTACTGGTGATTCTTGTGCTCTCCAAAGTTTGGGAAGCGTTAGTCTAAGGAGATGGTTGGGTTCTTCAGTTCATTTTGCCCAGATTCAGGCAATGACATTGTGATAAGAGTAATCTTGCATTGTAGCTGCAGGGATGTAACGTCTATTCTTTTTTTTTTTTAAGATTCTATTTATTTATTTGACAGAGAGAAATCACAAGTAGGCAGTGAGGCAGGCAGAGAGAGAGGAGGAAGCAGGCTCCCTGCCAAGCAGAGAGCCTGACACGGGACTCAAACCCAGGACCCTGAGATCATGACTTGAGCCAAAGGCAGAGGCTTAACCCACTGAGCCACCCAGGCACCCCTGTAATGTCCATTCCTGATAGAATAATTTTTCTCCCTAACCCTCTAGGATTGTTTAATCTTACTAATTAAATGCATATCTCTAGTATAACTCATGTATTGTAACTGTCATCACTTCAAATAGGATTTTTTTCTTTTAAAAAATCTGATAATTTTTTATCATCTTCATCTTTAGTGAAGATGTTTGCTTATATCAGTGTATTGATTTCATATTCAGTAATTTCTTCTATTTGCTCTATGTACATTAACCATTTAATAGTCCACTGGGCTTCCCTTTTTAGTACACAAATCATATCTTGGTTAAAACACATTAAACTGCTAAGAATTGTGTATCCAACTGATGGTAAATATTTTTATTAAACAATGTAAAAGTAATTAATTTTTCTGTTAAAAGAGATGTACTGCCTATATAAAAACATCTAATTTAAGATTTAAGCCATAAATGGTTAAGTATAAATATAATACAAATATACTATAGCATATAAATACTTATAATTACAGATAATCTCTAAAGAAAATGAAATATTTGTGTAGTGAACCACATGTATTTCTCTATGACAATTTAAATGTCATAGATAAGTCGCAGATTCTGTACCAAAACCTTAGTAGCTTTATATTTTTAAGGCTCATAGACTTTGTTACTGCATAAGGATCACGGAACCTCTTATTCTTAAAAGTTGATTTCATTCTGGAAGCACTGAAAAGAGGAAAAGACTTTTTTTGTAGGCTGCTGTCATCCTCAAATTTTAATGTATGTAAGAATCATGTAAAGGATATGTAAAAATGGTGCATTCTTCAGTACTTACCAAATCAGTAAATTAGGAGGTCAGAACTAGTGTTCAAAGCCCCCAGATGATTTTATGCAGTTAAGCAGTCATTTGAGAAATCTTGATTTCTATAGAGAAAGACTGCAACAAAAATGAAAAAATCAGTATTCACTTTATTTCTAAACATTCTCCATTGTGTATTGTGGCAGTGGATACCTCTCTCCTATTCTACCTCTGCCCCCAAATGAACTTACATGGTCTTTTCTTTCTGAGCCCATTTCCCTGCTGTGAGTACAGCATATGTAGGAGCAGTTTAGAGACCCATGGGATTGAAAACACAACTTCCCTAAAAAGTACTGAAGGTTCCTATGTATTGGTTTATGAAACTAACTCCTTTAGATTCTCCTATTTTGACAGGTGGGAAGGAATATAACATGGGAATCAAGGGAGTCTTGAATAAATAAACTATTAGATACCACAGAGACTATGGCAATATAAACATGGCTTTTTAAATAACTAAGAATGATTAAGTGTAATTAAAATTAAGAGCAAGACATTTAGAAAAATGGTATTTAGAGATGCATTTCCCTTAATTGGAGACAGATGGAATTTAAGGGTTTGAGTTAGCTATAACTAAGATTTCTTATTTGGTAATTACTGCCGAACAATTTGGGGAAACTCTTTTATGAACAATACTTAAAGTTGTAGTTGAATGTTTTCCTGTTAAAGTCAGGACTTTGGATTTATTACCCTGATGATGAACTCAGCCTAAGAATCTGTAATACATGTTGAGCAGAAAAGCTCTCATTCACATTTAGCACCTCAAATAGTAAAATACAGACTTGGAAGGAACAAAGAAAATTAAAGATCCACTATTTGAGGATGAGAAGTAGATATTTAAACAATATATGAAGTGGGTGAGATACATGAAGGACACTCCAGGGAACATGCTAAACAGGTGCTTGACTCGAAACAGCAAATGGGGAGGAAATAATCTGTGAAAAGATAAATTTGTACAGTTGGAACCAAATGATCTTAGAACCTAATGGGCCTGTAGCAGTCATCTGGTTTAATCTTTACCTTTTCAGTGAGGGAGACTGTGACTTTCAAGGTTGTAAAGCTAGTAAAAGGGAGAGCCAGGACTAACATTCAAATAACCGGACTCTTATTTCATGGCTCTTGTAATATCACACTAATTCAATAAATCACTGTATTGATGATGGGCATTCTTTTTTTAAATTTTTATTTATTTATTTGAGAGGGAGAGAGACACACAGAAAGAGATTGAGAGAGAGAGAGAGAACGAGTGGCGGGAGGGGCGGAGGCAGAGGGAGAAGCAGGCTCCCTGTTGAGCAGGGAGTGATGCTGGGCATTCTTCTTGCATAACAACAGAAGTTTCAGCTGAACACAGGACAACACAACCAAACTTTGGATTTTTTTCCTTCTTTAAAACGCTGACATATAATTCACATGCCATACAGTTGACCCATTTAAAGTGTATGATCCAACGGCTTTTAGTATATCACAGCGCTGTACATTTGTCACCACAAGCAATTTTAGAATATTGTCATTACCTTCCCCCCACAACCCTGCATGCCTTAGTGGTCACCCTGACTCCTCATCCCCCAGCCCTAAGCAACCATGAATCTTTTTTTTACCTTTATAGATTTACTTATTCTGGAGACTTCACATAAGTAGAACCACACAATATGTGATCTTTTGTGAGTGGCCTCTTTGACTTAGAATGTGTTTTCAAGGCTCATCTCTGTTGTAGCATGTACGGTGGTAGTTCATTATTTATGGCTGAATAATATTCCACTGCATGGATATACGCACTTAATTTATCCATTCATTGTTGGTGGACGTCTGGGTTTCCAGATGCTGCTACGAACATTCTTGTGTAAGCATTTGTGTGGATGTACATTTTCATTTCTCTTGGGTATGTACCTGAAAGTGGGATTGCTGGGTCAGATGGTCACTCTATATCTGATGGTTTAAAGAACAGCCAGACTGTTTTCCAAAGTGGCTGCACCATTTTACACTGCCACTAGTAATCCAATTTCTTCACATCCTCAGCAATACTTGTTATCATCTGTCTTTTTTATTATAGGCATCCTGGTGTCTATGAGGTGTTATCTCATTGTGGTTTTGATTCCCATTCCTTTAATGGCTGATGATGCTGAGGATCTTTTCACTTGCTTATTGGTCATTTGTATTTCTTCTTTAGAGAAATATCTATCCAGATTGATATTTTGCCCATGTTTTAATCAGGTAATTTGTCTTATTGTAATGGAATTGTGTTCTTTAAATATTCTACATACAAGACCCTTATCAGATAGACGATTTCCCCAAATTTTCTCCCATTCTATGAGTTATCTTTTCACCTTTTTGTTGGTGTTCTCTGAAGCAGAAAAGTTTTATTTTTTATCAATTTTTTTGTTGCTTATTCTTGTAAATGTGGCTTATCTAATCCCTCTTGAACCTACAGAAATGATAGGTATTATATCAAAATATAAATCAAGAATTAAAAATGAAATCTCTAGGTATCATAAATAAAAACAAAAATAAAATTGAAATAGTAGGTAAAAGTTCTCACCATACATAACTATGATACACATATGGGGAAAGAGTACAGATTAGAATGTGGAACCTGCTGAAGGGAGGTTGTTGGTCCAATGGTATTGAAACCCCTAGGGATCAAAAAGAATTAAATGAACAATAAATTCCCAATAGAAGTGTTATTATATTCTAGCTCTCATGGATACCATAGAAAAAGTATCATATATGGAATATGACATAAAAACTAGGAAACAAACCACCATTAAAGAATCAATATATGCAACAAAAAGAGAAAATTAGTATTCTAAAAGCCCTAAGTAATGGAAAAATCTGTGTATATAAAATTAAGTAAATTTAATATGATTATAAACATAAAGAATAGAAACAATAGAATGTGCAAAAATAAAAAAGCAAATTGGAAGATGAATCAGTTAGACTTCTATGAATATGTAATATTGTTATTGAAATCTAAATGGATAGGGATCTTTTTTTTTAAAGGTTTATTTATTTTAGAGAGAGAGAGATCATGAGGAGCGGGGCAGAGGAAGGGCAAAGGGAGAGAAAGAGAGGGATAGCAGACTCCCTGCTGAGCAGGGAGCCCAGGGCTGGGCTCAATCTCAGGACCTTGAGATCATGACCTGAGCTGAAACCAAGAATTGGATGCTTAAGCAGCAGAGCGGCCCAGGTGCCCCTGGATAGGGGTCTTAGCATCACAAAAATACCATGAACTGGGTGGCTTGAACAATAGAAATTATTTCTTAGAGTTCTGGAGGCTAGAAGTCTTAAGATTAGGATGTGGATTTATGTTCTGGTGAGAGCCATTTTCAGGTTTGCAGATGGCTGCTTTCTAACCATGTGCTCACTTCTTGGAGAGAGATTTCCTGTCTCCTCCTTTTTTTGTAAGGGCATTAATCCCATCATGAGAGAGCCACCTTTGTGTCCTAATGTAAGCCTAATTACTTCCTAAAGGCCCCACCTCTAAATGCCATCACACTAGGGATTAGGGCTTCAGTATTTGAATTTGGGGGGAGGGGGTTGTAGCGCAAACTTTTAGCCCATAGCATTCTGCCATGGTCCTTCCCCAAATTTATATCCTTCTTACATTGCAAAATATATTCACTCCAACTAAACATCTCTTAAAGTCTCAGGTTTATTCCAGGATCAACTCTTAATTCCAAAGTCCAAAGTCTCATCTAGTGATTATCTAAATCAGATATGGGTGAGACTTGAAATATGATTCATCCTGAGACAAAATTCCTGTTTCTCTGTGAACCTGTGAAACAAAACAAGTTATGCGCTTGCTTCTGACATGCAATGGTAATACAGTCATAGGATAGACATTTCCATTCCAAAAGGGAGAAATAGGGAGAAGAGTAGGTTCAAATAAGTCCAAAATCTGGCAAGGCAAATCTCATTTATTTGACCTTAAGGTGGGAGAATAGTCTTCTTTCGTTTGGTGCTCTGCCTTGCAGAGCCAGATCCCCATCCCTCCCTATGGCTCTGTGAGAAGCTCCAGTCTACATCACAGTTCTGCTAGTGAGTGTCATGTCCCCACCACTCATGGCAGCTTCACCCCCTTGGCTTTGGTTGGAGGCTGTCTAGCCTGTTGAAGGTCTAATGATCTCTGAATCACCATTAAGGTCATTCTTCCTTGTCTTGAAGAATAGCACATATTTGCAGCCGAATAGTTCTATGGTCTGGGTCCTATAGGGTCTAAGAAACCCAACAGCCTCCCCTCATTTTGTCCTATCTGTTCCCTTCCGTTCAAACTGGCAGTGCCCTTGCTGGGATGGCTGATTAGGCCCATGCTTCACACCCATATTAATCTTTTAATTAAATGGTCAGACAGCCACACCCTTAGCATTCATTTCCAAATATACTTTCTCATTTTTGTATGGATAGGCTGAAAATCTCCACAATGGTCTCTTTGCTTAACAATTCTTTCTTAATTCATTCCTCCCTTTTTGAAATTTACTATATGTAGTCAGGAGGAACCAAGCTACTCCTTCAGCCCTTTGTTTAGAAGTCTTCTCAAGTGAATATCCCATTTCTCCAGTTCCAAGTCCTACCTTCCACAAACACTAGAACAGAAGCACAATTCAGCCAAAGTCTTTGCTACGTTATAATAAGGAAAACCTTTCCTTCAATTCCAATAAGCTGTTCCTCATTTCTGCCTGAGACCTCATCAGAAGGGTTGTTACCATCCACATTTCTGCTACTGTTCTGTCCAGTTCAGGATTATTCATGTGTTCTCCAGGAAGATCAAGGCACTCTCTCTCTTTTTAGCAATCTTTTCCTCCTGTGCTCTCACTCTAAAGAATTAGCTTTAGCAGTTGTGTCATAGCAATATCAGCTTTTTCTAGAATGTACTTCAAAATTCTTCCAGCCTCTAGCCATTACTCAGTTCTCAAGCTACTTCCACATATTTAGGTATTTGTTACAGAAGCACCCTACTTCTCAGTACTGATTTCTGTATTAGGATTTTCCAGAGAAACAAAGCCAATTTTAAAGGCTCTGATATCTATATCTATATCTGTATCTATTCTATATTCTATATCTATACATACATGCACATATATATACCTAAAATGTATATGAGGTTTATACAATTATAGAAGCTGAGAAGTCTCATGACCTGCTCTCTGGTGGCTAGAGATACAGGAAAGCCACAGGTATAAATTCTAGTCGAAGTCTGAAGACCTGAGACCCCACAGAAGGCTCTGATGAGGTAAGTCCCAGTCTAAAGATAGATGATGACCCATGTTTCTGTTCAAGAAGTCAGAGAGCCATTTTATGTCTCTTTCTCTTTTTTAAAAATGAACTTATTTTATTTAGATTCAATTAGTTAATGTATAGAATGTCATTAGTTTCAGCTGTAGTGTTCATTAATTCATCGGTTGCTACAACACTCAGTGCTCATTACATCATGTTCCCTCCTTAATGTTCATCACCCAGATACCCCATCCCCCCCACTTACTTCCCCTCCAGCAACCCTCAGTTTGTTTTCTATGGTTAAGAGTCTCTGATTTCATCTTATTTTATTTTTCCCTCCTGTCTGCTTTTCCTCTTTCTATAAGGCCATAAATCCCATCATGAGGGCCTTATGCTCATAACCTAATATAATCCTAATTACTTCCAAAGTCTCACCTCCAAACACTATGGCATTGGGGATTAGGGCTTTGACATATGAATGGTGTTGGGTAGTGGGAGAATGGACACAAATACTCATAACAACAGGTTGAATTACAAATATGATGCAAATGAAGAAACAATTCAAAAATTAAACTCTTACTCTGAGAACATTTCCCTGTATTACATGGCTTCTGTTTGGTAACCAACCACCAATATACTGGGTAGTATACAACAATACTTTCATTTATTTCTTACATGTGTATGGCCACTAGGATTTGGCAAATCTAGTTTAGACTCAACTGACCTAGGCTCTAAGCTGCAAGTTGGACCCAATTACGCTCTTTATTTCTGTCATTATAAGGACCAATGGCTACCTGAGGCATGTTCTTCTGATGGGAAAAGCTGGAGTGCAAGAGAGAAAGCCTAGCTATGCAAGCACACAGTAAGCTGTTGGCCCTGTCATGTCCATGAATATCCCATTGGCCAGATGATGTTGTATGGCTAAGCCCTAAATCAAATTCTGGGAAAGTATACTCCTGTCTGGAGGAGAAGGGAAGGGATGACTACTTGTGGGACAATGTTTTAAATCTACTTGACTACAGTCTGCCCTTTTAGTTACAAATATTCATTCATCAACCATATGTGAAATGTATTCAGTCATTTCAAAACACCCCAAAAGTCCCATTCAAGCATGACATTAGAATTGAAGTCTAGGATCACATGATTTATATAAGGTTTAGAGTATCTTCTTGAGATTCGAAGCCCTAAAACTTAAAGAGTAAGATATCAACTCTCATACATTTAATATAGGATGGTTGAACAAAGGTAGGATAACTATGGTAAACATTTATATTTGAAAGGAGAAGAATGAGATACATATGGGAGTCACTGGTCTACAGCAATTCTGAAATCTTGCTATGCAAATATTTTCTTTCTTTCTTTTTAAATATTTTATTTATTAGAAACAGAGAGAGAGGGAGCACAGGCAGAAGGAGAGTGAGAAGCAGGCTCCCTGCAGATCAGGGAGCCTGATGCGGGGTTCTATCCCAGGTCCCTGAGACCATGACCTGAACCAGAGGCAGACACTTAACCAGCTGAGCCACCCATAGGCCCCTAGCCAAGTATTTCTAAGTCCCTCCACCCTGAGGGTATGGAATGTTCCTTGATGAAGTCTTACTTCTGTTTCTTGAAAACATTTCCCATGTATGCTCCTTCATGGCTCTTTGCTCTGCTTCCTGGTGGGGGGGAGCATATTTCCTTTTTCATTATCCTCCTTAGCCACTTCTGAAGAGTGGCTTCTTGGTGGCTAAGACATTTGTGGTCTGCCCCCACCATGCCCCCACCCTGTAGAATGTTGGGGCCCAAGTTTCTTTTTATATCTGAAGAGTTTCAGTGTCTTTTAGTCCAAGCCTATGGTACTTTCACTGGTTATGGATTTTCTATATATTTGCTTCCAGTCATTGCTACATATAAAAAGCTGCACCTACAATTCTTTTTGAGATCATCTCACTTTATAGCCTTAACTAAAGATACCTTCATCAACATTCTGTTAGACCATATTCTTAATGTCTCTTAGTTTCCTTTCTTCCAGGTGAAAATATCTAGTAGATAATACATGTAGTAGACACTTACTTAAGCTCATACCTAGGGTTGCTGATGGCTACCTTATGACTTGTTTATAATAAAGGGCACAAATTGAATTTTATTTATAAATGGTTCAGCTCAGTACACGGGTATAAGCCCCCCAAAATGATGTTATCTGCACTATAGATCCATTCATGGGGGGGGGTGGACTTGAAAGCAAGTAGTGAGGGGAAATTCTCCCAATGAGCAGAGTTTTGAATGGTACACTTGGTCACCTACTTTGCCTGGAAAGACAAGTTTGATAAGGGGCCTGAAAGGAAAAATATTGTTAGGTTGAGCACCAGGAAGTCTAAGGAAAAGTTATGGGGCTGAACCTAGATTTTAGTGTTACATGTGAACACCAATCATAAAGCATACACCACTAGAGATATTGAACAAATAGACTGAATGATTCCAGCAGTTGACATCAAATAGCTTCTACCCCCATGCGAGAACAATGAACACGTGAATCCATAGCCACAGTGGTAGGGACAGTGGTTTCAATAAAAGGACCCCAAAGAATGGGCTCCCTTTTACCAAGACTAATCTAATTGTTACTGCTGCCAGATGTCTAAGCTGCCAGGAACAGAGACCAATACTGAGCCTGTGATATGGAATCAACCCCAGAAGAGAAACTAATGGTGGTAAGTTAAGTACATTGGACCTTACTTTGGAATTGACAATGATTCATCTTGATTGGAATTGACATTACAGGTATAGATTTTCCTTTCCTGCCAACAGTCCTCAACCATTTCCACCATCAGAGGGCTTACAGTGGGTTCGATTTCATGACACAGGATCTTTCATTATAGATGAAATGAAGTACTACCACACCTAGGACATGCTCACTTCCATGGGGTAGCCAGTATGTAATGACTAGTTGATGTGGGGTTATAAAGGCCCAACACCTCTGCCTCAGTTTGGAACAACTCTGAGGAGCCATCTAATTTCAGTGAGTTGAAGTCTTTGTAAATGCATTATAGCTTAATTTCTTTCTCTGTGGGGTCTTGCTTACTTCCTTTTCTTCCATAGGTGTTCACTCTGAGAAAATTTCTTTGCAGGCTAATCTCCCTGTCAAGATTTGCTTTCCTGAAGGTCTGACCTGCAATACAACCTTTATCTTTTCTGAGGTTTTAACAAAGGATGTTGAAGTTACACCCTTGATTTGGACTTTGCACAAAGGCCATGTGTTACTGGTAGCAACCTAGATTTGCTTTTTCTCTGAAGTTGGGGTTTTAAAAGTTTTGTTTTTGTTTTTAAGATTTTGTTTATTTGACAGACAGAGATCACAAGTAGGCAGAGAGGCAGGCAGAGAGGGGGGGGAAGCAGGCTCGCCCCTGAGCAGAGAGCCTGATGCAGGCCCGATTCCAGGACCCCAGAATCATGACCAGATGCCAAGACAGACTTAACTGAGTCACCCAGGCACCCCTTGATATCACTTCTTATGAGTTCTTTTTTCTTTTAAGTTTTTTTTTTTTAAGATTTTATTTATTTATTTGACAGACAGAGATCACAAGTAGGCAGAAAGGCAGGCAGAGAGAGAGGAGGAAGCAGGCTCCCTGCTGAGCAGAGAGCCCGATGCGGGGCTCGATCCCAGGACTCTGGGATCATGACCTAAGCCGAAGGCAGAGGCTTAACCCACTGAGCCACCCAGGCGCCCCTTCTTTTAAGTTTTTATTTAAATTCCAGTTAGTTAACATACAGTGTACTATTATTTTCAGGTGTAGAATTTAATGATTCAACACTTGCATTCAATACCTGGTGCTCATCACAACTTACACCTTTCCAAATGCAATGCAGCCAGCAGCAGCTAGCTTTTTTTTCTTTTTCTACTTCTTCTTCTTTTTTTTATGCCATTCCGCTTTGAAATCACCTCATCCAACTTCAAAGTTTACTAACTGCATATTCTGCCTTCTGTGTTATCACAGGTAACAATTTTCCCAAATGTTTTGTCACTACATGACACTGCTGCCTCTTTCCTGCTCTCTTTCATTGTTATCTACTGTCCATTCCCATGGCCAATGCCACATAAATTAAGTTTTTTGTTGTGGTAGCACTCCACTCTGAATACCAAATTCTCTATCAGTCAAATTTTTCTTTACCTTACCAAACACCCCAAATCCAGTGGCATACAATAATATACATATATTTCTTACTCATGCATTTGTGGGTTGGCTGAGGTTAAATTGATCTTTGTAGGACTCTGCTGGTCTGCAACCTGCTGGAGGCAGGCTGGACCGAAGGCTGCTCCACATCCTCATCCTCCTCAAGCCAGAAGCTATTGGAGTCAGGCTCTCCTGAAAAAAGCCGGCGATCAAGAGATAAGCCAACTAACTATGCAGGCTTAAACTCTGTGGCAGAGAAGCATTTTCCTCCTGTGAGAGGAAGGGAAGGGAGTTATCTTTTGCTTAAAAAAAAAAAAATCCTTTAATCTACTATATTATCAGAATGCAGGTTAAAGTATGGAAACTAAGAAAGAACAAGATACACGAAGAATGGACAAAACCTAATATATGCCTAATAGGAGTTCAGAATGAAAAATAAGCAATATTCAAAGACAATACTACACTTCCCACCCCCACCCCCTGCAAAATTCAGAAATCTTCAGATTAAGATTCAGAAATTAAAATGAACCTCATGAAAACAAAGCAAAAAACAAATGTCATGGTGGTATTAAAGGGCTGGAGACAGCAGGGAATGAGGATTTGCTATTTAAATTGTATAGTTTTAGTTTTGTAAGATGAAAAGAGTTCTGGAGATTGGGTACATAACAATGTGAATCTATTTAATACTACTGAACTGTATACAGGAAAAGGGTTAAGTTAGTAAAATTTTTGTGTATGTTTTACCACAATTAAAATTTTTGAAAAAAGGTGATGAAGGGAGATAATTTTATTTTATTTATTTATTTAAAATATTTTATTTATTTATTTGAGACAGATTGAGAGAACGAGTGGGAGGAGGGGGAGAGGGAGAAGCAGACTCCCCATGGATCAGGAGCCCAACGTGGGACTAGATCCCAGGACCCTGGGATCATGACCTGAGCTCAAGGCAGATGCTTAACCAGCTGAGCCACCCAGGCATCCTGAAGGGAAATAATTTTAACAAATACAATAAAGAAGAGAAATAGCAGTTGACTTTAGACCTTCTTTAAAAATAATTTTTTTTTGTTATGTTCAGTTAACCACCATAAGACTTGACACCTTCTCAAGACAAGTATGTTAAAGATTTTAAAGGTGACTATGAAAAAGAGAAAAAGAAAAAGAACAATTTCTAAAAGAGTAGAAGAGAGAAAAATAATACAATATATTAAGCCAATGCAATAGAAGGCAGACAAGAAGAACAATGACAATAATAGCAAACATGGCGGCCAAGGAGGAAGCGGTAGAAAGCACAGCATGTGGAAAACATAGCATATCTACAATAGTAGAAAGAAGGCCAAATATAATCACATTTGAGTAGATTAATTTGACTTGTTTAAAAAATGGAGGTTCTGGGACACTTGGGTGGCTGAGTGGGTTAAGCCTCTGCCTTTAGCTTAGATCGTGATCTTGGGCTTCTAGGATCAAGCCCCACATCTGGCTCTCTGCTCAGCAGGAAGCCTGCTTCCCCCTCTCTCTCTGCCTGCCTCTCTGCCTACTTGTGATCTCTCTCTCTGTCAAATAAATAAATAAAATCTTTTAAAAAATGGAGGTTCTTATACCTAAAAATAAAAACAAGAACCAAAAAAGCAACTTTAAGCTATCTGTAAGAGGTACTTAAAATGTAAAAACATAGATGTTGAATGTAAAAGGATGGAAAATAACTTGGCAGAAAAAATATCAAAGAAATTTGGTTTTGCTGGTGTATCAGACTCTGTTACCATTTATTAATAATCAAATATCAATTAATGTAGTCTCTAAGACAAAAAATCTTTTTTAGAAAAAGTCACAATTGAATGATAAAAAGAATTGTTTATAAGGAAAATGTAACATCTTGAATCTTTTTTACCTAAATGTATCACCTCAAAATATATAAAATGGAAAGACTAAAGAATTATAAATAGAAACTGAGAAACTGATAGATCAGGTAAAAATCACTAAAGATACAGAAGATTAGGGCGCCTGGGTGGCTCAGTGGGTTAAGCCTCTGCCTTTGGCTCAGGTGATGATCCCAGCATCCTGGGATCAAGCCCCACATCAGGTTCTCTGCTCAGCAGGGGGCCTGCTTCTCTCTCTCTCTGCCTGCCTCTTTGCCTACTTGTGATTTCTCTCTGTCAAATAAATAAAATCTTAAAAAAAAAAAAAGATACAGAAGATTAGGACAACATAAAAAATAAGCTTGCAGATTCTTCTGCCCAATAACTAGAGAATGCAGATTATTTCAAATGAGGATAAAACAATCATGAATATTGCACAATATGAAATGATAAAAAAATTTCCAAAAAATACCAAACAATCCATGTTGTAAAAATCTTCAAAATTAGAAATCTTTAAGAAAAAGATGGTCCCAAAGTACTCTGTGTTTGAAAATGAAACTAAAAATCGCTTCTCGGCTTTTTGCTAAGATCAAGTGTAGTATCAAGTTAAAATGGAACTAAATAGCTTGTCGCTAAGAGAAGTTGCAAGTGGAAGTTGTGTAAGATTGATAAAGGAGTGACAATGAAAATAGTTTGGTGCTCAAACAGAACCAAGGGTGACATTTAACGTCTTTAGCGTATATACAAGAAAAATTGAAAATTAGGGTGCTAAGATGTTGGAAAAAGTACAACAGAAAAAACCACAGAAATTAATAACATAGAAAATAGAAACTAGAAAGAGAAAAAGGATCCCCAGAAGCCAAAAGCTGGGCTTTGAAAAGGTAGGGATATTTGACAAAAGGAGTAGAATGTTGCCAGTGAGCAGTGACTGGTAAATACAAGCTGGGATGACTGAGAGGAGAGTGGCCTGAACCATCATTTTAGTTCTCTGCATTTACACAGAGTAGTTCATTTTCACCAGCTCAAGTCCCTATCATTTAACCACTTAATAAAGTAGACACTCAGTCCATAAATGGTAACCCTTACAAATAATCATGAGTATATATTGTTGCCTGGTTTAATTGACTGCATAATATTTTTAAAAAACTACTTCATCTACTTGATAAACTGAAGTGCTTATGGGGCTTTGTTCCAGCCTAAAGGTATGTGCTATGCATTTATAAATACGTGATTAGGCAGTACTTAAAGCCAAATTTGCTAATGCTACGTTGCGGGTCCAGCACTGTAAGTACCAAAGCTTTTTCCTGCCATGTTTCCTATATCAATATTATTAAGAGGAGCAGTTCGACATTCAAACATAGTCTCCATACAAAAATATGTGATGGAAAACTGATATCTTGATAATCTTTCTTTCTATGTAAATCTTTCTTAACTAAAGGTGTTTTCATTTTCTTCATATTTAAAAATCTTAATAATTTCGTTTAAATCTTAGGTTAGCCCATAGTTTTCAATTTTGTGTTAAACACTCCTTCCTTCCTTCCTTCCTTCCTTCCTTCCTTCCTTCCTTCCTTCCTTCCTTCCTTTTGAGAGTTAGAGCAGAGAGAGGCAGAGGCAGAGGCAGAGGGAGAAGGAGAGCGAGAATTCCAAGCAGGCTCCATAGCCAGCAAGTAGCCCTAACAAGGGGCTCAATCCCACAACCCATGACCTGAGCTGAAACCAATTGGACGCTCAACCAACTGAACCACCCAGATGCCCCAAGCAAATATTTCTTATCTACTTTTCAGGTCAGTGATTCATTTCAATGTCCTTTTACAAGAATCCAGCTTTTGGGTAGAAAGCTGGGAAGAATGTTTTTGATGAGAGTTTTAAAAGTTGGTTAGCTTTTAGTATTTACAGATTGTATTCTTATAAGGAACATAAATTTCAATCTCTGTAAACTTTACTCCAATCAGAGTACTGTATTTTCTCAGACTAGGAAGACTTTGCTTTGTAGATGTAGTCACAGACTCTGTGTATGAAATTAAATTTTTAAATTGGGAAATTTTGAAATACTTCCTGTGAAATGACTGCATGACTGTATAAATCCCCAACACTTAACATTTTATCATATTGCTTTATCTTTTTATAATATAGTGACTAAAACATTAAGGATAAGTTGAAATCTTTGTTCCCCCAATTCAGTCCAATTCCTTTCCTTTTCCCCATAAATTTAATGTGTGCTCTTCCATTCAAATTTTATGGTTTTATATACATAAAGTATCAGAAAAAATATATAGTCTTATTTTTTGTTTTAAACCTTACTACAATGAATTCATCCTGCATAAATCATTTTGCAACTGTTTTTTAAAAACTGCATTTATATATGTATTTTTTTTAAAAGATTTTATTTATTGGGTTTCCTGGGTGGCTCAGTGGGTTGAGCCTCTGCCTTCGGCTTGGGTCATGATCTCGGGATCCTGGGATCGAGTCCTGCATCGGTCTCTCTGCTCGGCGGGGAGCCTGCTTTCTCCTCTCTCTCTCTCTCTCTTCCTGCCTCTCTGCCTACTCGTGATCTCTCTCTGTCAAATAAATAAATAAACTCTTAAAAAAAGAGTTTTTTAAAATAAACTCTTTTTTTAAAGAGTTTATTTATTTACTTGACGGAGAGAGACAGCAAGAGAAGGAATATAAGCAGGAGTGGGAGAGGGAGAAGCAGGCCTCCCACCTATCAGGGAGCCTGACTCGGGTCTCAATCCTAGGACCCTGGGATCACGACCTGAGCCTAAGGCAGATGCTTAACGACTGAGCCACCCAGGTGCCCAAGCATATGTATTTATATATGTTCATATATACATAAAATAAGTTCATTGCTTTTACTTGCTGTAACATTTTATCATGTAAATATACCATATTTTAGGTATATTTGGTGGCTCAGTGGGTTAAGCCTTTGCCTTCAGCTTGGGTTATGATCTCAGGGTCCTGGGATCAAGCCCCGCTTCAGGCTCTCTGCTCAGCAGGGAGCCTGCTTACCCCTCTCCCTCTGCCTGCCTGTCTGCCTACTTGTGACCTCTGTCTGTCAAATAAATAAATAAATAAATAAATAAATAAATAAATCTTAAAAAAAAAAACCCCACATTTTATTTATTCTCCAAATGGACATTTAAATTGGGCTAATACTTGCTTTTACAAACAAGTCTGAAACGAACATCCTTACATACAACCCCTTGTGCTTATGAGAGTTTCTCTAGAGTATGTATCTAGATATAGAAATGTTGACTTATGCAGAACGTTTATGTTAATATCTATGTCCTCTATTGACTTTTTGCCAAAGTATTCTACCAAATAGTTTAAAATTCAGTGGGCACTGTAAAAAGTATGTTAAAAAAATTGAAGTCTCTTTTTTCCTAACTTCTCTTATGCTCCTCCCTGGAAGCCACCACTTTCAATTTTTTAAAAAGTTGATTCTGGTATTTACTTCCATTAAATATAATATACCTATGCTGGCATTACTTGATTATTAATTGTAGATATCTATGGTCTTCCTGCTTTGGGACATAAAGACTTTAGCTCATTTATAGCTTTTCCTTCCTCCCTTCTACTCTTCTACACCTTTAACATTACAATTTTTCATTATGAAATGTCTATCTTGTGTGTGAATCTTTTGACAAATTCTAATCACTGCTGAGTCAGGTGTTAAAATGTGCTTTTATTTACTATCTTGTGCTTTCTCTTTCTTTTTCTGAAGTTGATAATTGTTTGATTTTTCATTTTCATTCATTAATTTTCTTTGAAAATTTGGCTGATGTCTTCCCATGGTTCCAAAATCTCCTTGAAATATATATCAATATCATCTTCATCAGGTCTAAACTTTAAGACAGTTTGTTTGTTCTATTTCCCCCCTTAGAAAATCAACACTGGACGACGTGTTGTTCTGCTGGTCCGAATAAGTTACTGTCTCTTTTTGATGTTTACTGTTGTCTTGGAACTTCCTGTTGTCACCATTTTTGGAATTCTCATTGCTTTCCTTTGTCTTCTTTCCGGATCTGGACAGAGAAAAGAGTGAAGGGTCTCACTACTCAGTATGAACTCTTTCACACCTTCCCCTATGCCTGATAACCTTTAAACAGGCACCTCACTGTATTTCTGGAGAACAAACACTTGATTCTCTACAGGGATTGGGATAGAGCAGTTGCCTGGCTTCCTTGAGGATGAGGACATGGCAGTCAAATGACTAACTCTACCATCTTACAAACAATCCCTATTATCAGTCCCTTCTCTGCATCACCATCTCCAGTTCCTGAGCCCTCACTTGAGCCCTCCTAGTGTTCTGAGGGCTAAGACAACTGGCCTCTTTCTGCTTTTCCCAGTACAGGCAAAGATGCACTTTTTGTTTGTTTGTTTGTTTGTTTCTTGTTTTCCTTGCTGCTGGAGGTAATTTTCAAATGGGGAAGCAGTGGGGAACATCTTCCTTTCTTCTGCTATGGTATCTTGCTTCTTCAGGAGACCCAGAAGTTAGACTTCAACATTTCCCATAACTACTGTGTCAGCAGTTGCTGGAACCAAATAAGGAAGTCAACTGACAGACACATCACTGAATTGTAATGAGATAACCTGGAAACAACAACAACAACAACAACAACAACAACAGAAAACTAGTTAAAATTCCTGCAATCAGGCACATAAAGACTTTATTGGGAAATTAAATGGAGTGTACAAAAATAAAGGAACGAGTAGTCCCTTTTAAAGATGGCAAAGATAAGGGCACCTGGGTGGCTCAGTAGTTTAAAGCCTCTGTTGTCAGCTCAGGTCATGATCTCAGGTCATGATCTCAGAATGGAGCCCCACATCTCTGCTCAGCAGGGAGCCTGCTTCTTCCTCTCTCTGCCTGCTTCTCTGCTTACTTGAGATCTCTGTCAAATAAATAAAATCTTCAAAAAAAAAAGTAAAGATGACAAAGATATTTCACATATCCATTACACTATCCTGGTATTATTTCTTTTTCCATTGATCCTTTGTAGTTCTTCTTTTATATACTTCTTATGGCACATACTATATTCTTCTATATGGGGGACTTATACTTACTACCTGTTCTTGTCATCCCTAGCCTGTAAATCCCTGGAAGGATCGAGCCTCTATTCATATTTACATCTCTTAAAGCATTTAGCATTTGGGCTTGCATATAAGTGGGTGCTCAATAAACACTTGTTAGATTGAATAATTCAAAACCTTTTGATGAGGTGCTTGTTTTTAACTGAGAAAACTGGGATTGGAAGCCTATGGGGTATGATAATAAAGGTATAATCAGTGGCAGGCCAGATGAACGAATTCTTCTATATTTGACTGAACAGTTTAAAATATTGAAAGTCTGGCTAGCTATGGTGTTTCTAACACAACGGTAAGTAACAGACAAATCTTCAAGAGTTCACCTTGGATACCTCATGTTAGAGAGGAGCCAAGGCCATATAGAGGCTAGCTGAAATTTCCTTATGAGTCAGGATTTTTTTGGTGTGTTTTTGAACCTTTACTTCTCCCTGGTCAGTGGAGACAGATATCCATGCCCGAAGAGACAGAGGTCAATGCAATATCTCTCTTCACCCTTCCATCACAGACACAGACTACTTCCTAAGATAAGTCTTGTTTGCTTTGATCCTTATTTAGCCCTATGCCGTCTGTTTCCTGGACTCAAATTCTTTGTTTAACATGGTTTAGAAATTTAATCTGGAAATCTCTTGCAACTTTTTCATTTGTAAGAGTTTTTATATATTTTGGATACTGTGTTGAAAATATATTTTCTCCTCTCTGTAACGTTCTTTTTTCACTCTTTTATGCTATCATTTGATGAGCATAAATTCTTCACTTCATAATTTTTTAAAAAGATTTTATTTATTTATTTGACAGAGAGATCACAAGTAGGCAGAGAGGCAGGCAGAGAGAGAGGGGGGAAGCAGGCTCCCCGCCGAGCAGAGAGCCCGATGTGGGGCTCAATCCCAGGATCCTGAGATCATGACCTGAGCTGAAGGCAGAGGCTTAACCCACTGAGCCACCCAGGCACCCCAAATTCTTCATTTTAATATATTAGAATTTTTAGACTTTACTTTCATAGTCACAGTTTTTGCATCTTCTTTTAAAAGACTATTTTTTTCTCTAAGGTCATAACTATGTCCTTTAACATTATTTTCTAAAATGTTTATCATTTTGTCTTTATATATGCTTCTCTAATCCTCCTGGAACTGATTTTCATGGATGGGGTGAAGTAGAGGCCCAGTGTCATTTTTGCAATTTTCTCAGGCCCATTTAATAAACAGCCCATTCCACCAATCCCTCATGTTACTTCTGTCATATATCAAGTGTTCATATATGAATAGATCTTTCTTGATTATCTATATGTTCTGAGTCACTGATCTACTTATTTATCTCTGTGCTGCTAACACACTATCTTAATTAGCATATCATAATAATGAGCCTTGGTATTTGTTACCAACTTGGATACCTACTAAATTAAGTTAGATGTTATTTCATTTTTTTCAGTATTTTTAGACAGTGTATATTAAACAATGCTCATTTAAAAATAATTTATTTTTTCAGTGAATTCTCTGTGGTCTAAAACTTTTTAAAGATAAATTCTTTGATCATATTGGTCTGTCTTGATCATATTGGTCTATTCATAAAGCCTATTTTTAAAAATATTTTTTCAGGGGCGCCTGGGTAGCTCAGTGGGTTAAAGCCTCTGCCTTCAACTTAGGTCATGATCCCAGGGTCCTGGGATCGAGCCCCACATCGCATTGGGCTCTCTGCTCAGCAGGGAGCCTGCTTCCTCGTCTCTCTCTCTGCCTGTCTCTCTTCCTGTTTGTAATCTCTGCCTCAAATAAATAAATAAAATCTTTAAATGTATATATATACATATATATATTTTCAGTGTTTTGTAGGTATTCACCTGTTTATCTCTGATATCACCTTTATTGTTATAACATTGGAAAATATTTTCAGTAATTTCCAAGTCTTTTAAAAATAGTATAGTTAATATCTGGTTATAACACATAATAGTATTATATGCATATCATAGAAAATAGAAAAATATAGAAAAGTATAATAAGGAAAATAAAAATTATTGATATTCCAGTTTCTCAGAGAGGATTATTTTGATTAATAATTTGGTATTTTTCTTTTAAGCATTTTCTTCTCTTCCTTCCTTTCTTTTTCTTCCTAAGTTCTTAACAGACTTAGGGTTTTGTAACAATTTTTGGTTTATAGCAAGATTGAGCTGAAGAGATTTCCCATATAGATCCCCTGCTCCTAAACACTGCAGAGCCTTTTTCACTATCAACAACCCCGCCAGAGTGGTCCATTTGTTAGAACTGAGTAGCCTGCATTGACACATCATTATCACCCAAAGTCCCTAGTCCATGTCAGGGTTTACTCTGAGTGTTGTGCATCCTATGGGTTTTGATAAACGCATTATGACATGCACCCACTATTACAGTATCATGCAGAATGATTTTCTTGGGCTCAAAATACTCTGCTTCATCCTTTTCCCCCAAAAACTCTTGGCAATCACTGATCTTTTCTTTTTTTTTTTTTTTTTTAGCCTTCACCATACTTTTGCCTTTTCCAGAATGTCATAAGCTTGGAATCCTATAGTATTTGGCCTTTTTAGATTGGCCTCTTTCACTCAGTAATAGTCATTTGAATTTCCTCCTTGCCTTTTCATGGCTTGATATCTTGTTTCTTTTTAGTGCTGAATAATAGTCCATTATTTAACCATTTACCTACTGAAGAGTATCTTAGTCGTTTCCAAATTTTGGCAATTATGAGGAAAGCTGTTATAAACATCTGTGTGCAGGTTTTTGTGTGGAAATGTTTTCAGCTCATTTGGGTTAGTACCAAGGAGCATAACTGCTTGTATGTTAGGACTATATTTAATTTTGTGGGGCATCTGGGTGGCTCATTCAGTTAGACGTCCAACTCTTGGTTTCTGTGCAGGTCATTAACTTGTGGTCAAGGGATCAAGCCCCACCTCAGGTTCTGTGCTGAGCACCGGGTCTGCTTCAGATTCTCTCTCCCTCCCTCTCTGCTCCTCCTTCCTCCCCTCAACACCCCCCACCTCTGCTTGCTCATGTACACATGCGTCTGTGCTCTTTCTCTCTCATTCTCTATAAAATAAATAAAAATAAAATCTAAGGAAAATAAAAGAATATATTTAATTTTGTAAGAAACTGCCAAACTGTCTTCTGAAGTGGCTGTACCACTTTGCATTCCCACCACATGTGAGAGTTCCCGCCACTTCCCCTTCTCTGCGTTTTGGTGTTGTCAAGTGTTTGGGGCTGGCCACTCTAACAGGTATGCGGTGGTATTTCATTCTTCTAATCAGGTATTTTTCAAAAATCATTCATCTTGGTTCTTAGGTTTCATTTCTCATTTTGTTAGTTTGCGTTATTTTCACCAAGTGGGCTTAATTTTGTCATTTCTTTTCAAAATAACTATTAGTGTTTTTCATTAGTGCATCTATTTTTCCTCTTAGATTATTATTCCTACTTCTTACTTTCCTATGACTCATACTTTGTTCTAGTTCTAAATTATTTGATTTTTTATCCTGGGAGCAGGGGACAGTTTGTTTCTGCCTCTAGTTAGGTTTTACCTTCAGTAAAATCATTTTGAAATCGCTTTCTTTTTGGTAACATTTCAATAATTTAGTTATTTAAAAATACTCCATAATTAAAGAATACTCCATAATTCTGTTCTAGATTTTTCTACTTCCCATAAGTATTTTCAGTTTTCATCTCACATTCTCTCTGATCTGCTCATCAGTGGGTCTAAAAAAAAAAAAAATTCCAAGTCTATATGTTAGCTTGCTGAGTAATCCCTATGAAAGAATGACATTAAAAAAAAAGAGATTTTGTGTTGTGTATAAAGTTGATATTTAGAATACCTTATTTATTTCATAACCCATTCAAAAAGGAAGACTCACAGATAGAGTTCTGACTTAATGGAAGAAGGCAAAGTTTTTATGTACTAGGTGAGCTGTGAGGTTATAGTTAGTGACTTAATTATTTTAAGTTTGGTGAGCAAATTCAACCCCTTCTGACGAATTTTGCTTACAACTTGAAGTGAAAAGTTCTCATTAGCAGATCTCAAAAATTTCAAGTCAACAGTCTTGGGACTTTTACTATTAAAATTAACTTGTGAATATTTTAGAATAATTCTTTGTCTTTGGTATATAGACATTTAGGTTTATATTGGTTTAGATTAAGTGCAGATTTATTTTGTAGTTACCATATGTAAATATTCTCTAACCTTCTCCCGTTCCTACCACTGCTTTGCATTTCCAAAAGCCCTTGTATTAGCAACTCCTTTTTTTCATATTTTGTATTAAATACAAATAAAATTGTGACCTATGGTTTCATTTATAATTTTAACCAAAGCTAATTTTTCATTTTTATATCTCAGATAACTAAATTAATTTCTTTTAGTTATACATTTGAATTAATGTAAATTGACCTAGGTTTTTATTTTCAGAGCTGGGTGTGGGGCATATTTTTATTCATCAGTTTATGGAGATGAAGTATTAATAAGAGGAACTTCTAAATTGTATTTTTTTCAGAAATGTTTTTCCATTAAAGGTTTTTTTCCTTCACTATGTTCATCTTGATGTATTTATTCTTATTAATTAAAATATAATTTTGTCCTCATCTTTTCTCAATGAGTCCAAATCACAGCTTTCCTATATTGCCACTTTAATCCCATCATCTCAAATCTGAAATGCCAAAATGTCTAGCTACTTTGCAAGTATGATATTATTGAATGTCCTATGTAAATGTGTAACTGCTTGAAAAAATGCCCTTCAGAATATCTTTGGTAAATAGAAAATGATTCCAATTTAAATGTCCTTTTGAAATCTATTCTGATTATCATTGTGTTATTGACTTTGTGACTTGCGATGAGGAATCAACAAAAATATAAAAGAGAAGGCAAATAAGTGGCTAGGAATAACAACTTATTCAAGAATATTCAAAGCATCTATTTGACTCATAGATTTAAGAGTGTACATATAGTAACACTATATTATAGAATATTTGGTGTGTTACAGATACTAAATAAGTTTTTAGTAAGTGAATGAATGAAATTCAGACTTTTCAAAGGAGGTATAAACAAGTACAGTTTGGGTTAAAACGTTTGGTTCTTTGCTGAAAAGCAAATGGTAGTATTCTTTGGACTAACAATATCCTCCACTTCAGCAACTTGGGAAATGAAAATTTACCCAACTGATTACACAGCATTTCAGGGAAGGGAGTCTTCTACCTTTCCTGTACTTCCCCTCTCTTCCTTTCCTCCACTTTTTTTCTTTATAAATTAGCAATCAATTTAATCCAGATTTACTATAAAAAAATCCAGAAAGAAAACTTCTCATTCCCTCCACTTACTTTCACCCATCTAACTCAGTAGAATTTTGGTATGCATTTTTTAGGTGGGTTTTTTTGGGAAAATATTCTCAGATGCAGATTTGTTTGTAAGATGTTTATCGAAGAATGTCCATGGAATCAATATCCATGGGGGAACAAGGGAAGTAAGAACGACAAGAGTGAGGGTTAAGCTGTGTGTAATGCAATTGTGACAATGGCTTCTGCCATTTTTGGGGTGGGGGCAGAGCTCTGGAACTAGTATGCCTGTCCAGAGTTGTTCAACTTTGCAGGGAGTGTTAGGCCTTTATACTCTTACATCTGGATTGGTCACTGGAGGTGGAGGGTTCCCAGGAAAAGGGCTAAGTCTTGGACAAAATGGCCTTCTTGAGCTGACTTAGGAGAAGTCTGGCAGAACCTACTTCATCATGATCAATTCTGGCCCACTGATCCCTGATCTCCCACCGTCAGGCTCTCTGTCTCTCCTAAGTCACAGCAGCATTACAGACAGCTCTCCCTTCCCCTCTTTCTCTCTCTCTCTTTCTCAGTAGTGTATATATAACTCACTGCTACAGAAGGCATTGTTTGATCCAGAACCTTAGGGATCTATGCTGTGATTTCACTTTGGGGACCTGGCATCAATGTCACATAATATCCTTTTCCATCACTGAGACCTTTAATACTGAAGTGTCTATGAGATCATATGGCCCAAGCTGAACATGCTGAAAGCTTCCCTCTTGATTTGGGTCTCACCCAAAATTTCATGCTACCTGGGAAGTGTGTCAGAGCAGTATTTCCAGGTATGTAATATGTTGCTTCTAGAATCCAAAGAGGAATATAAGGCATTACATTTCCTTCTCTATGCAGGGAGACACAAGATGCAATTACTTGTTTCTTGGTTTAGAAAGGATGTCATAGCTTATCCCAGACCACTTAACTCCTGTGTATTGCTTACATGGCATTTCCCTGAATTCTTATAGGGTTTAACTCCCATTCTCTATAAAGCATGTTATACCAAGACCTCTTATTTATATGCTACTTCTTGCTTTTCCAGTCTGATTAGTGTGGTACTATCAATATAGCAACCAGTACAATGTTTTACCAAATGAGCAGGTCAGGTCTCTTTCGGCTGTATTATGTCAGAGAGCAAAAGTATTAATCTGGTTCTGGTTAAAACTATAAATATATACACATTGCTACTTCTGATCTTTCCAATAGGGATAGAAAAATGATATGTTCCATCAGATCAATAATAATGTGTATACCAAGCACCAGCGGCCATGATCATCTGATCTAGCAGAGAGGTCACATTTGGGCAACAGTTGCATTTGGGATTACTTTCTAATTGAGGTTGCCTTATTCTACCATAATTCTCCAGGATGTGCCTTTTTGTTTGTTTGTTTGTTTTTGTTTTTGTAAGGTCCAGAGTGGCTAATTAAATGATGAGAACCAGCAGCCACATGCCCTTTATTCTTAAGAGGGGCACTGATCTCGGCTATTCCCCTTGTCCTCCATCCAGGGTTGATATACTTCTTTAAAAATTTATAATCTTGAGGGAAGGAAAGTTTCAGAGGCTGTTTCTGTATTACATAGATCTTATTCCACCGCCTAAGAAACCAATATGGGGGTTCTGCAGATTACCAAGTATGTCCATTATAATTATGCATTTAGGGACAGGAGAGGTGACCAGGGGCTGTGTCTGTGGACCCACTGTTAGAAGAAACTTGGCCAAGACTCCATTTATTATTTCATCCCCTTATGCTGGTTACTCTAACAGGGGAAACATGATGATGATTCAGTATCCACTTAAACCCTGAGTCCCACAGCCCTTGAAGAATTTTAGTATTTTCTTAGCTGAGTTATTGGATTAGGTCAGGTCCTTCTGGGGAGGGACTAAGGCACTTGTTAACCTATTACCAATAGCCCCGAATGTGAACAAGCAGATCCTTCGCTTTGTTGCCTAGTACAGGAACTGAAGGGTGTGAGTGTTTTGCAGTTTCAGTCTCCTATGTTCATATACAAAGGTATCCTATGTAAAAATGATTTTAGCTTTTTCATAGTTGCTCTTTGGTGAGAGTTCTACAACTTCCTTTTCTTTCTAGATGTGTCCCTTTTTGTCTTGAATCAGAAGAGTAGGTCCAGCACTGATGAAGGGATGTGAGTGGGTAACCTTGTCTTTATCTGATCTTAAAAACTTTATCTTTTCACTGTTGAGTATGATGCTAGCTTGTTACAGGTGGCCTTTATTATGTTAAGATACATTGCTTCTATAATTTGTCCAGAGTCTTTATCATGAAAGGATGTTGAGTTTTGTTAAATGCATTTTCAGTTTCTATTAAGATGATCTTATGATTTTTATCCTTCATTCTGTTAATGTTGTCTCTCACTTTTATTGATACTCTCATGTTGTACCATGCTTGCATCCCAGGGATAAATTCATCCTGATTATGATATATGGTTCTTTTAATGAGCTGTTGAATTCAGTTTGCAGGATACAAAAATCCTCAAAAGTGTTATTGGCCTGTGATTTTTTTTCTCTTGTAGTATCCTCATCTGGCTTTAGTATTAGGGTAATGCTGGCCTTGTAAAATTAGTTGAAAATGCTCCCTCCTCTTTTGTCGTTTGGAAGAGTTTCAGAAGGATTGGTAATAATTCTTCTTTAATGTTCAGTGGAATTCACTAGTGAAGGCATCTTTTCTTTGTTCTTAGCTGCCCCCAGTTATTTTATGTTGGTTGTCTCAGGGCTGGGAGTGAGGTGAGGAGGTAGTAGGTCTTTGAGGGCAGTGCCCTGAAAGCCTGAGGGTATCTTTCCTCTGAGAGAGAAATTGCAGGCTGAGGGAATCTCTCTCAAGCCTGAGCTGGATGGCTTGAGGGAGAACCTGACATAGATAAAGTAAAACTATTTCTCTTAGCTACTTCAAAGCAAAATTCTTAACTTTATGATCCCCTGGGGTGTTGCAAATTCTTAACTGGATTCTGGAGGTTTCATAAAGGTATTTTGGCTCAAGTATTGTTGTTGTCCCAGTGTCTCTGTTGGGGAGCAAGGGCTGGAATTTCCTATTCTACCATCTTGCTGGCATGACTCAAATGTCTACATCAGCTCTTCTTAACTTGGGGTGCTAGGATGGGTCAGGAATTGCTGGACTCCTTGAAAGAGTTTATGAAATTTTAGAGAAAAAGAAAAGTTCAGAGAAAAGAAAAATTTTTAGAGAAAAAGTGTAGTATACGCTCTCATCAGGTTCTCAATGACTCTCTGGAAAACGAAGAGGCCAAATGGTGTTTACAGGCCAGTAGTAGTGTTGACTGGGAACTTGATTCAGTATCTTTGTGTTTAAAAGCTTTTTCAGATTTATTTATTATGGTTGTTTTATCTGGGAGACTGATCTCCATTTTAATCATCATTTCCATGGGATGGGGGACAATCAGAGTTTTATTTTATTTCATTTTATTTTATTTTAAAGATTTTATTTATTTATTTGACAGACAGAAATCACAAGTAGGCAGAGAGGCAGGCAGAGAGAGAGAGGGAGGCAGGCTCCCTGCCGAGCAGAGAGTCCTATGCGGGGCTTGATCCCAGGAGCTCTATGCTGGGCTTGATCCCAGGAGCCTGGGATCATGACCTGAGCTGATTCGGGGCTCGATCCCAGAACCTGGGATCATGACCTGAGCCAAAGACAGAGGCTTTAACCCACTGAGCCACCCAGGCGCCCCACAATCAGAGTTTTAAATAACGAAGTCTTCAAAGACACCTCACTTGTAAGTTGAAGCCACCCACGGCTAGGATAAAGAATACCTGAGTTTAAGGATTTCGGTGGCTGATAAACATTTTTATTCTTTAGCTTGGATTATAATTTCTACAGCACTAGACCATGAATATTGACAAAGCACAGTACCATACAGAAGAGTACATAGCAAATTACACTTTTAATAATTATAAAACAAATTGAACTTGCTTAAATTTTCAAACAATCATCCTGAAAACTAGGCAGATTGTCTATAAGCAGAGGGTTTTTCCTCTGAATTCTAAAGCATCACTTTGGAACTATTCCATCCCTCCGTCCTAGCACTTCTCTGGCTACACCCTTACCCAAATAAGGAGAGATTGAAAGCTGTGTGGTGTACTAGCAGCTGCCCAGTCTAAATCCAGAAGAGAAAGACAGACATTTATAGTGGCTCCTCGATATGAACTGATTCAGAGAAAGGGGGTAAAATTTGTGGTCTCCAAACTTGCTGGGTTGCTGGTATAAATTCCACTAATACAGTTACTTCACAACTTTACTATAATTATTTCCACCAAAGAGAATGAAATGCATTATTTGTGGCCTCCGTTATATAAAATTTCATAGTGACATTAAAAAAAAAGCACAACCCTAGAATATGAGGCAAATATTTCAAGTAGTAATCATTTGTTTGGGTTTATTTTTGGGTATCTTCTGGCACGCGAATATTGTTTTAATCTTCTGTAAATAATTTTTACCTTGGAATTTACATCTCTTGGACTAAATGAGGTATATTTTTTATTCTTAAAATAATGCAATAGTTGAGAAACTTGTTGTATCAGCACAGTTGCAATTTATGTTCTTTCTCTCAAGAGTTGGATTACACCTTTGGTAATTTAGAATGCCAAATGGATAAAAAAGAAAGTGTTTTCAAATATTTCATTTGTATTAGTACTTTTTTGGAGAGGTAGAGCATATTAAAATCTCAACTCTCCTCACAGGTTTTTAAAGGAAAACAATTAGCTCTGCCAAGGAAAAAAATGATGTTTAGACGACAGTTATTAAGCAGAGAGGAGTAGAGTGACTTTTCCTCCGAAGATGTCAGAGGACTTTGGTAGCCTCAGGTATCATCATACCCTGTCAACTTGCAAAATGTCTAATGGCGGCAGAGAGGAGTTTCCCTAGAGGATATCCTTGATGAATTGGAAACCTGATCATAAAGGGATGGAGATTCTTATTCAAAACCACAAAAGACAGAATTGGAAGAAATAGGTCTATTGCGAAATAGAGCCCTCCATGAAGCACCTCCTTATGAGGGACTTAATTTCCATAGCTGAGTATTGCATTTCCATTGCTGGATTTTGAATATTATTTCCATAGCTGGGTATTGAATTTCCATAGCTGAGTATTGAATATTTTTAAAACGAGAAAGAGATTTTGGGTATGGGATAGGTTGAAGGCAAACTTTTAGAATTAAAGAGAAACTGAGCACTTTTGGAAACTTCCTTTCCAATTTTATGAGTTGATGGTAAGTATAGAATGAATCTCCTTCTACCCACTTTTTCTTGATTTGTTCTGTGCCTTGAACCACAAAGAAATCATTATATTATGATCTTTAACAGTATTTATTACTTGATTACAAGATTCATGCAATGTGGTGATTTGTTGTAAAGTTAATGGTTAATAATAAAGCTATTACTAATAAACCATGGAACTTTGGTAAGTATTTACTTTTTTTTTTTTTTTTAAAGATTTTATTTATTTATTTGACAGATAGAGATCACAAGTAGACAGAGAAGCAGGCAGAGAGAGAGGAGGAAGCAGGTTGTATCCCGGGGGGGCTGGATCCCAGGACCCGGGGATCATGACCTGAGCCCAAGGCAGAGGCTTCAACCCACTGAGCCACCCAGGCTCCCTGGGAAGTATTTACTTTGAAATGTAAACTGGAAAAGTTATCCCTATGTATCCTTTTCACACACTAGTATTAGCTGGGCTTCGTCAGTGGGAAAGAAAGGACTTAGAGAAAGAAACAAAATTTTTAATAACTCTGGTATATTTATGAAAATGCTTTCTAGCCCACCTAAGGAAACTGATCAAAATGTTGAGAGCCACTGGTCTGATTGATAGCCTTGTAAACTTGTGCACTGTGCTGGGGCCAACACCCCAGTAGAGAGAGCTAGGATTTCACAAGAAAGAGTGACCCAGAGAGCCCAAGCACCAATCCTGAATAATTTTGAAAGAAGACCTATTACCATTAAAAATCTTTTTCTTATCATACTCAGAGTTCTGTGACTATTTTTCTAATTTTAAATCTAAAATAAACATAGCTCTGTTGCCAATCTCTAAAATTCACTCTTCTTTGTAGTTCACATAATTGGATTAATGAGCTGATAGCATCATTTTGCAATGATGTCATAATTTCTGCTTTATTAGATTGTGCTTTCCAGAGGTCAGGTGCTATCTATATACAGTTAAATGTGTAGTAAGTCCACTTAGATGATGATGTTTTAATTTTTAGCCCTAATGGATCCCTTGCTTCATGTTGTTCACCTGTTTGTCATTACAACTTGGTGGAACTTGATTTCTATAGGTTTCTCATGAGTTGTCTAGCTAGAGATTTTGCTGAATACCTCTAATATTGGCAATTCCTCTAATTCTTTGTGTGGCTCATTACGCTATCTAATTAACCTCTGCATTAAAAAAATGTGCAGAAAAAACCTGAATGTCATTTCTCTTATTTTTGACTGCTTCCTTATGTACAATTAAATTTCATTATCTCATTGCTTTTTACTCCTTATTTTTTGGGAACAGGTGCATCTTCCCTTATGCTATTTAAATTTTTCATTTTTTATAAAACTTTGTCTTCTTAGTTTCATGCATGTCTTTCTGTTGTGGGAGTATCTTCTATGTGTGTAAGCTTTACCATTCAAAGATGCTGGAACCTCTGTCATGATTTATTTTTGTTGCTGTAAAGCTGACAGTATATACTACTGTGTTTGTCTAGAAATGTTAGTATTTGCCTGCAGTTTCACTGTTTTGACCCTGGGTGACCAAAATGCAAGGAGGAGTTGAAATTCTAAAACTTTCCCATTTTGATCATATTGGATGACAGAAATCATTCTATGTCAGAATAAAAATGGGAGAAAACTATGTACAAGAATCTGGAGAGAGTTTGCATGAAGAAATTTCAGAGCTTGAGCACTCTGGAAATAATTACATCAGAACAATATGTATAGTGAAAAGTATACTGGACTGGGAACTGGGAGACAAGAGTACTTGTTTATGTTCTTGAATAAAAAGAGAGAATCTAATTATAATTCTGGCTGCCCTCACTTTTTAACTGAATTACTTGAGCAAGTTATCTAACCTCCAAGCCTTAGTTTATAAATCTTAAAGTGAGATAATATCTATCTTATGGAACTCTTATGAGAAGAAAGAGGTAGGTTAGTTTTCTTTCTTACTTTTGTTTGCCATTTTTGACAGAAAACTTGTAAACATTGCTCTCTACTTAGCTTCAATGAGAAATGGTCTTTATGGTGTAGTCAGTTGGCTCAGTGGATTTCATTCTCCTCCCAATTCTTAGCCACATTCTGTGAATAAACAAAACTATGGGTTATTAATATCTATTTAGTCAGCAAATTACAGAGGGAAATGGGAATTCGAGCTAAAGGTTAGGAGGACTCAGCGTCTTAAGGATAGCCCTGAAAATTGACTTTCATCTTGGTCCATACCTCGGGGATGGACCTTGCTCTGTGAAATCTTGGTTCCTTGCTAAAGTGAAAGTCTATCTGCTTCTACAACCTTGCATGGGGTAAGCAGGGAGAGGAAAGAGAGTAAAAAGGGAGTGAGACACCAAAAGCAATCTAATGAAGCCAATAAACCTGACAGGAAGAATGAGGATTAGAAGAAATGGTAAATGCCCAGGATTGCTATCAGCATGGCAGAGCCAAGATATGGACAGTCTGGAGCTGGTAGTATTGGCTGTAGAAGGTTGTGTCACTCCTTCAGTGGATACTGGAGCGGGACCAACTCCGGGTAACCGTTATGAGAATTTCTGAAAGAAGACAGCCAATGAATTCAATGAGGTAAAGTGGTTGAAGGCCCTGAACTTCTTACCTCAAGCCAATGGAAATATTTACTTTTGCTGGAGGAAGGAAACGATTATTAGGGCAACACCCTCAATTCCGATGATCCCGCCCTCCAGTCTATACTGCTAAGACTGGTATGTTCATTGTGTGCACTGCTAATTTCTCACATATCTGGGATGTGTCAATTTCTTCCCAGTTCTATCCTTGCGAGTTGTTCACAGTAACTCTGTAGCTACTTACTTGCTGCCTACCTATTTCTAGAAATCATAAGATCTCAGACTATTGTAATATTAATAACTCCCTTCTGTGAGCAACTAGTAAAATAGGGCTGCTGGTTATTGTTGTTTGCTACCTTATACCCCAGAACTAAAATGTCCAAAAGGCCACTATTCATATAATCTACTGTTCAGCTCATTAATAAATGGGTACAGGGGCGCTTGGGTGGCTCAGTGGGTTAAAGCCTCTGCCTTCGGCTCAGGTCATGATCTCAGGGTCCTGGGATCAAGCCCCGCATCGGGCTCTCTGCTCAGCAGGGAGCCTGCTTCCTCCCCCCACCCCACCCCTGCCTGCCTCTCTGCCTACTTGTGATCTCTGTCTGTCAAATAAACAAATAGAATCTTTAAAATAAATAAATAAATAAATAAATAAATAAATAAATGGGTACAAACTGCGAAGTGCAACCAAGACATTGTTTTATTTTTCTCCCAATGCCTTGATGTCTCAGGCTACAGTCTTTTGTGATAACCTCTTGGTCCATAAAACTAATATGTCTTGGACCTGTGAAGTAGTAGATTTGCCTCTTGACTATCACATGATCCCTCTACTTTGGACTGCTATTCTTGGTCACTTCAGCCAGCCTCCCACCTTTAGAATTTTCCAGGCAAGAAGCAGGCACTTCTCTATAATTTCACATTTGCCCCCACTACTGGGGAAACAAATGTTCGATTCTCCCAAGGGTTCTTTTTCTCTCTGGTCTCTGCTGCTCAGCAAGCATCCAGGCAGGCAGAGAGACTAAGAATGCCCACCTCACCTCATACTTCCCTGTGGCTGACCTCAGTGTTCACAAGGGAGGAGGACACCTACACCCCAGAGAGCTGGGCAAAACACCAGTATCTGAGTTGTCAAAGGGAAGGGCTCTTACTGGGCTCAGCATGAAGCTAATGCTGGATCTCTTCTTTACCTAGTTTCTCTGGCAACGTGGGAAAAAAGGTTTATGTGATTGTAACTTAAATGAGTTGATTCTAATGACCTAGGGCTTCTGGAGTCTAGGGCTATTTTTCTTTGATCCTTGATTGAGTGTAGCATTGTGGAGAAGTGGAACTACCCGTGCACCCTAGGAACCACTGTAGTTCAGCTGTTGGAGCAAATCAGACTTTAGTTACCATTCTAAAACGAGGCTTAGTGTTAAACTGTGCATGGAAACAGCTGAATGTTGGAAATAGAAACAAGTAGGTGGAGCTCTGGAGGTTAGCAGGACAAGATAGACTTTAAGGAATGCATTTGAGATCCTTGTTTCTTATGTGTGTGTGTGTGTGTGTGTGTGAAGCAATGAAGAAGGCTAATTTCATAGACCATGTCAGCATTGCTCAAGATTTCCAGAAGTCACTTGAGAATGTAATATCTAGATGAATGTAATTCATGTGAGCAGTGGATTGGAAGCTTTAAGTCATTATTATTGGATATTAAAATAAATGTGATCATATGTTATTCCAAAATTCCAAAATTCCAAAAATTCCAAATTCAGTTGAATATATTGGTTACTCATCCAGCCATCCATGTCTGTAGCTTTACTAGGTGAAACACAGATGTACTAATGTGTGGGATAATTTATAAAATACAAAAATAAAATAAGTCAATTATAGTACAATATAGTGAGTGTGAAAATGGAGAGAAGTATCAGGTGTTTGGGAGCACATGAGAGAAACAGTTACTATAGTAGAAGGGAATGGCAGGTGATTTCCTAGATGAGCTAATTCTGGTGCTGAGCCTTAATGAGTGGGTGGAATTAAGTAGGTAAGATTATTTACAGATGTGGTGGTACCAACGGTATCAATCAAGCCCATGTGGGAAATCATTTATGTTAGGTATTTTTCATCTCAACTCTTTGGAACATGTTAAGAAATCAGAAAGTAAACAATGTCTCTAAGTAGCCAAAAGAGATGACGTGAGGTCCATGCACCAACAATGAAATCATCACTGCTGTGTAGAGGTTGCTTGTGATTTCTAGTGGAACAGGTCAGATTTTATAATAGTGTCGATAACTCTGAATTGTAAATTAGAGCCTTGGGATTAATTAATTCAATGGCTGCCTGGAGAGTAGATTAAGTCTTGGAAAATTTGTGCTTCCTAGGGAGAAAGAATTACAGAGACATGTTCCATTGTATTGGTGAAAGCTGTTGGACAGACTGTATCTGATAATGCGAGCAAGTCTGGAGACTTGATAATCTGGCCAGACTTCTAGTTCTTACTCAAGATAGGTGTCCTTTATACTGGGAATACTCTGCTTTCCTTGGGTCAGTCCACAAGACCCACAAGACGGGTGATGAAGGCACCGTGAGAAATGCTAGCCTTCTGGGATAGTTACTGCACTCAACTGTAAAAATGAAAACAAGTTCTTCCTTTCCCTGTACCAGGCTTTTGAATATATTACTGTAGCTCTACTCCGGAGGGCTGGTGACTTTTTTTTTACCCCTTGAGTCTGGGCTGTCCTGATGAACTGCTTTGCCAAGGAGATGTAACAAACATGATGCAAGCTAAGACTTGGAAGGTGCTTCCCCTATCGCTACTCTCAGAAGCCTGTGACTCCCACCCTATAAAATAGCCAGGCCGGCCTATAGATGGTAAGAGACACGTGGCCTAGATACTCCCTGGCACTCCAGTTTACAGTCAGCTACTTGTCAGGTGAGTGAGGCACCAGAATGCCCACTGACCACAGACACAGGAGTGAGTCCCAGGGAACTGCCCAGCTGAGCCTCTCTGACCTCAGCCCAAACCGCAAAGCCACAGAAATGTGAACTAAATAAATATTTGCTCTTTTTTTAAAAATTAGGATTTTGATTTGTTTATTTGTCAGAGGGAGAGAGAGAGAGTGCACGCACAAGCAGGGGGAGTGGAAAGAAGAGGGAGAAATAGACTCCCTACTGAGCAAGGAGCCCAATACGGGGCTTGATCCCAGGACCCTGGGATCATGAGCTGAGCTAAAGGCAGATGCTTAACTGACTGAGTCACCCAGGCATCCCAGTGAACATTTGTTCTTTAAGTCACTACATTGTGAAGCGGTTTATTTTATTTGCCTACTTCCTACATATAGGACAGTTTTTCCTCCTGGGTTCTTTCTTCCACCATGCCAGGGAGTAGTTCTCTCGCTGTATTTCTACAGTGTCTGTCTGCTTATCTGATCCTTGGTGTCCTGATTACTGAGCACAAAGTATTTCAAGAGTTATTTGTTGTGTTGGGTCCTACGCTAGGTGATGGGGATTCTGAAAGTTAATTACATGCACATGTTACCTTAGGTTATATGCAATGGATTCTGGGCTTCCTTCTGTTCACCTAATTAGATGAAAATGCTGAAAAGATGACCATTATTGAAAAAGAAAAATAAGTGGTTAACACCAAAGAAACAAAACAAGACACAAGCACGAGTGAGTGGTTTGTGTGGGACACTCCTGTCCACTTGTGCACTAGGAATTAGAACTTTGTGTTCATTTGTCTTAATATCCTAGAGCCTGGCAGAATACTGGGGAGAACTGGTGATAATTTTTCTTCTCTTTCCCACCACTTCTTTCTATTCTTATTCACGGACCCAAGTGCTTCAGTTAAGGTGTTTCCGCATCTGGATCCAAATGATTTTTTATTTCTCTCTAACACAGGAGATGACATGTTTTAGTAATGGTGCTGGGGAGGGTAGAGAAAAATCAAAGCCCAGACCACAGCAAACCAAACTCCAGAACTGTCTTTGGATTTGGGTAGATTTGGTTTGAATCCCAGCTCTGCCATTTCATGATAGTGAAATTAAGTCTCAGTTTAAAAAATATGTATAATGAGGGTTTATCATCTGTTTTATGGGATGTTGCGAGGACTAGAGATAAAGATTTGGGATCACACACTAAAGCCCTGGCAGGAAGGTTAAAGTGCCCCCAAGTGACATTTTAATAATCCCTCAGAATATGAAGAGCTACACATAGTTAAGATCAGTGGAGTTCAGCATTCTGAGCAATTACTGTTTACTACTTTCACAGGAGGAAGGGGGCAGTTTAAACAAATAGATAAGAGGCATTGTCTCAAGATTTCTACTAAACTGGGGAGGTATTTGCTACTTGGTTTTGGAGAGAAAATCAAAGATTTGGTTTTAAAGTCTAGGAGGTGCTAGAAATAAGAATACTTTGATCTGAAAATCATTAGGAATTATCTGGATACTGACAAGTAGTGCAAATGTTGTGAGAGAATTTCAGCAGCAGAGGATTCTGGATAAGAAATTCTCTGTTGTATTTTGCAATTAATGTATACATTTTTCTCTTTACTTTTATCATATTTTTATAAGAAGATGTTGAATTAAGAAAACAAGGATGAAAATGTCAGACTTTTTAAAAAAGATTTTATTTATTTGACAGAGAGATACAAGTAGGCAGAGAGGCAGGTGGAAAGAGAGGAGGAAACAGCTCCTCACTGAGCAGAGAACCCGACACAGAGCTCAATCCTAGGACCCTGAGATCATGACCTAGGTCAAAGGCAGAGGCTTAACCCACTGAGCCACCCAGGCACTCTGAAAATGTCAGACATTTTAGCAATAAAAATAGTTTTAACAAAATGATGAAATTATAGATTTTCCTACAACCACACAGGGCTAATGAATTAGAAACTAGAAGGATTATGATGTATGCTTTTTATTTTTTTGTGGGGAGGGAAGGCCAATGCTCTAAAGTGATTTTGTAAATGGCTAATTCCTCCCAAAACAGAGCCTCAGTTTCCAATGCCATTCCTGCTTGGATTCTCTCCCACTACTTAACATAGCAGACACAGAATTACTGTAAGATTTGCAATGAAACAGTGCCAGTTGTTTTAAAACGAAAACTTTGCTCCCTGGGGGAAATAAGTTGCTAGGTAAGAAGAATGAAATAAAAATCTTTGATACATGACATGAATCTTTTGAAAGAGACCATTTGAGGGTCTGAAATGATTGTCATGTGCTAGACTGATTCAAATCTACTATAGTGCAATTAGCTAAGATAATAAACCCCACATGATCTAACTTCTGCTTTGTTAGCCTAAGGTATTTTCTTGTAAATTCTTCTCTTCCTTAAGCTTACACTAAGTTAGATTTTTCAAGTTAAAATAGAATTACTCTAAAAATTCAGAGTGAATGGTGAATGGGAAGAAATTTAATCATAATGTTAGTATATATTTTATAATTCAAACATACAGAAACGTCTTGAAAGCAAACTTTCAAATGGTAAGTTTACAAGATCTAAATATTAAAGTTACTAATGGTAAGATTACAAGATCTAAATATTAAAGTTACTAATGGGACCTCTCTTGAACTTCAGCAAAGTAACAAAACATTATAAAATCTGGGACACGCTGACCTAAATTACTTGATGCCTTTTAGATATAACATATGTTGGCATTTCAAAGCATGTTAAGATAACATATAAAACATATATTCCATATTTGTTTGTATATATGGTGACTAGTGTTACTTTGATTTTATAGCTGGTGGAGGGAGCATGTGATACCTAGTTTGTCAAAGGTTTCAGTGAATTGGAGCTATAAAAGCACAAACCTTTAGAGCCGGAAGGAATTTAGTCACCTTGGAAATTACCAGTCCGTTGAATAAGAGGTATACCTATTGGCTCCAAAACAAAATCTTTGAGATATCCTTGGTTTGTAAGGGACTTGTAAGATTTCACGGATTAGCATCCTATTTTTTCGCTTCAGATTTTTTTCCCCTTAAATCTGTTATCACTACTTATGCTTTTAAAAACAATGTTCTAATCATTAGATTAAGGTTCTGCTCATGACCAAACTTGATCAAAGTGAGCCTAAGAAGACCCTTCCTTTGAGTTCATATGCACAGTTTAAACCAACACCCAATTTGACCAAACCTGTAAGGACATGAACTTCCAGGGTCTTCGCTGTTAAATTTCTGTAAATATCAGGACGTTCCTTTAGTAAGGACTCTGCTTGCATAGGGCGGCTCTGCAAATTCTCTAAGTCCATTAGAGGTTGGAATTTGTAAAAATGCAAAATTCTTCCGAAACCAGATACCGGTTTCTTTTTCTTTGTGGAGAAACTGGAGTCCTACTTACCTCCAGTGAAGTTCTCTAACACGATTCTCCCTCTAGAGGGAGACATAGTCCAGCTTTTACACCGATTGCCGCCCTCTCATCTTTTACTGTCTCTTCCTTTTTCTGCAGGACCGCAGTTTGCTCTTAGCAGCATCCGAGAACAGGCTGTTGGGAGAGACGGAGGGAGGCGACGTAACCGGGTTCTGCTATCCCATTTTACTGCTTCACTCACCCTGGAGTGTCGGGACCTATTTTCTCCCTGCGTGCTCCTTGCATTATACAAGGAGGCCCTCACTCGGTGCTCCCGGGACAGCCCGTATCGTTGGAATAAAGGGTCTGGGCGGAACAGGGGGTTCTGCCCTTTACGGTGACTTTCTAAAAGACACCACCGGTGTCTTTTGCCAGTGCAGCGCCTGGGGTGAGAGGCGGAGAGGAGGTTTGGATTACTAAACCCACTACTTTTTTTTCTTTTTTCTTTTTTTTTTTTTTTTCCTTCTGGTCATCCGGATTTCTTTCCTGGGCCCCCTCCTCCGCCCCTTCTCTCTTTTCCTCCCGCCTTTAGCGAAGTGAGACAGGCAACACCTGCTCGCTTGTGTTTGATTTTGGAACTCGCACCTTCTCGGTGGTGACGGTGGCAGCGTCTGGGGACAGGGGACAGCGGCGGATTTCCCTTCCTTCCAGCCCACGATGCCTAGGGGGCCAGCAGCTGGGCTGCGTGGGGCTCTGCCCGAAGCACTTCGAGGCGGGATCGAGGGGCTGCAGCTGGCTAGGGGTTGCTGCTAAGTGGACCGGGCGCCAAGTCTCCGAAAGGGCAGCAGCTGGGACCGAGGTGCTAAAAGCGGGAACAAGGGGCACCTGATCCGAGGAAGCTGACGTCTTGAGGGCGGAGGACGGCCGAGCGCAGAGCCTCCCCTCCTTGCTGCCCCGAACCTCCCCTGCGAGTCCTCCACGTTGGAGACCTGGGACCTGGGAGAGCCGGGGAACGGGAGAAGTACGTGGCAGAGACTGCTTTCCTGAAGGTGAATCGTTCCGTCCAGTTGCCTTTCCCCAGAGAGCCAAAGCGAGGGCGGGAGAGGGGGCCGGAGGATGTGTGTGTGTGCGTGACAGGGGGAGACGACGTGAGGCGAGAGGAAAAGTCTTGACTCGGCGTTCAAAGCAAACACATCAGATATGGAGTAAGGCAGGTAATTGCTGCAAGACCGCCTCGATTCTCGCAGTCGGGGGAGCCGAGCGCGCCCCGCGCCTCCGACGAGGACCGCGGGCGACCGCGGGCGCAGGCCAGGGCTGCGGGACTTCAGCTTTGCCTCGGTGAACACATCTTTTGATTACTTTGACACCGTGGAAGAGAAAGCGGGGAAAGAGAGCCGAGGCTCGGGCGCTCCGCCTTGCACCCGCTCTCAGGGGACTCCAGTTTGGATGTCAAGAGATTCCTGAACCCTTTTGCGATCGGAGGAGGAAACACGCGCGCGCACACACACGCGCGCTCAGGGCCCCACTCACACGCCCTCCACGAGCACACACCGCCGGACTTGGGTTCCCTATGCCCCAGAACGGCGACGGCGGATTGGCATCTCGGAAGCGATGCAAGCGCGATAAGGCTGGCGCCGGCCCGCGAAAGCTGCAGGACCATCGCTAGGTGTTGCCGCCACCAGGGAGCCGGGCTGCAGGTAGGTGCGAGCCGCGTCTCCCGCCCCGCGCCGGCGCTGGGGACCCCGCGGCAGCTGGAGGACCCGCGGCGCCGAAGCCCTCCCCTCCTCGGGGGTCGGGGGCGGTAGGGGGCCCGCCCCGGGAAGGCGCGAGGTGAGAGCAGGTGCTGGCCGGGAGCCCGGCTTCTCCCTCGCGGGCGGTCGGGGTAGGGGCGGGGGTAGAGGGACGCGGAGAGGGGATCAAGCACGCCGAGGAGGCTCCGGGAGCGGTGCCCTCCCTCCCCGCCCCATTTCTCCCAGCACAGCGAGCGACCCGGGCGAGGGTTGCAGTGGGTTTTCATTCCGTTCCCCAACCGACCCAATCCCGCTTGGTAACCATTTTGGACTCTTGATGAGTTGGGGGTCGCGTTCAAGAGAGGATCACTGGGATGTGTCAGGTCGCCTTTCTGGAATCCCCACTTTCTGTCCACTTCTGATTAGTTAATTCTCGGGCCTGTCTGCAGAGGGTGGGCGTTTCAGGGAGGCTGTTCATTTCCCCACCGCTAACTATGTTCATGAAGACTCATCACGGTAAGTTCCGGAGCCTCGTTTATTTAAAGATTTACTTCGATTTGGGAACGGACACCTCATGACGGAATGAAATAAAGCTTTAGGGAGGGATTCTCCAGGAGAGCTTTAGGAAAAGGATCATTTTACAAACAGCGTTTAGGAAACGGACAGCTTGGAGAAACGAATGGTGGTTGTTTTTGTTTGTTTTTGTTTTTTCTTTCTTTCCTAATATTTTCCTCCCAAATCTTGTTAAGGGTACACGGCTTTTCTGCCCCGCGGCTTTGGTGTCCCTTCTCCCCGTCTATTCCAAAAGGCCAGGTTCCTCCCAAGAGCTGTTTTCTTTAGGCTACTGATCTGCACTTGCCAGTGGGGAACATGTTATTTCCAGAAACGGCCTTTGCAAAGGAAAGTTTGCTCTCCGTCGCCGTATTTCTCCTAGAACTGCAGACTGAGCTATCTAGTCTCTACTTGAAAAGGAGGGGCTGTGGGAGCTTGCTGAGCCCCCGGGTAGACGCGACGCTTTCCTATTCAGTATTCCACTTCCTGACCGAGTGTTAACCGCCTCCAGCGTTTGGAATCAGATGTGTACTTCCTATAGTGGCTAGGGAGCCTCTCTTCCCCGTGACTTGGCTTGACTTTGGCTTGTGGCAATAAGACAGAAAAGAACAAGACTCTCCGTTTGGTGAGTGTTAAATCCCATCTTGGATTTTGCAAAAATCATTTTTGAAAAAAACAAACAACCCCTCCCTCCCATATACAGCCTTCGCTTGAAAAGTACCCCCATAGCAGTTAGTGCAGAAGGGTCCTTCCCTCAGGACAGGATGAATTCCAGTGATTATTGACTGGATGATAATTATCTGGTTCCTGTCTTCCCAACTAGATTGTTTGAGACATCAGTTATCAGACTGTTATCAATTAACACTTTAATACTGCTCTACTAGGCAATGTAACTTAAGACAAATGAGTAATTTAAGATTTCTGTGTAAAGGTACTAAATGGCAATAACTAGCAAAGGAGATTGGAAACACCTCTACAGCCCTTAAAAAAAAACAGCATAAAGATTATTTGTATTTATTCCAGCCTTTCCATGTTAGCACATGTATTCTTGGACTGGTGATTCTTTTACAGTTTCAAATTTGGTGCCCAGCATCCTTAAAAATGATCAGATGCGTTTTTCTCTTTTCCTACTTTATCTGTTCTGGATCTCATCCTGAGTCCATTGTTTGCATTTTGACCATTTTAGAGCCTTAAGTTTTAAAGCCACCAGTAGCCATTGAAGAGCTGATTTTATTCTTATTTTCTTAATTTTTGGTGAAAAAACTGGATTACAATATTTATAGGTATAATGCAATGAGAGCAGAGCTACTACCAACTGAATGCTTAGGCACAGTGACTCTTACGAGGAAGAACACAGTTTTAGTGAGTTGTTTTATTTACGTTAGGCATTTTTGGAGACTAAAATCTTGACTTGTTTCTTGCCCTTTAATAAACTTGTGTAGTTGAGAATATTTGAACTTACATATTTATACATAATGCTATGATGATGCCTCTTTAAGAAGAACCAAAAACCTTGATATTAAAGCCAACACCTATAATGCTACAAGTTGTGCCAAAGGGGAATCTAAGGTTTCTAACTATGTGTGATTTCTGAATCTGAAAAATGTTGGCCATTTTAACAATGATACATGGAAAATGAAGATTTATGGAAATGCCCATGGATCTGTGACCAAAAAGGTACATACTGCTTAGAGAATACAATATTTACTAACCACCAAGTTATAAAATGTGATGACACAGCTGTAAAAAGATCTGTTTTTAAACATGGCCACTTTTTTTTTTTTTAAATTTATAGGGATGAAACTTAGGGGGTAATAAAATATTTTATAAAAATTATTTTGTATATTATTAAAAAGTTTTAGTGGTCCTGGATCTAATCTCTTCAATATCTCATTTTAATGATGATCCTTTGACAAGACGTTTTTGAATATTGAAATGCTGAAAGTGCATTTTAGGGTTGATTTACCATAATTGCCAGTATGGATTAACCTGTACATGTAGGATAAGATGGGCCTTTGCAGTGTTTTCCAGGCATTATTGTGGGCTGTAGTAAAAGGTATTGTCAGATTCTGCCGAAGTTCAGCTGCGACTGCAAACTGATGACCATTTGCCTGTCTGATGTATGTCCCAAACTAGGAGTGTTCCAGAGTGTCATCAGCTACTTCTAATAGATTTGAGAAGATGAAACAACAGAGTGCGAACAGTTCAGTACCCCTGCTTTGACTTCTCCAGTATTTTATTAGGGATGCCTCATTAAGTCGTATTATTCTGCAGCTGTTTTGTTCATTGAAGATTCAAGTAAAAATAAAGAACTTGACTGTGCAATGCAGTTTTGTTTTCTTGGTGAAAAACCCTAAGTTGAAGTAAAATGAGCATCTAACATCGTCCCTTCTGATCTGTACCTGACATCTACAAATGCAATTTATCAACCTGTCCTTAGTAATGCCCCATCAAAACAAAGAGCAGACATGCATTCCTACAGACTGCTGCTAGATAGGGAGGCCAAACTAGCTAAATCAGCTTCATATCTGGTCTCCATACTTCCACAGTATTTGACGTGATTTATCTTGCTTACAACACATTGATCTTTTTTTTTTAATGCTATATAATATGGTGTATTTGCCATTTTGTTCAAAATTCTTTGGTTAACTTTATTTTGAACTACTTGAAGCATATTGAATTAGAGCACTGGAAGAACAGGAATAATTTCATAAGGAAGTTACCGTAAGTCTTTTTAGAGAGAAGTTTTACTTTAGATTTGAAGCATAGTCTGAAACAAGGGAGATGGAACAGTGGGCCCAGCAAACAGAATTAGAAGTTCATTTTTATTTTTTAGCTGTCATTGACCACTGCTTTATTTAGTCATTTTTAAGAAGTCTGATTTATTCATTTGGCACGTGATTCAGGTGTCCTTGCCAGTGAACTATAACAAGTCTTGTTTTCTACTTATTTTCAACAGAAATTTAATAGGTATGGTTGGACCTGTTGGAATGTGAAGAAAAGTAGTATTTAAATCTAAATTTCTGTGTTATTGGGGCGCCTGGGTGGCTCAGTGAGTTAAGCCGCTGCCTTCGGCTCAGGTCATGATCTCAGGGTCCTGGGATTGAGCCCCGTATCGGGCTGTCTGCTCGGCAGGGAGCCTGCTCTTCTCTCTCTCTCTCTCTCTCTCTCTCTGCCTGCCTCTCTGTCTACTTGTGATCTCTCTCTGTCAAATAAATAAAATCTTTAAAAAAAATAAATTTCTGTGTAATCTACCTAATCTTTATCTCTCTCTATATGTATCCATATGCATTAGTATGTATGCTTTCAATGGCACCCATGTAAAATATTGGTTTTATGTTAAAGAAGAAAGAATGACTTTCAAAACCGTCTACATTTTTCACCTTTTTACATGATTTACTTACAGTGCAACTGTACCTATGGTTTAACATATGGCTTATGATTGAGTTTTACTGTTTAAACCACTGTTGCATGTAGTGTATTTTTCTCTTTAGTTTTTCTTCTGTAGATACTTTTATTTGTTAGGGGACGAATGCAAAAAAAAAAAAATTCAACTTTATCTTTCATGTAGAGGTGCTTGGGATGTGTTTATTGACCCTATGACTTGGAATTTTAACACATTTAAAACTCTGAATATATTTGTATGCCATCTTTATTAGATATGCCTGTCCACAGTTAAAACAAACCGTGCACTACATTAGAGCATACTACTCCAGTTTACAAATGGTATCTATAAATTTCCTAGAAACCTCTTGATATATTTGAAATTTGTTAGATTTCCAAAACCCACCCACTTCCAAGGTGTATACCACATGTATATGTTGGAGCTCATCCTGCGCTGTGATGATAGGGAAGCAAGTCACTGGAATCAGTGAAATTCTCACCTATTTAGGCAATTGATTGATATTGCCATTGGAAACTAGAAGACCTTCAGGTAACTTCTGGATTCAGGTGAAAACAATATATAAGTTACAAGGAGAATATTCCATTTTGTTCACAGTGATCCATATGGGGTATGAGACATAACTAAGGATTCAGAATTATGCTTCTATTAGATGAAGTCCTTTTAATCACTTCAGTTTCCCAAATTATTCCACAGGAGCTGTAATTGTCTTACGATTTCCCCTGAATGGCGGTTAGCAAAGGTACATCCCCCTTTCCTTTAGCCATAGCACAAACATACTCATTTAATTCAACTTATATTGTTTTATACAGTAAATTTTTGAAATTCTTGAGAGTGGTTGGTTATTGTGATAATGTTGCATTCTTAGCAGTTATGGCGCTGGGCTGAATTTAGTACGTTGACAAAATGGGGACAAGCAGACAAACAAGTCTCCTTTGCTCTTTTATCTTCGTGTGTTATGTATAACTAACTCTTTACAGAAAGCTTGGAGAGTGCACAGTAGCTTTTAATGAATGCAAGGTTAGTTTCACTAAATATTTTTGTTTCTTTTTCTTTCTTCTTCTTCTTCTTCTTCTTTTTTTTTTTTTTTGCTATGAAGTAGTCCCTTATAATTGCATGCATGTGAATGGGCAACTGTGTTGACCTTTAAAGGTCATGCAAAAATTTTAAAGCTTTCAATTTACAGAGTTAATTGCCCATGGCCTCCTGTTGCTGCATATGGAGCTTTCTGCTGAGTTTAATAATACAGCATAACACTGGTTTTCTGTGGTGGATTATGCAGCTTCTATAAGGAAATTATGAAAGTATTGGTAGTACGCACTATGACAGAAGATTTTTGGAAAAGCGTATTTGTGCTTTGCAATTAAAGTTTTCAAGTCTGAATGGCCTGGGCCACAAGGAGACAAAAAACCCTGATCCTTCAGATTTATTAACTATATGTACGAAACTATGCCATGGTTTTATTTGGTTTTTGGGTCCGTTTATCTCATTCACATCCTTCTTAGATACTCCATTGAGAATTGTATTTAAATATTGGAGGACCTTAATATGCTTGCTCTCTGATGAAAAGACTAGGTGAGGAAAATCAGGCTGGATTATTTGTCCCAGTCTTTTCCCTATCTTCGTAGTCTTTGTCCTGAAGGAGTAAGCAAAAGCAGGCAACTGGAAAAGGGGTATGCAGTCATAAGAAACTTAGTAACAAAAGTTCAACCTAGTAATAAAACACAGAGACTTTTGTTAGAATATATGCTCCCAGAGGGCAGACCTTCTGTAGCTCTAATTTGGTCTACTGGAACAATGGAGGTTTATATACTGATGGAGTGAATTTGTGACTACCCAGATAAATCAAGAATTCAGACACAGCCAATTCAGACCATAGGAGGAAAACAACCTGTCCACTCACGTTTCTTATTTGCATTAGTTTATGGGCAGTTCCAAATGTATTTGAGGTGGAAGAAACAGGTTAATGTGACCATTTCCTTCTTAGTTTCGTTCTATCTTGTTATAGGGGAGTAGCACACTCCCATTTGTTGGGGCTGGCAAGTGCAGCAAATTCCTCTTCAGACTGGCCATCAGACATGAGTAACAGGGACCTGGTCCTGCTTTGATTTGTGTTTTCTACAGAAAGTCGAGTTGAATTGAGTGAAACTGCTCTAACTGTAGTTCTTTTATGGTATATAATGAGAATGGAGGTGGATGATTCACCTTTCAGTCAGGCAATCCAAAGGCCAACAGGAGAATGCAAGGGCGTTGCAATCTTGTACTTCATAAAACGGGCCCCATTTGGGGCAGCTTTAAGTTCGAGGAAAATTTCTAACGATTTTTTTTTTTTTTTTTTAGCTTTAGTTCTTGAAATGTTCTATCACAGTAGTTTCCTGCTAAGATACATGTATTTAGGTTTATTGCAAACTCCTTTTAGATTGATTGTTGGTATGTTTATAAATATACCAGAATTGGGTCAAAATTTAGATTTTGTTATTTGAAGATACCTTTGCTCATCGTATCATTTGTTGAGTGTTTAAAATTCATTGGCTTGCCTTTTGGTTAGTGGGTATGTTTTGAAAACGACTATTGTAAAACCAATGTAAGGCAGTGATGAGAGCTCTGGAGATGCTTCTGTAGCTCTACAAAATAAATGACCTGTAGCCACAAGAACATCACTTCATTTCTCTGTGACTCAGTTTCTTGGCAATGTATTTTTTCAGTCAAGTTTGCAAGACAATTAAAAATGTAATTCCCATCCCACGTGTCCAGAATTACCAAGCATCATGGTGTGGGAGATATAATAGTACTGCAGGACATACCTTTTAGTTAGGAAGTCAGACATTTAGCACATGGTTCCTGGAACACTGGTAAGTGTTCCATAAATGCTTTTCAGTAAATGGTCTGTGACAGGTGTTCAGCTTTATCAGATTGGGATGATGGGGTGCCTTCAGCTCAGGTCATAATCTCAGGGTCCTGGTGAGGGCCACCCACCCCATTGGGCTCCCTGCTCAGCGAGGAGCCTGCTTCTCCCTCTCCCTCTGCCCTTCCCCCTGCATGTGTGCTCTCTCTCTCTCTGCCAAATAAATAAATAAAATCTTAAAAAAAAATTGGGATGATGATGATTATGGTAATGACCAAAGACTCTAGATGTGGGTACATAGGATTGAATCAGATGAAATCTCATAATACAGTGTAGCCATTTTGCCTAGTTTACATGATGCTGTTTTGCTGCAAAGCAAGTTGTGATAGGCCATGAGTCTTAGGCTTGTTAGGATTACAGGTCTTCTCTCTGCTGCCAGTTTTCACAGTCACTGAAATAATACCTTTTTTTAATGAACCCAAATAAATCTAGGCTAGCAAATGAATAATCTTTGTATACTTGTTGGTAGTTTTTGTTTTGTTTTGTTTTGTTTTAAAGATTTTATTTATTTATTTGACAGAGATCACAAGTAGGCAGAGAGGCAGGCAGAGAGAGAGAGAGAGAGAGAGAGAGAGGAGCAGGCTCCCCGCCGAGCAGAGAGCCCAATGGTGGGCTTGATTCCAGGACCCTGAGATCATGACCTGAGCTGAAGGCAGAGGCTTAACCCACTGAGCCACCCAGGTGCCCCTGTTGGTAGGTTTTTTTTTTTTTAAAGATTTTATTTATTTATTTGTCAGAGAGGGGACTTGATCCCAGGATGCTGGGATCATGTCCAGAGCTGAAGGCTGACACTTAACTGACTGAGCCACCCAGACGTCCCTACTTGTTGGTAATTAAAGACATGCATTCAAAATCTGTGTATGAATTTTTGAGAATTTATAATTCTGGGAAAGTTCCTTCATTCAGTAAGTATTGAGTGCGCTCTAGGTGCTTGGGGGGTATGTTGGTAAAGAATAAAGACAAAGGTACTTGCCCTCATAGAATTTACCATTACAGTATATTCAGGTTGTTTTTTTTTTTTTAAAGACTTCATCCATTTATTTGACAGACAGAGATCACAAGTAGGCACAGAGGCAGGCAGAGAGAGAGGAGGAAGCAGGCCCCCTGCTGAGCAGAGAGTCTGACGCAGGGCTCGATCCCAGAACCCTGGGATCATGACCTGGGCCGAAGGCAGAGGCTTTAACCCACTGAGCCACCCAGGCGCCCCAGTATATTCAGGTTTTGAAATGAATGTGGAGGAATGATTCAACAACGTATTTTACTGTGTCTGCTCTTTCTATTAATTCTTACTTATAACTGTGAAATGACCGTTCTGAAAAGAAATAGATAAAATAGTTAAAATGTTAGAATCAGAATGAATTGTGTAGAAAAATATGTATTTTTTTAAGGGGCATTTATTTAAGGTGAGGTACTAAGTAATGTGATGCATTCATTACATCCAGCTCACAAGGTCTATGATCAAACTGAGGATGGTATAAACTATAGCTCCTTTTCCTGAATGACAAATGAAAGAATAAATGCAGGTAGATTGAATGACTTGAGATCGATAAAGGGTCGAAATTCAAAAACCTAGAGGGGTCAGGCTGGGAATGTGAATGAGTGAAGCAGACCAAATGGAAGATAACAAATGACAATGGACACTCAGCCTCAGCTACAGTGTTGGGGAGACTGTTGGGAGTGGTGGAGATTGTGGTCAGCATCTCAGTGGGACAGCTGAGCCTTGGCTTCATTTGTTGCCATGCTGGAATGTGGGTCTGGTGTTACCAGATTTTCTGATTTGTAGAAGAGAATTAGATATACAGATATTTTTTAAATGTGAAAGTTCCAGATTTATAAATGAAGTGAATGAATTCAAATTTGAAATACTGTGTGGGCTAACAGGCGTATCTGTAGGTCATATGCAGGAGAAGGGGTGTGAAGGTGCTGCTGTTGATGGATGTGTGAGGACAGCTAGTTAAGGAGATGATCGTGTGCTGGCCCTACTGTCATTTCTACCCATAATCCTCTAACCCCACCTGCATTTGGAACCAGGGTCGTTCCCAGTTAAGGGCTCAGCAGGAGGAGCTGAATGATAATGAAGGGTGGTTCATTCTCACCCTGTGTTTAGTTTGCTTTCTTCTTTTTGACTCAGCATACCAGTGATGCTGAGCTCACCTTGAAGTTGGTAGCGTCTTGAAGGGCTTAAGGGATGTGCTGAGAATGCACAAGTTTAAATTGATGTCAAATATTTGGAACAGGCTCTATAATTCTGTAATGCCTTATTTTAGGTCAGTGCTTGTTAAACTTGTACTGCACACAAATCATCTGGGGTGGGGGCTGAGATTCTGCCTTTCTAACAAGCTCCTAGGTGAAGCTGTTGGTATTGGCCCATGGACTACAGTTAGCATTGCAAGGTTTTAGAGCGCTCTTCACCACTGAATTTTATTCCATGCATGTAGCCAGGTGGGAGGCCTCCCACTCTTACTCTCTGACAGGTTTCTCCCTGTAGTGAGCAGCCTAAACCTGGCCACTGACTCAGAACACTTGCCTCAAAGGTTTTCTAATCTGAGCTTGGAATTTATAAGTGTTTGCTTTATTTACTAGCCTTCTATTTAGAGACTATATTTTACCCCAAAGAATAAATCAGAAATTGTCTGTTTTTCAAATACTAAGGCAAGTTTGGCTTACTTCCTATAGTTTAAAGAAGTAAGTGTATTTCTCAACTATAGTGTTGTATTATACATGGATGTATTCTAGCGTACAAGGTCAGTTTTAGCCCTCCAAATCATTTCTGGAATTTCAACAGCAATTACTTCCTCTTAGGGCTTGAATGTCAAAATTTTGGCCACAATGTCTAGATTTTTGTTCTATTTGAGTAGTTTTTATGAATAGATGAGAAGATGGACTTAAAAGTGATGGTTTTGTGTATTGATGGAGTGTATACCACTTTTTTTTTTTTTTTAAGATTTTATTTATTTCTTTGACAGAGACAGATCACAAGTAGGCAGAGAGGCAGGCAGAGAGAGAGGGGGAAGCAGGCTCCCTGCTGAGCAGAAAGCCCCATGCGGGGCTCGATCCCAGTACCCGGAGATCATGACCTGAGTGGAAGGCAGAGGCTTTTAACCCACTGAGCCACCCAGGCGCCTCTGGAGCATACCACTTTTAAGTGAATCTCTTTTTTGTTTTTGCTCTGCTGATCCTATATACTTTCCAAAAGTAGTCTCTTTACGATTGAAGATATAGTAACTTATTATTTAGGGACTTTGACTTTAGATTTTTTTTTTTCCCCTAAACTGATATTACTAATGCCAGAGGTGTTCTAGCTCATTCTACCAGCTATTCTACTGAGGTCTGACCCGGGACATGTCACAAGTTCAGTTCACTGGGCAGAATATTTGGTTGTCAGTTCTTTTTCCCCCTTCAAGATTTATTTATTTATTTATTTATTTATTTAGAGAACACATGAGTCGGGGGAGGGGCAGAGGATGAGAAATCCTCAAGCTTACTTGCTGTTGAGCGGGGAGTCTGATGTGAGGACCCTGAAATGGAAATCAACATGGGTGGAAATCAAGAATTGGCCACTTAACCCACAAAGCTACCCTTGTTGTCAGTTATAGCAATGTCCTGGAAATTCTTAAATTTTCTTAAGCTGATATATTAATTATAAACTGAGATTAAATTTAAATATGTGAGTCTGAGGGAAAGAAGCAATTCATTTTCTTGCAAGTTGTCTGATAAATATAGTTTGCAGTAGTAATGCTATTATTTCATACTCAATTTCTCTTATGTGCTTAGAAGTTTCTATCGTATAGAATACCTTTGCTTATAGTGGAGTCATGATATGAATTTTACTGAGTCCCTTAGACTGTAAGCTCTGTGAGGCAGAACCATGTGTGTCATGTTTCTGTTGATTCCCAGCACTTAGTATAATCTCTAGTACATAATAGGTACTTAATTAACATTCAATAGGAAGATGATTAATAGTTCATATTGATAGAATGTCTTTTTGTATGTTTCTTCAGTGTGCGAGGAAATACTCTGTGAAGAATTGCCATTTATTCTAATTGAGTGTGTGTGTGTGAAAAAGAGATTGGCCATTTTTTTTGACCTACGCTTTCTATCTCTAACCTGAAAGATACTTTAGTACTAAAAAATACCTGCATTTTAGGCAAATCATAAAGGACAAAAACATGTTGACAGATATTTCCATTCTTTCCACAATTTATTGTAACCTGGAGGTTTAGAGGCTATGTATGCTTGTGATTCCACTGTTGTATAAATTAAAAAATATTTGTCAATGTCAAATTCAAGTGTTAATCACATATGGAGTATATTTTGATTGCTCTTGTCAGTGACTTGACTCCTCATTCATTAGGGAATTTAAAGCTGTTTATTCTTATCTACATAATTACCATTTTCATAATTTATCTTGAACTAGATTTGCTTTTATCACCTTCAGGAACTCTATTGACTATGATACCATTGTTCTTGGCTTCAATGATATTGAAAACTTTTAGTATTCTAATTTTAAATACAATTTAGTATGAATAGTATACATTCAAGGATTTATTGATTTTTTTTCACTTTAATCCTTCTATGTTAAGTAAAACTTTCAAACGCTTGCTGCCATGGAAGTTTTCATAACATTAAAGTGCTTTCACTATATTTAATTATTAAGGAAACCTATGTAGATTACAAAACCAAAAAAGCTGACTTATTAGATTATTAAAAACTTTAATTTGAATTTTTTACATTGCTTCTATTTTAAAAGATTGCACTACATTTTATGTATCAGTATATACATACATACATACACACAAACTATATACTTAAAAAGTTTCTCAGAGCCCTTGAATATGATGTCTTTACTCTTTCAAGTGTTTTTGGAACTCTTCAAGGAGTCAAAGACAGGCTTTAAATCAAATGGATCTGGTTTTTCCCTGTATTGTCTCCAAACATTCATGCTTGTGTAATAGCGGACAACCTTTAGGTTAATGGAGTGAAGGTTCCTGTGGAACTTACTGAAAAAGAGATCTATCCCTTATCCCTGCCTCAATCCCAAATATGAGATTAATGAAAAACTTAGGTCTGGTGTAGTGCTGAAAGATTTTCAAAATCAACAAGTAGAATTAAAATCAAGCTTGTTGGTGAATTTTACCTTGGAGCAAAGTCCATGTTAACAGTCAACCCTTGCACCTTGAGGGTTTGAACTGTGTGGGTCCACTTATATGTGTGAGGATTTTTTTTTTTCTGTTTTTGATAAATAGAGTGCTATAAGTGCTTTTCCTTGTGATTTTCTTAACATTTTTTCTCTAGCTTACTTAATTGTAGGAATACAGTATGTAATACATATAACATAGGAAATATGTGCTAGTTGACTGTTGATGTTACAGGTAAGACTTTTGGTCAATAGCAGTTAAGTTTTGGGGGGAATCAAAAGTTATATACAGATTTTCAGCTGTGCTGGGGGTTGGTGCCCCAACTCCCATGTTGTTCAAGGCTAGTGGTACTTCTAGGAAGAGTGGGTGAGCTATGGTTTTCCTTGCCTTGTATCTTTTTTTTTTTTAGAAATGAATGTTTAGATTTTTTTTTAAAGATTTTATTTATTTATTTGACAGACAGAGATCACAAGTAGGCAGAGAGGCAGGTAGAGAGAGAGGAGGAAGCAGGCTCCCCGCTGAGCAGAGAGCCCAATGCGGGGCTTGATCCCAGGACCCTGGAATCACGACCTGAGCCAAAGGCAGAGGCTTTAACCCACTGAGCCACCCAGGTGCCCCCCCTTGCCTTGTATCTTTTCCTAGCAGCTGATTACACACAACTTTGAGGTGGATTTAGGAGCTCATGGTTAACGTTTCACTTTATATTGTGACATCTGCTTCCAGTTCACAAGGTAGAGAGTATGGCAGAGTGGAGTGAAATGAAAAATGCAGATTGAATAACGGGCAGTCAGAGATCGAGAAGGTGGCAAAGTTAACATTTTGTGGGACATAAAGTGGAAGAGGAATTAGGTAAGGAGCCAGATGGAGTGAAAGGGAGAAAATAGAGGTCAGAAGGGAAGTTTATTCTAGTTAGACTTTTTATACAAATAAAAGAAAATCCTTAACCTTGGGGAGAGGTAAGAAGTTAGACAAAGAATGAATAAATCCATCATAATTCTTGGGTAACAAAGAGGTAAAATGGCAATGAACTGAAGTAAGACTGTAGGGGAGAGAAAAATGCATTGTGCCAAACCAGATTTTCTCTTCAGTCTTGCAAAGACTCTATCAGGAATATGACATTTCTGTTAAGGCTTTTTACCAAATTAAAAGTCTGAAAGAATGGGTCTAGTTCTGGCTCTCCCACCAGATAGTTGTTAATTCTAAAAAAAAGTTGTTGAATATTTTTGTCATTGGTTTTCCTATTGGTAAATGAGATGATTAGGTTTAATGATTGCTTAAGTCCCTCCAAGCTCTGTAGATCAATGATGACCATAGATCATCCTTCTCAACTTCAATTCTGTCACAAGAATATGTCTTGGATGCTGTCCTATCTGCTGCTTTGCTACACTGGAATTCTTGAAGTCAAAGACTGTGTCTTGCTCTTCACCTTGTACTATCCAAATCTAACCTAGGACATACTCAGGCACTTAAAAAGTGTTTTATTAATTCATACTTAATTTTTATTATAAAATTCTAAATTATTTTCATCTTTTTCTATAATAAATGATAAAGTTCCAGAGGCATAAATGATTACATTTGCATATTAATGTAGTATTGCTTACAAAACTCTTTCATGTATGTGATTTCATTTGATTTTGTAAAATGGCTATGAGTTAGGAATGAGTGCTCTATCCTCAGTCGTAGGTGAGAAAACTGATAATGGTAAAAATCATATATCTAGTGGGTGCCAAGAGTCTGGATTGAATTCAAGGCTTAGCTGTTGGGAGACAGTTTTCCATGGTTGTCTCAAGACACTAACTGCCCATACTACATTTTTAAGGATGTTTAAAAAGTGAATAGCCTTGAAAGATAATGTCTCCTTCTGAATCACCAGGCATATTTTCTCACTGTCCAGCATAATAAAAATGATGTTTCTCTCCAGAAAAGTGCAGATCTCCACATAGTCCATTATAAAATATTTGGGTTCCTTAAGTTCATGCTTCCACAAATCAGTTCCTTAAGTTCATGCTTCCATGCAATATCCACATGGGCTGCTTTGCATCCCATCTGTGGAACTTGTGGGTGAAGGAAGCTAATTTAAATGTGATGTTCATGCTGCTTACTGTGCAGTGAGAAATTGTCTTTTGTCTCTGCCCTAGGAGTCTTAGGTCTTTTGCCAGCATCCTTAAAATATGGTGGGCTACCTTGTAAGCTTGCAAGTAGGGTAAAAATCTCAGACGCTTCACAGTTCTCGGTAGTATATCTTTCTGTCATATCAGAAGAAATCTTCTTTGCCTGGTTTATGTCTACTTTCATAACTGTCCTAAGTAAAACTGTAACAACACTGGGTGACCTGTTCTACTACTGCCGGGCTTTTGGGGTGTCCTCGCAGGGGTCTCTCTTGAGGCCCATCCTCCTCTGGTATTTAGATTCTTTGGTGACCATATGGAGGTTAGTCTCCATAGAGGGTGGAGGATAGGAAGCCAGGGAAACCAACTAGAGAGCTAGTTCAGTGATGGTAGTGAGAACTGGCAAATGTTTGAAGAAGAGAGTTGGAAGAAAGGAGGAAAAGTAGGTTCAATTTAGAGGTGGAAGATGACATCAACTGGTCTTGGAGACTGATTGTGTGGGATTGGGAGAGAAGAGAGTTAAGAATAGGTCCTAGTTAGGTTACTCGTGCCATTTATGTAGTGAGATCCCAAAGCCTACTGTGGTCTTTCTAGATGAAGGTGATTGGCTTAGTTTTAAACATTCTGAGTTTGAGGGATACCTAAAAGAAAATCTCAGTAAGTACCGATAAATTTGGGTCTGGTGTTCAGGACAGAATTATGGTTAGAGGTAGAGGTTTGGGAGGCACCAGCATACATGTGGCTGTTGAAACCTTCTAACCAGATAAGATCTCCAGGAAGAGTGTTTAAAAATCACCAAGGAGAGAGCCCTAGAGGACCCTATGGGTATAGAAGAATCTCAGCTCTCCTTAATGTCTGCAGGAAAAGTCACCGTTCTATTCTCTTTCTGGGTTTTGCCCAGCTTGCAGCAACTGGGTTTCATAAACCATGGAGTCCACATTTCCTGCAGTGACCCGCTGCCTAGGGAAGAAGGGAGAGCAAAGGAGGAGAATGGGGAGCATGCCCAGAGTTGCTTATTTACATTTTGCCTCTGCTACCCCCTGAATATCATTGTGTACGAAGGCAGGGTGCAAGAACACTGTGAGGGGACAGAGACTTCTCTCCTGTGGTCTTTACTCTGTGGAGATCTATAGATATTTTTAACACTTAAAACCTGAGCATTTACAATATGCCAGCCACTATACTAAACACTTTACATGAATTATCTCCTTTAATTCACACAGAAAGTCCAGAGGAAAAGAGCTGCTTTTATTCCTGTTTTATAAATAAGTGGCTTGTCCATGGCCATACAGCTTGGAAGAAGCAGAGATGAGTCCTGAGTGACACACCCTGTCTTCAGAGCTGAGTTTTTAACTGTATATTATGCATCTCAATCATACTTGTTGGAAAATGAGACTCATTCTGCTTAACACAGTGCCGGTTGGCAAATTGTCTTGGTTCAAGTTATTTATATCTAGACACTCTAAGTAGATCTTATTCTTTTAAGTTTAGAATTATATCATTAAAATTACATTAATACCCACAACATTCTTTGAATAGGTTTCAAATTTCCCATAACTGGCTTTCTATGATTCTCTAATTTCATTTGATGAAAAACTTGAAGTAATGAGCTACAGTACTAACATTCAAGAAAATTTGAAAAATTCATTTATATACTCAAATACTTATTCGTTTGAATTGAAAAAAAAAATCTCAAACTCTAACTCTTAAACAAATGTGGGGTAAAGTGTGTCTTTTTCTGGAATTTAAATTCAGACTGAAATGCCCTAATTCATCTCTCTTAGAAAAATCTCTCTTGGGCTCTTTGCTGTGTAAGAAACAGGTTACTTGGGGGTAGGGTAGGACTAGCCAATGCAGAGGCCCTGGGTGCAGGACTTAGTTGCATATGTAGAACATCAATATAAGGCTAATTAGATGCTAAACGCTTGGTGAGTATTGAACAATGCAATCTTCTAATTTTCAGATTAATGACAAAGCCTCATGAAAACATTAATTATATTGGAAGAATTCAGACAATCCCTTTTTGAGTAAAACAAAATACATCTGTAAATGGACTTTTTCCCCTGATGATATGATAATACAGGCAGTAGACAATCTATGGCAATATGAGTAATAGGTTCCTATTCTTGAAGATTATGGGTGTTTTTAATATGTTGACAACATCAGAGGAGGAATACTGTATTACAGCTATTTTTTATTTTCTTTTGACTCTGTCTTTAAAGGAAAAGAATGGGAGCATACTCCTTTCTTTCTAAAGGAGAGGTATTATCCAATACTAGTGTGTGTTTGTGTGTGTGTGTGTGTGTGTGTATAAAATGTGTATTTTTTTGAGTATATATTATATGCTCTTTGTATACTTGATTTACTTTTTTTGGTATTAATTATAGTTGTTGCTTCAGAATGCAATAGTAGTTATCTTTATAGATTGTATTTTATATTATAAGTAGCAAAAAAACTTTCTAGCTGGGGCTAAGAGAAAAGCCCCTTGGAAAGGTAAGATTTAAAATCATAACAAACAACAGTATAATTCCACTTGAAGAGCTACTTTGTCGAAGATGACAGGGCAGTTTTATTTCAAATGACTGGGGATATGGCAAAGTGAAAATGTGGTATAAAAGGAGCTTACTATAGATACACAATAACTTTAGGAAAGAAAAATGTGAAGTTTGAAGGAATGGTATGATCAGAGCAATGAGTAGGCATTTCAAATATTTTTCTTCACAAGTTTTATTATAACATTTACAAGTGATTCTACTCCCCCTCCCCTATAATCTTAAAGTTTTGAACCAGGAAAAAACCTTGTAGTATATGTAATCCAACCTTGGAGTGTTATAAATGAGACACCAAAGTCCAAGAAGGGAGCAAGATGTGCTGAAGGACACAGAAATAGTAGCAGACCAGGTCTGAGACTTTTCTGGTTTCCTGATTTCCCAGTGGGATGTTTTCACTAGAACACCAATTTTTGTAAGCTTTTCATATGATCAGCATTCTGGAAGGGAGTTGGAGAGGGACCTAGTCTATCTTGCTTTCTTATACCAATTTAGAAAGTTATACAAACATTAATCCAATTAAGGGGAAAGAAAGCAGAGAAAGGAATGCTGAATTTCATTCAGTACTTTTAGAGTTTAAAATCTTGTTTGTCAGTGTATTCATTCTTTTAATCATTGTTTGTAGAGCACTTACTATGTGTCAGGCACTGTACTATGTGCTGCAGATACTTTGTACATAAAGCAGAGAGTATCCTTGGAGTTTATAATCTAGTGGGAGAGAAAGCCAATAAACAAATATGTATTTATGTATAGACACGTGCTTGCAAATTAGGGTAGGTGCTGTATCAGAAAAGTTATCTTCAAATATTTAGGGAACAGTGTCATATCAGTGGACAGGCAGATAAGGAGAAAGAATCTGATTCAAAATGAGAAAATTGGTAGTATTTAGAGCTGTCTAAAGATTAAGAGTTTTAGAAACTGGTAAATTTCTAACACTGGGAGTGTTCATGAAAGTACAAGGGGACAGTTCCTAGAAAGCATTATTTTGGAGGCACTCAACATTAAATGGACACTTTATTGTTATTTGAACATTTTTATGAGTAAATTAAATTCTTTATCCAGTGGATTTTATTTAGGCTTCATTTTATTTGTTCTCCTTGACATTTGCTCTAGTTGACCACTCCCTTCTTTTTCTGCTAAACTCTCCTCCCCTATAGGCTTGTTAACAGTATTTGTGGTTCTCTTCCTACCTCTATAACCCTTTCTTTAGAACCTCTTATGCTGACTTTTCTTGTTTAGCTTTTCTATGAAGTATTGATGTTCCCCAGGTCTCTGTCCATGGCATGTCTCTCTTATCACCATATTCTTATTTCCTTGTCAATCTCCTTTACCCTCATCACTTAATTACTGCCTTTGTGTTGACGATTTCCAAATGTGGATCCTGGCAAGAGTTCTTTGGTCTGACTCTCCAACTGTCTACTTGGCCTTTCAAGCTGGATGTTTCAGAGGAATCTCAAACTCCAGGCATCTCAGATTGAGCTCATTTTCTACTTCCTCAAAGTTCTTCTCCCTCTATTTTTCTTTGTCACTGACTAATCCTTCTTGCTGTCCAAAGACTGAAAGTTGTTTCAGAAAGTGGTGAATTTCCAGCCCTGGAGATTGTCGTGGGTGCTCATTATCCACCAGGTTATCTAGATCGGAAACTCAGACCCCAGGTTTATAAGACACTGATCTGGAACACAACCCATGACATGGGGTAGATAGACAATAGTTGTCAAATAAATGAATGGAAGAAATTTATATTTGATAATGATGCCACTGTTTTACTGCTCTCAAGAGATATTGAAACTTTTGATAAGAAAGGTTGTGGAATAACCTTTTCCACATGCATTCAGTTTAGAATGTCTTAAAAGGAGAATGATAAGGAGAACCTTCAAGGTCTTTTACAGTTGGGAAATCTTTTTTTTTTTTTAACCCCCATGTACATAGTGAGGACATGAGACTAATGTTTATTGAGTACTCTACATGAGCCATACTCTGAATTAAGAATCTGTGTATATGTGTGTGTGTGTGCATTGATGACTTGGAATGACCCAAAGGATTAGTATCCATATCCTCATCTTCATTTTACAGCTAAATAATTAAGAGTCAAAGAGTTTAGGTACCCTGCTGAAAGCCACTAGGCTTAGTTGGTGATTGAACTTGAGTTTGAACCCAGGTTATCGGATTTTAAAGGCAAAACCTTGCTCTAGTTTACATTTATTTTGTTTGTTTTTAACTCACCAAGGTCACTGACATTTTAATTCTTTATGGTGGAAATAATTTGCATGTTTTTCTACCTTTGAGTATGCAACTACTTTGTATTAAAGCACCTACTTTATATTTATACTGAGCATAAGTACAGTACAAAGAGGCAGAAGTCAGCTCTTGCCTTGAAGGAACTTTTCACGTAGTTGCCTACAGTGTCACTGAGCAAGCTATCTGGTCCATCATGAAGGTTGTGAAAAAGTGTTTTAAACCACTCTGGATCCAAGATTAATAAATGCCCATAGTACTTCGTTTTTCCTGGTGGATCCTTGTAGTTACCTGATCTTGGAAATTCTTGTTGGTGTATTGATGAATATATCATTCAAGAAATGTCAAGAGAGTCTTTTATCTGGGTGGAGTTATTGGACCTCTCTTTTGGGCATTTATATAATTTTGATTTACAGCTATCCATGCATCCACCTTATTTTAATGAAATCATTTGTTTGCCTTAGCCACTAGACCTTGTGTTTATTGAGGGAAGGGATTGTTCTTTGCCTGTTTCTTGGCATGTCATTGTCCCTTAGTAAATATCTGTTGGAGGATGAGGGGTCTATAAGGGGTCTATAATTTTGCCAAGCAAGAATATTAAATTTGTCTGAAGTGTTTTTTAAGAGAATGATTTTGCTGCATGATCAATACTGTTTTCTTTTTGATAAAGAGATTTTTGATGATTTGCTTCAGTAAGTTTCCAGTTACATTTTTAAAAAAATATATGTACATATAAGAGAGACAATACAATTACATTCTGGTCATCTTCCTAATCCTCCATGAATTTTTAAAAAATGATAGATGTGGGCCTATGGCCAATTTCTTAGTATTAAAATAGATTTATATATTTATTCTTACTTGAGTTCAGTATTATCAGTATATAATGCATCAAAAGGAAAGAAAATAGTCCTACAAAGTATCTTGTGAAATTTTTACTTTTTTGGGGGGTGTTTTTTCTTGACAGTTTATTGCTAAGGGAATATCATGGAGCAGAAGTTGTTTGTTGCTACTCCAACTTTGTCCTAGTTACAGCTGTAGTTTTCTTTCAATACCATCAAAGTACAGGGCCTATGTTTCAGAATTTGGAATTGTTCTCTAATGTGAAACTATAGCAGAGTGGAGCTAAGAACTTTTGCCTAGGGGATTTGCTTACTTATGTTCTCTTTTTTCTTTTAAATACTATAGACCATCTGTGTAAGTCAGCCAACAGAAGAAAGGGGAATGATTAATAGTAAAATAATAACTGATTAATACTAAAACAATAATTGCTATAATACAATGTGTAGTTAGACTCTGTGACACCTTAAATGTGGGTGGGTCAGAGCAAAGTGAATAACACAATGTTTCTAGATTGCAAACTACTTACTGGTTCTAAAATATGGGTCAATTAAGAAATGTTATAGTAGCCAAAGTGTAAAATGAAAAATAGCATTTTAACTGGGGGTTTAAAATGTTCTTGGGTAGAGACATTAATAATAGGCCAGTAGCCAAGGTAGTCTGCTCTCTGATAAAACCCATTCTGCAGTTGGGGTTTATAGCTCTGTGTGTTCTCTATTTAGTAAATCCTGTAGAGAAGTAATAAATAAATACATAACTCTGGTAGAGCAAATGTAGAAATGGAAGAACATAAAAGCAGGGTGATCTATCTCAGGAAACTGGCTGACTTGATGTACGCGTTGGACGAGTTTCAAAACTAGTATTTCTTTTATGTCTTGGCAAGATTTCAGAAGAAGGTGCATCTTGACACTAGCTGCATCACTGGGAAATTGCTTTCCTCAGATTGTCTAAAGGACTCACCCAGTGTGATGCTAATCACTGAATATCAGAGTCATCGGACTTAAATATCTTAGAATTATGATGAGGGTAGCACTGGACTCTGGCCTAGAGTTTCCTTTGTTTGGTATTTAAAAAAGAGGTATTACTTATTTTAGGCTGCGAGGGTAGGTTAGGTCTTGCCCTAGGGTCCTGGAGACAATAGTTTTCTTTTCTGGCTTTCATAAATCACTGGAGCAACAAGACAAACAGGAAGACAGTTATGGTCCTTATAAAGAAACTGGAAAGCCATACACTGCGCACTCAGAACCTTAATTTATTTTTTAGATATGTGCTTCTATTGTGAGCTCATTTCTACTGTATACCACAGACTTATTTCTATTAAACTGATGCTATCAATTCTGAAAGGATTGTATTAACAAAAGAATTTATTTAAAAATATCTGATATTTATTTAAAAATGCCTATTGTGCTGTTTTCTTAGTCTAATTTATCACTCTTTTAGTTGGTTTCATTCTTAATTATAGTCTATATACATTGTCATTAAGTGCATATTTAAGCACAGAAAACCCTGCGAAGCTAGGTAATATAGGTAGTCATCAATTTACAAATAACTGTGTGCATGTGTCTTTGTATCAAACAGATCATAGGCTTGGGGTCAGACAAGTAAGACTAGAGTTCTAGCTTTATTGCTTTCTAGCTTTATGATATTGGCCAAATCATGCAGCTTCCACAAAACGCTGTTTTGTTTCAGTTATACCTCTACCCATTCCTCTACCTCCGGATTAGAAGGTCCAAGATGTCTATCACTTTTTTTCTGAAAATACTTCCATATTTCTCTGAAAGATAATGACTTCAAAAATACCTATAAAAATTGATATATTTCTGGTGCTAAGTCCTTACCAGATACTATTTGCAAATATTTTCTTTTTGTCGGCTGCCTTTCCTTTTATTGATGGTGTCCTTTGCTGTGCAGAAGCTTTTAATTTTGAGGTGATCCCACTTGTTTATTTTTGCTTTTGTCATCTTTGTTTTTGGTGTCAATCTAAAAAAAAAAAAAAAGATTGCCAAGATTGATGTCAAGTTGCCTACTATTTGTTTTCTTCTGGCTTTATGGTTTCAGGTCTTATATTCAAGTCTTTAATACATTTGCAGATTCTTTTGGGGTATGGTATAAGTTAGACATCCAGTTTCATTCAGCATATGATTGTCCAGTTTTCCATGTATTATTTATTGATTCCTTTGCCATAAATTACCTGATTGTATATGCACGGGTTTGTTTCTGGACTCTCTATTCTGTTCCATTGACCTATGTATCTGTTTTTATGCCAGTGCCATACTGTTTTGTTTATACAACTTTGTAGTATAGCTTGAAATTGGGAAGTATGATGTCTCAAGCTGTGTTATTCTTTCTGAAGACTGACTAGGCTATGTGGGATCTTTCGTGGCTTTATACAAATTTTAAGATTATTTCATTTCTTTGACAAATACCATTAGAATTTTGATAGCGATTATATTGGCTATAGATTGCTTTGGTTGGTATGGACATTTTAACAATATTAATTTTTGAACTCACGAGCACTGAATATTTCACTTGTCTGTGTCATCTTGAAACTCTTTTATCAATGTCTTATATGAAATATTATATATTGTATGTATATTATATGTAGATGTACACATAAAAATGTATTTAGATGTATATTCATATAAAATGTACATATAAGCATATATAGATATACACAAAAATACATATATAAAGAACTCCTACAACTCAATAGCAAAGAAGCAAGCAATCTAATTACAAAGTGGACAGAGAAACCAAGTAGACATTTTCAAAAGACATTTTTTAGATATGCAGACAAAAGGCAAACAGCAACATGAAAAGGTGCTCAACATCACTAATCACTGGAGAAATTAAAATCAGAACCACAATGAGATATCACCTTCTATTTGTTAGAATGGCTACCACCAAAGAGAGAGAACAAGTATTAGAGAGGATGTGGAGGAAAGGGAGTGCTTGTGCACTGTTGGTGGGAATGTAATGTGGTGCAGCCACTATGGAAAACAGTATGGAGGTTCCTCAAAAAATTAAGAAAAGAACTACCATGTGATCCAGCAGTTCCATATATCTGAAGAATTTGAAATCATTGGAAAAGATAACTGCACCCCTATGTTCATTGAAGCATTATTTATAATAGCCAAGACATGGAAACAATGTAAGTGTTCATCAGTGGATGAATTAAGAAAGAAAAGTGTAATACACACACATAAACACACACACACACACACACACACAGGGTGATATACACACAATGGAATATTACTTAGCCATAAAAAGAAGGAATTCTTGCAATGTTTGACAACATGGATGGAATCTGAGAGCATTATACCAAGTAAAATAAGTCAGGGAAAGACTATATGCTCGCACTTACATGCAGAATCTAAAAAAAAGCAAACTCATAGAAACAATAGATTAGTATTTGTCAGAGGTGGAGGGTGGACAGTGGGGAGAAATGGGTGAAGGTAGTTAAAAGGTACAAACTTCAACTTATAAATAAGTTCTAGGTTGTAATGTACAGCATGGTGGTTATAGTTAATAATTTTTGATATTTAAAAGTTAGTAAGAATATAGATCTTAAAAGTTCTTATCACAAGAAAATTTGTAAAGTGAGATGATAGGTATTAACTTTATTAATCATTTCACAATATATACATATGTTAAATAATTATGTTGTACAGCTCGAACTAATACAATGTTACGTGCCAAAAATTTGGCCATAATATCATGTAATAGGAATAATATACATACATATATAAATATACACATATAAAAGTATACATACATAAGTATACACATATATACACACATACATATATGTATATGTATGTGTATATATACATGTGTGTGTGTGTGTGTGTCTATATATATATGGAGAGAGGGGGAAAGAGATTGATATATTGTTTGTTTGAGTCAGGATCCAAAAGAAGTGCATATATTTACTGGTCGATATATCTCTTAAATATTTAAACTGGCACGTCCCCTTCCATTTTTTTCTTCTTCCTTGCAATTTATCAGAAGAAATCAGGTCATTTTTCCAGTAGAATTTATATAGTCTAGATTTTCCTGATTGAATTCTTGCTATGTTTATAATCCCCCATGTGTTTCCTTTTTTTTTTTTTTTTTTTTTTTTTGGTAAATTGGTAATTCAAACTTAAAGTGTGGTCATATTCAATCTAGACTTTTTGGGCAGCAGCACTTAATAGGTGCTGTTGTATACTTACCTACTTGCTTATTGCCACTGATGCTTATTGCCAAGATGTATTAATTCATGAGGAGTTACAAAGTAGTTGAATGTTAATTTTATGATTCTTTTCTTTAAAAAAAATTTATCATCTAGACTACTTCTATAAAGAGAAATTTCTCATCATTTGTTTACATAGAGGTACAGTGCAGGAAAAGCAAGCTAAAAGCGTGATTTTTAAAATTTACACATTTTTGGGCGCCTGGGTGGCTCAGTGGGTTAAGCCTCTGTCTATAGCTCGGGTCATGATCTCAGGGTCCTGGGATGGAGTCCCGTGTCGGGCTCTCTGCTCAGCAGGGAGCCTGCTTCCTCCTCTCTCTCTCTCTGCCTGCCTCTCTGCCTGCCTCTCTGCCTACTTGTGGTCTCTCTCTGTCAAATAAATAAATAAAATCTTCAAAAAAAAATAAAATTTACACATTTTCAAGTAATATTAGTTGCCTATTTAGCCCTTTTCTTTTTTTTATTTTTTATTTATTTTATTTTATTTTTTTTTAAAGATTTTATTTATTTGCCAGAGAGAGAGAGAGAACAAGCGAGTACACACAAGCAGGCAGAGAGGCAGGCAGAGGCAGTGAGAGAAGCAGGTTCCCTGTTGAGCAAGGAGCCCGATGCAGGACTCCATCCCAGGACCATAGGATCATGACCTGAGCCGAAGGCAGAGGCTTTAACCCACTGAGCCATCCAGGCATCCCTATTTAGCCTTTTTCATAGGTGAATAATGAGTTTTTTAAAAATGAAAAGTTATGAACTTGATTGTCCCTATGCTCAAATTGCCTTACCTTTGGTCAGTGAGAACCTTTCCAAGTTGTCTCCTCAGTATTTTTAGACAACCCTATTTTTAGTGTGACATGGTATCTCGGCCTTATCTTACACTTCGCCTGCCACTAACCTGGAACAAACTCTTTTCCTGAGAAGCTCTGGTTCCTTTTTAGTAGGAAATGGCATTTTGAACTATCATCTGGGATCTAAGGGTCCCCATTACCGTTGGATTGAATGCTATTTTCAAGTTTTTTCCAGTATAAAATACTAGGAAATATGAACTTCCAGATAAATTTTATTTTAAATTCATATGAATTATGAAAATCTAATTAAAATTTAGGACTATATTATTTTTACTTAATTTCTTTGATTTTTATCTGTATTTTTTCCTGTGCTGGAAATTCTGGTTACTAATGATGCCAATATAATTGTCCATTTGTTTTATTCCACAGTGCACACAGAGCAGTCTAGGATCATAATACCACCACCACCACCAACAACAAATGATTACCAAAAGCATGTAATACTACGTAATATAGTGTAGTGTACCTCGATGTGGTTACACTATCACATACTTGTGGTTTCACAGCACTTTTAGCTTATAGAGCTTGGTTTTAAAAATTTAATTATTACATAAAGTATTTATATCTACACATGAGGCATATTCAGAGAAATTTAATTTCTTTCCCTGTCTCCTTCACGCTTTTCCCTTGCTCCCCTTATAGGTAACTGTTTAAAAATTTTTGTTTCTCTTAAAAAAGTAAATATATATATTGTGTTTATATCCTCATCTCTTAGATACATGGTACTGTACGCAACATATTTTTTTTTCTCCTGATTTTTTTTTTTTTTCAGTTAGTATTTCTGGAAATTGTCCCATTGTAGTATGTAGACATTCCTCAAACCTTTTTATACTTGCTTAGTACTTCATTTAGGGGATGTAATATAGTTTATGTAGTCAGTTGCTGACTGGACATTTGGGTTTGTCAGAGAAAAACAGTTAAAATGATTCAAGTAGGTATTAAAGACTTTATTCGGTGGCTATGCATGGGGAAGCACCTGAAGGTCAGGAAACTCCCTGCACTGCATCAGAATGGGGACTTTACAGGAATTTTATAGACCTTGACCTTGGGTCCTTGTGCTATGGTCCTGCGATTTCACTTCTAACTGGGGAGAAGCTTACTGTGGTTGGAACAGTTGGAGATTTGCTTTCATTCTTCAGGCCTCTTGTTTGGGGTCCTGGGTATAATCCACTCCTGGCAATAATAGCAGCTCTTGGCATGCCTGGGTGGCTCAGTTGGTTAGGCGGCTGCCTTCAGCTCAGGTCATGATCCCAGAGTCCCAGGATCGAGTCCTGCATCAGGCTCCTTGCTCCGCAGGGAGTCTGCTTCTCCCTCTGCCACTCTGTCTGCCTGTGCTCACTCTCTCTCTCTCCGACAAATAAATAAATAAAATCTTAAAAAATAATAGCAGTTCTTTAAGGAGCTCTTTTGGACTCCTGCAGTTTGTCAAGGTTGGGGGGGTCACCTGGGGTAGGGGTGTTAACAAAGGGGAAATGGGGAAAAGGGGCGGGGAGGAAGCAAAGGTTGAGGGAGGGTAACGGTTTTGTTTGTTTTAATCCACTTATAAGTTGTTTCTGTTCCTTTGCTTTAATTAAATAGTGTTACAAAAATGGGCTTTTGTCTTTTTGCCAGTATTACTCTGGGATGTATTCCTAGAAGTAAAATTGCTGGATTATAGGCTAAAAGCACATGTAATTTTGCCAAATTTCCCTCCTAGGGTTTATACCATTTTGCATTAACACCAGCAACGTATGAAGTGCCCATTAGCCTACTAAATTGCCAAAAGAATATGTTGTCAAATTTTGGGACTTATGCCAATCTGATAAAGTGAGAACGGTGTTTTGGTTTAATTTACATTAGAGAATTTTTTTTTTTTTGAAGAAAGAGATGCATAAAAACAAGAAACAGAATGTGAAAAAATAAGAATTGTTATTGTAGAGGAGGTGTTTCTTTTCTTTTTTTTTTTTAAAGATTTTTATTTATTTATTTGAGAGAGAGACAGTGGGAGAGAGCATGAGCGAGGAGAAGGTCAGAGGGAGAAGCAGACTCCCCATGGAGCTGGGAGCCTGATGCGGGACTCGATCCCGGGACTCCGGGATCATGACCTGAGCTGAAGGCAGTCATCCAACCAACTGAGCCACCCAGGCGTCCCGAGGAGGTGTTTCTTTGTGGAGGGATTTAGTCATTACCCTTCCCAGGGGAGAATTCTTGATACCAGTCCCTAAGCACTCTGAGAATTCAGAATCTAGACAATTTTTGTTAACAATACGGAAGAAAGAAAGAGTGGCTATAGTAGGCTTAAGTAACTGCCAATTAAAAAAACAAAAAACAAAAAACAAAAACCACAACAAAAAACAAAAACAACCCAGCTAGAAAATGTTAACTTTTGAGTCCTTCAGCAGTAATTTTTGGACAGACTTCCTTAACCTTTGGTTAGAGAAAGATGACTTCCTGCTTTTCTTGAGTACTGTTATCCTTGAGAATGTATTTAGCCTGAAATATCTGTGGAAGACAATGATTATAAAACCTTTCTAGGAAGCAAAGGTCTTAGTTTTGGAAGTGTTAATCATGAGTGATATCAACTCTAAAAAATATTAGGCTGTTTAATTTTTTAAACAAAAATTTAATTTTTGTTCTCAGAAGAGAAAAAACAATCCTTGTATTTCTGGGTACTGAGTGCCTTTTGTCATTGCCTCAGTCTCAGAGAGAAACATTAAGCAAACATGCACACCTCACAGGTAGTATTCATATTTTGCTGAGAAATTGAATGAACGTAGTAGAGAACAGGGCTGGACAAGATGGTGGAGAGTCTTGGTTACAAGACCAAAGCATTTAGATCCTATCAGGTAGGCACAGTAGAGTGGTTGCACAGATTTGATCTGAGGAACAGTGTAATAGACTGTGACTCAGGAAAATTAATTGCCTTTGGGGAGTTTTTAAGATGGTGAGGACCAAAGGCAGAGCTGTCTGTTAAGACTCTTGGCGTAGTTCTGGTCTTGGTGGTGAGGAACTAGACTAATGTTATGCTGGTGGGAAGGAAAGGAAGGAGAAAAGAAAATCTATAGTAGAATGTGTGATAGGTGACTTAGGAGGGGTGAAGAAACTCAAGATGTGTTCATGGTTTCAAGACTAGGGAATTATGGAACCCTTAATAAACTTTGGAAGTTAAGATTCTGAGCTACTTTTGAAGGGAAGATGATTTTGATTTTGGACCTGGTGATTTTTGACTTAATGTTAGAATATCTAATGGCAATATCCAGTAGGAAACTAGAAATTGGCTGCTAGATTTCAAGAAAGATTTTAGGACTGAAGATAAACATTTTGGACTTTTCTACACAGTGAGAGTACTTGGGAATAAATATGTGTGATGTCTGAAGGGCTCAACTTCGGAAATTCCCATATATCAAGTACACAAGGAAGGAGGGAGCAAGTAAACAGAAGGAATAAATAGAGAAAAAGGAGTTGGTTTAGAATGGTGTCCTTAGGCCAAAGGACAGTGTAGGTGATGGTGTTAAATGTAGCAGAGAGGTCAAAGGAAGCTGAGGGCTGAGAAAAAATAATTATAAGTTGTACAGGAGAGAAACTGAGAAGACTGCTACCTGAGGTTAGAAGTAAAGCTCAGTCCTTCTAAGGATATTTTATATGACAAAATAGCTCATTATAATTGAAAAAATCATTTCCCTCAAGGTACTGGGGAAACAATATTAGACTTGTCAGGGGCCTGCATTCCAATTTTAGCTCTGCCACTGGCTAGCTTTGTAACCTTGGGCATATCATTGAATTTCTCTGGGCCTCATCTGTGAAATGAGCCGCTGCGGCTGGAGAGGGTGTGTGACTAGTAGTACTATTACTGCCACTACTGTGTTACTAAATTGCCAGCTCTTTATTGAGCGCTGTGCAAGGCCCTGTGCTAACTACTTTGTACCTGTTCTTTCACTTATGTGCTATTTCATGAAAAATTTCATGATCTAATCTGAAATGTCTCAGAAGGGCTAACACTTGGAAATGATTCTGAATTAATCAAGATGTCTGAAAAATTTTCCATTTGATGGATTTTTCCAATTGATTAATTGCTAGTTGGATTTTTAAAAATAATAATTATCTTAAATCTTGAGTGACTCATGTGTGTATTAATGTTTAAGACCTGAACCCTGGCTAGATTTACAACTTGTAAATTTTCATGGGAGGTAGCACTTGTATTTTTAGGCATTTCTTCCACTAAAGACAGACATGTTCATTAAGAAAGTAAATGAAATATTTCTTTAAAAGGAGCTCAGTGCCTCAATAAAGCTGGCTGGCTTTTGTCTGCAAGTTTTAGCACAATGATGTCTTTAATATAAAAATGTATCTTAAGTTCTCTAGGAACAAGATAGATATTCTCAGGTGAGAGCAGAAGGGAGGGGTTATGGGGGTGAGGAGGGAGGGAGAGAGGGAAGGGTTGAAAAACTAAGTGAAACTTTGGCTGCCCTTCAAAAACCTCAAGTTTACCAAATTGCAGATCAATGGACTAAGTTCTTATTAAAACTTCCAAGGGAGAGCCCTCTTCAGAAGGATCCATGATATAAGCACAGATGTTCTTTGAACCGAGCTTGTGAAAAACAAATCAAATACTAGATTTCTTGTTCTACTCTCTTTGATTGCCTGAAATAAGACTATGCATAACATTTTCATTTTCTCTGTTTTCCAAAAATAAATTAGATATCAGCTCTGATTATAGAAACATCTGCTGAAATGAAAATTCTTTTAATGAAGTCATGGGAAAGAGTTAAAATACAGGACCCCCCACTCCCTTGCCCCCAATTTCTCCTCATCCTCAATCCTTAGGCTTTTAATATACCCACCAAAAGAAGTAGGACTTGTTCATACAAGCTGTTATTATGTCTAGTTTTTTGAAGATGCATCGCAATTACCTCAGGCCAGTGAGAGATTTATGTTACTTGGAAAACAAACAGGTATATTTGCCATACTTAAATAAGAACCACTTTCCGAAAGCATCTGTCTTTGAATGCAGATTTTGCAAATGAAAGAGGACATTCTGTGGGTTCTTACATTTCTGTGGTGACTGCTTGTTTGGTTTCAACAAATTGTATTTAAAAAGGCAGGACACCTCCCTGAAAATGAAAGGAAGGTCAAAGAAAAACTAGATCCACTGGCCTTAGCCACTGAGAGACAGCATTAAAAAAGTGGGAATATTGGTTCCTTTAGGCCCAGAAGATGAGGTGAGAACAAAGAAATGGTGCTTTTAAACAGTGATGCCATTTTAATAACATCCCAAACTGCTGTTAACGGTTATGGAGATAAAACTGTTAATAGTGGACAGATAAAAGACCCTGTCCTAAGAGCAATGAAAAGTTGTCTTTTCTTCTAGGGTTTGGAGATTTTGTCTGGAATCAGGGAGCTTGTTTTTTTACAGAACTCTAAAGGAAGTGGGGTGCTTTAACATACTCGTTCATATTTTTCATGGAAGATCCTCACTAGGTCATATGCTGCTCCCTCTGGAGACAAGCTTGGTTGTATTTTAATATTCTTCTTGAATATTTAAATCTTTTTCCTGGCATTCAGATATCGGCACTATTGTCCTAACTTGCATTACTGGTTCTGTCTTCCACGGGCCTACACACCCTTGACATTTTTACGTGATTGAATTTCTCAGTGCTCTCCATACACTCAGTTTTTCCTCCTGTGTCCTATGCTCATGCTGCATCTTCTACTTGCAATGCTGTCTTCCTTTATTTTTCTACCTTTGGAGAAATTGTCCCCTTCCCTACACCTTAAATAAAAGCTGGACTTTTTTTTTTTTTTTCTTTCTTTCTTTTTTTCTTTCTTTTTTTTTTTTTGGTGGAATGCCGCATAGAGACATTCATAGAGTAGTCACAGAATTCTCTTAGTTGACTCAGTTCCTTTCAGGTTATACGATTTCACTATTTTATGACTAAAGAAACCAAGAAAGAATACCAGTCCAAGAGACACATCCGCTGGGAACCAGAGACAGGCCACAAGTGTATCAAGCATTTCAATGCCCAGAGTTGATGCTGTATACTGTTGTAGAGATAGAAATATCTCCTACCAACTTAGAAAAGGTAGAAGAGGAAGAAAACAGCATTATTACTGAAAAATGATGAAACCAGACTGTCAAGAGCGTCACAGGTCATCTAAAAGACTGAAAAGGTAGGGAGAAATCTCTATCTTCTGTGTAGCCAAGAAGACACCAGCTGGATTGTCCTTGTTCTCCAGATAACACATGACTAGTCTTTATGAGTGCTTGCTGTCCCCACTCCTCAAGCATAGCTCTCCTGTGTTTGCCTGGGAATTCATGGTGATTTGGTGTGTTAGCTAATCGGCTTTCTCTAGGGGAGGTACAAGCTTCTCCTATCTTTATGATGGGAAGTGGTTTAGCCACTTGGTACAAGGTTCCCACTAAAGTGAGTGCCCCTGTCCCCCAGTGTCTGTGGGGGGGGATAGGAGCCTATCTTCCTTGATGTTTACATTTCAGAGGGAGAGGTACTTGAGAAAGACCTTTCTGGGTCTTGAGGCCAGCAAGGGGCTTATTTGCCTTTTATTTTTTAATTAAAAAAAAAAAAGACTTTATTTATTTATTTGACAGAGAGAGAAATCACAAGTAGGCAGAGAGGGAGGAGGAGTTGGGAGGGGAGCAGACTCCCCTCTGAGCAGCCCTCCCCATCCCCCACAGGGCTCAATCCCAGGATCCTGAGATCATGACCTGAGCTGAAGGCAGAGGCCCAACCCACCAAGCCACCCAGGTACCTCTTATTTGACATATATTTCAAAGAGACAAGAGAAAGAACTCAAAATCCCAAGGTTTCTAAAGTAAATAAGAAAAAAAAAGGTGACATGGAGGGATGATGTCTCTTCCCTCATTTTCTTTTAAAAAAAAATTCCAAGATTTTTTTTTTTAAGGTTTATTTATTTGACAGAGATCACAAGTAGGCAGAGAGGCAGCAGAAAGAGAGGAGGAAGCAGGCTCTCTGCTGAGCGAAGAGCCCCATGTGGGACTTGATCCCAGGACCCTGGGACCATGAACCGAGCCGAAGGCAGAGGTTTAACCCACTGAGCCACCAGGGTGCCCCAATTTCAAGACCTTTAAAAAAGATTTTATTTATTAGAGCATAAGCTGGCGGGGGGCGGGGGCAGGTAGAAGCAGAGGGAAAGGGAGAGGAAGACTCCCTGCTGAGCAGGGAGCCCAATGATGCAGATGATGTGATGCTGGGCTCTGATCCTGGGACTCTGGGATCATGACCTGAGCTGAAGACAGTAGTTAACCAACTGAGCCACTCAGATGCCCACAATTCTAAGGTTTTTAAAGTTTAATATATAGAAGAGTGATCCTCTCATTCAATGTGCTACTATAGACATATATTCAGACATTCTTCCCTCTAAAATAATTTTCCTTTCCAGTAGTTTATGCATTGGAATGTTAATTTTTTCTTGTCTTAAAATTCACATAACATAAAACCTACTGTCTTAACCATTTTTAAGGGTCCAGGTCAGGGATTTCAAGTATGTTCATACGGTTGCTTAACCATCCCTACCATCCATCTCCAGAATTCTTATCATCTTGCAAAACCTAAAACAGCATTTATTAAACAATAATCCCCATGACCTCTTCTTCTCCACCCCTGGCAACCACCAACCTACCTTTTTCTTTTCTTTATTTTCCCCCCATATCTTTTTTTTTTTTTTTTTTAAAGATTTTATTTATTTGTCAGAGAGAGGGAGAGAGAGCGAGCACAGGCAGACAGAATGGCAGGCAGAAGCAGAGGGAGAAGCAGGCTCCCTGCAGAGCAAGGAGCCCGATGCGGGACTCGATCCCAGGACGCTGGGATCATGACCTGAGCAGCTGCTTAACCAACTGAGCCACCCAGGCGTCCCATCCCCCCATATCTTGACTCTTGTGAATAATGCTGCAATGATCATGGGAGTGCAGGTGTCTCTTTGAGGTAGTGATTAAGCCTCTTATTCTGAAGTTATATTGGCCCTTCTAGTGCCACCCTGAGAGCAATAAGACTGATTTCTGATCCCTCTCATGGGTGAGGGCCACAGAGTTGGTGAGGGTCACACCTCCAGGAGACAGACCTGCCTCCCCGCTCGCCAGTACTTGCTGTTGATCCTTCTGAAGACATCAAATTGGCAGAAGAGCTTGTACTTTTCTCTTATGACACTTTACATTCTGTCATATATTAGTTTTCTCCGTGCGTGCCTCATCTCCTTTGCATGACTTGGAGCCCCAGGACAGCAGGTAGAAAACAGTTTCTTACTATTCTCTAACTTCTTTGTGTCCAACAACGTTTACTCCACATTTACCCTAACAGTTACTGCGATAAGGATAGGAGTGCAGGGATGAATATGGAGAGATCAGAGCTCACCAGGAAACAAGAACGCATCTGACCCAGGCCTTTCAGAGAACTATGAGCAAAATGCTCTGAGAGCTCAAAGGAAGGAGGAACTCTATGGGCAATTCTGGAAAGATTCCCTTAGGAGGCATGATGGTTAATTTTATATGTCATTGTAAGTGGGCTATGGGGAGCCCAGACTCAGTGTTGTTTCTGGGTGTGTGAGGGGCTCCCGGTGAGAAGAACATTTGATTTGGTGGCTCATGTGGTTGGGAATCAGCCAACTTTTGGGGACTGAAAAGAATGAAAGGCAGAGGAAAGAGGAATTTGCCCCCTTTTTTTCCTCCTCATTGCCTGAACAGGAGGATCTCATCTCCTCCTTCTCTGCCCTTGGTTGGGGATTCACCTCACCAGCTCCCTTGTTCTCAGGCCTTTGGACTTAGCCTGAATTGCATCCCTGGGTGTCAGGTTTGCAGAAAGTAGATTGTGGAACTTCTCAGCTCCTGTAATCTCATGAGCCAATTCCTCATAATCTCTTTTCATATCCTATAGGTTCTGTTTCTCTAGAGAACCCTAACACAGGAGGTGACAACGAACGTTGGTAGAAATCTCTCCTATCAGTTGCCTACATGCACATTCAGACATACAGACTTTTTCTTGTACTTGATTGTCTTCTGGGATCATAGAGCTGCTAGGGAGAGAAGAATGGCCAAGAGAGACATCTTGGTGAGACAAAAGACCATTGCATGTCTGGCTTCCCAAAAGATTTTCAAGGACTTGAGCTGTAGCCTCAATACCAACCACTTTTCCTTTCTGAGCTCTAAAAACATAGGACCTCTTGCGGACCTGACACAACGAGTATTTCAGTATTTATTTCTTGAAGTGAATGGCTAGGGTAATGGTTAGGTGAGAGAAGAAGCTTGAAGTCATGGAGCTCTAGGGGCAGGGATTCCAAGCACCATAGGAGATGGCATGTTTGGGGGGAAGCTAAGATCATCAAACAATGTCTTCCTCTAATTGATCACACTGAGCTTAGTTCAAAAGCTGGAACTTGGTAGAAAATGCAGGCATATTATTCAGCTTCTACCATAAAAAATATTTACTGTGGCTTTCTATTAAAACAACTTAGAGTTCTGACACTCAGAGGAACAGACTGTTCCTTTCAGAATATTTCTTTCTGAGTTATAATTCCTAAATGTGGGGAAATGCATCCTACAAGACACTTAAGAATTTTATGATTCTTAGTAATTCACCATAGTCTACTCAGTTTATGGTGGCAGTTCTGCTTTAATGAAAGCATGAATATTTTTATTAATTGCCATTACATTGGAGGTTTGTTTCTTCAGGATTATTAAAATCCTTTGTTTATTATTTGTTTTATTCTCCCTTGAACCCACCTTTTGGCAAGTGATTGATTGTATCACTGCATGAGCAGGAAATAACTTAAGTGCTTAAAAAATGTTGTTTAGCCACATCTGATGCATTTACAGAAACAGAAGAGTCCTTCAGTGCCAGGTCAAGTGACAGCATGGGACAGGAAGAAATTATGTTTCTTTTATAATGAGTCTTTTGACAGCCCGAACTCAAATAATCTTCTGAGAACTCCATACTGAATTAAGAAGTTGGTGTCATATCTGTATAATATGTGAAGTTACTGCCTTTTACTGGAGTATTTGAATTAAAGACGAACACTTCCTTTTTCTTAAATGAACTGAAGGAGTCTAATGCTGCTTATTTTCCAGTGCCTTTCATTTCATTTGTGCTGGATCTTTAGAGTGGGATTAGAAGTACATGGATCTTGTTTAAGAGATGGAGACAGTAGAGAAGATTCATGTTCTGATTTGCTTTTAACTAGGTATCTTACCTTTAGCATCTTGCCTTGGGAACTAAAGGGGGAAAGAGTAACCATTTGCTGGGGTGATGAGGGGGTGGGGAATAAACATCCAAAATAAGACCAGCTATATTTTCACAACTATGTTTTAATAACTTAGCTGGGTAGGAAGAAACTGGATCTGGAAAACAGAGACCAGAGTCCCAAGTCTAAGATGCGAATTTAAGGGGACATAGCTGTTTAATAGTCTTTCATTTAAGGAGTTTAGCTTATAGATCTAAGAAGATGTACTTTAGTCTGTTCCCATGGAGAGGGGGACGGTATCTGGAAAAATATGTTCTCATATGCTAATAAATTCTGAGGAACTCATCAGAAGAATGTCTGGGTCACTCTTATTTTAATTTTCATTTTTCAATTTTAGATTTTTAAATAAAAATATTATTTTTAATACTTAGTTTTTTTGAGGTAGTAAGAATCCTTCTCTAGGTGTACTAATACCAATAGAAATGTTTTAATGAAGTATTAAGAATTATATTTATGATCTGAGGTACTACCTATTATGCACACCTATATGTAGCAACTTAGTCCTTTCCACATATTTTTTGTTACTTTGTCATATTTGCAGATTAAGTTATTTGAAGTAATGCAATTCAGCCCTTATAGTTATTTGTGTCATGTTCTTTCTGTTGAGATTATACTAAGTATAAAATGCTGCTTGTTGTTTAAATAACTTATTTGGGATAAACCATAAAGGTATTGATTTTTTTTTTTTCCCCAGAAGAGTTTATAGGGTACACAATTTAACCTACCAGACCATCAGGGCCACTATATATATAATTTTTTTCACTCAACAGATATTTATGGAGCATTTACTTTGTGATGAACCCTGTTCTAGCTACTGAAGATAGAGCTATAAACAAGATGGACAGTGCCCTGGCTTTTGTGGAGCTTATATTCTAGCCTAGCGGGGAGGTTTGGGATAAACAAATAAACCAAGTAAAATATGTCAGGTAATTGTGAATGCTATGAAGAAATAGGAGCAAGGTGATGGTGAGTGACTCTCTCAGGTGGGAAGGGCTGGAGGGAGTCAGCTACTTACCATATTCAAAGAAGAGAGCACTAGGAGGTAACGTTGGAATAAGCAGTGGAATGATGAGAGGGAGACAGTCAAGTGGAAAACTGAGGGGGTGACAGCAGGTGCCAAAGCCCTGAGGTGGTGGGTATGAACTGGTGGGCTTCAGGGAGGCAGAGATGTAATGGGGGAAGGAGCTCCTGCAGCAATCCTGCTGGCCATGGTGTCTCCTGTAGGTATAAGTGTAATGGTAGGCACGGTGTTTTCTAAGGCTTTCCAAACAATTTGCTCCTTGATACCTCTAACGACTTTAACATCTTGCATGTTCAAACTGCATTTTAAGGTCTATCTATGCTCTGATATTCAATAAAAATCACGTTACTGTGCCAACTGCTTCATAGGGTGCTGTAATTATATTGTCATTGAGACAGAATATTTTCCTAATTTCTTCTTTCCTGCATTGAATTTTTATTAAAAAAGATCTTTTTCTCAAACCATTTTTTAGGATCTGAAAAAATTAATAGGCTTCTTGAACGAAAAAATTCAATGTCTATTTATGTTCTTAGATAGAGAAGATAAATTATTTAAAATTCTAAGGTGAAACTTTTTTGTAGTTGTCCTTTTATTTATATTTTTGAAAGTGAGGGTAGTGCTTCAAGCCATTTTAATTTACAAATTGAATAAATACTGTTTAATTTCATCACATGTAGATGAGGGAAAGACATATATACTCCATTTTAATATTAATTTCATTATTTTTAATTTTAATTCTAGTATTGTTAATATACAACGTTCTTAATTTCCAGTGTACAATATAGTGATTCATCAATTCTCTACCTTACTCAGTGTTGATCGTCGTTAAGTGTGCTCTTGATTCCCCTCACCTATTTCACCCATCCCCCAACCCTCCTCCCCTCTGGTAACCATCTGTTTGTTCTCTAATATATACCATTATTTTTATTTTTATTTATTTATTTAAAAGATTTTATCTATTTATCTGTCAGGGAGAGGGAGAACCATAGGCAGAGGGAGAGGGAGAAGCAGGCTCCTCGCTGAGCAGGGAGCCTGAGGTGGGACTCAATCCCAGGACCCTGGGATTATGACCTGAGCCGAAGGCAGACGCATAAGCAACAGCCACTCAGGCATCCCGATACCTAATTTTTAGACAAAAAATTGAGTCATCAAAGGTAAATCATACACTTAAATAAAAAGTCAAAACCTTTTGTACTTTACCTTAATATCATAGGCCATATATTTTTAATTTAGTATGTACATTTTTTACATTTTTAACTTACAATGTCTTAAATACACAAGGAAAATAAATTCATCCTTTCCATTTCCTAGGTATCTATGTGTGAAACCTAATATACTACATATTAGGTAATGTGCCTATATATTAGTTTATATTATCTAAAAGTCTTTTTTTCATGATACTGTATATATATGAAAATAGTATCACATTTATTGAGCTTAAAAAATTAACTCTGGCATTATGGTTAACAAACACTTTCAAATATGTTCTCATACAATTCCCCCTCACCCCAATATAATTCTTAATACCAGCTCTGGAAAGACTGTTGAGGCAGACTGTGCTAGTAACCTATTCATTCCATTTCCCCTTTACCAGTAGAACTCCAGTTTTGATGGGACTGGAAATGTGTTTAGCCTAAAAAATGTACACTTCCTAGCCTTCCTTGTGCCTGGGGCATTCATTCTAACCAATGAAGTAACAATAGAAGTCTTTCATGGATGTGGAGAGCTTTGTCCCTTCTGTTAATGCCTCTGCTCCATTTTCTTCCACACTTTTTTTAAATCACAGATAAAATCGTTAGAGTAGTCACAGATTTCTTGGGACCAGAGGGAAAGACTAAGAGCGCTGTGGTGACCGCAACCCCGGTATCCTTAAATCACCGCACCAGCTCAAGCTGTTCTAGACCCTTGGACTTCTATTATGGGAGAACAACTACTACAGCTCTTTATCTGTGTGTGGTCCATTACTGATAAATAAAAACAAGCATACAGGACACAGAGTATAAACACTTACATTCAAGTCTTGAAGATTGCCCTCCATGCTGTATATTCTTAGTCAAATCACGGAAACAAAATATTAATGTATTTTTTAGCACACAATCAATTTAGCATTTTGATTATTGTTTTTCTCAGAAAGCTTGTCTAATTAGATTGAAATTTTTTCCAGAGCAGGGACTGATGTTCCTCTTCACCTGAGAAAATAATGGAATGTGATAGGTGAGGGGTCAGTGTGCTAAACAGAGGCCAGAGGTAACAGACAAATCCATTTTTGTTGTAGTCCTCACTCTGCCTTGGTCAGCCACCACAGACATGTCTCAGAAGAGCCATCGCTGGTACCTTCAAACCCCAAATTTCCAATTTAAATAGTAGAAATTAGATGTTGTGTTCATTCATTAAAAACAAAATTATTGAAAGCCAAGCATGGGGAGAGATGGCGGTACTGAAATTATTGACAGGTTCTTTCTATAGTATGTGCAGTTAGTAAACCTCCTCTGTTTATCATGCTTGACATCAACATATCACAACAATTTGACATTTTTGCCCTAGAGCAAGGGTTCAACACATTCTTGGAGCTTGATTAAAATTAAAACATGAATATTTTCTGGAGAACTGGCTCTATTGTTGTAATATAATTTGACACTTCAATGGCTTTTAAATCTATGTCTTTAGAGCCACAATTATGCTGCTGATTCGGGCAAAAGCAATTACCCATGCAAGTAGCTGCAGCTGTGTACAAATAGCCTGAAATTATTCACTGCCCCCATCAGGGCTCTGTGGCTCACTTCTATGGGAAAGTGACCCTGAATTTCAGAATAGCGTAACACAGTTCTTAAAACAGGGGATGAATTATCACACAAAGGAGAACACTATTAGAATGCTTCTATCTATCCTTCATACCTGGACCAGACAATTGCGGGGTCCCAAGTTTGCAGAGAACTTGGGACATCTTTATGCTGCAGGTAATCAATCAATTAATAGGTAAAATTTCTCAACATTGAATGAGTTGTCACATTTTCTATCACTGGGGACCAGAGTGAATTCCTGAGCTCCAGGGTACCTCCTCTTCCTGGGGGAGGATGTCTTTGTACTCCTTAGCTGCTTTATCTGTGTAAGGAACTGACAGTAAGTTCAAGTTTCCCCAGTAGTTTATAGCAAATCATATTCACTTCAGGTTTTTTTCCCCTACATTGTTCCCTGTGCATACAAATCAGTAATCTGGGAATGTGAATGTAATTAAAAAATGCTCTCTAATGAACATGGCAAGAAGAATCTTCCAGACCTCATCTTTTTTTCCCTCTAGATTCAGTTGACTGCAGTGTAAGGTGTTTGCGCATTTTCCAAAGCAATATCATTCTGTGCTGTGTTATATGGGGAGGCCTGCTGTTCCAGAGGAATGTACTAAATCAGAAATGTCTGCTTTATTGAAAATATTTTGCACTGCAGCCTTGTATTATGTTTCCTATTGCTCTCCAGAAACACAAACATCTAAAGGCTACCATCACTTTGTTTCACTAGTTCACTGGGTAACTGTGTCTGATAACTAAATGAAACCTAACTGAGGAATTTATTCCGTGAGTCTTGTTAGTGTTTCTAACCCCATAAATATACTTTGCTAAATAATAGAGTCTATTTTAGTGTATGGCATAGACCCTGTTAGGCTCTAGGGTATGTAGAAATAGAGATTTCTATTCTATGTATAAGATAAATAAATAAATTAGCTTATGAACACTTTTCCAGCTAGGAGAGTGGGAAAGTTACAGTTGAAATTGGAGTAAACTGGCCAAAGGATCTTCTTTTTTATGGTAGTATATAATTGCATTATGAAATTGCTACTAAAGTCTTATCATAAAGTATCCAGTCTTTTCTCTATGACACTAAATAACTACACACACATCAGATATTGCAAATAGGCCCTATGTATTGTCATTCTGGTCCATCTTCTGCATTTAAAGAAGAGAAGACCTTCCTTTCTAGAGAGAACACATCTTGGGCTTCTCTGCAAGTAACAAAATCTAGGAATACGATCTTTCTCTGTATAAACTTTCAGCTAAGAACTAAACTGCAAGAGGTTGGCAGGAGGACTGTGCTGATGGGCAGTGGATAGTCACCTGGGACTGCCGTCAGCAGGGGCTTAAAGGGCAGCATTTCAGCTTCACAGAGACACAGTGGGAAGAACGTGAAAGGAGCATGATAGGTACTGATTGGCCGCTCTTGCACCTTGGTTCCCTTAAGTGGCTGAATTTGTAAAGAGTGCAAGGAATGCCTTTCCTGCCTTAAAAAAGGAAACCAGTCTGTACGTCAAGGGACCACGTGGGTCATTCCCCCCGCCCCCCCGCCCGCCCTGCCCGACTCCAGAGGCCAGATTTTGGACACATTAAAACTACAAATAAGAAACTGCAAATCAGTCCTTTCCACCCCCCTTGGGTGTGCTGGTGATAGGAAGGTGAGCAAACCTGTGAAAAAAGTAAATTACTTATATAAGATCCCAAACGGATTAAAAAAAAAAATAAGTTGATTTTTAGGTGCAAATATATATGAATCTGTTGGAACAATTTCTTTTTTCTTTTTAAATGATAAGGCCTTCAGCACTTGGATGCGCCTATTTCATTCTAGAAAAGTGTTAGTCCCATCCAGTTGTAAGCACACAGGGAAGATGAAGCATGTAGGCAGCTTCTGTATTCTTGGTGCCAAGACTGCTTCTGACTGGATGGTATTTGTTGATTTTGAGGAAAACGTGTGTGGGGCAGCAGTTAACATTTTTGAGCGGCTGAATGATGTGATCAGGAAAAGCCTATCAGGAGAATTAATCTGATGATTGTAGGATGGGTGGGAAGAGAGTTTCAGTCTGGAAGATGGTTTGAGAAGCTAAGAGAGAAGAATATTATGTCTGTTATCTGCCCCTCTAGGCAAATTGAAATCCGTACCTTCTCTTTCCATAACATGGTAATTCAATTTCCTTACCTGTACTATCCTGTTTTCAAAATACGGACCGGTTGCAAATATAGAGAGATAAACAAAAAGATCATAAAAATAAAAGAACAAGAACCATTTAACTGAGCTATCTTAGGGAAAGCATCACGTTTAAATAATTTTTGTACCATTGATACCTACTACAGTATTTGTCACCTGAGTACTCCATTGACATTGGCTGGATTATTGGAAAGCCAGGTAATAATCAATAACTGGATCAGAAAACACAGCGTCTTGAATATAGGTCCTCCCCAAGCCCTCTGCCTTTAATATATATATATTTTTCCTGACATTGTGCCTTTAAATGTTAAATTTCACTTTCAGTTTACTGGCAGCTAAAGGCAAACCAAATTACAAGTTCCTTGGTATCTTAAAAAAAATATATATATAGAAGATTTTTCTAGCCCTTAGCTCTAAAGGGAGTTCATTGCATGTGTCTTCATATAAGGGACATGAACAATATCTTCAACAGCAATTTCACAAACAAGGCAGAAGTGTTTGTCATACTGCTCTTCCTCATATCGACCCCCGATAAAGGCCAAGGCATAATATTAAATTATAGTTCAGTAAAGGCAATTTCTGTGGCTGAGTGAGTGTTGAAGGAAGCTATTTGTATAGCTAAACACAGAAGAGCGATTCTCAGAAATAATGATCGCATTTTGGCATAGTTACCAACATTCTGTTTCTTAGGGTAGTGTTCGATGAACAGTCTGGTTATTCCTTCAGGAAGCTTCTATTCTTATTTGATAAGGCAAGAAGATACATATTCAGTTTCTTTAAAGGAATTCATAAAGGAAATGCTTACTTTTTGGTAGCAAAACCATGTCTCCCCCTATACAAAGCCTTAAGTCTACTATACAAAGCAGGTGAAATCTTACCTCCTTGGGTTGACAGTGTGTAAGGGTGGGGAACAGTGCAGGAAAAGCCACACTCCAGAATTTCCCACTGCTGTGAAGGCTCCCATGAGACCTCAGTGCAACCCAGGGCTCTGTTGAACCCAGTTTGAAAACCTCTTCCTAAAAACTTTGGAAAATCACCTACATCTCCGTGTTATCCCATAGTTTCCAATATTTATAGGACCTGAAATGAAATTCTAAAAAGCCACTTCCTATCCTCATTGATTCTTAACAAATTACAGTAAGGAAACTGAAAGAATATTACTGGGATTTATATCAGAAACCCCCAGTGGGTTCACAAATGTTTTTGTCTTGGAATCAAAAGCAAATGTTACATTAACAAATTCCTGAAGTCTGTGCCACGTCCTAGCTCGGCTCAGGCTGAGGGTGTATTTCAGCTAAAGTGCACGGACGAGGCATGGTTTAGAAAAGAACTCTAAGTGACCCTAAGATAATAATATAAGGTAATGGGATTTTAAGGAATAGAAAATTATGAAAAACCATATGGTTGGGATGTCTAAAAAATCCATGAACACCTCACAAAGGGGGGCCCAACATATATGTAACAACATATATGATCTTTTATTGGGGAAGGGGTCATACTGGCATTGGAAGGAATGATTTCTAATTAGTTTTATCAGGTAACTAAAAAATGTGCCTTTTAATGCGAACCAGGATTGATGAGCTAAACCCCTCTTGTCTCTACATTGCCTAGTGGTCATATTTTAATAAAGGACCCAAACCTTGAGCACAAGAAAGTCACTCTCTAGATCTCAGGCTCAGTATAAACAAATTGTTTTAAAACTCCCAGAGGACATTGTCTGTCAGAGTCTGCATTTGACTTTTTAAATCGTCACGTCCTAAAGAGTTTTAGTCTTTATCAGAGGTATCCCAGAGAACTCTTGGGATCATCGAAAAGGCAGCCTTTTGCTTCCCAAAGTGTGGGGTGATGTTTCTACATGTAACAGGATGTTGGGTGGCACTTTTTCTATTCCTGGGATATGGAGACTGGATCTCAAAGCTAGGGACAGAGAGGTTAAATCTCCCATTCTTGGGAGCTTGGGTGGCTCAGTGGGTTAAGCCTCTGCCTTCGGCTCAGGTCTTGATCTCAGGGTCCTGGGATAGAACCCCGCACTGGGCTCTCTGATCAGCCCGTCCCCCACCCCCCGCCTGCCTCTCTGCCTACTTGTGATCACTCTCTGTCAAGTAAATAAAATCTTAAAAAAAAAAACCAAACAACTCCCATTCTCAAGAAAGCCACACCATAATTGGGAGCAACACACTTCACCCAGGCTAAGAGGCAGAAGACTTGCTACCTTCAATCATGCGGCTAACCCCTAGCTGCATTCCGGTCTATAAATGAAGATGGAGTGAGAGAAGGGGGAGACTTGCAGGCACACAGAATGGAAGCCTGAGGAGTGCCGCACTGTGATCTTGGGTGGGGGGAATGATGCCAAGCAGAAGGAGGGAGCTTCAGCTTCTCCAGATGACATGAGGAGGTGACTGGGAGAACTCTTCTTAGGAACTGAGGGTGCCTGCAAGAAGGCGAAGTTGGCACTGCAGGACAAACCTTTGATATGGCAAAGGACTTGGAATACCCAGGGCTCATCTCAATGTGGGGACAGAGAGCTGGAGTTTCCACCATTTGGCATTTCCACCATTTGGCATGACAAGGAGGAAGCATAAATTTCTCATTGGTCTCAGAGATGACTGGGCTTAAACTGTCTCCCCAATCCCACAGAGTGTGAGGGGCATCCCTACAGCAGAGGGCCTGGGGGGCATACCGCTTATGGGTAGGCATTGAAGGCAGGTCAGTCTGGAACTAGATGTCCTCATGTCAAAGAACAGTGAGGACAGCTGCAGAGTCAGCTGAAGAAGTCACATGTGGGCCTTCTGAGAGAGTGCTTCCAGCTTCTGGAAGCTTCCATTGCTTCCAGATTGGGCATCTGGGGCCAGCCAGTGGTAGCCAGTGATGCCACTTGGGTAAGAGACTCTGGAAACTTTCATGTGAAAAGGAAGAGAGACTCAGTAGGGGAGGAAGATGTCCAAGAGGGAGAGTACTGATGTTCACTGTACAGTAAAGAAGACAAATGAAAGAAAATTTCCTTCACTCCCTCCAGGTTCCTTCTACCATAGACTGAGCAGTGTCGGGAGAGGGAAAATTTTCACATCTGATAGGAGATTGGAAATCAGACTGCACAAACTATTAAAACCAAAAGGCAGCTAAGAAGTTAAGGAGCCTACCCACAATATGGTTAAGTGATCTGCTATACCGGGCAAGGGAGGAGACAGATTAGGAGGTTTTGAAGAGAAGCAAAACAAAACAAAACAAAATAGCTTTATGCTTATTCTCTGCTGAGGAGTGCTCTTAAATAAACGGTTACAGGTTGTTGATGACTGACTAACACTTCCAGGTTGGACATCGAGGGCAAGTCCTTCTGGCTGAGGCATAACTGGGAATGTAGATCTCCTTCAGCAGTCCATCCTGAGAAGGCAGTGGCTCAGTGAAAATCCTGCCAGTCCATGGGGAGGTGACATCCTCTGGTATCCGGTATAGATAGGGTTCTGCTTTAGGGTCTGGGGTGTTGTTTTAAATGATGTCAGATGTGAAGGCTATCTCCTTTCAGGTTACTCTTAATGTATATTTTAAATTAAGAAAAAGAAAAATCCGGGACACCCAGAGAGGCAAATCAGTAAAAGATCATTTTTCTGCTGCTTTGTTCTATATCAAAAACAATATCACACAACATTTATGTATTACCACAAGTTCTCCTTGTAATTTTTTTTTCTACAGATGTTCAGCCAGATCTGGACCTTTCCTTTCCTTTTTTTTTGTGGCCATGGAAGGGATAAGGCTTCATAGGGTTTCATCTTTGTTGAGTTCCCTTGAACAGAAGTGATTGGCAGGAACAATATTCAATTACAGTTGCACCCCTCCATCTAGGTGCTTCCAGAGGCAGGCCTCTTTGTGCTTTTTAGTAGCCATAATAAACATGAAGCTGATGTGTTCATATTGAACATAATTTTGGACAGAGAGGTTTCTGACAGGAACTTGGCTAGCATCTCCTTCTCACTATATTGAAATATACCTTCTAGAGAAGGACCCACATTTAAGAACAATACACAACAGTGACAGTTTGCTAATTCCATTTGTTTGCCACAGGAAAGAAGAACTGTCAACTACGTGGTAAACATAAGGGAGTTTTTGAACTTTAAAGGATAATTTGACTAAAGGTCTTGAAGAAACAGGTACTATCAAGAGGAGACTTGGTGGATAAGATTGTGGATGGAGGCAGAGAAAATTGTTACCGGATTGCCATAAGATGTGTCAACATTGCTATTCACAGTGGCTCAGGTTGTGCACTGCTTCAATATAGGGCGTTCCCTTCAGGTAGATCATGGGAATGGCATATGCTAGAGTTGTGTATTGTGGTAGCTCAGGGATGTTACCCTGGACAGAAATTAAGAAAACATTTACAGATTAAAACAGTTCCTAGTTAGGTAGTCTTTGGGTTAATCAGTTCCTTTGCGTTCAGCAAGTGAAGAAATTCCTTTGTGAGGTCTAACCTGTGTGTACTGCATACTTGATTTTATAGGTCAGGCATGCCTTTAATAATAACTGCTATTTTTCAAACACAGGAGACTTTATTAATATTATTATTTAAACTTAAATTCAAGTTAATTAACATAACTGTATTTCAAGTTCTGGGTAGAGTTGTGATTCATCAGTTGCATATAACACCCACTGCTCATCATAACAAGTGTCCTCCTTAATGTCCATCACCTAGTTACCCCGCCCCCCCAACCACCTTCCCTCTAGCGACCCATAGCTTGTTCCCTATAGTCAAGAGTCTTTTATGGTTTGCCTCTCTGTTTTTATCTTATTTTATTTCTCCTTGTCTTCCCCATGCTCATCTGTTTTGCTTCTTAAATTCTACATATAATTGAAGTAATATGGTATCTGTCTTTCTCTGGTTGACTTATTTCACTTAGTGTAGTACCCTCTAGTTCCACTAGCAAATGACAAGCTTTCATTCTTTTTGATGGCTGAGTAATATTCTATATATATACACACAATATATGTATACACACTATATATATATACACATATACACACACACATACACACACATATATATATACACACACAAACATACACACATACCTCACATTCTCTTTATCCATTCTTCTGTCAGTGGACATCTGGGCTCTTTTCATAGTTTGGCTATTGTGGATATTGTGGATATTGATATCATACACTGGGGTGACACTTTCTTTAGATGACTAGTCATGTATGGGAGATTCTTATATGAATGGGGCTGAGTATTTTCAGGGAAGTGAAGAAGGTTGTGAGTGTTAGATAATGAATAGGATTATGCAAGGGGAAGTTGGGCAGTAACACACATTGTAGCCATCTCTGTGTTAAACAAAACCTTGTTAGGCACCATTTTAAAATTAGCCACTTCTTAGGTTTCTGTCAAATCAAAGGAGTCTGGAGGCAGATACAAAGGGATTGTGTAGCATCATGGTCTCTGGCACCAGAATGCTTGTGTTTCCATCTCTGGTAAGCCGTTATTGACAATATAATTTTGAGCATGTTCCTTGACCTCCATGTGCTTCCCTTTTCTCCACTGGAAAACAGGGATAGTAGTGGGACTTAAATAATAGGGATGTCATAATGATTAAAGACATTAATTGATACGAAGTGATAATAGACACTATCAATTGTTGTGGCATACCTTCAGTTAGGCCCAGTTATTTTGGCAACATAACAATGCTGTGATCTAAAACGTGATGAAGTGTAGTTCAGCAAGGAATTTGGGCATTTTGAGCATGAGAGACAACGCTGGGACTTCTGGCCTGCTATTGACTGACATGTGACTCTGGGTATCAACACTAGAGCCATCTAGAATGTCCTTGTTGGTTTTCATATGGTATTTCTAGTTCTCCTCACGTTCAGCTCTTGTGACTTTCATTTATTCCACAAATGCTAATTGAGGGCCTAGTGCCTGGCAGAGAACTAGGGCAGTGGGCACTGTACTAGGATCTGGTAGATATTTTTCCTATTTTACACACGTGAGAACAGGCTCAGATAGGTGAAATAACTTCTCTAAAATCACAAGCTCATAAAGTGGCAAGTTACTTAAACTTCACAAGCCCAGTTTATTATTTTTTTTTTTATAAAAAGGGGAAATAGTATACACACAGGTGAAAATGCTTCCCCTGATGGGCATGCAACATGGGAAGCTGGGCATTTGTGGCACTCAATAAGGAGTTGACAACCGAAACAGCAATCAGCTATGAAGACCAGCTTCAAAGCAAGTCATAGGAATATCTAGATTTCGAGTCTCGTAAATTACTAGGGTCACTGATGAACATGACTTTGTCAGTCCTTCCTAGTTGACTGAGTCGAGTGTTCATTGAGGTTTCCTATGAGTCCCAGTTAGCGATCCAGGAAAGGCCTGTGAGGAGCTAACTGTAGACATAAGCATTCAGGGGTGCCTGGGTGACTCAGTTGGTTAAATGTCTAACTCTTGATTCAGCTCAGGTCATGCTCTCAGGGTCCTGGGATTGAGCCTCCTCCCATCAGGTGCTGTGCTGGGCATAGAGCCTGCTTAAAATTCTTTCTCTTTCCCCCGCCCCCACCTCCCTCTCTTAAAGAGAATAGGAAAAAGGAAAACAAAAGCTTTAAGTTTCCCCTGTAGGGGGCATGGCTCTCCTCATAATTGCATTGCTTGCATAGTCTCTTACTGTTTACAGTTAAAAAGTTTTTAAAAAGCACATAACAATATGAAGCCAAGTCAAAAGATGGCTGACTAAAAAAGACAAAACCATTAAACTGCATTATACATTAAAATTTAAACATTGAACTAGCAGTCAGAGGGCGAGGCAAAGTTCTTTGTTTGAATACAGTGGGAAGCAAGTGTGTGGTGTTTCCTCAAAGGGGACAGGGAGCAGAGCCACAGAGAATTTCATGTAAAGCCTCTGAAGGGTGAGGCTGATGAGAGCCCAGCTAACAGAGCCAGGAACTGGAGCCTTCCAGGCAGACGCCAGTAACCTTGAACTACGTCAGAGAAAAGCATCCCCCTTAGCTGAGGGAAGCCCCCATGTCTGGTCAGGCTGCCTGGAACAGGCAACCTCCTGAATTCTGCCATCATTCTTTCTGACCTTTCCATCTCCAGAGATGCTTAGGGGTTTTAAATCTATCTTCTTTGTGTGGAGTGAATGATGTTGTTCATTGTCAAAGGAATTTTGGGTGTCTGTGATCAGGTTAGTGACCTTGCACAACTTGTTTAGCCTGAGATTGTTCCCAAACTGTAAAACAGGGATAACTCAACCTAGCTCGGAGCAGAGGGTTGTTGTGAGAACTTACAGGGAAAGCCTATATAAAGCACGCGGTACAGTGCCCAGCCCAGACAGGCGGGTCTTGACGAAATGGGAATAGAGGGTCCTTTCCTGATATCCCCACCACCAACAACCCATCTTTTCTCTCTATAGTCCAGGTTCTTTTAACTCAGCCTCACAGGCTGACTTTTTGATCTGAAGTGAGCCATGCTTATAGTTTTTGATCAGGTAGTCTCTCAAATTTTCCTGTTCCTATGGGAAATAACCTATTTCTGATACAGTAAAGTCAGCACTGGGGAAATTGGTTGTAGTGTGAACTCTGTGCATCATTCTAGGTTGGCTGAATGCTCTGATGACCGTGTCTACTTGAGAAACAAAGGAAACATTTGAGTGGAGCAGACATTGAGGCAGAGCCTGGGGTGCAAGATACTTATTTGGGATCAAGTATGTATGAAGGGAAAGAGGAGGAAGCAGAATTGGGTGAATGGAGAAGAGGTCCAACAAAGCCTTGCTCCTCTTGGCGGTCATCTCTGAAGGAAATACTGTCCCTCATATTTGCCCTGCATTAGCCAGACTGTCAGGTTTATATGCCCCCCTGCTCCCTTGCTTGGACACCTGATTTGGGTGGTACCAGAGGACTTGAGCTCCAGAAGGATAGTTTTGTATAGCTGAAGGGAAGCTGAAGAAGCCAGTAACTGAAGCTCTTCTTTCTTGTTGGGCAGGAGAAAGTCCTTTGAATGTCCACCATGATACTGTTTAATGAAGAAAGCCATCATCCCTGTTCAGGTACTCCCTCACAAAACCACTGATAATCTGCAGACATTGATCTGGGGAGGCTCGGATAAAAATTTAATCCTACAACTAAACAAAAGGAAACTGCTAAAATATTTACAGGAAAATGTGCCAAGTTCCCGGGACAAATCTCTTCATAAAACACATTTACCCAAGAGCACATCGTGCTCTGGGGAAATAAGATACACATTGCTGCTCTGGTATTGTCTTTCTAAGGTCTTTATATTAAAAAATACAAATAAACAATAATAAATAACAATGTCCTCTCTGCTTCTGCCTTTCCCCCTACTGCCTAAAAGAAAAGGAAACCATTACTTGTCAAGTACCCACAATGTAGTGGGGGGGAAAAAAAAAAGACTGGATTAAGGGTTAGGAGACTTTATTTTAGTCCTTGACTCAGTCATTGTGTAACCCTGGGCGAGTCAGTTTTCATATTCAAACCTCAATTATCTTGTTGGTTTAATAAGGAAATTGGGCTAGATCCCTTCCAGCTCTGGTTTGGTATGACATTTGAATACCCCGCCCCCCCCATGTAGCCTCCTTAGTCTTTTTATGGCGTGCTGTGATTTCAAGCAATGTTTGTTACTAGGATGTGTGTCATTGGTCACACAGCCTACTAGTTGGAGAAAGTGTTTCTCTGGTATGGATGTTGGTTTAAGTGTTCCTTCTCCCATCCCCAGCCAGGAGAAGATCTATTAATGATTTCTTAGAATTTCTATATTTAGTCTATATTAAATTAATGTGTAAACTATAAATTAGTAAGCATAATCTTCATACTCTGTAATAAAACTGTGTACAGTCTGTTCCCCCCACCCCTTTATCTATGATATCACTTATCTGAGGTGAGTTATGGTCCCAAAGTAGGTGATCCTCCTCTGACCCACCGGCAGAATGTCAGCAATGGCATAAGGCTACATCAAGCATACCTGTCATTCACTTCACTTCATCTCATCACGTAGACATTTTAAAATCTTACAACACCCCAGGAAGAAGGGTGAGTACAGTACAATAAGATATTTTGAGAGAGACCCAGTCACATAAATACACAGACCCAGTGTATTGTTAACATTGTTCTATTTTATTAATCTCTTATTGTGCCTAATTTATGAACTGAACTGTCACTATGTATGTGTAGGAAAAAACTAGTGTAAACAGGGTTTGGTACTCTTTGCAGTTTCAGGCATGGCTTACTCTTTGCAGTTTTAGGATCTTGGAATGTATTTCCTGTGGATAAGGAGAGCCACTGTATTTTGCTTTTTCAGTGAGAACAACTTACAATGCTGATACTCTGGGGTGGAATGTTTCAGTTTATGTCACTTGTTTGTAAATTGTAGTCCCTAAATGGGGGAAATGAATTCTATGAAATACTAAGAATTTTATAACACTCAGTAGTTCAGTAAAGAGTACTCATTTTACAGTGTTGGGTGCTTTGGTTGTGACAGCACCGAGTAATTACAATAATAACGAGGCTGTGACTATTAGTTTCTGCAGGAGTATTAAAATGCATTGGTGTCCTTATTTGTATTTATCTTATTTTCCCCAAGCCCACCTTTTAACAAGTGATTGATAAGACCTCTTCCTACAGTGGTATTAAAAATAACCAGCTTTGGGACCATTTCCCTATCCATGCCCCTCACCGTTAAACCACATCTAACAACTTCATAAAAGCATAAGAAGTTACTTTATGTATCTGGTTACTCCATGGGCAAGGATGGAAATTACTTTTTTTTCTTTTTACTTTTTTTTTTTTTTCCCCTCACCCTATTGCTGGTCTTTGGGTAGCATGAGATCTATTAATTCTTGTGGAACTCATTATTGAATTAAGGATTCAGTTGGCAAGACTGTTTAAAATGGAAAGCTCACACCTCTTCTGAAAAAAGGTTATTTTAAATTAAAATGAATGTTTCTGTTTCCATTGTTTTAGATGTCTTAAATGGTGCACTGAACTGAAAAGAGGATGTGGAGCAGACATTTGGTTATACCAGGGGAAGCCCAGCTTTGCTGAGCATTGCATATGCCCTCAAAGACTGCATTTAATTGACATGCAGTGGAGTGTATAGCAAGGCAACCCTCCTATCACAGCAGTCGTCATCCAAATAGGCTCTAGAAAACCTTAACAATTCAGTGTCTTCTGTTGGTCTGCCAACTGAGACTTGAAGTGCCAGTGACCACTTCTGCATTCATTCATTCATCAAATGTTGATTGTGCACCTACTGTGTGCCTGGCCTTGTTCTGGGAATTGGAGCTACCACAGTAAACTATTAGACAAAAATTCCTGCCCTTGTGAAATTTACATTCATAGGTGTTAGGTCCGTAATCAAAGGAGTGAGACTGATACAAAGCGAAGGTCAAGCAAAGCTTTATTTCGTGCCAAGCATCTAGAATCAAATCGACTGGTTGGGGCCGCCTCTTACAGAAAGGGCGACCCCTCCCTGCCTTACAGACTAACTTTTAAAGGGCAAAGGCCATGTGGTCACAGGTGGCCAATGAGATTGCAACACACAAAGCTGCATAGTCATGCTAGGTCACACACGGGTGGCCAATTGAATTACAATTTACCCTATAGTAGATATTTGAGCTAGCCTATCACCTTGGTCAGAATTGGCACCCAAAAGGCGGGCCCACACTCCTTGGTAGCTAGGGAGTCAGTACTTTACTGCGCGCTTTACTGATTGGATGTCTCCACCTGGCCTGACCCGCCCTGGTATTTGGGCTTTGTTACCTGGGACTGGTTTCCCAGACTTTTTAAGTAAGTCCCCTGTGGGGGTGGGGGGGGCAGGGTCAGTTTGAGTTTTACTGCATAAACAACAAAATCACTGTTTAACCGGATGGAATTGCTCTGGCTAAATAGGCCCTTACAATAGGGGGTAGAAAATAAAACATAGAAATAGAACAGAAAATAGAACATAAATGAACAAATAATAGTAATGGTATGCCAAATGATAATAAGTGCTATGGGGAAAAGTAAAGAAGGGTGTGGGGGGGCGAGTAAGGGATGTTGAGGTAGGAGTTGGTATGCAATTTTATTTTTTATTGCATTTTAAGATTTTATTTATTTGAGAGAGCAGGAGAGAGCATGCATACAGAGGGACAAGCAGATTCCATGCTGAGTACAGAGCCTGATGGGGGCTTGATCCCATGATCCTGAGATCATGACCTAAGCCAAAATCAAGAGTCAGATGCTTAACTTAACAGCCACCCAGTGCCCCAGTATGCAATTTTACATCTCATGGTCTGAGAAGACCTCACAGAAGAGGTGGTTTTGAAGCAAAGCATGGCTTAAAAGATGTGTGGGAATTTGTGGTGGGGAATCTGGGGAAGGAAGAGGGAATAAGCCATGCAAAAGTCAAGAGGTTCATCAAGGATGCCAGTGTACCTAGATGGGAATAATCTAGAGGGAGAGAGTTGAAAATCCGAGGTGAAGTCAGAGAGGCAGCGATGGGACCTGATAGTGTTGGACCTTGTAGGCTTTTGTGTCATGTTGTTTTTATTATGATTATGCTGGGGAGCCACTGCAGGATTGGAGCAGAGGAGTGATGCTGTGTTCTAATTTAGGCTCTAAAAGGATCCCTTTGGCTGCAGGGTTGAGAACAGAATGTGTGGGGGAAGGATGGGAGCTGGGAAACCAGTGAGGAGGCTGTTTGAACAATCCATATGGAGATAATGATGGCTTACACCTCGGTGGTTGTGGTAGAAGTGGTGAGAAAAGGCTGGGATTCATTTGCCTAGCTGAGGTATGTGCTTCAGGAAGAGCGCCCTAGGCTCTCATTGTATTCCAAGCACTGTGGGTGGCCATGCCCTAAATTTAGCTGTGGGGAAATAGAATATAATAGAATGTGGGTTTTGGAATTAATCAGTTAGAATCCAGTTTCCATCACCTACTACAAGTGTGACCTTGGGCAGGCTATTTAACTTCATGAAGCCCCTGTCACAGTTTTTATTTTGATAATAAGTGTACTCTTTAATTCCCATCACTTCTTTCACCCATCTCCCTGCAGCCCCCTCCACCCCCCCCAGCCACCGGCTGCCTCCAACCATCATTTTTTTTTTTCCTATAGTTAAGAGTCTGTTTCTTGGTTTTTCGGTCTCACGGAGCCACTGTGTTTGAATGTGAATGCTGTGGACTGAATGTTTGTGTTTCCCCCAAATTTCTATGTTGAAATGTAACCTCTAAGGAGATGGTTTTAGGACGTTTTTGAGGGCTCTGAATGGCTCAGTCGGTTAAGCATCTGTCTTCAGCTCAAGTCATGATCCCAACTTGTGCTCATGTTCCCTCTCTCTCTCTCTCATATCTTGTTCTCAAATTAATAAAAATCTTAAAAAAAAAAATTAGGTGGGGCTTTTGGAAGGTGATGTGGTCTTGAGGTTGGAGCTTTCATGGGTGTGGTTAATGTCCTTATGAAAGAGGCTCTAGAGAGCTCCCTCTTCCCTTCCACCAAAGCGAGAAGGGGCTGATAGGGAGAGGAAGAGAGCTCTCCTCAGAACACCGCCATGCTTGATGTCTTGTCTTGACATGTCTTGATGTGAATGTCTCACAGTTCTGGCACTTTGATCTCAGCCTTCCAGCCTCTAGAGCTGTGAGAAATAAATTTGTATTTTTATAAATCACTCAGTCTCTTGTATTTCATCATAGTGGCTTGAATGGACTAAGACAGCATAATAACTAACTCCCACAGTTCTTAAGAAGGTGTATTGTGGTAAGAGGTGATAAGGACTTGTCGTGGGTTTAGCTTACCTAAGTGCTTCATAAATATTAGTTTCCTTTGTCAGTTCTTACATAGTTTAGATATGATCGCTTACAGTGTAAATTCAGTAGATCATGGCTTATTTGCCCATAAATATGTTCCTTTGACTTTTGGGGGAAAATCTATTTAGGGCATTACCTAGTACATCTGTCCTTAGGTGGCAAGAGTGAGAAATAGGAGCTTTTCTGGCCAAAGAGCTACAACTGTATTGAGGACAAATTCCTAATACAGTGTTGTGTGTGTGTGTGTGTTTTCCTTTAAGTTTCAGTCCCATATTTAAGGTGAGATCCTCTTCAAGCAGAGATTTCTTTTGGGGGATAAAGGAGGATTTCTAAGGGTAAGCTTAAGAGGCTCAGGAAATCCTCTTCAAATTTTATTAAAATTTTGCTCATATACTAATTTTTTTCTGGGCATTAGTAGTTGAAAATTATAAGTTTCTCAAGGAGGCCCACAAACCCCAAAACATTACCAGGCACTGTTCTATAAAACTTTACTTAGCCAATGGCTGTGTTCTAAATTAGCAACCGCCCTTTCCAAAAGAGAGGGGTGGGGGGAGAGAGAAATTATTGCCTATTCTTGCTAATTCTGTTAACAGATCTTTAACCACAAAACAATTTGTGGTTAGAAAATGTTATCCTGGTTTCTTATATTTCTCACTCCGTCAATATCTTCTGTCTTTGACTCCCCAACCACTGCTAATTATAAACTTCTGTGTGTACATTCTGTTTACAGAAGAAGCTTAGGAGGTCTTTATAACTTATGCATATTGTCATGAATTACGATGAGAGCTTATTTTTTTCTGTGCACTCTTCCTCCAAAGGCTGTGTAGTAGTAAGCATATTCTGAAAAAGTTTGTCTTGCGCTGTTTTATATTTGTTCAATATTGGAATGATAGAGTTTCATAGAGGGGAAAAGTTGTTGCCTTCTTTGAAAGTTATCAGACTTAACAGAAGAACCACAAAGGAGATGAAAACTGCCGCGTTCTGATTCTGGGTTTGATTCTGTCCAACCCATTTGTATCCACATTACATTAAATGATTCGTAACAATTGTGGATCACTGTGTTAAATAAAAGAGATTTTAAGATTCTTGGATCTTGGGGCGCCTGGGTGGCTCTGTGGGTTAAGCCTCTGCCTTCGGCTCAGGTCATGATCTCAGGGTCCTGGGATCGAGTCCCGCATCGGGCTCTCTGCTCTGCAGGGAGCCTGCTTCCTCCTCTCTCTCTCTCTCTCTCTCTCTTTCTGCCTACTCGTGATCTCTCTGTGAAAAAAATAAATAAAATCTTTAAAAAAAAAAAAGATTCTTGGATCTTCTAAACTGAAGAAAGGGAATATACTTTTTCTTCTAATAAAAATCTCTACAAATTAAAAACAAAAACATGTCCACTTGTTAACTAGGAATCATACCACAAATACTGCTGTGTCTGTGCAAGGCAGTGAATTTACAAAGGTGAAAAATTGCATGCAAAGTAGGTGTCTATGCAGTGATGGGTCAAATATTATCTCATCAGCATTCATCATGAGGCCTCTGGCATGAAAAAGAGCATTCTCCTCCTGAGACACATGGAGAGCAGAGAAAAGCCAATCAAGGTGAAAAAGCCATGCGTTCCTTCTATACGTATGACTTCTCCGGAGATGTACATTGTTTACCAGTTCACATCACAGAATACGTTAAGTCCTCATTCTCTAGTTACTGACCAGCCAGAAGATAAGCTTTTCTCATAGCACTTTGATTTTTCACTTTATTGTATAATGCAAGCTTTGTTATTAACTTAATTGAGCTGATGATATCCATAAGTGGAATAATTCAGAGGTGGTAAATCAGCCTCTAAATTTGCTTCTGAAAGGAAATCTTATTTTCTTATTTAACTTGGTTGTTTTACCATAATATATAAAATACATTTTTCATTAGTTTTTTTTCCCTTAATATTTATTTTCATTTTCCAAGATCCCTTTGCTTTACATATGTGAGGAATTTTTCAAATCTCTCTTACCTTATAGTCCTAGTGCTCTGCTGGCTCTATAACCTTGCGATGAAGAGGTTGTTACTTTTGTTGAATAGTTGAGTTTCCAAATCATAAATCTGATGGTAATCTTGTGATGCCTGCCACAGGAGCACTGAGCGATTTATTGAACTATCCAGTTCTTCAGAACTGGCATTTTGCTTGATAGTAAGTTAGAGAAGTTAGATTTTGCTAAGAATGTGGCTTTGCTTGGGTCATTTGGAAAAAAATAAAACCTTGCAAAACAAAACTGGTTGTTTTTGGGCAATTGGCTCTTGTTCACAACCTCAAATCTAAGTACCAGTCTTATTAGAAGAGGGAAGGGAATAGTTCTTGTTGAGCACCTACCATGTGCCTGTAGCTGTGACCAAGATAAACTCCTTACCTACATAGAGCTTACAGCTTACCAGGGAAAAGAGTTAATGAAATAATTATTAAAGTACATGTGATTGGTGTTATGATAGGACATTATGGCAGCAGACATAGTATTCTCAGAGGAAGTCTTCTGGAAAAGAATGGTGTAAGGTAAGACCTGATAGGGCAGTAGAAATTAGGTAAAGGGTGATGGGATGGGGGTGAGGGTAGGTAGTGTGACAATGCTGGGATGGAAGAAGATGACTTCTGGCAGGAGGAATAGCATGTGCAAAAACATACTTGAGAAATCAAAATAAGTCCAGGTAGCTACAGACGATAGAGTTTGAATGGTATAAGGTGAGCTGGAGAAGGAACGACCACTCATTTGATAATTATGTACGGACAACTTTATGCTAGGTGTTGGTGACAGATGAACGAGATAGATATGCTATCTGCCCTCCTCAACTTTACTTTCCAATGAAAAAGAGACTAGATAAGGAAACAAAAATCAAAATTAGCATAGATTTTGATAAACGCCATGAATAAAATTAACAGTATATGATGGCCAGAGGGTTGTCATGAATGACATGGTGGAGGAAGTGATGTTTATGCGGAATCATGAAGGACCAGGAAAGCTTAGCATAAGGGAAAGAAAGAACATTCCAGCAAAGCAGAAAATCTCTGTAGAGTCCACAAGTCAAGAAAAAGAGTGGGATGTTTGAAGTTTTGCAAGGAGGCTGGTGTGGCTAAAACATTCTCATCTAGCAGCAAAGTATTGTGAGATGAAGATGAAAAGGTGATCGTCCTCAGTTTTATAGGTAAGGGATCTAAGAGGCAATTTTGCCCAGGGTGATCTCAGGTTGTAAAGGGTAAAGCTATGAAGCTAGTACATGCCTGTATACCACATGTTTGTCGAATCCTAGGCTTGTTTATTCATTCAACTAATTAATATTTTATTGTCAGCCACGCTCCATGTTATGTCTAGAGACAGTATTATAACAGATATACAAGATCCCTGCTTCCATGAGGCTATGTCTTGTTCTTTTCCCTGACTCATGTTGCATTCTTGGAGGGCAAGGGAAGACCTAGGGAAGATTTCCCTCTGTAAGTAACGGAAAAACAAAGATTGATACAGCTTATGAATTAAAGGGGAATTTTTTGCTTATGTAATTGAAATAAGGCTTCCAGGATGATTAAATCTCTCTCTCTCTTTTTCTGCCCTTCTCTTTGTTCTTTCCTCTTCTGTGGTTCAGTTTTGTTCAGTTCCAGATTTTGTATCCACATCCCTCACTGTCTAAAAGGAGAAAGGGTCCCAGAATTTCCACTGGAAGTCATGAGCTTTGTGCTGATTGAGTTGACCTTGCTAAAATCAGGGAAATTTTCATGTTGACTGGTTTAGCCCCAGGGTTCATATTTATTTCTGAACAAATTGTCATGGTAAAGATATTCCCAGAGATTCTAAATAGGGAGTGATACCAAGTTGTATGTGCATGGAAACTTAAGAAAAAGTGTGCATAGAGAATTTGATGAATGTCACCTTTTTGCAATGAAGGGAAAGTCAAAACCGACATTTAGTGGGTGAGGACCAGGGGTCCTTCAATGCATAGGATTAGCCTGTACCACCAAGAACTGTCCCCTTTGTCCATAATTTTTGGATGAGCTTCTGGACTATGTAGTGGGGAAAAATTGTATGTAATCATCTGAACCTAGAACTTAGCTGTTTTACATTTAAACATGAAGTGTGGCTTGGAGACAGTATTTTAGTATACACTGAATTTTCCAGAAGTATAGTTACTCAGTGTATTGTGAGAATACTGTACTTTGTTCAGAATTTTTCCAAACTTTGTTGACCCATTTGAAAAAATCGCGTCACAGTTGGGGTGTTGCTTTGGTATTCGAGTTGTCTGTTCAGTATACCTTAGGACCTGCATTTGTAGCTGTCTCATTTCATGCTGATTTCTTGTGAAGGTGTAGGCATTTGACTATTATTATGTCTGAATATTTATATATTGGAATACATTTGTTTTATAAATTACTTTAAAAATCCTGCTTTATATTTTATTTTGAGAATTATATGATTTTTGAAGTTGTGTATGGAGGTAATCATATTTATTTGTGAATTTCATTTTAGTATAGAGTGGGGACATTACATAATATTATGTAAAGGAGCTATTGGGTTTGATCAGGTTGAAGTCATTGGTTGAGACCATCCCAGAAGTTGGGGGGTAGGGTCAATATCTATACTGCCTGGTTAATATACACTTGGAGAAAGGTGAAATGGATATTGGGGAGATATTCCTGATGCCCACTAGATACTCATCGTTAAATGTGGGCCTTTCTCAAGACAGAATTGATTAGAGTTTAATATTTTTCATGTTAAATGCATTCTTTGGGAAAATCCAGATTAAGGTGACTTTTTGTGAAGTTGGGCCCAAATCATTTATTTTAAAATGCAGGTTTACCTGGGATTAAATGTGATATTTTATGTTGCAAATTTTACCCATGTAGATTTCAGATTCAGACTTAATTCAGCTCTGGATAGTTACCTCTCATTTGTTCATAGCTTTGACACCCCATTTTCCATTTTAATGCATTATGAACTAAATGCACACTTTCAGCATCTAGGAGGGTTTTCTGATGTAAAGCCTGAGCTGGCCACAAAGTTGTGAAGAAGAATGACTGAAATACTAATTTCCAGTAAGAGAGTCATCAGAGAAACTGTAGAAGGAGAGAAATGGAAGACAGCAAGTACAAAACACGAATAGTGGTTGGCTTATTTGAACACTACATAGTTGGAGATAACTTGTAGACTAGAATTATACAAACATATCTGGTTCCTTCAAAACAGAATTTAAAAGAGAACATTTGAGAGTGGTCATTTTACATAGTGGGAGATTTTTTTCCTATTGCTATAAAATTCACACCCAAGTGAAGGCCTTATCTGCTGCCTTGAGTTAAATTATAAACCAAAAAGATGTTTCTGTTGCCTTGGCCATACATATTTGCTGGGGTGCACACAGAGCTAGTGGAGTGTTCCAGGAGTACAATTGAGTGTCATTTGAATTTTAATTTATTTATTAAAAATATTTTATTTATTTATTAGAGAGAGAGAGAGAGAGAGAGAGAGAGGTGGGGAGGGGCAGAGGGAGACGGAAAAGCAGACTCCTGGATGAGCAGGGAGCCCGATGTGGGGTTCCATCTCAGGACTCTGGGATCATGACCTGAGCTCAAGGCAGATGCTTAACCACTGAGCCATCCAGGTGACCCAAGTCATTTGAGTTTTTAAGATGGATTTGTGGATTGCTCCTTGGTCATACTTCCAAAGCTCTTCACTTCTAGGACTTTCTAAATTCCTATAAAATTATTTATTCATATACCAAACCACCTCTAAATATGTAGGAGTTAAGTACTTGCTCTTGGATAATCTTAAGTGGATAGAGAAAGTGCAAAAGTTCCTACTATTTTCTTCCTCCCTCTGTGTGGATGCCACCCACAGAGTCTTTATAATTTCAAGGGTGGTAGGTGACCTATTTATTTTGTAATTACTTAGCAGAGAACAGCTCTGACATTTTGCTTTTGTGCCCCAAATTTCTAGCTCCTCTAGTGAACTGTGGTGTATGTTTTAGCATTATTTTGTATGTGACACTTGTTCCACAAAAGCCAGCGAACTCTGGCTGGCTCCCTTTTTGTTAGTGAGGTTTTCCGTTTTAACATGTTATTCTGTTTTAATATGTTATTTAACATGTCAGCTGGCTTTTTTGGTTTTGCATCAACATTGTAATCAGAAGCTAACGTTTTGTTAAGCAATTTATTGATGTTTATCACTTGTTGGGTTTTCAGTTTGCCAGCCGCTGACATGACTGTCACTTTCTTGTTCAGAAAAGGATTTTTACAGTTTAATAAAATGTTACCAAACATATCATTTTCTCTCTCCTCTTTTTCTCGTTGTTGACCTTGCTTATAAAATCAGCAAATCCCTCCCCCCCAAAACCATACTGTGTTTGAAAATCTGAACATTTAAAACATCAAATATGGGTCAATAGATTTCAGTTGCCACTTACAGGAGGCTATTATCTGGATCCTCTATATGCAGAAAACCTCCCGACCTCTGCGAATGTCCCTCTCCCAGTGCCTGCCACTTAGTGGGTGTTCAGGAAAGGTCAAATGAAACAAAATAAGGAATACATGCAAATAATGACCTTTTAAGTTTAAATAATAAGGAATTCTCATTGCAATTAATTTTTATGCTACAGTATATTCTGGAGAATGGGTTAGCCCATAAAAATGTCATGAATTTGTCTTCTGGACTTGTAATACAAGTTTATATGTTCATGTATTCCCTATTCCCTTAAATTGTGTATTTCATTTTTGCCACTTTAATTTTGAGCTGAGATAATTTTTTTTTTTCCTTCCTGTGAATTTCAGCCACAGCAGGAGAAACTCTGAAGGCTCTTGATAGCAGCTGTAAACTCCTGTATGCAAAGAATAAAAGAAGAAAAAGCTAAGGGGATATTATGTACAAGGCCACAACTATGGTTGTGAAGTCCCTTGTCTCCCTCCTACCCCACAAGTTTTACTTGGGACAGTGGAGGCAATTTACCAGAACTCCCTTTTCTTGTTTATTGCTAAAAAAATAGCTGCTAAAATGTAAGAGGGTTAAGTTCGTAGATAACAGAATAGAATGATGAACAGAGTAAATATTTTGGATTTATGTTTATTGTCTGCTATGACAAGGAAATGGGATTTATGGTTAATTTAATATCCTACTTAATGGGATGTTACTAATGCGTAACAAAGAGACTCCTCCTTTATCCAGAATGGCTGAGAAATGGACTATTATGTGTTTTGGATCTTCAAGAGTTGTCACACAACAAATACTTCCTCCAGCAGTGGTTCTCAACTGGGGGTAATTTTATTTTATTTGTTTATTTGACAGAAAGAGAGCACAAGTAGGCAGAGAGGCAGGCAGAAGGAGAGGGAGAAGCAGGCTCCCTGCTGAACGGAGAGCCCGACACAGGGCTTGATCCCAAAACTCTGGGATCATGACCTGAGCCAAAGGCAGACCCTTAACCAACTGATCCAGTCAGGCGTCCCCCAACTGGGGGTAATTTTCCTCCTTAGGTACATTTGACAATGTCTGGAGACCTTTCTGGTTGTCAGAGTGGCAGGAGGAAGAAGAGCTACTAGCATTTAGCAAGGCAAGTCTAGGGATGTTGCTAAACATCCTACAATGCAGAAGGCAGTCCTCACAACAAGGAATGATCTGGTCTAAAATGTTAGTAGCTTGGAGTTTGAGAAACACTGCCCTGCAGATTAGTACTTTTTACCAAATGAGAGTTTGAAAAAATTAAGCTCCACGACAAGATGGCAGCCATTATTTTTGGTGATTTAAATGATAGTTTCACTTCTTACATTGCTTCTGTGTTTTTATCAGCGTCACCTACCCCCTGTATTGGTCAAGTGTAGAAGAGCTGGTTTATGAGGATTCCCGGTTGTGAGATGGATGAAGATGTTAGCTGTGGCACAATTATCTGAAGAGGCTCAATTAATTCTTGTGTCATAACAGTGATTTCAGTTAGAATTGCTACTTTCCCTAATAGGGAGGATTATTTACATTTTGCATCACGACAGAACTGAAATATAACTTAACTTTTGTTAATGTGTTTTAAATATACTTCAAAAATAACAGGTGACATGGTCTTGGAAGGATACTTGTGTCAACACAGTTGTTATTACAATGTCCCATGCTTTTATTTCAAGCCTACATAGGGAAAAGAAGAAAGAAGACAAAATTTTTCTTCTACCATAGGTTAAAGTTTGTGTGCATACTCTAAGAAAATGAAAAAGAACAATATCTGTTTATGGGTAGAAAAACAAAAGAATCTGTTTATTAGTCATTCAATGAAATATTTATTGAGAACTGACTGTCTCATTCACATTCTGGGACTAGCGCAGTAATTAGAATTTTTTACGATGTCATTTACTGAATTCTTTGGAAAATAATAAAAGTTTAAAGCATGAAACTGAAATTAATTTTAAATGTCTGTAGTAGCTTCTTGTACACATGGATTCAGATATAATGTATGGTATTTACAGCTGTTGAGGCTTAAATAATGGAAACTGCCTATTATGTGACCCTCATCTTACGCTCAGAACCACTTGGAGTCACAAGGTCATTAAGTACTTATCCTTATGTGGGTTTATGCAGTTAGGTATTGCTTTTCCACTAAGCACACATTAAACACCTGATACGGTATTCTTTCCAGAAGGGACATCAACATGAATCAGGATTAGTCCCTTCCCTCCTGTGCAGCTGCAGGTGGTGCTGGGCTGGGGAAGAGAACTTAGAGAGGTGGGGTGTTGAGAATGTTGAGGGGGACAGGAGCAGTGAGGTGGTAGAGTCCTGTGAATGGGCATATGTTAGAAGTAGTAAAAGAGAAAAACAAAACATGAAAGGGACAATCTGCCATTTACACTTGTGTTGACCTACAATAGCCAAACTATGGAAAGAACCTGGATGTCCATCAACAGATGAATGGATAAAGAAGATGTGGTATATATACACAATGGAATACTATGCAGCCATCAAAAGAAATGAAATCTTGCCATTTGCGATGACATGGATGGAACTAGAGGGTATCATGCTTAGTGAAATAAGTCAATCGGAGAAAGACAACTATCATATGATCTCCCTGATATGAGGGAGAGGAGATGCAACATGGGGGGTTTAGGGGGTAGGAGGAGAGTAAATGAAACAAGAGGGGATTGGGAGGGAGACAAACCATAAGTGACTCAATCTCACAAAACAAACAGGGTTGATGGGTGGAGGGGGGTGGGGTTATGGACATTGGGGAGGGTATGTGCTATGGTGAGTGCTGTGAAATGTGTAAACCTGGCGATTCACAGACCTGTACCTCTGGGGATAAAAATATATGTTTAAAAAAATAAAATTAATAAAAAAAAGATTTGTTCATAAAATGCATAACTTTAAAAAACTGTATGGTTGTAAAGTCATTACCTAATGTCATTATGAAATAAGTTTACATTTGGCACATGAAGTTCCCCAAGAGTCATCCTTCCTCCCCTCTGTCTCATACCTTATTGTTGACATGACTGTGTTGTGTATACTAGGCACCCATATGATGCTCTCCTACACCGCCATTCCCTCCACATGGAGAATCCCCTTCTGCACCCAAGCAGTGGGTTTGCCACCCACCTGAGGAGTACCAAACTGTGGAAACCTCTGTCCTTTAAAGGGGGTGGCTAGCAAATCTGCCCATACTTTACCCTGGAAGGACCCAGTGTCTTAATTATTCTAGTCAGAATATAAATGTGCCCTCTGCTCTGGAGAGAGAGAGACACTGTGTCTTCCAAGGCTGTGTGGTATACAAACATTCCTGAACAGCTAGTCTGAAACAAAATATTGGTTAATGCCTTGGCAGAAAGTGTAGAAACAAGAGAGATCCTTGGAGAACAGTCTCCCAGCAATTGTCGCACTTGGCCTATTATATTCAAATTATCCATTTAAGTGTCTGGGTAGTGAGTTCATTTAGAGCAGAGATTTAATCTTGTCAATCTTTATATTCCTAATATCCAGCATAGTGCTTATGACAGATTAGAGAATCAATATATGTTTATGAAACAAATGAATAAATAAAGACCTCTGAAAATCTGGATAACATGGGGGCTATAACAAAGGTTATTTTATATAAGACAGTCCATTAAACCACACTAAGCACAACTCGAATTTAAGTACCAAGTGGCTCATAGACAGCCAGCTGGCTTTCTAAGATCCATATTCCATTACATTTGAAAAAAATATTATGTAATGATAATACCGAGTCCTTCATTTATTGGGTGCCATGCTCTGAGTTAAACTGTTTATAAATTATGCCTCATTATATCCTGGTAAGCAACCCATGAAGCAATACTATTCTTATTTGCTGTTGGAAGCAGAGATTGAGAAAAGTAATGTAACTTGTTCAAATTAGCACACATGGTCAGTGGTGAAGAAGGGATTGGAATCCAGGCAGCTGGACCCTGGAGGTTGTGTTTTTAACCACTTAAATTGTCCCTCACAAGAAAGGAAAGAAAGATCTGCGTGAATTAGTTTCTCTCAACAGGTGTTCTGTCACCCAAGCCAAACTTGGATAGACAGAATAAAAAAATGACGCGTTAACAGGTTCTAGCACACATTTGGGGAAGTAAACTGAACTGTTATCTCTCCTGCAAAGGTAATGCTTGGAAGATGACAAGATGAGGTTAACATCTTTGTCCAACGTTGGGGATGTAGGACCCATGAAGACACTGTTATTGCCAATCTTAAACTAATCTAGGGCTCAGGCAAGGCTGGCTTCGTGGACATGTGACCCATTTGGTCAGTTGCACTGGGTGCCGTACTTAGAGGCTGTGCTTAGAAGGGCTTACCTGGTTTGTTTCCTGTTCTGCTGTCACCGCCTGGAAGTTCTTAATACTTTTTGAAAAAGGAGTCCTGCATTTTCATTTCGTACTAGGTGTCTCAAATTTTGCAGCTGTTCATGGGCTAGAGTCTTGGTTAACCCTTTATGGCAACTAATAATGTGACAGTGGAGACAGGAGATGGACCCATTACAGCAGAAGGGCTCCCAGCAAAGGTTTTTAGTAACCTGAGGTTATGCCAGTATCTGCGCTGGACTCTAGAGAAAAGCTCCGATCCTGGATTTCAAGGCTGTGGAATACACAATTCCCTGAGTATTTGATGACTCTCTAAGATCACCCGTGGCACCGGTTTAAGGTATTGATTGCAGAATCTTTGGATTGCAGTCTATCTTAAGGGGAAAAAAATATTATAGATAGTGTTTCCCAGAATTTGAGAGGTCTCAGGTTTAGTTTCATTCTTTTTGCTGGTATGATGGTTTGTTTTAGGTCCACTTAACTGTTCTCTTTTATAATTAGCACCGAATCAATTAGATGAGAAATCCGATTTCCATCTTAACAGGAATCAATATCTCCCATCTCCATTTTGATACATAAATTAGATTGCTATTTATTATCTTTAATAAATGCAAATGCACTTTGTGATGTTAGGCTTTTGGGGGGCGGGGATAGGGGGTGTGGCGGGGGGCTCTAAAAACACTGTACCGTCATGTTTGCTACTGTAGTTCAGTGATGTTAACAACAGCTTTGGTCTGTAGCATCTAGGGACATTGCTCGCTGCTGCCTTTTCTTCCTCAGAAACCTTACTGAGAGGCCTCACGTTGGCCTCTGCCGTACTCCTCTGCATTTGCTTCTGACAAACACATGCAATCTAGATCTTAGTTCTTGAGATGATTCTCTTCTGCACAGTTTTATATCCTCATCTCTGCAATCTCTGAGACTCCCTGCTGCATGCCGTCGTTCTATTGCCAGGGAGGAGAAGCAGGGGGCAAGGGACTCTCATCTGGGCAGCTGTTTCTGAAAAACCACTTGTTTTGAAGTATTGTTACTAACTTATTCAGGTCCTGGATCTCTTCTGTCTTCAGGTGATTGTGTTTTGGTGGATATTGGATTTAATTTAAGTTAAAACAGGAGGAATCGAGTTCCCTAACCTCCAATCCTACAGAATTGTATGTTTTACTGCTGCAGGCCCAGCAGAGGGAGCCCAAGTTAACGAATGAAACCCTCGTGCAGTTTTGATGACTCAGAAATACGAAATCATAGTTGAAAGGTGATTTCTTTTTTTGGGGGGTGGGGTGGGCAGGGGGAGAAGTTGGGATACAGGGTGTGTGTGTGTGTGTGTGGAGAGAGAGAGAGAATAGAAACTAGAAGTAAACTAGAAGTCATGTGAGTTTTAAGGTGCACTTGAATGTAGAATGATGTATTACATCTTCAGGAGGAAAATGACAAACCTGATGGAGAGAAGCATTTGATTTTCAGATCTGAAGAGGGTACTTTAATGCTGAATGTATAAAACTACCTTTTTCTGGGGTGCCTGGGTGGCTCGGTCATTAAGTGTCAGCCTTGGGCTCAGGATCGAGGCCAACACGGGGTGCCCTGCTTAGCAGGAAGCCTGCTTCTCCTTCTCTCACTCCCCCTGCTTGTGTGCTGTGTCTGTCAAATAAATAAATAAAATCTTAAACAAACAAACAAACACAAAAAACTACTTTTTTCTTTTTCAGCTAGCCAGTTCTCAAACGTTTTAGATTGAGTCCTAATACATTTCCATTTCTTGTGATTTTTATATTTATAGTAATTTCCCTGTGAAAGATTTATTTATTCTGTTCTTCAGTTCATTAGCTCAATCGTCAGCCCGTTATGTGTGTATCCACGTCTGAGGATAGAAAATCTTGGAAGCTGTTTAAGTTTAGATGAATATTTATTCAATAGATTAATCAATTAGTCTACCAACTCTCTAAACGGCATTTATTGAACTTTTAGTACAATATGAGGTGCAGAAGGTGTGTGTCTGTGGGCATGGGGAGTGTGCTGCAGCCAGGATCAGGAAACAAATTTTTTTTTCTGTTCTCAATGAAATTACGTGTAGCTGATAAAAGACCTGTTTGGTAAACCGCAAAACCTTACATAACCAATTGCTAAGCAGGAGTTCAAAGTGTCCACAAAGTAGACTGAATATAAAGTGGGTGTTTGTAGAAGAGATAAACAGATCTTTAAGGTAGATGAAAGAGCCCAGAAAGGCTTCAAGGAGGATATAGTTGGGCTTAATTGATAAGTAGCTTTGTGCCCGGTAAAAGAAGAGGGGACAGGGCTTTCTGTAGTGAAGCGATGTGAGAAAGAAAGTATGGTTTAGGATGGAGAAACAGGTTCATTGTGCAGGCTGAGGCTGTTTCTGTTTTGCAGGCTCCTGTGGGGTCCAATCGCATCACTAGGGGAGTGGTGCTCTGGGAGGCACCCTAGTGCTTTCGAATGAGTTCTAGAGGGACTGGTTATGTCCCTCGAGAAGGACATAATCTCTCTTATGTTCTAATCATCAGTCATTCTATTGAGAGGAATCTATAAAGAGCACAGTGGGTATAGATTAGACTGTGTAATCAGACTGGATTTGAATAAAAAAGTAGATGTGTGACCTAAGATAAGTTGCTTAACCTTTCTATGCCTTATTTCCTCCTCATCTGTAAAATGGCAGGATGATAATAGTCCTAGTGCATAGAGTTTTAGTGGTTAAATGGGACAGAATGTCATCTGCTTAAAACAGTACTAGAGCCTAGTGAGCCCTGAGTATTAGCTGTTATCATCAAAGAGCCAATGTGTCACTGGAGCAGAAAGCAAATATCCTACTTTCTCAAGTACAGAAGTATTTCATTAGGCTTTTTGTTATGAAATTTCTGGCTCTCACCTAGATGAATTTGTCTTTTGCTGGTCAAGGATGAAGAAGCAGATCATAGAATTTAAGATGATGCTGGTTTCACAGGCTGATTGATGGATGTAAATCAGATAATATGGCCTCCCTTGTTTCAGTGAAAAACAAAGATGACCCTCATTTCCATAAGAGAGACACTTGCCTGGAAATTTCATCATCCTGCTTGGGCCTACAGTATCTTCACAATTTCCAGATTTTTTTTTTTTAAAGATTTTATTTATTTATTTGATAGAGATCACAAGGAGGCCAAGAGGCAGGCAGAGAGAGTGGGGGAAGCAGGCTCCCCACTGAGCAGAGAGCTTGATGTGGGGCTCAGTCTCAGGACCCTGAGACCATGACCTGAGCCAAAGGCAGAGACTTAACCCACTGAGCCACCCAGACGCCCCATTTCCAGACGTTTTGAAGCTCAGACAGGAATAGACTCCATGAGGGAGGTACCACGTGGACCTTGGTTACTGTTGTATCCCCTGTGCCTGGCATTCACTTTTTTTTTTTTTTTTTTTAATGAATGGGTCAATGATTGAATGAAAGTATGATTTTGAAAATGAATCCTCTCCCCTCCTACACATTTTTTGACAGTCCTATTCCTAGCACGGATGAAGTAAGCATCATTACAGAATGTCTTTGAGGAACAGGTAATGATATCTCTCCCCTGGTGGTTTTCATTGCCATAAAGCAAAAATCACTTCTATTTTAGATCACCATATTGTTTACAAATGTTCTCTCCATGTAATTTTCTCCAACATTCATGTGAATTCATTACTATTTCTTCCATTTAATTGATTGATGAACTGAGTCTCAGTAGAGTTAAATGATTGACTCAGTCTCCCATATGAATTATTGTGGACTTTGGACTTCATCTGAGGTCTCTTGACTACAAGTGCAGGGGATTTTCTTTAGACTTGTGTGAGTCCTGAATTGCATGCCTCACGATTATCTTCCTGCCCCAGGGAAGGATGCGGCCTCTGTAAATTTCTCATTTGTGTACATATTTTGTGAGATTATGTTGAGATTACCATGAAATATGTCAAAACTCATAGGGGATGTGATACTGGGCAGAAACCTGAGGTAGAAGAAATAGAGGGCAGAGTTAGAATTCCATTTGGATAGGTCATAGAAATTAATATGCATAGAAATTAATATGGAACTGGAAGTCCTAGATGGGATGCTCAGTAGAGGTTTCAAATAAAGGCATTGGGAGTGCAGAAAACAGTCAAGAGGCAGAAGACTGGAAAATAGAGGACCTAGCACAAACATTAAAAAGCCTAATAATTTTATGTACAGTTGGTCTTGCTGTTGGGTCAGATGGAAACCTAAAGCCTGAGTAGCCCAGAACTACCTGACTATAAACACTATAGGAGGGGAGAGTTTGGAAAGACCTAATTTTTCAGTTCTTCATCTTCTCTCTTGGGTGTGGAGAAAAGTCTTCATTAAATATGTTGGCAACATTCATTATCTTCTGTGGCAGTGTTTACCTTATGGTCCAAAGCATGTCTACAAATAGGTTTTGCCAAACAAATTTTACTTCTCTTGACTATTTCTATTCTAAGTTTCCAACATCATGAAATAACAAAATAGATTATTTAAAAAGAACTTTTAAAATGCCTATTTAAGGGACATCTGTGTGGCTCAGTTGGTTGGGCATCTGCCTTTGGCTCAGGTCATGATCCCGGGGTTCTGAGATAGAGCTGTCGTGGGGTTCCCTGCTCAGTGGGGAGTCTGCTTCTTCCTCTCCCCCTGCCCTTCCACTCATGTTCTTTCTCTCTCAAATAAATAAATAAAATCTTTAAAAAAATGCCTATTTAATGAGACTGTTCAAATACACAATGTCATATCCTTATGTGCTTAGTAAAAACAAACATAACTGAACTCAATCAACATTCGTGGGCACTTCTATCATATAACTTATTGGTCTCATTTTAAATTTATTTATGGCTCACTGCTTCTATTATGGAGCAAATTTTTCTTTATACTATCTTGTGCAGTGCTTTGCTCATAGTAGATGTTTAATAGATGTTTGTTAAATGGATTGAAGGTTAAACCCTTTTATTTTTACAGAGTGAATTAATAATGGAATGGAGAAATGAGCTCGTCTGAGATAGTGGATACTTGGCAATTAATTTACTATTTAGTATGCCATTTCTTTATTTGTGAACGAGCTTTATATACATAGCAGAGGTTAACTTAATTGAATTTTAGAGCAGATTTCAAGATAACTAGTATTAATTAAAAAGTGATTGTAAAACAAATCACCGTATGAATGCAAAAGTGGAAATGGAAGCTGATATGTGAAGTAATGATTATTTTTGCCTTTTCCACATTGCTATGGCTTTCTGTGTGTGAGGTATGTGTGTGTGTTTCAGTTAGTCACATGAGACTGGTAAATATGTCTTGAGGAAGGGATTGGGGATGCTTAGTTGTCAGGAAAATCACCTTCATGTTTCTCTCCTTTTTATAATCATTCTCATTCCTCTTTCTAAAGAATTTTTTTTTTAAAGATTTTATTTATTTATTTGACAGAGAGAGACACACACAGTGAGAGAAAGAACACAAGCAGCGGGAGTGGGAGAGGGAGAAGCAGGTTTCCCACCAAGCAGGGAGCCAGACACAGGTCTCGATCCCAGGACCCTAGGATCATGACCTGAGCCGAAGGCAGATGCTTAACGATTGAGCCACCCAGGTGCCCCAAGTAACTCATTTATACGTTCAACAGAAAACAGGTACAAGGATGTTAATGTCAGTGCTACTTAAGGGATAACCTGGAAATAACCCAGATGCATATCAGTAAGAAGATAGGTAAACTGTGATATATTCATAGTAAAATATGACACAGTGTGAATAAAGCACAGCATTTATAAATATGAATGGATCTTAGCAATATAATACTAAGTAAAAACACGTTCTAAAAAACCATCTACAACACCGTTTTTATAAAGTTGAAAACAACTAAATTATCTCTTAAATACAGGGAGATGTAGTAATTCTGTATAACAAGGTTATCAAGGGAATTATGAAGATGAAATACAGTACGGTTTTTGTCTCAGATCTGGAATCAAAAGGATTGTCATATGAGGTGACCACATAGCTGAACATGGGCTCTGAACAGAGTGTTCTTATTTCTTTTGGGTAAGGAGATTCATGGTTCCTACTTACATTAAGAAAAATGGTGAAATAAATGAATAAATTAAAGTGGGTCACAGTTACCAATAGTGAGAGTATGTTCCGAGCCAGGTTAGGGTTATGGGTAATTGGGTAATCCAATTTTGTGCACCTGAGTAAAGAGAAAAAAGTGAAGTAGTTTCCCAAATATATGAATATTAAGTAAGTTTAGTATTTAACCATATTTTAGTAGTTCACTATATCAACATCGTCAAGATTAGATGCTTGAAGTGATAAGCATTTAAATGATCAGCCTAAACATATCTGTTAGAAAGATGCAGTGTCTTGGGTTGAATTTGCTGGGTCAGTATGTGGAATTTGAGATCTAAATGTCTTCTTTCCTAAAACACCTTTCCTAAAATTCACAGTTGATTATATTTAGAAAACAAAATTGGAAGCATCTGAGAAGAGCAAAATTAAATTTATTGTGAATTACTGTAAATATAATACAATACAAATATAACGTGGCATAGACCAGATCTAAAACACAAGAACTAATCAATAAAAGAGATAGGAATTTCAGCTTACAAAAATAACTGGCAGTTTTTAGAATTTGGCAATACTGTTTTATAATGAAACATGGATATTTATTCACATCTATATTAGTTGCTAGAGCTACCATAGCAAAATACCACACACTGGTTGGCATAAACAATAGAAATCAAATTTTCCACAGTTCCGGAGACCAGAAGTCCAAGAGGAAGATGTTCGTGTGTTTGGTTTTGAGGCCACTCTCCTTGACTTAATGGCCACCTTCTTGCTGTGTCCTCATATGGCCTTTCCTCTGGTTATACACATCCTTGGAATCTCTTTTTGTTAAAAGGACACCAGTCATATTAGAATAACCCCCTCCCCACCACATTTTAACTTGATCACCACTTTAAATAAGTTATCTCCAAACGTGGTTACCTCCTAAGGTATTAGAGGTTGGGATTTGAACATAGGAATTTTGGGAGAACACACCCCAGCCTATAACAACATCCTTTTCTGTGACTGTAATTCTTGTAGTGATTGCCTACTCTTTTTCAGGCCCTATTCTAGGTGTTGGGGTAGAGCAGGAAAGCTTATAACCTATGTCTCACAGTGGACATGACAAGGCAGCAAGGACCAAAAATTAGAGGAAAAGTTTTATGATATTAAATTTGCTAATGCCATTATCCCTAAATTCCTGTGCTTTTTTACTAAGGGTTGTAGGCTCCTCTCTTAATTGTTTGTAAGAATTAACTGCTTAATAAAGAAATCCCTGTGGCGGCTGACTCTACAGTCTAGAGCATGCTGTTTGGAGTTGAGCACAGGAGAGCTGCTTAGTTGTAAAAGAACGCCCATAATTAGAAGCATCAGTCACCTTGACAATTGGCTGTGGACTCTGGAAGATTCTGTTTTCTCTGCCAACAAGGTCTTACTTCATGCCTGAGGTATATCTCTAATTGTGATCACACAGGCCTCTCGCACCCTAGTTAGTGTTAGGTGTTCTAGAAGATGGCTACCTATCTCTTTTGAGATGCTTCTCAGTCTCTCAAAGGGAAGTAGGGACAAGTCACACAGTACATACTGGAAGTCCTAAGAATATCCTCCAGTTTTTAAAAGATGAACTTTAGTATTATTGTGTCATAGTCCAAAAACCAAATATTCTAAACACTCTACTTGTTCGACAACACAGTGGCCTTCCTACAGGAAAGAGATGATATTGCAGAAATGGAGATTAATGACTTAGACAATATGGAAGTTCTCACACCTAATAAATGCTAGCATTCTATGGCAGGCCAGGTGGCTCCCCAACAAAGGGGTCCTCAGGGCTTACTCTTACCCCCACCCTGCAGCAAACCAAGAGGGCAATTTTTAGCATGATAGAAGCCTAGGTATAGATCCCATCTTTGGCCAACACAGTAAGGTTCACTTTTGGTTGCAAGTGCTTGTTTGAAATGGTATAAGCAGTTCTGCAAAAGATTTAATTACTTCCCTTTGCCAAGAATAGGCAGAATTGGGGAATGCCTGGTGGCTCTGTTCATTAAGTGTCTGCCTTCATCTTGGTTCATGATTCCAGGGTCCTGGGTTCGAGTCCCACAGTGGACTCCTTGCTCTCCTTGCTCTCCTGCTTCTCCCTCTGCCTGCCACCCCACCTGCTTGTACTCTCTCTCTGATAAATACATAAAATCTTAAAAAAAAAAAAAAAGAATAGGGAGAGTTGGGGCAGTATCTGTGAGGTCATGAAGCATCCCTGTTCTTCCCCACCACTCAGCTCTGCCTTCTCCATCACATCAAAGTTTATTTCTTGAATTTGTCATTTTATGCTTAGAAAGAAAATGGCTTCAGATGTCTTGTCCTCACATCAGTGCCCCAAACAGGGAGGGCGGAGGGGAGGTAGGGGAGCTTTGCCTTTTCTGTCTTGTCTTTTCTAAGTCAAGGGAACAAAAGTTTCCTAGAAGCCCCCCAGAAAACTTATTCTTGCATCTTTTTAAAAAATTCAATTTCTTTGAGCCAAAAACAAAACCCCAAAATAGTTTACCCATTTCTCCAATCCTCCACCCCCTCCATCTGGCAATCACCAATCTGTTCTCTGTATCCCTGAGCTTGGTTTATTTGCTTTTTTTCCTAGTTCTACATTTAAGAGAGATCTTATGTCATTTGTCTTTCTCCAACTGATTTCACTTAGCTTAAAACCTTCAAGTTCCATCCATGTTGTTACAAACAGCAAGATTTCATTCTTTTTTTTTACAGCCTAATATTACTCCATCATATAGATAGATAGATAGATTGATAGATATATGTATATCTATATATATATCACAATTTCTTTATCCATTCATCTATTGAGGGACACTTAGATTGTTTCCATATCTTGGTCATTGTAAATAATGCTGCAGTGATCATGGGGGTGCATAGATGTCTTCAAAAATTTTTTTAAGATTTTATTTATTTATTTAAAGAGAGAGCGAGAGAGCACACAAGAAGGGGGGAGCAGCAGGCAGAGGGAGAGGGAGAAGCAGGTTCCCGCTTAGCAGGGAGCCCAATGCAGGCCTCGATTCCAGGACCCTGGGATCATGACCTGAGCCAAAGGTGGACACTTCAATGACTGAGCCACCCAGACGCCTCTGAATATATGTCTTCGAGTTAGTGTTTTCATTTTTCTTTGGATAAATATGCAGAAGTGGGATTGCTAGGTCATATGATAGTTATACTTTTAATTAAAAATTTTTATGGAAGTATGGTTGACATACAGTGGTTTTTGAGTTTATGGTATACGACATAGTGATTTGACAGTCCTGTACATTACACAATGCTCACTGTAAGTCTAGTTACCATCTGTCACCGTACAGTGTTACTAAAATGTTATTGACTATATTTTTTTTTACAGCCTAATATTACTCCATCATATAGATAGATAGATTGATAGATATATGTATATCTATATGTATATCAATTTCAATCTTTTCAATTCCATGACTTATTTATAACTGGAAGATTGTACCTTCTAATCTCTTTCACCTGTCTCATCTCTTCTGTACTCCCTTCCTGTCTGGCAGCCACCAGTTTGTCCTCTTGTTATGAGTCTGTTTCTGGGTTTATTTCTTTAGATTCCACATTTAAATGAAATCATATGGTATTTGTCTTTCTCTGACTTATTTCACTTAACATAATACCCTCTAGGTCTATTCATGTTGTCACAAATGGCAAAATCCCATTCCTTTGCAGGTCTGAGTAATAGTTCATCATGTATTTATACATCACATCTTCTTTATCCTTTCATTTGTCAGCACTTTGTTTACTTCCATATAAATTGGCTAGTATAAGTAATATAATTAATGTAGGAGTGCATATATCTTTTTGAATCAACGTTTTCTTTTTTCTTTCTTTTTCTTTTCTTTTTTTTTTTTTGGTTTAATATTTAGTAGTGGAATTACTGGATACAAAAAATCATTGCCAAGACTTATGTCAAGAAGTTTACCACCAATGATTTCTTCAGGGAGTTTTATGGTTTTCAGGTTTTACATTCAAGTCTTTAACTCATTTTGATTTAATTTTTGTGTATGGTATAAGTTAGGGGCCCGGTTTCATTCTTTTGCATGTGGCTGTCCAAGTTTCCCAGCACCATTTATTGATGAAACTGTCTTTTGCCCATTTTATATTCTTAGCTCCTTTGTCACAAATTAATTGACCATATATGAGTGGGTTTGTTTCTGGGCTATCTATTCTGTTCCATTGATCTATGTGTCTGTATGTTATGCCAATACAGTACTAAGTAGTGCTTTAATTACATAGCTTTGTAATATTGTTTGAAATCAAGGATGTGATGCTTTTAACTTTGTTCTTTATCAAGAAAGAAGTGATCTTTTTTGTTTTCATACAAATTTTAGGATAGTTTGTTCTATTTCCTTGAAAACTGCAATTTGGAATACCCTCTAAATTTTGTGAAAATCTAATCAGTTATTTTCATTTTTCTCATATATAGTCAAGAGAAAGAATATCTACTTTTTTAAAAATTTTTTTAAAGATTTTATTTATTTATTTGACAGAGATCACAAGTAGGCAGACAGGCAGAGAGAGAGAGGAGGAAGCAGGCTCCCTGCCGAGCAGAGAGCCCGATGCGGGGCTCAATTTCAGGACCCTGAGATCATGACCTGAGCTGCGAAGGCAGAGGCTTAACCCACTTAGCCACCCAGGTGCCCCAAGAATATCTACTTTTATTTAAAAATGTGGTTGGATGTTATTTTCCAAGATTAGCTCATATAGTCTTCCCTTCTCCATATTATTTTTGTTATTCTCTTGATTTTATTTGGGAGGCTAGACCACAGAGGGATGCAGAGAACAGAAGCAAATGATTTCCCTGAAGTTGAGGCATCTAGAAGAGAGGGGGCTATTGGGGATGAGCATGGAGGAACACCTGGCAGTAACCTCTTTGGGCCAATGACCAAGGGCAAGGACCATGGCTCTCTGAATAGATTCCATTGCAGATGAATGGCATTTGAGGATCACATTCACCTGCTGTTCGCAGGTGTGGTTATATTATACCACGTTGTGGTATAATTAAGGTGTCTCTGCAGCAGAGAAATTGGACGTAACCTTGGGGAACCAGGAGTTTGGGGAGGGCAAGTGAGGGTAGATGAGGGGCTAGCTACATCTTTATATTTACTGAGATGTTTCTGTCACACTGTTAATGAAACCTCAATATAAAAAAAGCAGTATTACTTGCCCATCGGAGTTTATGGTCTAGGGTTTAGAACTGACACTGTGTCGTCCCTATGTTTTAGTTTTGTTACAAGGGCTTCTGCTAACAAGGGCTGAGGAAGATTGAGCTGCAGCCTGGCTTGATCCAAGGCTGGAGACTCATGCACTGTAAAAATCTTACACAGCTCTTGTAAGATGCTGTCATAAATGGAAAAAGAAATCAGTATGATGTGAAATACCAGTCTTCTGCAGCAGCATAAAGATGATATGGTATATAAACTTGGAAAATGGGGGCCTGGGGAGGGAGGCATATACACTCTTGGTACAATGGGAAGTTAACTGCTGTTCCTTTGTAGTTTGAGGACATTCCGATCAAGGTGAATTCATTCGCTTCTCTTCAAGGCCTGAGAGTAAAATCAAAATGGAACATAGCCAGATTATAGGGAAGGCATTACTCAAAGGAGGTCAGTATTTTAAGAAAATATTGAAAAAGGAAGGTGGTGTTAATTTTTAAAAAATTCGCCTTCGCCTAAATGACCAAAATGGCCCTGCATTTCAGTTAATCCGTGATGATCAGCCCGTGTGCACTACAGTGAGGCCCTTGAATTAGAATATATCCCAAATAAGAACTATGACAAAAATGATTAATAAAAGTAAAATTCTCAGAGGAATCTTTGGGGGTTATTAGAGTTATGAATCATACTAAGAAAAACAACCCATTTTAGTGAAACAGTGACAATTGATATAAATATGCCTGGTAATATTAAGTAGTGGTTCAAGTCTTGGGCTTTGGATTCAGGTTCATTCTGATTCAAAAGCTGGCTCTACCATTTAGTATCTGTGTGAGCCTGGCAAAGGTACTTTGCCTTTCTGTGAAATGGGAATATAAGCACAGGTCCGCAGTATCGTTACAGATAGTAAATCTGAGCACACATTCCATGTGCCCAGTAATGGCAATAATTTATATTAAAAGTTTAGTAATTGGAGGTTTAGCATGATAAAAACATGTTGTTTTTGGTTGGTTTAACAAAATATCTTTATTGAGATGTTATGATTTTTGCATTATCTAAATAATCTTCTTACTCATTAGAAATGATTGATACTTGACAAAAACTTCCATATGGCTTTTCACAAAGTATGGCCAAAAAAAAAAAAAAAAAAGCCATGAAAAGATTGTGAATGATAAAATGAATTCTTTAAACAATACACTTTATGGCTTAAGCAAAATTTAAAAAAAACAATGGGGGCGCCTGGGTGGCTCAGTGGGTTAAGCCGCTGCCTTTGGCTCAGGTCATGATCTCAGAATCCTGGGATCGGGCCCTGCATCGGGCTCTCTGCTCAGCAGGGAGCCTGCTTCCTCCTCTCTCTCTCTGCCTGCCTCTCTGCCTGCTTGTGATCTCTCTGTCAAATAAATAAATAAAATCTTTAAAAAAAAAAGTGTTTAAAAAAAACAATGTAATGGCCTCTCGTAGGTGCTAATGATGATATTAATGTAATAAACACTACAGTGATTTATTTATATTCTATTTAGTAGCGTTCTTGTTTCAGTCATCCAGGAGATTTTTAACAAAACAAAATAGTGAGCTTTTGTATGCTAAAGGAGGAAAGAAAAAGTTGTTATGAATTTGCACTGAGGAAAATATAAATACAGAAGAGTTAAGATGTCCAGTAATATGAGCCTAATGAACTAATTCTTCTTCCAGGCCTCCTGTTTCCATTTCCTCTCTGAATGCAAGACTTGCTTGAGAAAATAATTGTAGTTTATTAAGTCAGAATCCTGAAACCATTGAGGTCCCTAGACTAAAATTAAGAAAAAACACGGCTTTAATTCTTCAGAATTCACTGCATTACTTTCATCTTGAAGACAGAATGTGATTTATTTGGAAAAATCAAGGGCAAACCAAACTTAGGACTCAGAGAGCATTTATGTGATGTTCCCTTTTGCCCCTTTGAGGAAATGGAGTCTTTTTTTTTTTTCCGCCCACTAGCTTTCTGAGTTCTGATGGCCCCCACCCCCCTTTCTCAACACTTTTTAAAAGAAAATACTAGAGACATTTTTATGCTGTGGCCCAAACTTCAGAGTGACCTAAATTTGTGTTTTGCTTTTAACTTTTTACTAATGACTTTTATTAGCAGCAATGGTTAGAGAGTGAATCTTAACAGTAAGAATATGACAGCAAAAATCAATGCATGAGACTTCAGAAAGCAAAATCTTCCTTCTTAGGGATTTCCACTTGGTCTTCGTCAGTGAAGGGGACACCTGAGAGTGTGGTCATGTGTTGGTAAAGGAGGGGTCTCCTTTCTTGAGAGATTTTTTTTTTTTTTTCCTGGAGTCAAAAGATAGAGGTGATCTTTTGGAACTGTAACCCTCCACTGCAGTAAAATGAAACTCTTTTTCAAGTATCTCCATTGCTGCTGCTCTTCCTGACAGTGAAGCTATTTTAACTTTTAATTTGCTGAAAGGCAAATAAGGCAGCTGTCTTCACAGTAGGAAGTTAGGGGTGAGTGCTGGAGAAACAGTTCTCTCTTCATGTAAATTAAAGGAGAACAGACTACAGAAAAGTTAGCTGATGCTTTACAGACGCTCCCCATGCAGGCCAGAATGCCATCTTCAGTGATTCTCTTAGGCTTCCCTTTAATTTGCTGAACCCATCAGATCTGAGGACAGATTTTTAGGTCGGACAGTATTGAGCAGTCCTTCCCTTTTGCCTCTTTTTCCCCCTTCCTGATCACCAAAAACCAGAAGAGTTTTTGGGTGATGTCTGAATTGAGGATCCTGCTTAGTGTTTTCATTAAACCTTTATTCTTTTCTTGATGATATTCCTTTTTATCGAAGCATTTCTCTAGAGGAATCGAAGCCCATGTAACAAGAACGAAGATGGCACCTATTTTTTATTAAAGAGGAGCTGTGTTAGCAACTTGGTCAACAGTGCTTGTGATCCGCTAATGGCTGCAGCCCCTGATGATCCCTTTTGATGTTGCCCTCTAAAGGTCTCATCAGAAAGCATTACTCTCCGCATTATCCCCTTCTAACTTCTGGTGGTTTTGTTTTATTTGGCTATTGATTGGTATTACACATCCCTCTTAATGCTAACATTAGATGATGCTGTATAAGAGCACTTAATGGAAATTACTGCAGAAAGGTAGAAAGTTCATTAAATAGTTTGAACTATGTGTCTGGGCTACATCATCAGCTGAATACATATTCTAACTATAGGACTGATTGGGAGGTTTGCTCAGTTGATTCATTTACCTTATCTCTGCTCTACGTTGTGTCATTTGTAGGGTGACATGCATTATTTAGATGAATGCAAAACTACCCTTTGTACTCAATATAATACATATTTAATGGTTAATGATTGTATAGAAAATCTCAAGCAGAGGAACGAAAATGTTTCCCTTTGGTTATCGTTATCAATTTACTTCTGAACTAATTAAAAATGTCGTCATCATCCTTGTCAAAAATGGACAAGAAAACAAAGGGTTATTAAGAATTTGCTTTTCCCTTGGTGAAATATATTATCAATAATCATTGCAGTCTATAATGCTTGTGGTTTGGCATGATGTATTAATTTGTGCGGATTTAATGGTTTAGAAAGCATTTTCATTTTACCCATTTTGTTTTTGATTTTCTCTTCCGGGGACACACATCTTCTGTAAATGAGTTTGCACTGTGATTATCCTACCGAACCTATATGGTGTAAGGATGAATACAAATTAAGAGTCTTCTTTGTCTCTGTTGAAAATAAGAGAAGGGACTTCTTTTTCCCTTTTTCCTAGACCATTTCCTTTAGCAAACTGGTAAGTACTTTCTCCTCTCTTTGAAATGTATATAAATCCTTCTGAAAATGAGATGGGCCTTTCCTCACCTTCAGGACCCAGGAATCTCTTCCTCAAGGACCTGCGAGTCATCTCTCTCTCTCTCTCTCTCTCTCTTTTTTTAAAGATTTTATTTATTTATTTGATAGAGACAGAGAGAGATTACAAGTAGGCAGACAGGCAAGCAGAGAGAGAGGGGGAAGCAGGCTCCCTGCTGAGCAGAGAGCCTGATGTGGGGCTCAATCCCAGGATCAGATCATGACCTGAGCTAAAGGAGAGGCTTAACCCGCTGAGCTACCCACCGGCCCCATGCGGGTCATCTCTTCGCAATGTAAACATTAAGGAGATAGTGCTCCTCAGTCCTGGTGTCTGTGGAGGGTAGAAGCCCAATTTTGGTGGGAATCTTGCACCAAGTTGGAAAACTACCTCCTGTTATGAAGATAGGAGGAGTTTGTTTCTCTTCTGGGTAAAGCCAATTACTTAACACACATGGTCACCCCAAGTATCATGTAAATATAAGATGAACTATGTGCAACAGATGGTGCTGTCAAGTTCTCTTACCTGAGGACTAGTTGTGGCTTATCTTGAAATTACATCTGTAGTGAATCTTATCTGTATGCTTATCTGCTTATATCTGCTTATCTGCTAGATAAGATTAATTGTGACCTTTAAGTTATACTTTTTAAAGAAAAATGTCTCATGTTTCCACAACATATCTGTATACAAGGATAAGATTTCCTTCCATCTTCTCCATGTCTTTGTGGACTGCCTGTGATGTGCGTTTCATCCTGGTTTAGTATTAATTCAGAAATAGAAGTTTTTTTATTGTTGTTTTTTTTTCCTCTACTACCTTTGGTAAGAGGATTTCTGAGTTGGGAGAAGATTTTATTTTACATTGTATTTCCCCAACAATGGTCCTAGTCTTATCGAAAGTAACACTTTGACCAACTTAGGCCTTTAGTTGTGCTGGGTCTTTGCTTCTTTAATCAGATGTTCAATTCAGAGAGAACCCTCTTGGCTAAAATCACTGAGGATTAATCAGCATTATGTAAAAAGAAAACAAGACTGTTTCATTTGCATTTTTTGCAGAAGAACAGCATTCCAAATTCAACAGTGAGAGCTATTGTGAAGATAGAATTAGCTAAGTGGCACATTTGTCACTTTTTCTTTTAATTATTACTTAATAAATTCTCTCAAAAAATCTATTTATAGGCTAATGTTATTCTATTAAAGTGATCACTATTCATTTTAAATATCACTTGCTTTCAATTATATTATTTGTAGGATCCTGCAAAATGTTAAACTTGGCATTGCTAACTCAAAGGTGACTGGTGGCACAGGAATGATTTATGCCTGTGGAATTGCAGAGGTCCAAAAATAGGGCTTGATGTTACATTAATATGTAGTGTGGTACACAGGCACAATAGGGTTAGAGGAGGATGGAGTTTCATCCCTAACTCTCGGTTTTCTTGCATTTGTCTCTGAGTCTGAGCAGCACTGGAATAATTAGGCATTGCTCATTTGTAATTTGTATCATTTCCTATCAGTGCATACCATCCTGCCCGGCCAGCTCCCAGGTGCTTACGAGGAAGCATGTGGTGTGTAAATAGCCATTCTGCACATCTTTAGTTGCTGTCTTAATTTGAAGATATCCTTTGTAAATTGGAACGGACAATAATAGACCGTGGCTGCTAGGTTCTGATGGGGTAAGTGTGCAACTTTGACTTTAGGATAAGATCAGAAATGAAAGTGGCCAGCTAGACATACAACAAATGTTGCAGATTTTAAGAAGGTTATTTCTGTTAGCAAGGTGAATGCTAGCAGTTTTGGACAAACAGAATTTTTGAAGGAATGGTGGGTATTTTGATCGGTGTCCCCTCTGGTTGGATGTTTCTGATTTCAGTGTCATGAGTGTGAGATGGGCAGTGTTGCCAGATGCTTTTCTTCAACTTTTCCAAGTATGAACTTGGATCAGATGAGTGGAAGTCATGTCACTGACTTCACATGTCTGCTGTCAACAGGGCTAGATGTTGCATGAGCATAAGGGTGTGCTGTAGAAAGAGAAACCAAGGCTAGTACCATTCAAGCAATGTAGGAATTGGGTACTTTTTCTCTCCTCATTGGACGGATTGGGGTGGACTGTTGATAAGACAGACAAGAAAGAGATGGGCCAACCCTGCTCAAAACATCTCCCCCCACCCCTGACTACTTTAATGGAATCCATGAGGTTTACACATGGAAGCTATAGGTCTGCCTAAATATGATGAGCTCCTAGCTTAGTTTTTCTCCACCAGAATATATTTGATTATCTGTATCTTTTTTATTTTTTTTTTAAAATCTGTATCTTTAAGTCAATGAGGCAGTAGGGTCCAGGGTACATTACTGTCTTATCGTGAAGGAATTGCTTCGATTTCTAGGTAGCTCTGGAGTTCTCTAAAGCCAGGATACTTTGGAACTGATTGTTGTTTAATAGGTAGCTCAGCTCTTGGAGTTTCCTGGAAATGATCTCAGGGATCACATCAGCAATATTTTACATCCCTGTAATGGCTTCCATGTGGCTGTGGGGTAACAATGTGAAACACGTTATACTAGTCACCAGCTGCCAATTTTAAATACACACTGGGGAGAGTGATCTAATTTTCAGGGAGTATTAACTTGATCTTAATAGACGTTGATGTTTAATTTAATTGTGACCTTTAAGTTACACTTTTTAGAGAAAAATGTCTCATGTTTCCACAACATGAACTGTTGAAAAGTCCAGATACTGTGGCAGATTTTTTAAATGGACCTAGAAAAATAACTTACATACAGCGAGTTTCTACCTGAATCCTATGTATTTTGCTCTAATCCAAATAATGACCCGGTAAATCTCCCCTGATTACCTACTTTAAACTCAGAAAATATCATCAAGGGAGGATGAAGCACTGGTATGAGAATGGGAAGAACATATTTCTCTTACATTCTTTTTTTTTTTTTTAAAGATTTTATTTATTTATTTGACAGAGAGAGATCACAAGCAGGCAGAGAGAGAGGAGGAAGCAGGCTCCCTGCTGAGCAGAGAGCCCGATGCGGGGCTCGATCCCAGGACTCTGAGATCATGACCTGAGCCGAAGGCAGCGGCTTAACCCACTGAGCCACCCAGGCGCCCCTTCTCTTACATTCTTAAAGTTAATTATACAGCAAGAGGAAATTTGCTCCCACCAGCTCTCCTTCAGCTTCTTAACCAGGCAAACTCTTACTTGTCCTTCAAAACCCATTAGAAATGTTGCCTTTCGTGTGTGTGAATTTTTTTCAACCTTCTGTACAACCCACAAGCAGAGCTGATTACTCTCTCACCACTTATATCTAGAGTAGGCACTCAGTAAATATTTAACGAAAAATGAGAAAAATGAGTGGGCTCTTAAACAGACTCCAGAAACAGTCCATCCTCAGGTGTTGAAGTAGAACTCTCTCTGGAGGGTGGTGAAGGTGTGTGCACCTTAATGGACTGTTCTTGCAGAAGCTGAACACAAGGTCCTTCAACTCATCAGCTATAGCTCTTCCTTCAGACTTACTTGCATTCCATAGTGCTTTGTTTTTCAAAATAAAGAGGTCTGGGTTTATGGAAGAACTAACTCAACCTAAGGAAATTTGATAACCAAGTATTGCATGATGGGTGTGCATCTCCAGGTAAATACAAAACACCTTCAAGTGTAGGTTCAAATTTATGATAAGCATAATTATGGATCAGAGGTATGTCATGGTTTTTGTACCTTGAGACTTTATTGACGAGATGGTCTGATAATTTGATGTTCTCCACAACACTGTATTTGTCAGGTCCATTAGTCAAGTGGATGTTGACTCTTAGGGATCTCACATGTGCAGGGTTATTGTCAAGGAACCTAGTCTGTGGAGTGCTGACTCTTCAAGCTGTGCTTACGTTTGTGGGATCTCTTCGAATCCTTGTGACTTTCCCGGATCTTGGTTTATTGTAGAGCACTGATTTGTTACTGTTATTGGATAGTCTGGGACTATCCTATGCCATTTCTTCATTGTGAGGGTTTGGTGCATGGGTATGTGAGTGTCTGCATGTATGACTATAGTCTTTGTCTTTTTGGGCTTCCATAACAAAATACCGTAGACTGGGTGACTTCAGCACCCCCTGCCCAGTTCTGGTGCCTGAAATGCTGAAATCAGGTTTCTGGCATGGTTCTGTTCTTAGTAAGTTCCCACCTTCTGGTTTAGTCTTCTGGTAACCTTACATAACAGAGAACAAGCTCTTGTGTTTCTTATCAGGACACTAATCCTGTTTATGAGGGCTCTACCCTCAAGTCCTAATCACTTCCTAAAGTCCTCACCTCCTAATACCATCACATTGGGGGTTAGGATTTAAACATAGGAATGGGGGGGCATTGATATATAGTCCATGATAGGTAGGTCTAAAAGCATCCCAAATAAATAGTATTCAATAGGAAATTGTAGGATGCAGCTTGTCACAGTGATTAAGACCTTTTTTCCTGAAGTATCTTCACCATTTGCATCACTTTCTAAGCCTTATTTTCCTCAGTGCCTGTGATAGGGGAGTTAAAATAGTACCTTCCTTTAGGCTGCCACATGCATTGCGCTTCATCCCTAAAGAGTATCACACATATTGTAATATATGTGACTGGCACCCCCCAGTTGGAAGAACACAAGTGTGCAGCCACTACCGGGAGACCTGGTTGCTTATGAGAATCAACAAGTCATTGCCCAGAGTGCGTGGCATTTAGGGCATGCCCAACAAAGTGATCACCTTCATTGTTATAGGAAGGTTCCCACCATTCTTTTAAGAAGACTGGAGGGGATAAGAGGTAGAGTATGCTTATAACAAACAATATTTTAAAGTGATGCCAATGGGTGAGTAAAGGATTGAAAATAGTCTGCTCCATAAATCATTGCTAGAGTCTGTATTTAGAAGTCAGCTTGTTGGCGAGAAACCCCAGACCAAACTGTATAAATGTATAATTACGTCGATGCTTCTTGTGTTTGAAGGTGGTTTTCTATCTGCAAGTCCTGCTTTCTGAAACGTCAGTTCTTTAGGATATAACTTTCACTAGAAGTAAAGAAATTAACGGAATAGGCCTCTGAAATAGTGATGTCCAAGGCCTTCCTAAAAGATGTGGAATTGACTTTCTGGGTTCTTCTGAATTTTACTGACTCCTAATAAACCTATAGTTCTTAAACAACCTGCTTATCTTGTTTGTTCCTCCACAGCAGATTGAAAGATCAAACTTGAAGGGGCATGTGTGCGTGTGTAAAGCTACTATTATGCGGTGTTAATGGCATAGGCAGTGACATAGGGGAATAATTAGAAGGTTGACCTGGAGAGGCAAAGAAGAAAATGAAAAACAAAAAAAGAAGTCTCCGTATTGATGATTAAGACATTAGGAAAATATATTCCATTTTTTATGTTAAAAGGAAAATTCACATCTAAAATTCATTCCCGGGGCGCCTGGGTGGCTCAGTGTGTTGAGCCTCTGCCTTTGGCTCAGATCATGGTCTCAGGGTCCTGGGATTGAGCCCCACATCGGGCTCTCTGCTCATTGGGGAGCCTGCTTCCCCCCACCCCTCTGCCTGCTTCTCTGCCTACTTGTGATCTCTGTCAAATAAATAAATAAAATCTTTAAAAAAATTAAGAAAATATATTTCATTTTTTATGTTAAAAGGAAAATTTACATCTAAAATTCATTCCCATTTTATGATCATTTATTGGCTAAAACATAGTCTAAATGAAGAAATAACTTGAGTAGCTAAGAGGAGACAACATGATAGGGTAAAGACATAGGGGCTGGCCTTAAACTGTGTTCATTCCAAGTTTGCCGCTTACACTTAGGGATGTGGGCAGATTACTTAACGCCATGAGCTTCAGCTGGCTTTCTTATGTATTAAGTATGAGAAGTGATACTTCCACCAACGGGGGTGTTGTGAGGCTGGGACATCATGTATGTACAGCATAGCTAGCAAGGGCCTGGCACCTTGCTGTTTGATATATTATTTGCCTCCTTATCAATTTGGTGAAATTTATTTATCTAAATAAGTTTAGATAAATAAATTTATTAGTAATAATAAACAATATAATAATAAATACAATATGCTAATATAATAAATAATTAAAAATATAATAAATAATAATAAATAATCCCATTCACAATGAGGTTTCAGTACATTGCTTTTTCTCTGAATAGAAATTTATAACGAACATCTCAAACGATAACTGGTCATTGAATTTAGTAATTATAAACTTTGAACGATCTAGTTACTGTGAAAAGCCTGCAGATGGGAATCTGTAGGAAAGTGCAAAGGTGGCCTGAGAATCTTTAAACTATTTGTTTTGTAGTCTTGTGAGGTGTTGGAATGTTATGACTCTCTGGTATGAAGAAGGAAAGATACCTTTTATTTATTGTCAGTGCTACCGAAGTTAAAAAGACTGATAACATTCTTGTGTTAAATGCACTTTTAATATAGTTTGGATAATGTTTCTGGGCTGTGTTACAATTTACTTATTTTTTCACTTTCTTCTAGGTGGTTCTTGTCATTATTATATATCTTATTGATTGGGAGGATGTTCTACAGACTTACACTATTGATTAGGCAGAGTGTTTCTATATTTTGTGATTTACCAGTTTTTGCTCCTTATATCATCATTACCAGTAGAATCAAATTGAAAAGACCTTCAGACCCTTTTCTATTACATAGTATTTAGTCTTTTATGACATGTACTGGATGCAAGAATTTTATGAGAGCTGCCTAATTCTTTTAAATTTATCTAAAATATGCCATCTGCTTTGTAACCTCAAGTGATCTTATGGTTTATTAGATTTATTAGGCAAACATTTAATGTGTAAATATAATTTAATAAGATTCCCATAGCTTCCTAATTAGGCTTTAATTTCTGCCACTAGAGTTAAATCCACTAAAATGTACATAGCTTTCTAAGTCCTAATAGTATCTCTGAATGTTAACTGGTCGAATAGGAATTTGTATTTTGGTTCAATTTCAATTTTAATATCTTTAAGTCTCTGTTGGATTCTGATATCAGATCACTACATGAAAGAGATGATTTTTGAAGTTTGGAGGATATTTTATAAGCCAGGACTAATTCTGCGGCAGGTGACAGAGAACCTCAACTCAAATTAGCTTAAAAAGAATTGTTTAGCTAAGCATCTTGGAAGAATATTGGGCAAATCTCAGAACTGGAGGAAGAGATGCAAGAAGTAGGGTTTTAATGTGTGGAACCAGGGACTCAATGATGGCAGAAACCTATTTCTGCCTATTTTCACCCATGTGTCTATTACATGTTCTTTTTTATAAGGATTTTTCCGTATGTCAAGGGACATGGCCATGGCAGCCCAAGCTTAGCAACGCCACTGGAACAACAACTTCATTCTCTTTATGTCCATTTGTTGGTTCCAGAGAAGATTGTGATTGGCCAGGTCAGTGAGATGGGGGTGATGGGAAGGTTTGCTGGGGTAGGTCAAGGACAAGCTCAGTCAGTCACTCGTGAACACTACTGCACATTTGATGAGTGTTACAAACTTCTGCAGGTAAATTTCTATGCATGAATGGCTCCGTTGATAACTTTTAGGATGCTAGTTCATTGGTCTTTCCTTAGAAGTTTGGACTTCAAATTAAGAACCCCTGTGATAAAATGTTGAGGCGATGCAATTAATTGTTGAAATCAAATTTGAAATCAAATTTTCATTTCCGAAGTATGAAATTCTTTCCATTTGAGAAAGAGAGAAAGAGAGAGTATATGTATATCTTCAATAGAATTGAAGGATATATCTCCTTGTATTATGGGGAATGTAAAAGTTTTATTATCTGGGGATCGAGTTCCCAAGCTTAAAACATCTTTAAGCTTCCATGACAAAGCAGCTTCCCTGAATGGTGAACACAGCTGAGAACTTTTCTCACACTGGTAATTGGATTTGCTACAGAGAGGAAAAGAGGAATCCCAGGTCTTTAATAACTCAGGCTTTTCCATGAAACTCAGAATGGGCTATAGTGACTGGGAGGGGACAGAAGAACCTTCTCTCACTGAAAAGAGATAGAGTCTGCTGCACTGCTGCGGTGCCCCTGAAACCAGCCTCCTGTCTTCCACTCTTGCTGCCGTCTTAGTTCTTTCTCACACAGCAGACGAAGTGATCATTTCACATGTAATCAAGCAGATGGGTCAGTACTGTTCACTGACCTGTCCCTGTGCTATCATATTTAACCTGATTTATAAACCAAGCTCTGGTTCCTCCCCCTTTCCCCACCTTAGCCGATGCCAGTTGCACCTCTGCCTTTGACTGACGTTTCCATTCTACACATGGGCCAAGCCTGTAGGCCCTGGTTTAATGATTACTTCTTCAGAAAGGCCTTCTGGAACCTAGGTATAAATGAACCTTATGGTTTTCCGCTAGTATTGTATTAGTCTAAGTGGGTGTGGTTTTGTTTTTGTTTTTTGTTTTTTTAGATTTTATTTATTTAATTGAGACAGAGCGAGAGGGCTCTCCAAGGGTGGGGAGAGACCGAGGGAGAGGGAAAAGTGGAGTCCCCATTGAGCAGGGAGCCTGATGTGGGACTGGGTCGCAGGACCCCAGGGTCATGACCTGAGCTGAAGGAAGACACTTGACATCCTGAGCCACCAGGCCCCCAGTACAAACTGTGAGATTAAATTTGTTTGTTGACTGTCTCTCTCCCTTTTACATTATAAGCATTGTGCAGTCAGGTATCATGTCTGTTTTGTCCACACAGTGCTTGGGACATAATTCTTAATAAAGGCTTTTTAAATAATCAGTGAAGGCACAGGAAGAGAATAGTGCTCTTAAGAAATAGCTGATAGTGGAGTCAGACAGAGGTACGCATGCAAAAAGCACACCCAACCGCACAGCTGCCCAGGGCATGAGGCCCTGTGATTTCAGGCACATGCCCCTTGAGGACGAGCAGAGACCCACGCACCTCCCTGCCCCGCAGCCCCTGAGTGCATCCATGTGATGCTGGGGAGACCTGGCGAGCAGGACTGCCTGGTGGACTGGGGAGCCGTGTGCACATTGCCAGTGTGTGACAAGCTAATTCGTCTGTGCCCATGTGTTAACACTAGCTCCACGGGCAGATTTGGCTTCATTTGTAATACTGAGTTATCATTATTGAAATATTGGAAATTGCATTGTACACTTGGAAGTATTTTTACTTAAAACAGTTTAAAGAGACGCCTGGGTGGCTCAGTCCATTAAACCTCTGCCTTCAGCTCAGGTCGTGATTCCAGGGTCCTCGGATGAGTCCTAAATTGGGTTCCCTGCTCAGCAGGGAGCCTATTTCTCCCTCTCCCTCTGCCTCCCCACCCCCCCACCCCCCAACTCGTGCACTCTCTCTCGCTCTCAGTCTTGTTCTTTGTCTCTCTCAAATAAATAAATCTTAAAAATAACTTAAAGATCATTTACCACCTTCTGGGAATACATACAAAAAGGAAGACAGTTGTAATTGGGATTATAATCCTGGATGCTAAATTTAGTAAGCCCTTTTTAAATGAACTGTTTTTTTTTAACTGATATTTTGCATCTGAACTCCCCACCCCCCCTGCCATGAATAGAACTACATTGAGCTACACATCTTTTTACTTTAGCTTAAAAAAACAAACCAAAAAAACAATTTTTCGTTTTGATTCAGGTATAGTTAGAGTAGAGCTCCTTCACTTTTCCACTGTTGTCTCTATAATACTTAACTGATTTTAGTGTTTGTATTATTGGTGACTTGTGGATGCTTGACTTTTGAAGAAGCACATCTCAGTCTGAGCAACATCTTTGGCATGAAGATAGGCATTCCTGGACCCAGCTGGGAAGTTGGACTGTGCTTAAAGATACTAAAATCTTATCCCCAAATAAGAGAACCAAAAGTCACCCCTTTGCTTTTCTTGGTAATAACATCCACATCTTACCACAGGATGCTAGTTTAATGATAGTAGGAAATGATAATGTAAAAAGGTGTTAAGGAAGATACGGCAATATAGGGAGGCATTTTCCCAATACCAGTCTTTGTAAAGTTTGCCCTTTGAACCAGATCTGTAACGCTCTTTTTTGTGGAGCTCTATTCATCCTTTAGATTTCATTTTAAATATCTCATCTTTCAAGAGGCTTTCTGAGATAGGCCAGTTTGCAAAGACTGGCTCATACTTGAGGATTTGCCAAAAAGGAATGTATTTTGAGCCATGTTAGTTTTCTTTTGTGTTATATGAATCCAAAAAATAAGCAGCACAATGATACATGTGAGTTGAACAATACCATGGCAAGGATGGGGAGCAGATTCTTGGAACCTAGGTTTTTTTCGAAGACCCACTGTGAGTTTCATAGAATCAGGTGTGAAGGACCCTTCAGGTAAGAGGGATTTTTGCCTTTTAACCTTTTTTAGGCTGGTGCAAGAGTTGGGTATATTGACTTAGGGTTGGGGGTCGACCTTATTAAAAGAATTTCATTTGCTCTGTGTCACTCAGATAGGGAGGCTGGGATCATAATTTCTTGCTGTACCACTTTTTATTTACTGCTATGACCGCTGACCTTCAAAGATTTCAGTGTGTTGGGCTTGACCATGGTTTTCTAGACCTTTCCTAACCATCCCCTTTATTCTCTACCACACTGCCATGTTTATTTTCCTCATACTTCAGATAACACTTATTTAAATTGTTTACTTGTTTCTTGATGGTCTACCCCTCAAGATGTGAACTCCTTGCAGGCTGGCAATTATGATCCCTCTCTCAGGTGCTGTCTCAGCACGTAGCCCAGTGCATAGCCCAGTGCCCGACACCTCCGTGCATTTCCTCCTCTCAGAGGATCACGCTTCTGAAGCTCTTGCAGTTGTACGTATCATGAGGTAGGAAAGTTTTCTAAAAGTCTGCAAGCCGACACTTCGAGGACATCACTGAGATTCTGAGTAAGGCCTGGCCTTCAAGGGCTGGGGCCCAAGATCTGGGGCTGGGTAGGCAGGAATAATGGTACCCTCACAAGCACCCTTAGCATTCGGAAAATGGGGCAATTAAGAAAAACCTTTTAATGGCTGAATTTCTACTTTTATTTCTGTCCTCATTTCCTGCAAATTCTAATACCTTTGAAACATACCTTCCTCTAATTTGTGTGATAATTGGGCCAATCTTCTAAGCAGTATGTCCCCATAGTTCAGAGAACAGGATCGGGACTGAATTGCCTGTGCTCCTGTCTCGGCTCTGTCCGTTTTGAGCTGTGTGATTTGTGGTGACTCTTTTTTGTTTGCTTGTTTTTATTTTAATTCCAGTAAGTGAGCATACAATTTTATATTAATTTCAGGTGTACAATAGACTGATTCAACACTTCACACATCACTCTGCTCATCCCAAGTGTACCCCTTCATCCCCACCACATGTGATACCCCCCACCTTCCCTTCTGGTAACCATCAGTTCTCTGCAATTAAGAGTCTGTTTCTTGATCTGTCCCTCCCTCTCTCTCTTTCTCATTTCCCTTAATTTGCTTTGTTTCTTAAATTCCACATATGAGAAAAATCATATGGTATTTGTCTTTGACTGGCTTATTTCACTTAGCATGCCCTCTAGCTCCATCCATGTCATTGCAAAGGGCGAGATTTCATTCTTTTTAAGGGCTGAGTAATATTCCATTGTGTGTGTGTCTGTATCACCTCTTTATCCACTCATCAATCAATGGACACTTGGGCTGCTTCTATAGCTTGACTATTGTAAATAAAGCTGCAGTAAACATAGAGGTGGAGGTATTGATGGTTTCTTAATCTCTCTGCTTTCAGTTTCTTCATTTTGAAAATGAAACTAATAGGATGTATTTTTACAAGGTTCTTGTAAATATGAAATGTTCTGGTGTTCAGTGTGTTCAGAGCGGTATCTAGAAGAGAGTAAGCATTCAGCGTTACTCCACATAGATAAACTGGGGATAAAATTAAAGTTTATATTTAATTCTGTTTCTTTCCTATGTTGTGTATTCATTTGAAATTTTGAAAGGTAAACTAGTTTCTTTCTAAAATTCTTTTTAGGTAATGTCAGTAGCTACTTTAGCTAATGATACAGGTATTTTTCAAGTTAGGAGACATAACCCTGAGAAAGATGGGGCAGGTTGTTTCCTGGGTACCTACATTTATGAATATCCATAGGAAGGAATTTCTAAAACATAAAAGTTCCTGAACATAGGGGCACCTTGGTGGCCCAGTCAGTTAGGCATCTGCCTTCAGCTCAGGTCATGATCCTGGGGTCCTGGGATCAAGCCCTGCATCGGGTTCCCTGCTCAGCTAGGAGCATGCTTCTCCTTCTCCTTCTGCCTCAACTCCCCCTGCTTGTGTGGTTTCTCTCTCTCTCTCTCTGTCAAAAAAATAAATAAAAATCTTTAAAAAGAAAAAAGTTCCTGAATGTATACTCAAAGTGATTGATATCTTTCAAAGTATTTACCCCTGAAGGCTGCCCACATTTCAACCCTGCTGCCGTTGCTCAATACATGTTCAAATCTCCTCTTCTGTACTCAACTTCAGAGCAAATTTATACTCTTTACAAGGACATCTGCCTTTTTTATTTTGTAGTGAAATCTTGTTGTAGGTGCAAGATCCTATTACTTAATTTTATCGTTCACCTGATTTATTGGACCTGACACCAAATAATTTGGTTCTTTAATCCATCCTCAGTGAGTGAACATGTGTGGCCCTCTGAGGACAGCCAAGAGTGTGATGTGTGCTTCAGTGATGTTGTCGAAGATGGAGTTGTTATAACACTGTGAACGTATGGCACCATCGTTGGAATATGGTGTTGTCTTGTGAAGTTATCTCTTGGAGGAGAACAACACCTATTTGGATGTATAAGTTCTAGCAGTTATTATTTTTATAGCTAAAATTTAGACTTCTCACAGGGTCTTTTTGATTCTTTGCTTTTAAGATGCATAACTTTCAAGCCAAAATTCATTTGAATGTGTGAATTCTATTAGAAACGACAACAGGACTCTAGCAGTGTCAATATGCAATCTATTTTTGTCATGGCTGCATTTTACCATTAAATATTTATCATTCTAATTACACATATCTGAAATCTTCATTTCCATCATTAATACTACCTTGATAAATCCATAGCATGCACACAGGAGTAGTTTATATTAAAAACATATAAATGCATTCTCTCATTGCTTTCCATCACAGCACATTCCTAAAAATGGTTCTATAAAGCAGGTAGTGTATTACCAAAGGCATAATACTAGTGGAGACCGTTCCTAACCAATGACAGAAAATCAAACAAATCAGAAATATAGCAATAATGCATTAAGAATGCAAAATTATAATAGCCAAACCCTTTACAATATTCTAAAATAAAGTTGTATACTAAGTCCTCTAAAATATCCATAAATATCCATAAATATAAATATAAAAATTATATATTTTATATATATCCACAAATATATATAAAATATCCATAAATATACATAAATGGATATATATCCATTTATATACATAAATATCATAAATATAAAAAATTTAGATATATCTAAAATATCCATAAATAGATATATTGATTATAAAGAAGATACGAATGGACTATAAAATTTTCCATATTGGCAAGAAAATCTCTGTTGTGTAAATCTGACTGAAAACTGACAATGATAAATGATTATCATTCATTTAATTTTAATGGTTTTAAGAATTGACTCAGGTTTGGAGAGAGATGATTTGCAGGACTGATGTCTCTGAAACTGTCTGAAGAAATTTAAACATTATGCCTTTTTTTCCCTTCATAGAACATTCCCACAAATAGGTAAATGTACCAAAAAATTTAAAAAATAATTATACCATTGACCTGGGAGCCATATCTTGACCCACTTTAGTAAGTTTTCAATACATTTGTTAATAAGATTCTTTGATAGATTCAGTAAAGTGGTATATATTGGATAGGTACCATGTTCCAGGCCCTGTTCTAGATCTTGTGCTACTGGATGTTGGGGAGTTGAGCAGGAATAAGAAAAGGAGGCTGAGAAGTAGTGGAAAGGAAAACCAGGTGGGTGTGATATTCTACAAATTAAGCGAGGAAGATATTTCAAGGCAACTGGACTGATTATGTCAAGTAGTATGAGAACTAAAAACTGACCATGGAACTTGTCAAGGAGGCAGGCTGTTTGTGACCTTGATTGGATGGGTTTGAGAAGGAAGAGAGTGGGAGATTGAAGAGAACGGGAGGCTACACATTGGAAGATAGGAGTTTAAACAGCTCCTTTAAGGAGTGTGATGTGTGCTTCAGTGATGTTGTCGAAGATGGAGTTGTTATAACACTGTGAACGTATGGCACCATCGTTGGAATATGGTGTTGTCTTTCCAGCACCAAAGGGCTGGAAAGGAATGAGGTGATAGGAGATGATGGTGCAGGGAAAATGGGGTCAAGAGAGTTTTGTTTTTTTGTTCTTTTTCATAAATCACAGCATTTTTGTGTGTTAATGGTAATGATCCATTAGAGGGACAATCTCCTCATATAAGAGCAAGAGGAGAGGAGCTGAATCAGTGTTCTTGAGTAGGTAGGTGTGGGGGGTTGGGATCTGGTACACAAATGGCATGTTGACAACCCAAGGAACACAATCAGCTCCATGCTTTCAGGGAAGAAGAGTATGTGGCCACAGATGCCAATAGGTGAGTAGATGTGCAGTGGGTATTATCCTTTAAAAAATAATTGTAAATGTTCTAAGGATTCAGTATTATTGCCTGGTAGTACACCCAGATGATGATCAGCTGAAAGCAATATGTCACTCAACTTGATATTCTGTTGACCATTATTAGAATATTTTACTCTTAAAAACTCAAAGACTTAAAAACACTTAATAACAGGCCTTCAAATGGTGATTCAAAATCTCTTCTTAGGGGCGCCTGGGTGGCTCAGTGGGTTAAGCCTCTGCCTTCAGCTCAGGTCATGATCTCAGGGTCCTGGGATCAAGTCCCGCATCGGGCTCTCTGCTCGGCAGGGAGCCTGCTTCCTCCTCTTTCTCTCTCTGCTTGCCTCTCTGCCTATTTGTGATCTCATTCTGTCAAATAAATAAATAAAAAATCTTTAAAAAACAAAAACAAAAACAAAATCTCTTCCTAGAGCCAGGTATGTGGAGGTTATGGAACAGTATTGTGACCGAGATTTCATTTTGTCCTCAAGTTAACAAATATTTGAAAGGATACAGAGGGACAGGACTGGGATAAACAAATTAGGGCTCTAAATTTTGGACCTTCGAATAATTGCGTTGGAGATGTGAATAGTGAGAAAAGATGGTGAATAGTTGTATGAGATCTGAATTATCTGGTCAGGCTACCAAGTGATCTATCAGTTAGTTCTACATGAGTGGTTTGGTGGTCTTTCTCTTCTCCACCCTCTAGTGATAGGAAGATTATAAAGTACATGGCATAAAATGTAAGGCCTGTATCTAGAGAGACATTACATGATGGATGCCTGTGTGTTTATGTAAGTATATACATTATGTTTGAGAAGAAGGGAAGTATTTAATATATGTATCTACTCTATGCTAAGTATGTGTCAAGCTCTGTAATGTTATTAAATGTGAAAAGGACATTCACTGCCTTGAATTAAAATGAGAAATATAGGGGCGCCTGGGTGGCTCAGTGGGTTAAGGCCTCTGCCTTCGGCTTGGGTCATGGTCTTGGGGTCCTGGGATAGAGCCCCACGTTGGGCTCTCTGCTCAGCGGGGAGCCTGTTCTCCCCCCACCCCACCTGCCTCTCTGCCTACTTGTGAACTCTGTCTGTCAAATGAATAAATAAAAATCTTTTTAAAAAATGAGAAATATAGATAGAAAGGCTATAGTAACTTAGAATAGAAAAAAAAATGCAGACTGGAATAGTTGTAGTTGGATGAAAATGCTGGATTTGCACTGGGACTTGTAGCCAAGTCTTTGTCTTGGCACATGAGATTAAAAAAAAAAAAAAAGGATGTAACTACACCTAGCAAAATGCTTGGCACATAATAAGTACGTAACAATGCCTGTTTGGTTACTTTTGCTATATTTTGTGTGTGAATATTCAAAACTTTTGTTCAAATTTGTTGAAAGTGGCAAAGCAATAGAGAATAGGCATGAATAATCTGTATGTCTGTAGGAAAGAATCAGCTCTTCCAGCTTTATCAAGTCTTAATTATTGGAAATCTAGTGTAGTTCCAAACCGGCTATCCTTGGAAGGATTTATGAAATGTGTTTTTTTTTTTTTTTAAGATTTTATTTATTTATTTGACAGAGAGATCACAAGCAGGCAGAGAGGCAGGCAGAGAGAGAGGAGGAAGCAGGCTCCCTGCTGAGCAGAGAGCTCGATGTGGGGCTCGATCCCAGGACCCCGAGATCATGACCTGAGCCGAAGGCAGCGGCCCAACCCACTGAGCCACCCAGGCGCCCCGATTTATGAAATGTTTTAACAGAAGTGGCAGATTTCTGGAAATGACTAAACAACCAAAGAAGAGGTGGTTTGCTTATTCATCTTGATCTAACTGGGAATATTTTCCCTGGAACATGAAGGTTGGTATTGGGATGATCTATTCTTTTCTTTCTTTCTTTTTTTAGAAAATATTTATTTTTTTATTTATTTTGGGGGGGCCAGAGGGAGAGAGAGCCCCAAGCAGACTCCTTCTCTGAGCATGGAGCCCCATGCAGGGCTAGATCTCATGACCCTGAGATCACCATCTGAGGTAACCCAAGAGTTGGACACTCAACCAACTGTGCCAGCGAGGCACCCAGAATTATCTATGCTTTAGAAAAAAAAAAATACTTTCTATGTTCCATGAGATAGAAAAGGGAATAATTAAATGATTATGGAAAAGAGATATAGACTAGTTTTTTCATTTGACCTAAGGCTCTAGCACTAGGATTAGTAGTGGCTCTATTTCAGCTTCCAATTATTACTCAATTGCCAAAGGAAAAGTTCTTATTCACAGTCTTGAGGCAAGCCTTTCTCTTTCTAAATCAGCAGCTTGCTTAAAGAGATGCCAACTGTTTTGTTTAGAAACTTCCCTGTTTTTCAAACTGTCAAATTGTGCTTCTGTTTTCCAAAGGAGAAACACATTTTATTTGCTATTTTATTTGATTTAGCAGCATAATTTTGATAACTTTGTGGTAAAGTTTACAATTTTTCTGTTAAATAATAGATGTGTAAGTGTCTGCTGGGAGACTTTGTTCAGAGTCCAATTTCCTATAGCTCATCACTTATTTGTAGAAAAAGCTTTCAATTCAGTCTATTAATTGAAATTCTTGAGTAAATTCCCCAAGAGTTTAACTCTACTGGGCTGGAAGTGAGGTTAGAGACTATTTTGCAATCATGCTGAAATTTTATCCACTGACAAAAGTCAAGATCTGAATGTGAACTGAAACCATAGGGAGACTCTAACATTAAGTGAAATAAGCCATCACTGCAAGAACCTGAAGGTAGCTGTGCGTAGAACACAATATTCATGCAGTCTTGTGAGAACGGATAATATTTAGGTAGCCCATAACTCATAAAAGATAACATCTAAATGACACCCAGCTTAATCCACAATGCAAGATAACAATGATGAGTGAGGTTTGATGGATCTGTAGAACTATCTGTGATTAAAGCACTCTGTGAAGGGAATAAAACAAATGGCAAGTGGCAAGATGAATAGTATTTGCATAGGCAGAAGCCTGATCAGGTGTGTTACCTGCAACTATTGATCTTGAAGTCGTGGGTTTTACCTAATCTTCAGTTCCAATGACTCAGGAGCAATTATTTGTTTCAGTACTGTGGTTGTTCAAAGATCATTCAGATACTTCTCTGAACCATAAGTATTTGAAAGATTGGGCTAGGTTAACAGGAATATAGAAGAGATGCAATTGGCCTGTAGGGATTGATATCCTCTCTGTTCCCCCGACCCCTCTTCATGTTGCAGCTCAGTTTAGACTCTGGTTAAGTCCTGCTGCTTTTCATATCCTGTTTGGCTCCCTAAAACTAGCAACTGACAAAACCAATTACTGAAATTAAAAAATCAGCATTTAAGACCTTGGACACTGCTAGGGTTCTTTCACTTAGAGTAATACTGGAAATCATAGTATGTAGATGGTTCTTAAAATAGCCTGGAAATTGCGGGTAGCGGGTCAAGTGCAGTAATTCCCTTTGAAACAAAACTAAGCTTTCTATTTGCTTCTTGACTTCGATCACATTCACTGACAGCCCCGAGTCAGTTATCATATACTTTAAGAAAAAAAAAAAAGTGCATTGGTTTATTGTGTAGGAAGAGGTTTTAATGTTAACTAATCGGCCTTCAAATATTAATTAAGGGGAATAGTTCCAGTACTAAGCTCTGGTGTTAATTTGGCTTACCCATCATCTCTGGGTGGGTTTGAAATCCTATTTTGTCCTTGAGGAAATCTGTTGACCTTGAGAATTAAGAAGAAAACTTCAGAGGATTTTTTTAAATTTATTTTTTGTTTTTGCTGCTATGTCTTTTTTGGATAAAGGGAAAGAAAGAGCATTACTGTTTTATAAGAATTTTTTAATGGTTGAGATGTATAGATAGCAGATGTTTCTTCAGGCTGTGTCAGTCTAGATTTTTCCCTGAGAATGCAAAATAATAATAAATCTGGCACTCCTTGAGCGTATCTCAGGAAATGACAACTTCAGATATCCCAACATATTTCCTCTGTTTTACATAGTGCTTTCTCCGTCACTTGTAATGATTTAGATGCACTGTATCCCTGTGCCTTTGTTCTCCTTCTCAAGAAGCAACCTGTAGCCTTCCTCACTTTTAATGTGCTTTCTAGCCCATCACCAGTGCCATTTTCTGGGAAGCAAGCAATCTCTTCAGGGATCTTATCCCTGAGATGTTCTCAGAGAGTCTTTCTTTCTCAGTTAGTGCTACAAACCCATTGCAGCTCCGGGCCCAAGAATAAACCTCATCCTACTATAGTCTTGCCAGACCAAAGATCCACTTCTTTGATCTTTGATCTTTGTCTCTTCAGGAGACTGGAGCCCCATGACATGCTGGTCCTTTCTGGAAATTGATTTTTTAAAAATATTTTATTTACTTAAGAGAAAGCAGGAGCTAGAGAGAGCACAGAGAGTGAGGGAGAAGCCGATTCCCCGCTGAGCAGGGAGCCTGATGTGGGACTCCATCTCAGGACCCTGGGGTCATGACCTGAGCTGAAGGTAGACACTTAACTTCCTGAGCCAACCAGGTGCCCTGGAAATTGCTCTTTTTTTTTTTACTTTATTTTCTGGATAGTTAGCTAATTCATTTGGCTTTATTGTTTTCTAAAGTTTAGAGATGCATACTTACCTACTAAATTAGAATGAAAAGAGAAACATGGGATTGTTGAATGATCGTAGTCAAAAAGGACTCATGAATAAAACAAATGGAATGGGGAGTTCTAACTATAGTCTTTCCTTATTTAATGATACTATCAATAGACCATCTTTGAAATGGCAACACCACAAATTGTTGTTGCTCAAGCTCAAGCGTCATCCTTGATTCTTCTTTTTCCTTTATTCCCCTTAGCTAGGGCAACTGTGGTTTATTGTCCAAGCTAGGGTCATGTTGACAATAAAAGGGGCACTAACTGTATGGGGCACTGGTACAGTAGACAGTAATCAGTTTTGTGGCAGGTGAATAAGGAATGTATGATTATCCATGAGTAAATAAGCAAGATTTATTAGCTTTGCCTGCAAAACATACATTGAATGTACCCGTTTGTCTCTGTCTCCACTGCTTTGATCTCTTTCAAGCCATCGGCATGTGTACTCTGTACTGTTAGAGCAGCTCCTAGTTCATCTTCTTTGATCCTTGCCTTCCCAAGATTCATTTTCTACACAGCAACCAAAATTCTCTTATAAACGAAGTAGACCACGTCATTCCCTTGTTCCAAAATTTCCCGAGGTTTCATGGTGTCCTTAGAAGAACATTCACATGCTTCCCTGGCCTATAAGGCCTTACCTGTCTCTTGTAGGTCATACCACATCAGTATCTCTGGGCCTTCTGTAGAGTTCTTCAAATTCAAGGCTCATGCCCGCTACAGGGACTTTGCATTTGCTCTTCTCTCTGAAAGCTCGCCCACCGGGTCTTCCTTTTCTGACTCTTTTTTGTCCCTCACATCTCAGAAAAATGTCACCTCCTCTGAGTACTCTAGCTCATTCTAATGCTGTCTTCACCCATTCTCCGGTCATTCCATCATGTTCTGTTTCTTTATAGCACTTCCCAATACCCAAAACTATCCTGTTCTGTTTTTTGAAATTGTGCTAAAATAGATATAATGTAAATCTACTATGTTAATCATTTTTGAGTCTGTCATTTGTTGGCACTAAGTATATTCACATTGTTGTGCAGTCATCTCCAGAACTTTTATCATCTTCCCAAACTGAAAGTCCAGACCCATTCAGCAATACCTCCCCTTGCTCCCTTTCCCCAACCCCTGGCACCACTATTCTGTTTTCTATCTCTGTAAGGTTGACTATTTGAGGTACTTTCATGTCAGTGGAAACATGGTAGTTGTCCTTTATTTCACGTAGCATAATACCCTCAAGGTTTATCTGTGTTGTGGGATATGTTAGAATTTCTTTTTAAGGGTCAATAATATTTCATTGTATGTATATATACCACATTTTGTTTATTCGTTCGTTAATGGAATCTTGGGTTGATTTCACATTTTGTCTATTGTGAATAATGCTTCTTTGGACATGGGCATACAGATATCTCTTTGAGACCCTGATTTCAAATCTTCTGGGTATATACTGAGAAGTGGGATTTCTGGATTATATGGTAAATCTATGTTTAAATTTCTCAGGGGCCACTATACTGTTGTTCATTGTGGTAAACCATTCCTACCAGCAGCGAATGGAGTTTTAATTTCTCCACACCTTTACCCCCACTTATTTTCTCTGTGTTTTTTTTTTCTTAATTAATAATAGTCATTGTAATAAATTTGAAATGGTATCATTATAGTTTTAATTTGCATTTTGCAAATGATTGGTGATTTTGAACATCTTTTCATGTGCTTATTGTCCATGTGTGTATATTTTTTGGAGAAATACTGTTCAAGGGGCACCTGTGTGGCTCAGTTGGTTAAGCATCTGGCTCTGGAGTTCGACTCAGAACATGATCTCAGGGTTGTGAGAAAGAGCCCTGTGTCAGACTCCATGCTGGGTGTGGAACTTGCTTGAGATTCTCTTTCCCTCTGCCCCTCCCCCATGCACTATCTCTCTCTAAAAAATAAAAATTTTAAGAAAAGTATCTACTTAAGTATTCTGTTCATTTTTTGATAAAGATTTTATTTATTTACTTGACAGAGAGAGAGAGATCACAAGTAGGCAGAGAGGCAGGCAGAGAGACAGAGAGGGGGAAGCAGGCTCCCCGATGAGCAGAGAGCCTGATGCGGAGCTCAATTCCAGGACCCTGAAATCATGACCTGAGCTGAAGGCAGAGGCTTAACCCACTGAGCCACCCAGGTGCCCCTATTCTGTTCATTTTTAAAATCAGTTTGTTGTTGCTGTTATTAGGATTTCTTTATATATTTTGCATACTTTCCGTGTCAGATATAAAGTTTGCAAATATTTTCTCCTATTCTGAGTTGGCTTTTTACTCCTTTGATGCACAAAAGTTTTTAATTGGGAGGAAGTCCAAATTGGTTTTTTTGTTGTTATTGTTGGTTGTGCTTTTGATATTACATCCAATAAATAATTGCCAAATCTCAGTGTTATGAAGCTTTATGCTTATATTTTATTCTAAGAGTTTTATAGTTTTAGCTCCTTTTAGATCTTTGATTCATTTAAAACTGATTTTAGTACCTGTTCTTTTATTTCTGTAATTTCAATAAAATATAAACTTAATGAGATATGCATCATACCTTTTTCACTTTACATTGTATCCCCAGTTCTTCCATTATTGGCACATAGTAAAATGTGGAATGAATGAACAAACAAAAGGAAATATTCAAATGAAGTTTCTAAGGCAAATATTTATTTCTCATAATTATAGAATCTTGTGCCAACATGAGAGCTTCTTTAATTTGTATTAGTCATCTTCTAAGTCAGCTTTCTTCTAGTTCTTTTTTCTTTGACCATTTAGCCTAGAAGTTATATTCCTGGAAGTGTGACTAATCAGATTTAATTAATCTCCATCCACTATGAGTGAGATGAAACATAATGTAAATAGTGTAAGGTAATGTAACATAATACATGCAACATTGAAAAGTCCTCTTTTTTCTGAAGAGGAAATGGGGGCAAAGAGCTTCAGAACAGATCTTCTTTTCAAATAATTTTCAAAGATTTTACTTCTTTATTAGAGAGATAGAACAAGCAGAGGGAGGGGCAGAGGAAAGGGAGAAGCGAACTCCCTACTGAGCAGGGAGCCTGAAGTGGGACTTGATCCCAGGACCCATCGATCATGACCTGAGCCAAAGGCAGATGCTTAACCAACTGAGCCAGGTGCCCCAGAACAGATCTTCTTTTTATATTCCTTAAGTTTCATGTTTTTAAAAAAATTTAATTTTTTTTCAGTGTTCCAAAATTCATTGTTTATGTACCACACCCAGTGTTCCATGTAGTATGTGCCCTCCATAACACCCACCATCTCCATACCACCACCATACCAACTCATCCTGTAAGTTTCATGTTAAAGACACTTTAACTTTGTCTACTTTGTCTAGTTCCTTTATTTTATCTGGGAAAATAGTCTTATTTATGATTCATAGCATGTTATGTGAACAATTTTTGAGAAAACAGGCTTGAATACTTGATTCTCTTCTGAAGAGAAGAGTATCTTCTCTTCACTGTCCACCCTCTTACCTTAAGAAAATCTCCTTAAACTCTTTGTCCAAGAATCTGCTGATAGAGATGGGGAGGTCTGATGAAAGGAAGACCAATCTTAGTTTATTAATCATAGAGGTTGGAGGGCTTTAAGGGTGGATCTAGGGATGGATAGACTGGGACAGTGGGTAACAATCTTGTCTCAGTCTAGGTTGGGGTAATCCCTCTGGTTAGCTGTGGAGTGGGGCATGAGAGCCTGAATAGGTAGTGAAGAAGCATTTGCCTTGGAGAAGTCTAATGAGAGAGAGGGGTTTGCCATGGTCAATGACACTTGGCTTTTTTAGTTCTTAGTGGAAGTAGCAACTGATGAATTTTCTAAATTCATGGATCCTAAACTTTGGGGTTATGTGTGATGGATATGGTGGCTTCTGGAGCCCCTACAAGAGGTTTGTTTTATTTATTTATTTGTTTATTTTGAGGAAAGAAAGAGACTTGAAAATTTTAATTCAGATCACCAGAATAACTGAATTTTGAGTCTACTTTCAAGCTCATGTGGCATGGGGAGACAAGTGCTGTAGCAGGAGAGTCTAAAATGTTTTAACTAATGTCAACATGCTTTGCAAAGAGACAAAAAGACATAGTTTTCTCTCCCACTGATTTTTGTTTTGTTTTTGAAAATACATTTTATTTTTTATTTTTTTAATTTTAATTTTTAATTTTAATTTCTAATTTTATTTTTAACTGTACCTATTTTATATTTAACTGTATTTTATTTTTTAATTTTTATTTTTTTTTATTTTTTAACTGTACCTATTATGAATAAAAGAAAATAAATTCTCCAGGTGGGTTTTAGAGTATTACTCAAGGCTTCTATCATTCGTGTAAGTGCCTGCTATCTCTATTGCTTCTTTGTCCAGTCTTTATTTCTAGGCATGTGTGTTTATGATGGTCTAAGCATAAGTCCTGCTACTTAGGAAGGAAAATTTCAGCAGAAATAAATAAACCACTGGAGGGAGAACTTGTCTTTGACTATTCTCTTTTCCCCTTTTTGGGGAGCAGAATTTCTTCTCTCATAACAATTACTGAAGACTCAGGTCCGAACACTGCTGTTGGGCTTTGGCAAACATTTTCAACTGTACATTGCTAAATATGCCGAGAGACCTTTTTCTCTTCTCGTGACTATATCTGTGCCCTGCTTGGTTCAGCATCATTTGTATTACGTCTCTACCTTTGTACTGCACTATCGTAATTAGAGAAGAGCAAAAGGCAAATTGCTAAGGATTGTCATAATTGGGTTCATTATTTAAACAAGTATTAGGTAAGCTATTAGGTATTTAAGTATTAAGCATATAATTGGGACGTGGTTTTGTGCTCTCAAAGAGCTTCCCTGTAAACTGGGATTTGAAAACTGTGGGAGGAAAAGGAATATAATAGCTGAGAAAAACATTAGAAGCATGTAGTGTTGTTGCCAGATGATTTTTGTCTCTTTGCATACCTAGAACAGATTTTGATGAAAGGTTGGCTTTTTTGAGAATACTGTGTACTCATACTTAAGCCATAAATCTCTCAAATTTAGAGTTCAGTTTAAAAACACCCTGGGAATACTGATGCATTTCCTTTTGAATGTGTCTTTAGAAACACACACACTCAAGCACACACACACAATGATAATAAAATATTCTCCAAGTAACAGCAGTGTGGGGAGAATTTAAATTAGACAATAAAAATTTAAAAAAAAGTCATGTAAATGCTAAGGCTATTAACATATTTTAAATGTTCTAGATATTATTTATTTATTTATTTATTTGACAGAGAGAGAGAGAGATCACAAGCAGGCAGAGAGCAGGTAGAGGGGAAGCAGGATCCCTGCTGAGCAAAGATCCCAATTCAGGGCTCCATCCCAGGACCCTCAGATCACAACCTGAGCCAAGGGCAGAGGCTTAACCCACTGAGCCACCCAGGCACCCCTGTTCTAGATATCTTAATGACAGGTAATGTGTTTAGGCCCTAGTACACTAAAAAGACTCCTATACTGGTTTCTCCACTATCCGGCCATTGCTAATAAAAATATTTAAACATACAAGACCTATTGCTCTCTCATGCTGAAACTTTGGAAGACAAACCAAACTTCTTAATGGCAGAATTTGTAAATTTTATTCATTTTTTAAATTTGTAAATGATGTACAAGTCTTTGTACTCAAACGTAGTTTGGGTTTGCAGCTATAAAAATAATGTTCAGACTCAGATAAACAACTCAGCCATATTTAATTTTGCTTGCCTTGATGGTAGGAAGGAGAGAGGGTCATTAAAACTTAGATATTAATGATCTAACTTGTTTAGATTTTAGATATTAAAAGTTAAAACCTGCTATATTTGGCACATACTGCAGAGATATGTTTCATTGGACTTTGGGGCATGTCCAGTAAGCATTTTTCTACTTTTTGAAACTCCTTTACAAATGAAAACTCTCACCTGATATAACAAGAGGGTTAGAAGGAAGAAGAGGTCTCTTGTGAAAGTTGTAGAACCTGATTCAGTGCATTTTTCTACCCAAAGAGATGATTCAGATCAGACTTTATCCTTGTCCTATCAGGTCATAACAGGTTTATTTCAGGCAAGATTGCTGCTTTGGTTTACAGTCCTGATTAGCAAAATAAAAAGACAATATAAAAAAGAAACTCCCAGTGCCTGGAAGTTAGAAGAAACAAGCAAACAAACAAAAATGTTTATTGAGGCAACAGAATCTCCTGGTTAAGAGCCTTTATACTGGAACCAGATGGGGAATGTTTGAATTTCAGCTCTACCACTTACTGTGTATGAGTTCTGGGGAGTTTGTTTTTTTGGTTTAGTTTCCTGATTGTAAAATGAGAATAATAGAACCTACTCTCAAAGGGTTGTTGCAGAGATTACATGGAAAAGAAATTACTGTAATACATGGTGGACCCATAGCTACTGTTATGTGTTAACTATTCTTTCTTTTTTTTTTTTTTTAAGATTTTATTTATTTATTTGACAGAGAAAGAGAGATCACAAGTAGGCAGAGAAGAGAGGCAGGCAGAGACAGAGGGGGAAGCAGGCTCCCTTCTGAGCAGACAGCCTGATGTGGGGCTCCATTCCAGGACCCCAAGATCATGACCTGGGCTGAAGGCAGAGGCTTAACCCACTGAGCCACCCAGGTGCCCCAAAGATTTTTTTTTTAAATTTTTTTTTATTTGTCAGAGAGATCGAGAGCACAAGCAGGCAGAACAGCAGGCAGAGGCAGAGCAAGGAGCCGGATGTGGGACTCAATCCCAGGACGCTGGGATCATGACCCGAGCTGAAGGTTAACTATTCTTTCTGGTGAGCGACCAGATGATACAAAGTATTCTTAGAGACGATTTTTTTTTTTAATTTAATTTAATTTTTTTTCAGTGTTCCAAGATTCATTGTTTATGCACCACACCCAGTGCTCCATGCAATATGTGCCCTCCATTTTTTTTTTTTTTTAAGATTTTATTTATTTGTTTGACAGACAGAGATCAGAGGCAGGCAAAGAGAGAGGAGGAAGTAGGCTCCCCGCTGAGCAGAAGCCAGATGCGGGGCTCCATCCCAGGACCCTGAGATCATGACCTGAGCCGAAGGCAGTGGCTCAACCCACTGAGACACCCAGGCGCCCAATATGTGCCCTCCTTAATACCCACCACCAGGCTCACCCAACCCACCACTCCCTCCCCTCCAAAACCCTCAGTTTGTTTCTCTGTTTCTCAGAGTCCACAGTCTCTCATGGTTCCTCTCCCCCTCCGATTTAGAGACAATGTTTTAAAAATTATAGAGGATATTCTTTAGAATTCAATTGAAATGTTCCACTGTGATGAGTTCATGACTAGTTATTATTTCAATACATGATGTATTACTGTCTTTGCCTGACTTCATAGCCCCAGCAAAACACTGAGTCTGAAATCTCTCTCCCTGGAAGTAATTTCGGAGGTTGATAAGCTATCTAAAGGCAGGGCTGTGTCTTGGGTGGAGGCAGCCCCCGCACCCCAGACTGGAACCTTATTTGGTGCACTGCAGTGCTCAGTATCGACTGCATGAACAGTACTGACTGTGTGCTATGCCCTGTACAAAGCACGATAAATAAGACGTGGTGTTTGTACAGTTGGAAAAAAAAACCCAAGTGCTTATTAATAAAGATGACAGGGAGCACCAGTGGAATAGGAAGTGCCTCAGGCCAAATGCAATGAAAATTGGAATCTGCTCTTGGTTCTTTTCCTAACCTGCTAAAGGAAAAATCATTAAAACTTTCCTCAGACTCAGGTCTTTTTTTTTTTTTTTTTTTCCACCTGTGAAATGAGAAAAGTAACACAGACTCAACCTTTTTTACATAGTTTTTTTTTTTAGTTAACATGACAATAATTGTGAAGGTAACTTGAAAATTTAGAATGATTGAGTTAAAATGATTGTAAAGATATTATCACTGTAGAGATGTAATACCCAGGAGGAGGTTTTTATGCTAAGAAAAAATAGATGATTTGTCAAAGGCTGAGGAGCTTGCTTGTTCATGAACTGGTCACATAGACTACTTGTGATGGCATGAACATGAAGTTAAGTTGAGACAATCTTTCCTTTTCTGTAACCTTGTAAATTTTTTAAAGATAAATGTGTTACATATGAATGTATGGTCATCCAAAGTGGAAATCATTGTTTCATAAATTATGAAGCCAAAGGCCAGAGAAATTCAGAGATTTAGTAGACCCATACTGAATAATATATAAATTTTAGAATTTTGTGAAGTTCCTATATTTGGTAAATCAAAGAAGCCATAACAATATCACATTCTTCTCTCACATGTCTATTGTCCCTACTTCTGTTTGTTCTTCCTCTCTCTGCTCAGGGGGTAATGCCGTCTAGTGCATGATTATATAGTGGAAAGAACTCTAATTAGTAGGCAGAATTTTAAGATGGCCCACAGGATACTTATCCTCTGGCATACATCCTTATATAATTCTGTCTCTTTGAATGTGGGCCTGGACTGTGACTACAATGGGGCATTAAGAAAGGAAGATTATCCTTGGTGGGCCCAGCCTCAGCAGGTGCATCTTTAAAAGGGACTGTATCTCCTGGAAAATGAGATTCAGAATGAATGGAGTTTCCAAAAAGGACAATCCCTGTTGCTTGCTCTGAAGAATGGAGAGGGCCAAATGATGAGTGTGGCTGGTCTCTAGGAGCTGAAAGCAACCTTCAGCTGATAGTTCACAGGGAAGTAGGAACCACAGCCCCACAGCTGCAAGGAACTGATTTCTGCTACAACTATGTTGTGTTGGAAGAGGAGCTGAGCTCTACATGAGAATGCTTCCTGGGTGACATTGTGAGTTTAGCCTGTGAGACCTAAGCAGTGAAACTAGTGTCTTTGTCCTTGGACTTCTGGCATGTAGAACTATGGGCTAATAAATTGGTCTTATTTTAGCTGCCAAGTTTATGGTTGTTTGCGATGCCACAGTAGAAAAATAATACAGGGAAATGAGGGATTGGCTTGGCCATTAGTGTGCTACTTGGTTTACTCTCAGCTTCTGAAAAAGGCGAGTAAATTGAACCAGATTAACTTGAATATCTTGGATTATTTTAGACAGAAAAACTGATTTGAGATCATGGATTCAGTCAGTGTGCTGTTACATATTTATCAAGTCACACTGTTGACTCCAACCCCAAGAAATATTTAATATTTTATATATATTACTCCAACCTACCAGAAATATTTAATAACTTGAAAGTAACTGATTAAAAATATTTTTTAAACATCTATATTTTAAATTCATGCTCTTTTTTCTTATGTCAGTTTACTACCTGCCTTGTGACAGAGATGATGGTGAGTGACAATGATGAGAAATGCTGACTAAGTTTACAGATTTGTGGATGTGTGTGTGTGTCAGTGTGTGTGTGTGTGTGTGTGTGTGAGAGAGAGAGAGAGAGAGAGAGAGAGATAAACAAGGCTAAACAGATTGAAATGTGTATGCGTGTTTGAGACTAGCAATTTGCCTAGGCTTCTGTTTGCAAACTTATTAGAAGGAAAGGAGCTTGTCAAAGAGATATGTGTTGTTCCTGGAGAACTGAGGCTGGAGACGGGGACATCTGCAGATGATGAAAGGGCATTGCAATATAGTCTGACTCCATGGGCTCCATGTGACCCTACACGGAGAGACACTATAGATGGAACCTGAATTGCTTTCAAGAAAAAATTACGAGATATGCACATGAGCAGGGCTGCATGGATCTCTAAAGGCCAAAGTGGACTAGAGTTCACTTAGTAAACTAGAGGATGTTTGTGTTTTCCTCTCTTCCTTGTGAAGCATGGCATCGCTCGGGAAATATGAAGTCTGTTTGTACTCAATGGACATACCCAGAGGAATGCTGACCAAACACTAAAGGGGAAAACGGAAACCATTCGTGGAGAGAGGAAATGTAGGAGAACTAACAGTATTTGCCCGTGGGGTAGGGAGTAGAGGTAGTAAATCTAGGGCATGTTGATTTTGAGGTCCCTGTGATATAGAAGGAGATGTTTTAAAATACAGACTGGGAACTTAGAATGACTTTGGTGTTGAAGATGTAGATTTTGACCATCCGTGTATATGTGCCAGTTGAATTCATGAATGTGGATGAAGTAATCTTGGGGGAATATATGGCGTAAGAAAAAGCCCTGGGACAGACAGGCAATACTGGATAATACTGATCGGTAGAGTTTGAAAGGGCGTTAGAACCTAGTGATATTTTAGCAGCTAAGGGAGAAACAGGGTTTTAATCTTTATAAAATTTCTCCCATGCTTTGTAATATCTGTTGCGTAGCTTTAGGGGGATTTAATGATCTAGTCACTAAAATAAATTTCTTCTCGGAAATCAGCCACACTCAATGCTGATCCTCATTTCTTTACCAACAATATTACTTTCCCTTTTAACAATCCAGAAAGAAGTTACCAAGCATTTCCTCTTTTGTAATTAAATAATCATTACTTGCTAATTTAAGAAGGAACTTTAATTTTTAATTTACTCTTATATAAAAGATAGCTTATACAATGACTTGGAGCCAAACTCTTGGTGAATACTTCTTTGTCAATTAATGAAAACAGAACACAGGATAAAAGCATCTCATTAAACCGTGTTCATATATTTTGCAGCATCTGAAATCACTAGTGTTAAATTAATTGAAAGAAGTATCTTCAAACTGTTGGTTTTAGGGGGAGACCTAATCAAATCAGTCAACAGTAATTTTCTAAGTTGGTAATTAATGAATTTAATAATTTATGTAGTGTTGAATAATTCCTTTTATAGTTGATGGATCCATAAATAATTATCTAGGATTTGGAGAATATGCATTATTTTCATTTATATTAAATATCTCAGAAAGTTAATCACCTAATATATGTACCAGAGGAATCTAAAATTCACTGAGGCTTTATTTTATCAGAATTCCACTTTTGAGTTCTTGTCTCCTCTTTACAGGTTTCAGCTTCATGTCCTTGTCTCCCCATCCCCTGTTTTTGAGGCTTCCCTGAATAGCTATTTATATGCTCAGGGCCTTCAGAAAGATGGACTTATATGAATACTAGCCCGTGAGGATACTTACGGGGATAAAGAGTAAATTATATCTCTATCGCTTCTGCCTGTGTGTTACATAACAGTAGAACTGCTGGTTAATTCTCTGGAAAAAAATAAGCGGTGGAAGTTCTTCTTTGATTACTTTCTTTTAGGGGGTAGGAGAAATACCTAGGATAGAGAATTGGGTGAGGGTTTGGGATAAGATAGAGAATTGGGTGAGGGTTTGGGATGGTTCCTGGCCAGTATCCACAGACTTACATGTGGTGTCTAACCTTAGCAAAAGAATTGAAAGAGTCATGAGAAGAATGCTAGATTTTACTAAGAGAGATACCTGGGGAGCTCTAAAGAAAGCTTAAGAAGCAGAAAAAATAAAACTATCCCGACTGTCATGTCAATAATAAGACTGCTGAAATCCAGGACAGAAAAGTGATTTTTTAAAAAGTGATACAGATTTTGCACTGGAAATATTTATTTATTTATTTAAAAAAAAATCAATTTCTATTTCCAATGTCTTAAATCTCACTGAGTTATCCTGCTAACAAAACCTGAAAATAATTTGGAGGCTTTCTCCTAAGAGACTTTAAACTTCAAAATTCTTCATTTTTCTTTTCCTGTTCCTCCACATAGATCTATTGGAATTTTCAGAATAATACAGATTATACCAGACATGCTCAAATATATAGAAGTAGGAAAGTCTGATCTTAGCTCATTTTTAACATAACAACAACAGGCAAAATTCACTTCCCTTTTGAAATAGCTCAAATTAGCTGAATTTACCAAATCGAACATTAGAGGTATCGTCACAAAGATGTGGTACAATGTAGTCTTGAAGCACAGATTTTGGTTTAGTACATCCTTGGCCAGTTGGTAGTTGTTACTGTTTGGGTCATTTAAGCACTCTGAATTTTAGTTTGGCCATTGCAACATAAAAGGACTATATTGAGAATCAAGTGAGAATATTTGTGGAAACGTTTGTAAACCATACAATATATGTTCACAGCCATACAATTAAAATGTTAGTTGTCACTAATAATATAATAATCAGAAAGCAATGGTTTCAATCATGGCTTATGTGGGTGTTCTTGATGTTTCGATCTGTATTTGCTCTTGAAGAACTTAATGGATTACTAATCCTACAGAAGTAAAGACAAAGCCTCCTGTTGGTTATTGACTATAACCCACAGCCCCATATATGTGTGAAAATGTGTATACTTACAGACATGTGTATATAATGAATTAGGGTAGGCTACCCTGTTACAACAACTAGACATCAAAATAATGGTTAAATAATAGTCTCCAAGTTCAGTGTTTTCATCTGGCTGGCAGCTCTGCTCCTTACAGTCAACTGGGAACAGAGCTGACATGGTGTTTCAGGGGGGAGTGTCTAATCCACCGTAGGCGTAGTTGGTAATTAATTAATAGTTGGTCCACTGATGTCCACTCAAGAAAATGAGGTGGAATTTGCACACATTGCTTCTACTCATACTTGTTGGCAAAAGCTTGCATACATGGCCACATTTGAAAGGAAGGGAGCCTGGGACTAGATCATGTCTAGCTTGGCATTCATATCCCACCCAGAACTTCGTTGCTCACAGAAGAACAACTGATTTTGATGGATAGCTAGCCTGTCCACTATGATGGATACTGCTTTTTCTTTATTTCTCTTTTAATAGAATACCTAGAATATTAAATGTTTTGCATAGTAACTAAGATACCATAAAAGTAGTGTATATGTGCCTGGTATATAGTAAGTACTCAAGTGATAGTTGTTATTATTAGTAACATTTCATTTAATAACAATGAACAAGAATGTATTTTCAGTGCAGTGCTTGACGTCTGAAAATACAACACACGGCCATCTTTCATGTGTGACAAATTTCCTGTAGTGTTAAATACTTACAAATCATGTAGAGAAAGGATTCTGCATGTACTCGAATATTTCCTGTATAAGCTTGCTGGATGCTCCTTGTGAAAATGATGATTGAAGGCTGTGGCTTCAGAAGCAAGAAAGAAATGGAATTTCTTATTTTCAAAGTGCTCAATATCTATGGATTTGTTATGAAAAAAAATGTGACATGTGTAATGTCTTACTGAAAATGCTTCCAAATTAACAAATTGATCGCCATGCATTAAGAATTAGCTCGTAAGACAGATGACTCCCTAAACGAATGGCATTAGAGACTAGAATTTGAGGAGTTTAAAAAAATCCTTCCTTTTGAATGAGTCCTTCAGTTTCAGGATTAAGTACGGGAAATTCTGCAAGGCAAAAAAGTGTGCTTACCGACATATGCTGGAAAACCTCTCTGCCTCTGTGGTCTTGTTGGCTGGAATGCTGTGGTGCCTAGTAGCCCATATTCTCCCTGGGTACTGAAGTCTAAAGCTCATTGTGGCTTTGCCAAAACTTCTTTGTGTGTGTGTGTGTGTGTGTGTGTGTGTGTTTTAGCTCTGGAAAGTGAAGAGACAACAATACATGAATTGAAATCACTGTTGCATCCATCAGTAACTACATTTAATGGAAAACAGATGTTGCTACAAAGTGCTCTGCTGGCGAAGTTGATCACATGAATGCGAGTCTGCACCCACTAGCTCAGCCTCAGGTTCAGCGCACATACTTTAAGATCGTTTCTTTCATAAACCTATAACAGAGTAAAGACGGAGAGCTAACTTGCTTCAGCAGTGTGCATGTGTGAGGGCTGGTTTATCTCCTCAGAACGGTCCACGCACTGTCGCAGTTCTGTGGAAGGATTCACTCTCATCTGGACAGGCACAGCACAGGAAGATCTCTGCCACCTGAGCCCTCCTGTCACTTTGTAAGGGAAGAAAACAGAAAATGTACCATATGCCTACGGTGTAATCAGCAATGTATCTAGCAAATTATAAAAAACAGGGAGGCACTACTATAGATTTTGAAGTTAAACAGACCTGAAGTCAAATCCTGGCTGTGTCCCTTACTAACTGCAATATGACACAAGTTGCCTTTTCTGAACACGAGTTTTCGCATGTAAGCCCAGTAATAGAGAAATCTTCAGGCAGTGTTTAGGGTAAGGTATTTGTAGTTGGGTTTTTTTTTTTCCCCCCTTCAGATTCCAGTCTCTATTTTTTGCTTACTTCTGTTCAAGATCTGCAAAGCCTGGTTTTGTTTTCCATAACACTACAAATGGGATGTGGCATTTCTGATACCAAAAACAATATTTTGGGTTCTTTTGTTTTAGCCCTTTCCCTATCCTCTGGGCTGTTCTGACACGAGGGATTTTTAAAGGTCTCCGTGTCCTCTGAGAAGAACAAGAACATCCTCAACATAAGCTCCCTAGACAAAGGGCTGACACCAAAATCCTTGGGTGTCAGTTTAACCAAGGGAAAGGTCAGATTGTTGACTATATTTGTTATTATGGTTGTTGTTCCTGAATGGTATATTTTAAAGCCTATTCTTTAATATTTGATGAGTTTTGTAGCCTTTGTCTGTCTGCCTCTCAGATGCACACACACACATTGTCTTTTCCTTATGGAAAGAAGTCTATCCTTAGAGGTTGGCTTACAAAAGTTGCCCGTTGTATCAGCGCTAGAGATTAAGAAAGTCTCTGCAGTCCACTGCTATTATTACATGTCATTCAATACACTTTTTAACTCAAATTCCCTAATAATGTTCTAAAAATAAAGCAGCACAAGCAATAAATATCTTAAAAAGGAAGCTGTCTTCTATCTTTGGAATTGCCTCTGGTTCCATGCTAAGAGCTGGTCTCAGATGGCTCATGAAAGAATGAATGAATGAACAAATTAATATTAATTCCAAGACTAGCAAGCAAGTGTGTAAATGTCTACCTGAAGTAAGGCTGCCTTATAATATTATAAATATTAGAAGGAACTCCACAGGTGTGCATTGGCCGTGATAAGCATGATACTTAATACAAATAAAATATTATTTTAAAATTTATTTTAAAATATAGTAGCATATCTTTACAATGTTAAGGAAGAATTTGATGGACTTGAACTTGGAAACTGTAGCCATGTGGTTGGCCACTATCGTGTTGTTCTTATCATGTGGAAGAACTAAAATTCAAACATTCCAGGGTGGCAATTGAGTCCAGAATGGTGACATAGTATTAGTTTTCTTTTTTTCAAGTATAAGAGATAAATGCTTGGACTCAATGTAAGTGAGGAACTTTTGTACATTCACCTGGCACTTAGGGACCGCTCAACACATGTTAGCTAGCGTGATCATACAGTTTAAGGCATTTGTTGGTCTGCGGTTCACATTCCCCTGGAAGCTGTTCTTGCTATTACAATACAATTTGGGTGGGACGCCTGGGAGGCTCAGTCAGTTAGGCGTCTGCCTTCAGCTCACATCGTGATCCCAGGGTCCTGGGATGGAGCCCCGCATCGGGCTCCCTCTGCTTGCTTCTCCCTTTGCTTGTGCTCTCTCTCCTTTCTCTATCAAATAAATATTTTTTAAAAATTTGGCTGAACTCCTAGGCCACGTTGCTTCTGAAGGTGGCTGTCTATGCAGGAGGTAGTTTTAGCCCTGGAAAAACTGTAGTTCAGCATGTTCTTAATTCTGGCAATGTGCTAGGTGGGTACAGAACAAAGGATTAGATGCTCTCCCTGTCTTCTGGCTCATAATAACAGCACCAGATCAGTGATTTCCAGAAAACGAGCGACACAAGCCTTTAAAGAAATCCTTTTTCCTGCTCCTATGCCATTAAGGATTTTTTGTTATGGTCAGAGAGAAACTAAAATAGTTAGCAGGCTGCCCCTGGATCAGTAAGACAAGATCAGCCTGGAGAGCAGAAGACCAGGATGGAGCCCCAAGGCTATTTATTGGTGTTTCCTCAGATTGCATAAGCTAGTCCTCTTTGTGGAAATGGTGGCACAGGATCCCTCTGTTTCTTTTGTGAATGAGATTTTCAGGCTGGCTTTGTTCATTTCCAGAGAGTGCATGCTTTGTGATGTTCCCACATAAGCAACTTTTAAAACCTGAAGAATACTGGTGACATCCCTGCACACGCTTCCTAAGTAGCTTCCCTCTATTTGCGTGGGCGTCGATGCTGGTAACGCTGATACATTCGCTGTGTGGGAATCCGTCATTTCTGTTTTTAAATGATTGCTTGTGATCATCAATATTTCTGATGGGTGCCATCATGCAGACTACAGTTTCACATTTTCCAGGGCTGTAACAATCGTGGAGTCGTATAAAACATCTGAAATCCTCTATATGGAGTCAAAGATAACATTTACCTTGGTGAAGGAGAAATCCTTTAAATTAAATTTTTTGAACAATACTTGAAGTCTGGATTTTTCTATCCTGTATTCTAACAGAAAGCGAGCTCATCCGATAATTTGACTGGCATGATATACGAGCCCCTTGCTTAACTATTGTAAGACCTATTCCAAGGAGGCAGGGGGAAGACAAGATAATTGCGCCTAGGGTGCTAGCAGGAAAAATTGCTTAGTTTTGATATTTTTCAGCTTTTCAAAAGAAAGCAGAGGTGAGATTATGAAAGGAAAATTCTATCTCCTCTCTTTCTCCAGCAGCTCTCATCTATAACTCTGTCAGTGCTAAGATGCCTGCGGTGGATTTTCCCGGGTAGCTGAGGATGAGCCATTGGAGCCGAAGGGAGACCACAAGTCAGCTTATGTCCGGGTCTTCGTAATTTAACATTTCTTGAAGGCTCACTGGGTAGTTCTAGCATGCTCCTTTCGCTTGTACATACAAGGATGTTCATTACAATGTTTCCTGTATTACAAACAAAGAAAAACATGATTTTGCTCACATATGGAATTTAGGAAACAAAGCTGATAAACAAAGGGGAAGGGACAAAAAGAGGAGAGGCAAACCATAAGAGACTCTTCACTATAGGAAACAAAATGAGGGTTGATGGAGGTTGGTGGGTGGGAGATGGACCAGATGGGCGCTGGGCATTAAGGAGGGCACTTGACACTGAGTGTTGTGTGTAAGTGATGAGTCACTGAATTCTATTCCAGAAACCAGTACTACACTGTATATTAACTAACTAGAATTTAAATAAAAACTTGAAACAAAAACACCCCAAATGAAAATAGAGCGATCCGTTCTGAAAATAGAACGATTTGTATTTTCAAACTGAGGGAGAAGCAGCAGCCTTATTATTTTTAATTTTGCAGAAGCCAAGCGAAAAGGAATTACAGATTTGAGCCACTGTGGATCTGCAGAAAGGAATTTGTAGAATTGAAGCTCTGATACTAATAATCTTTCAATTCAGAAGAACCCGCACAAATCAAAAAGTAAAAGCAAAGATGAAAAAAGAAAGTAATGGGGCAACTGGCTGGCTCAGGGGAGCCTGCGACTCTTGATCTTTGGGTCCTGAGTTCGAGTTTCATGTTGGGTATAGAGATTGCTTCTTTTTCAAAAGATTTTATTTTTAAGTAAGCAGGGCGCCTGCATCGCTCAGTCGATTAAGCGGTTGCTTTCGGCTCAGGTCGTGATCCCGGGTGTCCTAGAATTTGTAGTCCTGCTTTGGGGCTCTCTGCTCAGTGGGGAGTCTGCTTTTCTTCTGCTCCTCTCCCTGCTCATGCTCTTATTCTGTCTTTCTCTTTCTCTCTCTCAAATATAGAAATCTTTTTTTTTTTTTAAAGGAAAGTAATGAAGAGACACAGAGTCAATACAGAATAAGTCACTGAATATATAAAAATAAAACTTACTGTGAATTCACGTTTTATATGCCTTTTCAATGACACATGGATATTTAGAAGATAACTTGTTGGAGGCTACGGCATGGTTGGAGTTGTGGATCAAACCAGGCCCTGACTTGTATCTCCTTTAAAGTCTGGACACCTTGACAAAGGGTTAAGGACGGGAAAGTTGAGAAACACTGAGAAAGGGTCTGTGCTATGTGTCGTGCGCTCACCTACGTGACTTCCCACACGCTCTCCCTACAGAAGGGAACAATGTGGTCAGGGTGATGAATTCTTAGTTGGTCCTTGTTGTTCCTGTACCTCCCATAACCCACTCCCTGGTTGATTGTCTTGCTAATGGCATTAGCCATGACTACCTGGCATCACGAGATTTGCTTGTAGTTAATGTAAACTTGTTATAGGAACTTGCGGTTATCTGACTAGGTACTGATGTATTACTCCTTCTATTGTGGTCTGCCTTATAAATGCTTGTAAGATGTGGAATAAAATCGGTACTGTTGGACATCCTCCTCAGTGCTCCTCCTGCCCCCATCTCTTTGTCTCAATTTCTTTTCACCATCCTCTTACCCTCATGTCCCTGGTCGATTTGTCGCGCCGGCCTCGACAATAACTTATTTCACAAGAGTTCCTTTTGATATTCAAAGCAGAGTAGAACTTTGATACTTTACTGTTTTGTTTTTGTTTGTGTTTTGTGCATTGGGCTATTTCAGAAAAAGGTTCTCAGCCTTTTATTTGTATGAGGAATTCTGTCTACTTGTAAGTGACTAATTCACAGTGTTCTTTCTCTGTGAAAAAATTGTTATTCCTAGTCACACAAAAATGACAGGGTTTATCTCAAGATTTTCCTACATGCACTGGCGCTCTCTGGATTACATGGATATTAATAATCGTCACCTGCTGTTTTACGATGTGGTGTGGTTCTGGAGGCTGTTGGTGAGTTTGTAACTGACAGGAGAAACTTTGTTTTTCTTTTGTCATTTGGTGGATGATAAGCCTGAGCACATGTGTAAATACTACTTTTGAGGTGAAATATCAGAGTTCTAGCTCTCCCCTCATTAATCATGAACACACACAGCGCACAGAGTTTTTTCCATCAGTGTACATGTACATCACACTTCTTAGATTGTGTGATTTTTTTTTAGAATTGACTAGAACTAAAGACCTACTGTAAACTAGAGGCCAACTAAGAATAAAGACAGAAAAGTTCTTCATCATATATTATGTTCTGGGCTTGTGCCCAGGTACTGTGACACATTTTTAGTCTTGAAAACTGTCTTGGCGAGTCTAGGTATGATTTGGAATTTTCGATTGTGCATTTTCAACAATGCAATGGTATTTTATTGGTAAGATTAGGCAGGAATACCAAAGCCTCTTATATTATGATAAGTGATTATTTCTTCACGGAACTTTAGCTTGTAACAGGTTGCTGAATACTTGATTTCCATAATTTGGAAAGTCCTATTGCTGTTTACTCTCCACATAGACATTGTTGATGTTTTGACGGCTGTATGGTTTTTCCTTGAAACAAGGCGTATGGCTTAGGTTTTTGTGGAAGTGAGGTGTATCATCTTAATGAGCTCTTTCTTAGTAAAATACATATGTTGTGAGTGACATTCTGATTTCATGCAAAGCTTGTACTCATTATGAAAATAACTTGCAGAAAATGTTTGTACCATGACTGTTTTTTGGAACTGAACTCTTTGAAGAAAAACAAGGCTGTGTGCTAATCTGGAGGGAGTGCTTTAAGGAATAGTGTTACAATCTAGCTAAAACAGCTATCTAAAGTAATATATAGCATTCAGTTGTATATGTTCAAGACCTTATATCATTAGTTAAAATAGTAAAGTTAATATTGATAATTTAGAGAAATTTAGACAACAGTTTTCTTTCCAGTTCATAAGATGGTGTAAATTCAGTCAGTGGTATTCCTACACATGGAAACCATGTGCACTCAAAATTATTTACCACCATTTTATTTTACATTTGTAGTTTGATTTATGTATCGTGAACTGGTATGTATCTCAATATCATATATTAGAGAATACAATTCAGTGAAATAATAATTTTTTCCCAAAATTACATTGTAAGTGAAACAAATGGAAAACTCAATGATTATATTAAGCAGAAACATAGCTTTTACTTGGATAATTATTTTAAGATTTTTACATTCTCTTGTTGAATCCACTAGAGGCAAATTTCAACTTTCTTCATGAAGTTCAACATATTTGGGTGGTATATGTTTCTATTTTCTGTTTGGTGTTTTTGGCTGCCAAGGCAAACCTGGGTTCCTTAATGTTGTGCTGGCAATAGGTTAATAAGAAAGCATAGGTAAGTTATGTTGTCCGACAACTATGATTTTTTAAATTGAAATAAAAATTAGTTGTCAGTATACAATGATAAAACATGACAAGATAGTCTGTGTGTCCCAAAAGCTCATAAAATAAAAGTATGTTTTCCCTTAGAAATTTTAAAATAATAGTGTTTACAACTGGTAGGTAAAGTTTTTAATATATTATAGAAACACCATGAACTTTATGCCCAGACTGAGGTTTAAAAAATCCAATTCTGACACTTGCTAGCTACTTGCCTATAAGCAAGTTTTAAAAATTGACTCTTGAGCCTCAGGTTCCTCATCTCTGAAATGGGCATGCCACACAAATTACACAGCTGCTGTATTAATGTGTACAGCTGAATGTATTAATATATTATTATTAATTAATTATTAATTATTAAATAATAATTAATTATTATTATTATAGTCTATCACAGAAAAGAGAAAGGAAACAGCAAGTAATAGCTATTATTACTGGTTTTCTTCAGAGTTGCTTCTCTGTTTTCTGGTCCTTAAACATTAGGACCATCTGATCTGTTTTCTTTGTTGGCCCACCTACCTTTCCTAGGTGTGACAACCAAAAACCATTGGCCTTTGTATTTGGATTCATTTCAGGATATCTATGTCATCAATGATGTTTAAGTTTTATTCTTCAAGCTTTTTGATTACAAGAAATCTACATGACTCCTATGTCTATTAACTATAGCATTTGATACATCAAAGTACCTTATCACCATTTGGATAATGAAGAATTTACTATATGAATGGCATTCACTGGCTAAATGTATAGAAAAATATGATGTGGCTAAGCATTAAGATGACCACTTCATTGCTTCTGTATCTGCCTTCCTATCAGAGGTCCCTTTCTAGGGCTGCATACTGAATGGATTTCATTGCTATAGAAGGATCCCAAGTACACCTGACAAAGTGTTGACCCAAACCGTACATGGAATACACATTCTGTTTCCTCAGAAAAACTTTAGCAGATAAGTGATTAAGAACTTAATGGTAGGGGCGCCTGGGTGTCTCAATGGGTTAAGTCTCTGCCTTTGGCTCGGGTCATGATCCCAGGGTCCTGGGATCGAGCCCCACGTCGGCCTCTGTGCTCAGCAGGGAACCTGCTTCCTCCTCTCTCTCTCTGCCTGCTTCCCTGCCTACTTGTGATCCCTATCAAGTAAATAAATAAAATCTTTAAAAAAGAAAAAAAAAAGAACTTAATGGTAAGATATGGCTCTTGAACTTATTCATCACATGTTGATACAAAGATAGCCCGGTTATCGTATCTATCGGCTATGTCGGCATTGGAAATTACGAGACTATTTTATGTTAAGATTTGGGGAAAACCTTAATAGTAAAAGATTATAACCATTTTATCTTCTACAAAGCAGCTTTTATTTTTAAGACCAAAATGACTAAATAATACTCAAGAAGAAACTAATCTTCTAATGGAAATAAGTAAATGTACTCTGAAATCACAAAGAATACTTTTAAATTTTGCCATTTCAGGTTGAATTAATGGAAAACACTTGCATCACTAAAAAAGAGAATTATCTTGAAGTGATAAAGTACTACAAGCATAAACCTAGAGACAGAGAAAACAGCCCTAGTACACTGTCATTACTGAGGTTTTTATGGAAACAAATACTTCCCTGTTGTGACGTTGGTTTGGTATTATAGACTTGGATTATTATTGTTTCATAAAGCATCTTAATGATAAGTAATAAGAATGTAATAGTGCATATCTTGCAAAGTTATTGTCAGTTCTGTATCAAAAGTAAGTGGACCCCAATAAAAAAGTTCTATTCTGGTGGCTCGGTGGGTTAAAGCCTCTGCCTTTGGCTCAGGTCATGATCCCAGGGTCCTGGGATCGAGCCCCACTTCGGGCTCTCTGCTCTGCGGGGAGCCTGCTCCCCCACCCCCCACCACTTGCCTCTCTGCCTACTTGTTATCTGTCTGTCAAATAAATAAATAAAATCTTAAAAAAAAAGTTTTGTTCTAATTACTTTAGGAAGTTGATTTTTTTCTTTCGAAACTTTCTAAAATCTCTTTTATAGCATAGTAAATTACTTAAAGGAATTATTTGGAATTTCCCATTTTGTGCTGTGCAGAGGCCATTAAAAAAAACCTTTTCCTCTTCTTCCTAACCGAGCTTCTGTTTGTAACCAGTACAAATTTCCTGCTTAAAGTCTACTACGGAATCAAGTGTGGTGGGCAGAATAATGCCCTCTTCTCCCGAATGTGTGTGTCCTACTACTCAGAGCCTGGAGATGTGTTGCCTTCCATAGCTGTCTTTGTTTGGGCTACTCAACAGACCATGGGGTTAATAAATATCAGAAATCTGTTTCTCACAGCTCTGGAGGCTGGAAGTCTGTGATCAGAGTGTCGGCATTTTTGGATTCTGGTGAGGGCTCTATTCTGGTTTGCAGAAGGCTGTTTACTCTTTGTACCTGTGCATGGCACAGAGGGTGAGAGAGTGCTTTCTGGGGCCTCTTTTATAAGAATACTAGTCTGACCCATGAAGGCTTCACCCTCATGACCTAAGTTCCTCTCAAAGGCACCATCTCCTAACACCGTCCTGTTGGGGGTTAGGATTTCACTATAAGACTTTTGGGAGCACATTCAGTCTATAGTGAGGGCAGAAAAGGCTTTGAAGATGTGGTCAAAGGTAAGGACATTGAAATGGGGGATTTTATGGGATTATAAGGGTGGGTCTAGTCTAATTGCTTGGGTCCTTAAGAATGGATCTTTCCTGGCTAGAGCTGAGACACAGGAGGGAGGAGGAAAGATTTCAAGTAGGAGAGGGACTCTGCCCACTGCTGCTGGCTTTGAGAGGATAGGATGGTGGCCCGAACCAAGAAATTCAGTGGCCTTTACAAACCCGGAAAGGCCTTTAGCTGCTGGTCAGCAAGAAAATGGAGACCCTGGTCTTAAAACTGCAAGGAACTGAATTTTGTCAACAAGCAAGAAATGGATTTTCCCTTAGAGCCTCCAGAAAGGAATGCAGCCTGACAGCCCCTTGATTTGGGCATGATGACCTCTGGAACTCTAAGAAAATAAATTGTTGCTTTTGTAAGCCACTATGTTTGTGGTCACCTGCTACAGTAACAACAGAAAACTAATAGAGATAGGTTCACCTCTCCACATCATTCCAGCAGATCAAGGCAAGTGGGCAGTGGAATTGGATTTTTTTTCCACTGTACACCCCTCCCGTAAAATGGAATAATAATACTTGCTCAAATACCTTCCTGGGTGATTTTGAGGACCATGTATGAAAACCATTGCAAACACCCATCGAAAATAGCCAGGTCCTTTAATAAGACAGCATAGTTGAGCAGAGAATTTGTACTGGAGGTTTTTTTAATCCTTACTAGCTCTGTGGCCTTGGGAATAATCACTGGAGTTTCAAGTCTTGATTTCTTTACTTGTAAAGAGGTATGATAATATTCTCTATTTTATAGGGTTGGCCCTTACTAGATTTAACTGCAGGGTAGAAAGAGGCTGAGTTGGCCTGGACCCTCTCTGCTAAGTCCTTAACCAGCTCTTCACCACAATTGCAGCAGTGTGAGAAACTGGCAGAGCAAAATGCTTTGATGTAATCACTTTTGGTGTCATTATAAGTTTCTGCTTCAAATCCCTGGCCCTCATACATGGGACTGGACTGTGCAGGACTTCCAAAATACTTCGTCTTTCTCATGTAAGACCTAGATTAGAAACAATCCCGTGGTCCTCCTTGGCCCTTTTCCCCAAGTCCATATTTTGAACTTGACACTTGATGTCTTAATCCGGAAATGGTAAGATGAGCAGGAAGAGATGAACCCAAGTGAAAAAGGCATCGTATTTTTTCTCTGGGATTTAGAGTAGAGATGGCCTAATTGGCCCACTTGCACATGTCCTCAGAGCGGGGTAGGGAGAGAACCTCCCTGGCTAGACAGTCTGAAGATTGTCTTTCCACACCTCCTGCATGAGAGCAAATGCTTCCAAATAGGGCTGAGAAAAAGATATTCTTATTAAAAAAAGGGGGGGGGGGTTTAAAGTGTTAAAAGGATACCCTATTATAGAAGAGCCTTTAAAGTCTTGTCACCTTGAAAACCCTTCTCCTATTCTAATATTTTTCTTTAGCTTGCTTGTGTATTTATTTATAAAGTTGACACATGATGTTACATTACTTTCAGGTGTATAACATAGTGATTCCACAAGTTTGTAAGTTATGGTATGTTCACCAGAAGTGTATCTACCATCTGTCACCGTATAGTATTACTTTTAAGTATCTTCTCTTCTATTAATTCTCTACATCCAGATTCAAGAAACATTAGTCTCTGCTATAGGGCAGAGCATATTATTAACAGACTTAGTGAGCATTCTAAGATGATAGATTAGATCTTGAAAATGAAGGGTCAGAGCTAAGTAAAATGGCCCACTAGGAGAGTTTCATGTTTTATAGGTCCTTTTTTCTGGGCTTTCTCTGGACTTCTTAGTGCCATGTCTTTCTCACCCTTACAGTAAATAGCTTAATGTCCTCAGACTTACTAGAATGTCAGTTCCCTGTGAGCAAGGAGTTTTTTCACTTGTATACACTAATATGTTTCCAAAAGCTAGAGAACAGTCTAATCTGGCACCTTGTAGGTGTTCAAAAAATATTTGTCCAGTGAATATGAATGAATGAATGAATGAATGAATGAACACTTCTTACTTTTTTGGGCACCTTATAGCTTTCTTTATTCCTGTGATGCCTCCAGTTTCCAAAATTAATTTCTTGTACCTCATAATATGAGTAATTTTCTAACGGTAATCTGATTTAATTTTATGAAAAGTTTAAACTAAAAATGTAGCATTTGTTTCCTCCCTCACATCTCGTGACTGCCCTTTCACCCCACACCCCTCACTGTAGGATATATTTAATACTTACAACATCCTTGGAGATATCTGCCTACAGGAACTTCTATCTGATGGCTGCTCAGGACAGAGGACAGGAGACAAAAACCTAAAGCCCACCCAAAGTGGACAGTTTTAGAGACCAAACAGTTCCAACTTTATGGAAGAACAAACCTGTACAAACCCATTGAATGGAAAAATGAGACAAGAAAATATACTTGTCATGATGTTGTTGGATTTTAGGGGAAAAAAAAAGCACCCCTGAGAATTTGTGGAAAAAATTGTGGTTCGTGCTTGAGTTTGAAATTTGAATTCTTGCTGTTGGTGTGTTCTATAAGAAACCTAAAACTGGAAGCTGATCTTGACATGTTCTAGATTTCCTTTCTCTTGAGGTTATTGGTAGAAGCAAAGTTAAATCTTCAGAGGACGTTTCTTAAATCTGTGCCTCCAAGAATTAAAAAAAAAAGAATTTCAATGAAGAAAATGACCTTCAAGTTGAAACAAGACCTGATATGAGAGAACCAGCTGAGACAAGAGACAGTAGAATCAGACCCCGTGGTGGACAGATTGTAAAGTAATCCATGATCCCTGCTACCTGATGTTCACAACCTTATGTGGTCTCCTGCCCCCGCCTCATTACAACGATAATCATCTCAATGGAAAGACAGATTCCATACAGAGGAATGATGCACATAGTTGCCTTTTGCATAACAAGAATGGGAGCCAGAGGACAGTATAATCATACCTTAAATTATTAAAAGAAAACTACTATCTCACTATAATTTTCTAGAAAACCAGTCTTTCAAGAATAAGCACAAAACAGGGGACCTGGGTGGCTTTGTCATGATCCCGGGGTTCTGGAATCAAACCCTGCATTGGGCTCCCTGCTCAGCAGGAAGGCTGCTTCTCCCTGTGCCATTCACCTTGCTGTGTTTCCTCTCTTGCTCTGTGTCTCTCTCTCTCTCTGTGTCAAATAAATAAATAAAATCTTAAAAAAAAAAAAAAAGAATAAGGGGGGCATCTGGGTGGCTCAGTGGGTTGAGCCTCTGCTTTCAGCTCGGGTCATGGTCTCAGGGTCCTGAGATTGAGCCCCGCATCGGGCTCTCTGCTCGGTGGGGAGCCTGCTTCCTCCTCTTTGCCTGCCTCTCTGCCTACTTGTGATCTCTGTCTATCAAATAAATAAATAAAGTCTTTAAAAAAATAAAAGAATAAAGAATAAGTGCAAAACAGAGATTTTCAGACCATTAAAGACAGAGCTTGCCATCAATATACCCTTCATTAAAGGAAATGCTAACACACGTACTGAAGAGTAATTCATTCAGGGAGATCTGAACACGAGAAGGAATGGTAACCAAAGAAAATTAGAAACTTGTGGTTACAGCTAAGCTGATACCCACTAAATGAAGCAGTAATGATCATAACTAATTAGCGTGCTCAAAGCGATAGAACTGAAATATTTGACAACAGTATAAAATTGAAGGAGGAGTATGATGAGTTCAAGTATCTTAAATTATATTTTTTGAAAGGGTAATGCTGATTAATACTAGACTTTATATTTTCAAGTGTGCATAATAAAATGTCAAGGGTAGGACTCAAAGACAAGGGACAGAATATATAATTTCCAAATTAGTAAAGTAAAAAAGAACAAGAAAGAAAATAATTTAAAATAAGGCAAGGGGGCACCTGGGGGGCTCAGTTGGTTGAGTGTCTGACTCTTGATTTCTGCTCAGGACCTGATCTCAGAGTTGTGAAAAAAGCCCCTTTTTGTGCACTCCATGCTCAGTGGGGAGGCTGCTTGAGATTCTCTCTCTCCCTGGCCCTCTGCCCATCCCTCTTCTCTTTCTCTAAACTAAATAAACAAACCTTTAAAAAATTTAAAATAAGGCAAGAAAGGAAAGCAAAAAATAGAAAACACAATATAATAGAGTAGGAGTAAGTCCAGATAGAATCACAATTTAGAAAGAAAACAGTTTTAAGAGAATCAACAGAGTCAAAATTTGTTTCCTTGGAAAGACCAACATAATTAGCAAATACCTACTATGATAGGTCTAATAAAAGAGAGAAAAAGCAGGAATAAAAAATTAAGAATAAAAAAGGGGGGCACAATTGAGACATTAACAAGACCAGAAAGCTATTGTGAATAATTTAATGGTAATAAAATTGAAAACTCAGCCCAAAGTGGTGCAAAAGTTTTAGAAAATTATTTTTCATCCAAACTCAAAAAGAAATAGAAAACCTGATCATTTTTATAAGCATTGAAGAAATTGAATCATTTAGTAAAAATATATCCACAAATAAAATACCAGGTTCCCATGGCATCAGAGCTAAGTTCATCCCAACATTGAAGGAACAAGCAAATCCAGTATGCCACCATAAACTTTTCCAGGAATAGCAGGGGGAGGTACAGTACCATCTTGACATCAAAATCAGAAAAGGAATGTAGGAGAAAAGAAAATTGCAGACCTTTCTCAGGAATCTAAGTAGAAAAGCCTAAACAAAGTGCTAGCTAGGGGTGCCTGGGTGGCTCAGTGGGTTAAAGCCTCTGCCTTCGGCTCAGGTCATGATCCCAGGTTCCTGGGATCGAGCCCCGCATCGGGCTCTCTGCTCAGTGGGGAGCCTGCTTCCTCCTCTCTCTCTCTCTCTCTGCCTCTCTGCCTACTTGTGATCTTTGTCTGTCAAATAAATAAATAAAATATTAAAAAAAAAAGTGCTAGCTAATCTTATCTTGACTAAGGATTAGACACTCTCCTCCACCCCTTTTTAAGAAGATGTTCCTTTGTTGTTGTTAATACCCAAGGCAGACAGCACCTGTTTAGCTTGCTAGGAAATGCAGGAGTTAATGACTTTGAATTCGTTCTTGATTTTGATTTTCTCTGGATGGCCAAACATGTGACCTCAGTGTTCTTGGGAGATCCTGGTTAGAGGGTGTGCTCATCCCCAGGTATTAAGGTACATATCAGAGTGGAGAAGTCAGCCTGAGAAAGTTACGGATTGCTGACAGAGCACTAGGAAAGTGGGTATGTCATGATGAGGGAAATGAGGTTGGTTGGCGAGTCTGTGGACCAGAAACCCCACGTCCCCAGAAGTTCTGGGACAATTGATTGCTGCTAATAAATATACTCTCAGGGACTGTTAGACCATATGTTGCTGCTACTACTTATTATATGCCACACTGATGCTTAGATACGTCAGGCTTTTAAGTTATGTTCAGACATTGTGGTTAGTTATTTTTGTTGTATGATAACCTATATATTCATGAAAATTAGAGGGAATAGTGGTTCATACAATAGAGTTATTGCTGAAGAAGAAATTTGATTTTCAAAAAAACATAATTTAATGATTATTTTCTGAGAGGATGTTTTACACTTCTGGGAAGCAAGCAAGCTGACCAATATGTGGTTTGCCTTTACTCAACTTCAAGTATCTTCCCCACCCCTACTCCCCCCAAAAAGGAGTTAGAAGACATGGATGAACAATGAAAAAAGAGAAGTTTTATTTCCAGTTTTTAAAAATGTAAGTTATAACATCAGGAATGAAATTATGGACTTGAATGCAGAGAATCATTTTTCTGTATTTGTTAGAACTTGAGATGTTGTGGAAGTATTTGATGCATTCTTGGGTTTGTGTGGGAAGCCAACTATGTAGATAAATTGTAAGCAGTAGTCAAAAGTTTTACGTTTTACTTTTATATTTATGTAAAATAGTTCACTTAACTTGCAAAGGTTTTTGACAGGTACTTATAAGAAAAAGATTTTAATTGTAATTCAACATGTACACAAATACCTAATTGAAAAAGTGTTTTATGGAAAGAGAGTCTTACAAAATGATAAACTTTAATATATTTTTTTCCCTCTTTTATTCCATTCTGTTAAACAGCTAAAACAATGCAGGTTGTAAACAACTGAATTGATTTGGGGACACACTAATGGTTCACAACCTGAAGTTTGAAAAATACTATTTAAAATAAAATTAGATTGCTAATCTCTCTTTAGGTAACTACTGATCGCTGTCACTGCAAATTACTTAGGTAGAGTCACTTGAAATCATTTTTAGCCCCAGTCTTTCTAGTTTGCCATTGAAATGGTGGCAGCATGATAATTGTAACCTACATAACACATAATCATCTTTGATAAATTTAATTCTGCTGCTGAACGTTGGGATTAATGCCCATGGTAATGGAACGTAGAAATACCTATACTTACCATTGTAATAAGTTGACTAAATGGTATGTGGAAAATAAGATGGGAAGGAGGTTCCCTTCTACTGTAGGTATTTTTAAAATTCCAAAATATATGGGTTAAATACTAACTGTTCCTGTGATCTAGGAAAACCTATTGTGTGTATGAGATTAGCTTGTTTCTTATATTTAGATGATTAAAAATACATTTAAAATACGATGCTGTGTTGAAATCCTAATGTTGCCATATTTTAAATTGTGACACCGTTTTATAATTCTTTGGTTCTGACATCACCAATAAAATAAATGCAGCTCCAGAAAACAATGCATTTTAAAATGCCATGAAATGGACCCAAGTGTTATCTATTTAGAACACAGCTGTATAGAATAGAATGTTGTTTTATGTAAAGTAGCAGCTTTCACACTTCATGTATCTAGAAGAGCTTTATAAAACAAAGCATTAAGTGTGAACTGCTCCATTTTTATTCAAAGTTTATGAGATTGCAGAAGTACCATTATATTGCCTTTGCTTTAAACTGCAATTCGCGGTAAAAGACATCTTCCTTTTCTTTTTTAATAAGTTTCAGTGGGCTGAAGCTTAAAGTGTCTTGTACCTCGCATCCATTTCCCCAGGCTGAAGACATTGAGGTGAACTCTGATTTTGCATGCTCTGTTGCTTTGTGGTTAACACAATGTGCAAGTCTTCATGTTAAATCTAAGGCGCCAGTGGTGAAAGGCAAAATATAAGCCTTTTAATACCATGTCCATTTTTGAGTTTGTGCATCAGCAGACACGCTTTCTGTATTTGACTTGTAGTTGTTAACCACAAATCTGTCGCTGGCTATACTTTTGCCTTTTGTATTTCTGATCTACTTGTTGTTGGCCAAAGACATTGTTTCAGCATCCTGCCTGATGTGCACGGGACCTGCCTGGCAGCCCTCGCCAGCCCCCAGAAGTATACAGCTCTCACACGTTTGTCCTGTCTACACCTCTTGACCTCACTTCTCCTTTCTCTGTAACTCTGTGTAATGCTCTCTTGTTCATCATTTGTGAGGTCCAGTTGTAGTAAATAATCCAGAACCCAGAAAAGAGAATGTATTACTAATGGTTAATATTCAACATTTTCTATGTATTAAGCTCTGTTTATAGTAGATTATAAATACTATCTCCTCAACCCTCTGAGATAGATTCTGATATTATTCATTATTCCATTTTGCTGCAGAGCAAATGGAGACCAAGGGAACAGTTAAGTATCGTATCCAAAGTCAGTCAGTTACTAAGCAATAGTTAAAATCTGCATTAGGGAATCTCATTATGGTTTGTAAGTTGAGAAAGGCAGAGTCCCCCTCAATATTTTTCTAATAAATTGAGCTCCTGAAGCCTATTTGCTTGGTGTTATGGATGCTGTGCTTTATTTGATGCTGAAACAATATTTTCAGTAAATAAGTCCTTCACATAGGATCATACTAAATAGCTTGAGCTACAAAATTTTTAGCTTATTTATTGATTTTTATTTCAAAGTTGGTTAATTATCCATTTGTTATATTTACATAGCAATCTTATTTACTCTGCATGTTTCTCTCTACAGTAGAGGGTCTTTTCTATTTCTATATGTGTAAAGGTACTCCTTCAAACTCACAGTAAAGGATAACAAAGGATATTCTGAAAAACACACCAGCAGATTAAACATATGTATTCAGATGGGACATTTGGGTGGCTCAGTGGGTTAAGAATCTGCCTTTGGCTTTGGTCATGAAACCAGGGTCCTGGGATTGAGGTCCATGTCGGGGCTCCTAGATCAGTGGGGAGCCTGCTTCTCCCTCTCTCTCTGCCTGCCGTTCCCCTGCTTGCATTCTCTCTCTGTGTCAAATAATAAATAAGTAAGTAAGTAAGTAAGTAAATAAATAAATGTATTCAGAGAGGCATTTATATGGACCGAAGAAGTAAAAATCTACTATTGAGAAAATATTAATCAGGGTTGTTATGATATGCATGAAACTTGGAAAAATTATTGCTTAAGGAAAGAATACTGTTGGCTTTTCATGATTTTGAGTTGGATGACCAGAAATGAAATTAACTCTGATTTTGGAAGTGTTTAAGGCAGTATCAGTAAGTGGTCTAACAGCCCCAGGAGATTAAATTTTGGATCTTTGCAGTGTGTTGGCTTACTGCTCAATTCAGAAATTTCTGTGCAGTTAAAGTAATCCCTACCCTTTTAACATTTCTCCCTATAACTTTTTACTTCTTAAATGAGCCAGTGCTCACCTAGTATGCCCAATGCTGCTTAGCATGAACCTATCTGAAATACTTGTTTACTAAAATTAATTCAGCCTAAAATGAAACAAAACATTCATAATAGTGACAAAATAAGTTTCAGTAACTCAGTTTTTTGAATGAATGGAGTCAACTTGCTCAGTAAACTTAAATTATCTGAACATTTTTAAATCTAGAGAATCTGGGTGGCTCAGCTGGTTGTGCGTCTGCCTGTGGCTCCTGTCATGGTCCTAGGGTCCTGGGATCAAGTCCTGCATGAGGCTTCCTGCTCACCAAGGAGTCGGCTTCTCCCTCTCCTTCTGCCCTCCCCTCTGCTTATGTGCTTTCTTTCTCTTTTTCTCTCAAATAAGTAAACAAAATTTAAAAAAAAATTTTAAATGTATACCCCTATTTAGCAAACAATAAACATCATGCTTGGCTACAGTTTTCCTCTATGACTAATACTTCTACAAAATCTGCCTGTTCTTTTAAATCGTACTTTGGAATTTATATGCTGAGTCAGACTCTGGTGTTTTAGAACAATTAGAATTTAGGCAGAGCAGCTTTCATCATTTCATCATTTTAATTGGTTCGACAGAACCAGTTGGATATACTGAACACCTACTAGGTGTTGATTCACTGCCGAGTGCTAGAAGGACTGATAGAATGTGTAGGCAGAGGACTATTTAAAATATTAATATACAAAAGTATGTAATCACTAGTCACTTAGAGCATACATGTTAAGACAGTCTTCCCAGAATGCAGAGAAGATAAAACATGGAGATACTGGTAAATGTCAGAGACACCTGTTGTAACTGAATTCAAGTTTGTGTGCCCGAGGTGCACCAAAGTCTATCACTGAGATATAAAATGGTGCAAAGAAAGTTTGAGAGGCTGCCAGATGAGGACAGGGAAGGAAGCCTTAATGTCCTCCCTTCCCCAGGAAGGAAGGTCAGGGATTCTTAAAGCAGGAGAAAAAGGATCTGAGTAAAGGGAAGGGGAGCTATTTGACTCAAAATCAGATGAAGGAGGTTACTAAATAAGGGAGGGTTAATTTCATCTTGTGTTCAGAGAGGAGGTCATTAGTCCCAGCTGGTCCTGGCTGGCTTCTTGATGAAACCTTGTTTTTCCTACAAAATAGCAAAATTGACACACGGTTGTCTGGTGTCAGGCAGGAACATTATAGAAAAATGGCAGCAGACAGCACGCTGAGAGCAAACAAAATTTTGGTAAGAGTTGCAGCTACACTGTTCTGTCCTGTTAAGTTTTTGGTTACTGGTTTTGTTTCACTATGAAGATGTTAGCTCAATTTTTTAAATTGAGATTGGTAAACTGTGGCCTGCCAGACACTTATGGCCCACGGCCCGCTGTTGTGAATAAAGTTTTATTGGGGCCTGGCATCTTATTACTTCATATATTGTCTTTGGCTGCTTTCATACTACAAAGGCAGCATTAGGAGACCAGAGGGACTGTAAAGCCAAAAATATTTATTGTCTGATCCTTTATAGAAAATATTTGCTGATACTTGGCCTAAAATATATGTGAAAATTATTTGTAACTTCTCTTCAAGATATTGTATATACACATTTAAGTTGTTGTAATATCATGTAACTTGAGTACTGTGGTTTGGAGTGAAATTTTCTTAAAATGACACAGTGAATAATTATATTTTATAATATGAAAAGATGTGTTCAGAAACTATCTTTGGAAAAATCTATGTTTTATTACTGTAAAACTGTTTTAAGAATAGGTTGTGTTTTTGAGTGAAATGAATTTTTATTTTGTATGGAGCTTTAGTTCTCATCAATTGGCTATTTTGATCATGACAAGGAAAATTGGAATGTTAACATAGTTTCTATTTTCTGCATTTGATACTTTGTTAATGGGAGTTAGTATATAAGTTTCTCTCTTACAGAATATTGCAGTTGGTAGTAAATCATAAGTTAGCAATTACATATTACTTTGACTTAGTGGCAGTGTACGACACCACAGTGTGATGTCTGTAAGTTTCATGTTACATGATAGTCATTCACCTTATAAAATGTATCCAGTGGTTGAATGAGAAACATTAGAATAATTGGTTTATTTTTTTTGAAGGTTGGCATAGAATTGTTTTGAAAAGAATGCTACTTCTATATGTTTTAGTTATATTTAATCCATTTAAATATTTTTTTTCCGGCCGTGTGGGATATAGTTCTAAGGACTAAAGTGTATCTTACCGCTGAGTGGCATCTTACATGTGGCTCTTAATATAGTAAGCCTTGACTGATTGTGCGTTTGCCTCTCTCCCTGTTTCTATCTCCTCATGGGCAGGTGATGGGTATGCACAGTGCCTGGCTCACTACAGTCACTGAGTAAATAAATTGTGTTGAATTGAAGGATCCCTGTAATGAGAAATTGCACATTTAGAAAATTCTTCTTGAATTCCAAAGTATTCTTAACTGTTCTTACTCTTACTTAAAATACGGTGCGAGAAAGTCTGTTTGCCGCACTTGATCTCCAAAAGGAGGGACCGTGCATGATTCCTCTTTATATTGTCAGCACCTGTCACAGAGCGTGGAGTTGAAACTTGCCAAGCAAGGTTATTAGTAATAGGCCTAGTGTTCCTTATCACACAAAAAAATAGGCATTTGTTTCTGGATCTGGATGAAGTTCTTTCACGTGAAGCAGGCGAGAGGAGGAGGAGTAAGGAGTAATCTGTATGCCTCACTGGGTTAAATGTTTGAATAGTTAAGGATTGCTGAATGGATGAACGGAAGACTGGTAATTAGACTCCTAGCTGTCAGGAAGCCCGCAATTGAAATATTAGAGCTATACCAAGAGCTGATTTAGCAAAAAAAGTATTTTTTTTTCCTCTGGTATAATTTAGCAACACTGAGGATGTTATTAAGGTAGGTTCCCTGGGAGAGAGTGAATTTTCAGACCTGAAAATGTTGGCATTTTTGAAATCCTGGAGAAATCTTCCAGACTGAGAGATGGGAAGGGATCCAAGTCTGCTTTTAAAGGATGCTTCGAGTAGTGGTACGATGGCAAAGGTTTAATAAGTGCTCTTTAGAAGGTGACAAAAACTGATTTGTAGTGTTTTCCAGCTTCTGTTGTGTAAATACTCCCACCATGGCTGATTTAAGCTACTGACTTGACATCACTGAAAATGGAGTTGATAAGAAATACCCAGCATTGACTCTCAGGAGGACCAGCCAGATCTAGCACACAGCTCCTTAAAGTAACCTTAGCTCTTTGTTGTAGGGATTTACTGCAAGGTTACTAGAAATTATATGGACGTGTTTCATGTTATTAACTAATGAGTATGAATGTGACCATTTGTTTTATGCACAGGGGTGAATATGAAATTGTGACAAGTTTGCAACAAAGTTTCCTTCTTTTTAACTTGGTGGGAGACGCAATTGTAGTTTGCAAAATTTGTGTCTCAGAAAGGCCAGAACCACGGTACCAGGAATTTCTTTTGCTGTTCAGTAGCGGTGACAAGTAAAAGCGTCTCATAATTCTCTTTTCAAATGAATGGGCTATCCCAAAGGTACAAGGAAGAGGTGGCTTTGGGAATTTTTGCTATTACTGGAATGAGCCAGCACCATGTAATTGCCTTAGCCAACACTGATTTGGTTTTGTGAATCTACAGTTTTCTGAATAATTCATACTTAACCAAGTGATTCATTTTTAAAATTTATTTTATTATTATTTTTTAAGGATTTTACTCATACACTTATGTGAGAGAGAGAGCACAGCAGGGGCAACAGCAGGCAGAGGGAGAAAGCAGACTCCATGCTAAACAAGGAGCCCGATGTGGGCCTTGATCCCAGGACCTTGGGATCAAGACCTGAGCCAAAGGCAGACGTCCAACGATCATTTTTCTGAAATGCTTCATTTTCGCTATTCAAGTAGCAGTTTGGAACGTCTCAGAAGCCTCTTTCTTTCATAGGCAACTGGTAGCAGTGCTTCCCTGCAGCACTATGTCAATCCTGTGTCTGTGTGCTAGGTACATGGGCTGTGCCTTCATTGTAAAATTTCTCACAAGAGTCTGACTTACTCTTTCTCTGTGTTGCTAACATGCCACTCAAAAAACTGAATAGCATATGGACATAATTATATAAATTTACTTTATGCAGGAAACTTGGTCATCATATCCTATTTTTCCTATATATGTTGACTTTCTTTTAAAGCTATTTATGGGATTTAAGACATTCTTTCATTGTCTTCATAGAAATAGGGTTTCAATTCATTTCTTCTTCATATTTTCCCACTTCCTCCTGAACTTGTTGTTGTTTAGCTTCTTTTCCCACGATTCACCTGCAAATGGCTTCGTTAAGCACTCTCTCTGCTGTCCTCCTTTCCTGCTTGTTCTCTGTAAGACCTCATCCAAGCTCATGCCTTTCTCAGGAAGGCCAGGGGGTGTGGCCTTATGCCTTGTTGCCCCCTCCCTACCACTGTTTGAGTTAGGTGCTATGTACTTCTTGCCTGGGCGATTCCAACTGTCTGCTAAAATCTGTGTCTTTTCGTGTCTTCCCTCCAATCCACAGTGCAGCTGGAGTAAAACCCCTAAAATGAAAATCTGATCATGGTAGGTGACATTGGGCTTCCCTAGTAGGGCAATAATTTGGTGCCCTTCTAAAAAAATTCTCGTCAAGCAGAGAGAGTCAAGTGTATGGTTTCACTTACTTGTGGAGCATAAGGAATAACACGGAGGACACGGGGAGATGGAGAGGAGAAGGGAGTTGGCAGAAATTGGAGGGGGAGATGAAGCATGAGAGACTGTGGACTCTGAGAAAGAAACTGAGGGTTTCGGAGTGGAGGGGAGTGGGGGGTTGGGCGAGCCTGGTGGTGGATATTATGGAGGGCATTGGGTGTGATGCATAAACAATGCTGCAACACTGAAAAGAAAAATAAAATAAAATGGAAAAAAAAAGAATGGTATTGGGGTGCTTTGGTGCTCAGTCGGTTAAGCATCTGCCTTTGGCTCAGGTCATGATCCCAGGTTCCTGGAATCTAGCCCCGCATCAGGCTCCCTGCTCAGTGGGGAGTTTGCTTCTCTCTCTCTCTCTCCCTCTGCTGCTCCCCCTGCTTGTTCTCTCTCTCTCTGTAAAATAAATAAATAAAATCTTAAAAAAATAAAGAATGATATTAACTATAGTTAATATAAGTGCGCTTTATCAGACTGAGGACGATTTCTTCCATTACTTGTATATTGAGTTTTGGTTTTTTTTTTTTTTGTCACAACAGGCATTAAACTTTATCCAGTGCTGTCTCTGCATTCATGGAAAAAAAAAATCTCTTTATCCTTCCACATTTATTTAGAGGGCTGCCTTGGAGGGGCCAGAGATTTGAAGAGGGCTGCTGGTGGCTGGCTCAGTAAGTCCCACCTGTTTGCCCAGAATGCATGTTGCCGGAGCCACGGGGATATATCTGTTGGAGGATATACTCTACCTCAGGAGACTTACTGAAGTAGTCTTTCATAGAGCCTGTCCCTGAGAGGACTTCGTAAAATACAGTTTTCACCATCATGATCCATTTCTAGTGATAGTTTCTTGGTAACATGAGCAGCTGCATGGCTAGTCACTCTCTTAATGTGGTTCTGCTTACAGATATTTTGTCTATTATCATATTGATGTCGTTTTGGAATATAGCTGAGGTTTGGTGGGGTCAGGTCCGGAGCTGACGCCCAAGAAAGAATTCTTGAGATGAATTTAGTGTAAAATGGTGGTTTTATTAAAGCACAGGGACAGGACCAGTGTGCCTGTGTGCAGAAAGTGCTGTGGCACCTGGGTTGTGAGGTGTGGCTGATTATATACTTGGGAGCTGGGGAAGGTAAGGAAAAGGGAGGTGGTCAGAAGAACTTTTCTTATGCTAAAGCGGATCTATAAGACACTGAAAGCCTTGCCACTGTCTACTTAAGGTTGCTTTTCCCTCTAGGAAGGTATTAACATTAAGACTGTTGGGAACTTCCTGGAGGAATGTGGGGGATGGGGGGAGAGTTGCAGGGTGGCAGCTCCTGCTTCATTCTCAGCCTTCTGCTACCTTGTCAATATATTTAGGTGATACATTCCTTTCATTTGGCTGGCGTATGTTTAATGTGTACGTAGTACTCAGTGGTAATATTCACAGGTTTTAAGGGGTGCTGTCCTTTACTATGAAATAACTCAGTTATGAAAGATTTATGTCTTAGGTCATATAAAATCATTTAGCACTCTATTAGTGATTTGGACAGTTTGTATATTGAGTTTACTCACAATATGGCTTGTTTATTATAATCTAGTGGGGGCAAAAGTAATAATGAATTTGATATAACAGCATTACGATCAGAGCTTGAGCAGTAAATAAAGGGGTGACTGACAAATGAAAATTGAAGAATTTGGAAAATGTAACCAGGAAAAAGTTGGCTGCTAAATGGATATTTTGATTTCTAGTATCCCAGGGGTATAGTTACTGTCTTATATCTGCTTTTACCAAAGCTATCTAATGCAGATATTGGAAAGATACTTGCTGGGCTGGAAGCAATCTCTTATGGGGATCACCAACAGAAGAATTATTAAAAAAAGAAATCTGCTTCAGAAATCACTTTATCATAACACAGTGCTTTCTTTGAAGCAGGAATGTGTGTGGTTGTGGGTTTTTTTGGTTCTGTTTTCCCTGTAAAATTTTGAGGACTTACACATCAAGGACTTCGGAAACAGTTGTATTTGGGAACTTTCAGACCGAAGGGGCAGTGGCACCATCTCCATTTTAACCTCTGCTTCAACACATCCTGGTATTCCAGGGAATTCAGAACTATATTACTCTTCTTTAGAAAAAAATTTAATTGAAGGATACTTGACATGTAAGGTTCGTTTCAGGTGTACAACATATTTCTACAATTCTTTTCTTATTTATTTATTTATTTTTAAGATTTTATGTATTTGACAGAGAGAGAGATCACAAGTAGGCAGAGAGTCACGCAGAGAGAGAGGGGGAAGCAGGCTCTCTGCTCAGCAGGGATGCTGAGGCAGATGCGGGGCTCGATCCCAGGACCCTGAGATCATGACCTGAGCCGAAGGCAGCGGCTTAATCCACTGAGCCACCCAGGCGCCCCTCTTTTCTTATTTTTTAAAAGATTTTATTATTTATTAGAGAGAGAGAGCACAAGAACACGAGCAGGAGAGAGAGAGGGAGAAGTAGGCTCCTTGCAGAGCAGGGAGCCTGATGTGGGGCTCCATCCCAGGACCCCAAGATCATAGCCTGAGCCAAAGGCAAATGCTTAACCCACTGAGCCATCCAGGCACCCCTCTGCCATTCTTTATGTTACACAATGCTCACTAGGGTAAGTGCAGTCACTGTACAACGTTGTGACAACCTTACTGTTTTTCTATGCTGTACTTTTCATCCCTGTGACTATTTTAGAACTGGGAGTTTCTACCTCTTAATCCCCTTCACCTGTTCACCCTTCCCTTCTGGCCACCACCAGTTTGTTCTTTGTATTTATCAGTCTGTTTCTGTTTGTTTGTTTTGTGTTTAGATTCCACATGTAAGTGGAATTGCATGGCTTTTGCCTTTCTCTATCGGACTTATTTCAAAGAACTGTTTTATTTCTGAGGGCCAGTAGACGAAGTTGGGACTAGTAGGTTATTATTTATTTGTTTTTAAAATATTTCATATGGTAAAATGACAATTCTTGACATTTCTGGCTTTGTGCACCTCAAGGAAAGCAAATAATTTATTATCTGGTTAAATTCAGTTTTTCCTTTAAACAGATATTTGTAAAATATGTCAACTAACCATGGGTAAATAAGTTTGAAAAGCCACATGGGGAGTTGAATTAATGACACTTAACAGTATTCTATGATCAAATAAACCCAGGACCTAATTAAGTTTATTTTTCATTATTTCTTATTGTTTCCTCTATTTAACTTAACATTGGTAGTAGTAATAAATTTGTATTACATAAGGCTCTGTAATTTATAAAATAATGTCACCTATACCATCTAATTTAATCATCATTGTGATTCTGGGATGTAAGTTGAGCTGATATATTAAGAGAAAATTGAGATTTAGAGAGGTTGTGGCTTGTCGAATATCATACGGCTTATCTGGATCTAAAATCCAGGTTTTAAATTCTGGCATCTGGCCTTCCTTCATTCCTTCCACCCTCCCTCCATCACTTTTATTTCTGTCTTAGAGATCTTGTTACCACTGAGGTGCTAAAGAGACATCAGAACTGATCAAAATCTCTTGCTGAGAAAACATTTATCACCTATTCATAAATCACATTTGCTAATGCTACAATTTCTGACCTAATTATAGTTACTATTTTACTTTCCTAATTTTAGGATGACCTTAGATTTTCTACATGCATTTTTTCCTAAGAATAAAAAAATCAAAGTATAATTTAAAATTCTTGGAATTTTGCAAATACTAGGTTGAAATATTAACATTCTCTAATGAACAGAACAGTAATCTGTTAAATAACTGTTGGACCAAGACAAATCCCTGAATCCACACGGTGTTAGTTATTCATATATTGATTCTGATAAGTGTTTTTGCTGATTTAGTAAGGCATAAACAATTAAATGAAGTGGGCCAAGTAACAATTATAGTAACTCTACTTAAATCTGTGTAAGATTCTTTACGTTCATAAATTTTTCATTTTTGTAACAGCATTTTATATGAGACATGTTTGGTGTAGACAGTCAAAAAATAAGAGCATTTTCCACTTCATTTAAAAATATTTCCATCAGTTAGATAACAATACACCAAAATTCAGAAGAATGTGTTTAAATGTGAACATCTGCTTTGTTTTTCCTTTAACACTTGAAGTGATTTATAACCCACACTAAATTTGGTTCTGCATATCTTTTCCTGTAGTTGGTTTGAGATAGAAGATTGCCAAAGTTTTAGCCTTTATAGTGTCTTTTTTCCTTTAATCTTTGGTTCTGATCAATGAGCTGAAAGCTGCCTAATTGGATGGCAGTAAATCAGCACAGGAACTGACTTATCTTGACTCATTTTTTTAGCTCTGATCTATAACAAACATGGGAGCAGGTTGCATTTTGGGGTCAAGTAGTATGAGAAACACACTTTAATCATTTGGATCCAGTCTTCGTTTTTAAAGAGCAAATTAGAGAAGCGTTGCTTTCTGGATCCATCATTATGGTCATGGGCTAGTTTGACCTTTGTATCCCTGTCAATTTGGGACATCTTATTTTGGTAGCTAGTTTTCTTCCTTTCCAATTGCACCATTCATTGTGCTTTCCCTCATTTTCTTTGGATCACAGTTCTTATTGTTAAATTCACTGTTAGCTCTCAGATCTCTTGCTCTGGTTTTTCTTACTGATGGAAGTTTGCATTCTTTCCTGTCCTTTGTTGACTCTCCACATGCAATACTGGTTTGGGAAGCACCTTGCTGTTTGCTATACGTGTGTTGTGAATGATGAGTTTTCTCTCATACCGCTCTAGTAGCTATTGTAATTTGATTGATTTGGGAAAGGGGAAAGAAAGAAAAATGTCACGTTAGATTCTTGCACATGTAGCATTTCTCCATTTTGATAAACAGGAACATTTAAATAGACCAGGTTAATATATGGTACTGAAGTATTGTGTTGATGTTTTCTTTTCTTTTTTTAAGATTTTATTTATTTATTTGACAGAGAGAGAGAGATCACAAGTAGGCAGAGAGGCAGGCAGAAGGAGAGGAGGATGCAGGCTCCCCGCTGAGCAGAGAGCCTAATGCGGGCCTCGATCCCAGGACCCTGGGATCATGACCTGAGCTGAAGGCAGAGGCTTTAACCCACTGAGCCACCCAGGCGCCCTGTGTTGATGTTTTCTAATAGAAAGCATGACAAAGGTCTGTAGGGCATAATTTTGAAAGCATAACAAACAAATAAATAGCATCTTTACCCACAAATATTTTTGTGGTTTTTGAATATTTTATTTTTGGTTGTAAGTTTCAGAATCCACATTACTTTGCTTTGAAAGGAGGGGATAGGTAGGTCTGCGTTCATTGGTAAGCTCTCTGGAGAGTACACTGTGTGCCATTGCAGGACGAAATCCAGATTTGTGTTTTGGAAGTTATTCCTAGGAGAGTGAACTTTTTTATTACTTGGTCAGATTCCAACCAAAGGTATATAGTATTTGATGAATAACTAATGCAGATAATTAACAGATTAAGAGAATGTGTGAGCCCAAGCATGAACAGAGAGGTTGGGAAGGAGGTTATCAGTGTAAAAAAACGTTAGAAATGAACAGGGCAACTGGAGCATGAATGAAATCAATTTAATTTGTGGGAACTTATATTTCCTTAGAATTATATTCTTATTTCTTACTTTGTATGATTTAGGCTGTGTCCACAGTCAGTAAAAATATCTGTGCCTCAGATATCTGCCAGATGAGACATGTCATGATCTTAGGGTCTTGGGATGACCTCCAGGGGAATCCCCCCTCTGTCAGACTCCACACTCAGCCCAGAGTGTGCTTGAGGTTCTTTCCCTCTGCCCTTCCTCCCCACTTGTGCTCTTTTCCTCTCTCTCTGTCTCTTTCTCTCTCAGATAGATAGATAGATAGATAAATAAATAAATAAATAAATAAATATTTCAAACAAATTCCAGGAACAGTGATTTCCAGGGCTTAAGGGAAGCAGATGGAGACCTCTACCTCCCAAATGCAAAAAGCAGCAGAAATCAGCCTGACCATCCTGGGTCTCATTCTGTTCTTCCATTTTTTGGAAGGGGGGACTGATTGTTTGCTCTCACTTTCCTTGGTACCTGAGAGAGATTTTAAGCCCGGCCATTGAACAACTATTTGGAGAAGGGTGCCTCAAAAGGATGAAAGATAAATTAAAAGATTTCAGTTCTCATGGACTTTTTCAGAACTAGTTGACCCCCAGGATGTCTGGCATCTATAATAATGTCTGCTGGACTATTGATTTGCCAGCAGATAGGAAGCAGACACTGGGGCCATATAAAAGGAGGATGAATTTGAGCTGAAAGTCACTCGTCCCCTCCATGTTTATTAGCACTTGGCCTGTTGACCTGTGCGGTCGGTGATGGTCCCTGTCACAATTCAGGCTTTCTCACTCATGGGATATACACACAATTGGCCTTATTTTATCCCCATAATCTGTTGCTTGTTGCTACCTTTTGGTGAGTTCTTTGCCAGCCATAGATTCCTAGTATCCTTACGATCCATTCGTTCTCACCACTTTTGTTACTTGTAGTTACACTGAAACGATAGCAGCTTCAAAGTGTTAAAATTCACAGATTATTGCCATTAAACTAGTAACAAGAACTTAAACTAATGAGTTTTGGCCAATTTAAAGAAGAAGAAATATATTTGGAGGGAAGGAGATTTCTAGAATCTGAGTTTTCATGTTAAAAAAAGAAAGAAAGACAGCCATGACTCCTTAATACTCCCTCTCCTCCTACCTGCTCTCTTCAGGAGGAAGGGAGGAAGGTATGCTACTTTAGGCTCATACTGTAGGTGGATTCTTAAGGTTCTCCATATGTGAAAGTATACATTCCAAAGATGAGAAAGGTTTGGAAATGGTACAGAATGTTTATAAGTCTTGTGAGTAATTAATAGAAGATTTTTTCAATGTAAGAGGATTATGTTTGCTTTAGAATATTAGAACAAGTGCCACTTGTTGCTTTTCTGTGCTTTCTTTTGTTTATTCTATTATTCCTATTAATACAGCATAACTGTTTTTAATATAACATTCAATCTGACGGCAGCAGATTGAATTCATTGTTTTTAAGCAGTCTTAATAAAATGCCCTGCATGTGGTTTTAACCAATCTGTAGGGATTTATGGATTTAATATAGGATGGAACTATCACATGCTATACACAAGGCAATATAGCCCTTTCCATTGAAGAACTTAAATTTCTTGCAAGGTAGTTAATATGTGACTTATTTCCAAAAATTGTTTGAGGCAAAACAGAACAACAACCAGTAAGATTTAAAGACATATGTAATTAATTCTCGAGATTCAGTTACCATAACAATTTTAATTAAGAGCAAATACTATTACTCCTTCTGAAATAAGGCAGATTTTTTTTTAAGACTTTATTTATTTGAGAGAGAGAGAAGAGAGAAAGTCAGGGTGGAGGGGGAGAAGGAGAAGCAGACTCCCAGCTGAGCTAGGAGCCAGACATGGGGATTGATCCCAGAACCCTAGGATTATGACCTGAGCCAAAGGCAGCTGCTTAACCAACTGAGCCACCCAGGTGCCCTGTAAGCTAGGATTTAAAACATACATTGAAACAGAAATAAAAATGGTGTTTTTTAGATTTATATTTTAGAAACAGAAAATATACTACTTATAAATACTTGTTACTACTATCTTTATCATTTATGGCTAACCTCTCCTTTTCCACCCCCCTGAGCATCTAATCTTTATTTTATAAAACCAAGGAGAAATGATGCAAGAATGATGAAGTTTTAATGATGAAGACTCTAATAAAAGGGAGGAAAAAACAAGGTACTGGCAGTTCTGCATTTGGTTGCCCCAAGAAGTGGTCATCACCGAAGGTTGTGTTCCGAATTGGGCTGGATATAGCACAATTATCACTGGTAGGATCGAGTATATGAAAGACTGTTCCACTAGAACAGGACAGGTATGGAGATGATTTTGGTGGTTTAATACAGTTGATGAGATACTGAGTACATTATCAAAATGTGTAGCAACAACAAAATCTAGGCTCATCGTGGAGTTATAAGTGTTTTTATAAGTAAGATAAAATGATATAATACAAGTAAGAGAGTCCAGGCAGGCATGTAGGCTGGTAAAACTAAAGAAACCATTCAACTAATTGCAAGTTTTCAACTGCTAGACTTGAATTCAGGGCAAGCCTCTATTCCAGCAGAATCAGGCCAGGTGAAGGCAAAGTCTCAAATGTAGAGGAATGCACACACTATGCCTGTGACCGAAAGACCTGAGTATAGAAACTAGAACTAAATCCCAGAATTGGGGTACAAAATTCGAGACACCGGAAGTGGCCTTGCAGCCAAGGAGAGTTAATGATGATTCTGTTCAACTCTAAGTTTTGGGCTAGATTTGTTCATAGTGTTCCTCCAAAAGATCAGGTTGACTTAAACACTGGGAGAAAGTTGAGCCTTCAAGTGCTCTTGGTTGTGGGAAGAAAAGAACTTGAGGACAGGCAGGACCCCCCATGCAGGACTCCCCTCTGCCCTAGTAATTCTCTTCCACAATGGAACAGATGTCACTCTTAGAGAATTTCCATCATGATCATTATTTAAAACACGTTTATATAAGGTACTAAGAGTGCATCAGAATCCTAGAGGAGAACATAGGCAGTAATCTCTTCAATATCAGCCACAGCAACTTCTTTTAAGATATGTCTCCAAAGGCAAAGGAAACAAAAGCCAAAATAAACTTTTGGGACTTCATCAAAATCAAAAGCTTCTGCACAGCAAAGGAAACAGTCAAGAAAACAAAGATGCAACCCACGGAATGGGAGAAGATATTTGCAAATGACAGTACAGACAAAAGATTGATATCCAGGATCTATAAAGAACTCCTCAAACTCAACACACAAAAAACAATCATATCAAAAAATGGGCAGAAGATATGAACAGACATTTCTCCAATGAAGACATACAAATGGCTATCAGAGACATGAAAAAATGTTCATCATCACTAGCCATTAAGGAGATTCAAATTAAAACCACATTGAGATATCACCTTACACCAGTTAGAATGGCCAAAATTAGCAAGACAGGAAACAACATGTGTTGGAGGGTATGTGGAGAAAGGGGAACTCTCTTACACTGTTGGTGGGAATGCAAGTTGGTGCAGCCTCTTTGGAGAACAGTGTGGAGATTCCTCAAGAAATTAAAAATAGAACTTCCCTATGACCCTGCCATTGCACTACTGGGTATTTACCCCAAAGATACAGATGTAGTGAAAAGAAGGGCCATCTGTACCCCAATGTTTATAGCAGCAATGGCCACGGTCACCAAACTGTGGAAAGAACCAAGATGCCCTTCAACAGACGAATGGATAAGGAAGATGTGGTCCGTATACACTATGGAGTATTACGCCTCCATCAGAAAGGATGAATACCCAACTTTTGTAGCAACATGGACGGGACTGGAAGAGATGATGCTGAGTGAAATAAGTCAAGCAGAGAGAGTCAATTATCATATGGTTTCACTTATTTGTGGAGCATAACAAATAGCATGGAGGACATGGTAAGTTAGGCGAAGGGAGTTGGGGGAAATTGGAAGGGGGGTTGAACTATGAGAGACTATGGACTCTGAAAAACAATCTGAAGGGTTTGAAGAGGTGGGGGGGTGGGAGGTTGGGGGAACCAGGTGGTGGGTATTAGAGAGGGCACGGATTGCATGGAGCACTGGGTGTGGTACAAAACAATGAATACTGTTATGCTGAAAAGAAATTTAAAAAAATGTTTAAAAAAAAAGAGTGCATGGACAAATGAAATGCTTCTTGGACATCCTTTATTACTCTATGATAGTAAGAATAAACATTTAATAATTAAAGGAATGGTGTATCATTTTATCTTCTGGATTCTTGTATTTTAAACAATGTTGGAATCTTCTTTCAGAACTTAAGGTGAGTTTTCATTCATCTTTAACGTGAAGTAGGATAGTCTTTGAGCAATACCTCTTAGGTCCTGTGAGAAATCTTTATTAAACCATAAAACTTTACTTAATTTTTAGTGTGATAAGAAAACATGATGTTATTAAAAATATTTAAATTTTATAATGTACCATATGGTTTTGGTCTGTAAGTGATTTTCTACTCTTTATTAAAGGGAAGAATAGGTAAAAAATACACATGATTCTGATAACAACCTTCAAATTCTACCTTGAGATTTTTCTAAAATTAAATTAAAACTGAAGCTGTCCACTTCACTAAAAGGCCATTTTACTAATACTCATTGGTGGGAAATATATTTTATTTTGGCAGCAATAAACTCTGATTACTTTCAGATAAATGGTTTCTTCAGCTACTCTAGGCATAAGGCCTTTCAATAAGAGAAATACCTTTTAATTATTTCTATAAAGTTAGGAAACTGTAGTTTCAGAAGTCCACTTTCATTTCCTGTCTCATCTTAATAATTATTGGGAAATAATTACTGGGAAATCTGGACAGCCTCATGCAAAATAATGAAATTGGGCCACTACCTTACATCTGATACAAAAACTAAATGGATCAAAGTTCTGAGTGGAAGACTTAAAACTATAAATCTCCTCTACGAAATCAAGACAGGCATTAAGCTCTTTGACATAGGTTGTGGTGATGATTTTTTGAATCTGAGATCAAATACAGAGGCAAAAATAAACAAATGGGACTATATCCAACCAAAAAGCTTCTGCACCGCCAAGAAAATTATCAAAAATATAAAAAGGCAACCTATGAATGGGAGAAAATATTTGCAGCTCATGTCTGATAAGGCGTTAATATCCAAAATATATAAAGAATTCAATAACTTGATAGCAAACAAAATAAAAAACAAAACCTGACTAAGGCATGAGCAGATGATCTGAATAGACATTTTTCCAAAGAAGACATACAGATAACCAACAGATACATTAGAAGATACTCAACATCATTAATTATCAGGGAAATGTAAACTAAAACGACAATGAACTACCACATCATAGCCGTTAAAATGACCAATATAAAAGAGACAAGAAATAACAATTGTTGGTAAGGATGTGGAAAAAGAAAGGGGGGGAGGACCTTTTTACATTGTTGTTGGGAATGTATATTGATGTAGCCAGTATGGAAAATGGTATGGAGTTTCTAAAAAAAAAAAAAAATGAACAAATACAAAATTAAAAAGTTGCCATATAATCTAGCAACTCCACTTCTTGGTATTTACACAAAGAAAATGAATACACTAATTTGGAAAGATATATGTACTGTTATATTGCAGTACTGTTTACAATAGCCAAGATATGGAAGCAACCTGAGAATCTGGTGATGGATAAATGGATAAAAAATTGTAGTATATACATGGAATGTTATTCCATCATAAAAAGAATGAAATCTTTTATTTGCAGAACCATAGATGGATCTTGAGGGCAATATGCTAAATGAAATAAATTAGAGAAAGAGAAGTACCATGTGATCTGTCTTACATGTGGATTCTAAACAAAACAAACCAATACAAAAGCAACAAGTTCATAGAACAAAAAGGTGATTGCCAGAGACTGGGAGTGGAGGGTGGGAAAAATCGTGAAGAGGGTCAAAAGATGTGTATATATATATACATATATATATATACACACACAAATATTTATATATTTATATTTATATTTCTGTAAATCCACTTTGAGTACATGTCTCCTTTTTTTTTTAAATTTTATTTATTTATTTGATAGGCAGAGATCACAAGTAGGCAGAGAGGCAGGGAGAGAGAGAGAGAGGAGGAAGCAGGCTCCCTGCTGAGCAGAGAGCCCGATGTGGGGCTCGTTCCCAGGACTCTGTGATCATGACCTGAGCTGAAGGCAGAGGCTTTAACCCACTGAGCCACCCAGGTGCCCCACATGTCTCCTTTTAACAATTATTTCATGGAGCCCAGCAGTCCACATGGAGGCTATTTACAGTGTACTGAAAAGACCATGAATTTTGGAGGCAACAGATAGGAATTTGGATCCTTGCCCGCCCCCAACCCCCCTCCCCTTTTTTTAAATTAAACTCTTACCAGCTCTCTGATTTTGGACAGTTTACCTAACACAGCTGTTTCCTGATCTGTGAAAGGTAGGTGAGACCCCTTCCTCAGAGGATTGTTATAGACAAAATAAGCAAACAGCTAACATAATACCTGCATGTTTTATAATTTCACTTAAACCTTAGTTCTTTGTCAGCTCCAGTTTCTGATTTAAACAATGGAGACAGTGCCTACCTCACCAGACTGTTTTGAGAATCATTTATAAACATTTTGAATAATAAGGTCCTAGGGACATATAGGATTCACTGTTCTTTCCTGCTATCAACAGACATCACTAAACTGTTTTGAGATTCCCTCATCACATGGCCAGTTAATGTTGTTCACCAATGACCAGAAGTGTCACTTGAGAGGGAAAACAATTGGGGTAATTTCTGTGAAATTTTTATATGACTGTCTTTAGTTTAAATTCGGTTTGGGTGCCTGGGTGGCTCAGTCATTAAGCGTCTGCCTTCGGCTCAGGTCATGACCCCAGGGCCCTGGGATTGAGCCCTGCATCCAGCTCTCTGCTCAAGGGGAGCCTGCTTCTCCCTCTCCCACTCCCCCTGCTTGTGTTCCCTCTCTGGCTGTCTCTCTCTCTGTCAAATATTTAAACAAAATCTTAAAAAATAGATAAATTTGGTTTGACCTCTTTGCCCTCTGGTCTTATGGGACAGCCACTCCTTTTCCTCTAACCATGGCCTCTTTCCCTGTACCTACTTTTGTTCCTATATATATTTATATATCAGGGTGTTTGCTAGGGTTGCTATATGAAAGTACCCAAAATGGGTGGCTTAAAACAGCAGAAACTTATTGTCTCACAGTTTTAGTCTCTAGAAATCTAAAATCAAGGTGTTTGCTCCATTGTGCTCTGTCCGAAGGCTCTGTAGGAGACTCCTTCCTTGCCTTCATAGCTCCTCTGGTATTTCTTGGCTGGAGGTTGCGTTATTCCACTCACATGGCTGCGCCTTTTTTCCGTGTCTTTTTACATAGTTTTCCTCTCATGTGTGTCCATCTTTGGGTTGAAATTTCCCTTTATATGGACACCATTCATATTGGGTTAGGGCCTATCTTAATGATCTAATTCTACACTGATCACCTCTGTAAAGACACTATTTCCAAATAAAGCCATTCTGAGTTACTGGGGGTTAGAATCTCAACATACATTTTTTTCAGCAGGAGGAGCACAGCTCAACCCATAAATAAAAGTGTTCCCAAAATTTCTGATTTCACTTTCTTTGAGGTCCTCTCTCTCTGTGCCCTTTCATGAGTTCAATGACAACTGTGGTATATTGGAGAAAACAAACATGATCTTTGAATCAGACCATTTTACCTTACTTCTGGCTATTTTACTTTCTGGTGAGTTTAGCAATGTAAATGCCATATTTACAGGGGTCTGCTGTGTGGCATTTGCCTATTCAGGGTTCTTTCTGGGGAAGTGCAGGGCCCAGAGTGATGTAACATAGGCCAAATCCCCCAAAGAGTTTGCCTTCAACATTCTTAGTTTACCAGCTAAGTGTTAGTTTACCATTGGTGTTTCTGAATACCCAGGAACTACCTGGACTATAAAAGGAATCAGAAAAACCACTCGGAGAAATGTTTCTGTAAGCGTGGTCCACAGACCAGCAGCATTTGCATCATGTGGGAGATTTTTGGAAATGCAAATCCTTGGTCCTCAATTCATCCCACCAAAACAGAATCTCTAGGGTTGGAGTTCAGGGAACCATTTCAAGATGCTCTCCAGGTGATACTTATATACTTATACACTGTATATGTACAGAATTCTCTGGCTATTGGCTGTGGTGACGCTGGGGGAGTTTATGGGCTGATTGCCCAAGCATATATTCCTCTCAAGACTGTTTAAGCAACCGGTGATAGCGCTACCCCTCCTCTTTAACTTTCCTTTGAGTTCTTAGCAGCATTCCTAGTCAGGCTAATGGTAAAGATGGCATTGATACTGAGGCAGTGTAACGTTAATTTTATCTGAGTTACTTTTAAAAGTCCTATTCTAAGCTCCATTTGGCAACTGATCTTTCTCAACATTGCTTAATGCCCTGCTTTCAACCATCAAGTTTCTGCTTTACAACTGCTTGTCCAGAGTGAGTAAGAACCCAGTGAAAGACATTTCTCTTTTTTAAGGAAATATGTTCTGCTCATCACCCTCTTATTATCCTCTCCTAGGGGATGTGTGCAACATAAATGATAAATTACAATGACTTATTAGAAAGGAAAAACCTATTCTAATGTCCTTAGTCAGCGATTTTCATGAAATGCTCTGTCAGTGGGAAAATTTATTGAGCATTATTTGGAAAACTGAATCTAGGTTCAAAGGTCATTTTGTGTGGTATAGTAGAGGAGCCCATCAGATCGTCTGGGGTCAGATAATTTATATTGTCAATGTACTGACTCTTGACCCATTAATAATTGGATGGCCATTAGTAGTCATTGATTTAGTTTACAAAGTAGTTATTCTTAAGTTTTGGTGCACACAAAATTCGGTGTGCAGGTTCTCTTGGGGATTGTGTTAGAAGTGCTGACAGGGTGTCCCTATCTCTGGTTACTCTTACTCCATTAGACTGTAGTGAGGTCCAGGCATAAGTTGAAGGCAGTGAGGATAATTCGACGTTAATCAAAGCTCATGAATCTCTACTGCAAGTGCCTAGACTTGTGGCATGAGTGGCTCAACAATCATATGGTTTTGTAAAAATCAGGAATTTGCCTGGAAATTTAACTTGGAACTCCAGTGAGAACAGTGTAGTGATAGCTTTGGGCACTGGAGACTTCACCAGGCTCATGGGTCAGAGGGATTCTGTTGGCAGTGTTTTTCCATTCCAGTATGCTTAAGGACATTGGCTCTTGCTTCTTCGTTATTGGTTTAAATGAAACTCATCCTGCACAGATGGGCCATGGTTTGTAAGCACAGATGGAGAAGGAACAGTAAGTTCACTGGCAGAGCCCACACATAGGAAACAGCAAGAGAGAAAAAGACAAAGGCTGGGATGGAGGCATTAAACAAAATTAACATTGACCTGGTCATTATAGAAAAGGCTCCATTCTCTTAAATTTCTCGGTGAGGGTGTACAGAGCAAGTCTTTCAGAAGCTCACCTAGAGTCACCTTATTTATTGCCATTACATTACATAATAAATAACTTCCAGGCACTCATTAAAGTAAAATAATTAACAATGCAGCAGAATTGAAATAGCAAGAAACCTCAGTGACAAACTACGTATTTTTCCTAGAGCAAAAGGAACAAAGTTAGCAAGAACAGAAACAGTTGACTAACTTTCTGTTGTAACCAGTAAAGGTCTCAAGTTAGTACAGCCATGAGAATTCTAAAGGAAAGAATTAGTGTTTCTGGTGGCAAAAGTTTGTTTTCAGTGTTTGATATTTGCTTTGGTTTTGATATGTGGGTTTTTTATTTTGTGCTAAAAAATGTGAGGACATACTCAAAGCGTAAAATATAATCTCTGTCTATATAGATACATAGATACAAAGAGAATATATTCTCTATTTTTATACTCTACATCTGCCATGTGTCCTCCATACTATTTTTATCTAAGTCCTACCCCCTTCCCAGTATGCATATCAGAATTCCAATAATCAGTGACAAACGTTTATTTAGCAAACATTCTGTAGAGCATGACTATCAGGCCACATGGTGAACACTGATTGCACAAAAGGCCCCTGCAGTGTAAATGATCCAGCTCCATGAATGGACAGTGGGGAAGGACATGACCAGTGCCATTGTTTATTTCCCCAGTGAGGCAGCTTCCCTACTTGAGAATATCCTGGGAGTGGTTGACCTACTGACCTAATGTGTAGGCTTGGGGAACTGTCCTTTCTATGGCATCTGGAGAGTGTAACTCCTTTAATTAACGTCTTCTTGCCCTACCCAGATTGTTTGAAAAAAATCACTCACTTACTTAAAGGATAGAGTGTTTTTTCATTGCTTCTAGGATATCCAAACTTAAATCACCTACAGGGCCCTGTGGCAGCCGGCGCTTAACCGAGGGCAGTTTTGTCCTCAAGGGGACATTTGGCAAAGTCTGAAGACATTTTCAGTTATTGTGGTGGTTAGGGTGGAGGAGAGATGCTAACGTTTTCTAGTGGGCTGAGGACACAGATGCTGTTAAAGGTCCTACAGTATGCAGGACAGGTCCCCACAATAAAGAATTCCTGACTCCAAATGTCAATAGCACTAAGGTTCAGAAATCTTGCCCAATGGCATCTGTCCCCTGCCTGTGTCACCAGCATCCTCTCCCTCTCGGGGCTTCCGTCCGATTGCTCTCTCCACTCCAGGCACACTGGTTTCCTTTCAGTTCTGGAAGTAGACTCTGTTGCTTTTTTATTTTTAGAGACTTTGTATTTGTGTCTCTCTGTATGTGGACCTTCTTCTGAGTTACTTGCCTAGTAGGAGTTAATTCTGAATCCTTCGGAACTCAGCTAATGGCACTCCTTAAGGAAGCCTCCCATGTTTCTCCCACTAGGTTAGATTCCCCTATGCTCTTAGAACACCACGTCCTGTGCCTTGGTCATTATTAACATTCTAATTGAATAATTCATTGTGTAACTGGTTGTTCACATCTCATCTCCCCCATTAGAATAGAGTCTTCAGGAGGGCAGGACCTATTCACTCTTGGATCCCCAGTGACTAGCACAGTGCTTCATACTTGATAGTCAGTCAATAAATACGTCTTGCATGAATGAGTCACCAAATAAGAAAATGTATCTGGTAGTTATTTATGAAGAGTTAAACCCATTGCTATTGTTGACACGATAGACAACCTCTTTCCTTTAAATCTATAAGGCCTTTTTATTAAAACCAATATCTGGTATTAATCATATATGGTTTTATGTAATAGTTATAGGCTGAGTAGGATCTATCGACTGTGGCTTTTTAGATGTGATTGATACATTGAGTGCAAAGTCACTCTCTTTTATCACCATCCCTTGCTCTCCATTTTCTACCCTCTCTGATTACAGCTGACTTTCAATTTATACTTTATTTTTGCTTTGTCTGATTTTTAAAAAATTAATGAATATTACTTTATATTCAGAAGGATGATTACAATTTTAAAATTCTATTGGAATTGGACTGGATTCTAAGATTTTTATCATCCAATTCCCCAACTATAATTTTATAGGGGTTTAATAATATTAATATAACAGATGGATACTATTGACTGTGGGGAAATTGGTGAGAAATTTAATTGAAGATTAACTATGCAATTTGGAGTTGAGAATAAAGGATTATATTGTGATCCAAACATCCTGCTTGGCTCACTGTCTAATATATACTCGGTCAAATATAGTTAGCTTAATTAGGCAGCCTACACAAAGCAGAGGTGTTCATCCTCTAGATTTTTTCAAATGGAAAACAGACCAAAGATCTTTATTAAACTGATTAATCTATTTATTACCTGAAACAAATTTGAATGAACATTACAGCTAAAGAGAATCATGAGAAATTTGAATTATAGATCATTCTCTCTGAATTTATAGAGTTGAGTCTGGCCCTTTCTGATGTGGACAAGTCTAGTAAACACACTTGACTCTTGCTCATGTGTTTTGACTCCTAGGTGATGCTGACCTTCATCCTGTCCTTACTTAGTGTGTGGGGTTTACAGAAGAGGTTGAGTTCATACTTACCTAGCTTGGTAATTAGAAAATATGTGGTCTGTTTTTAGCTGCCCTGGAGTCAAAATGCAACAAAATGCTGCTCATAATGTCACGTACCCATTATATTCTTTAGTGTTTTAACTGGATGTGATGATCTGTAAATATAAAGACTTTGACTTATATGTCTTTGTTCATAGCTCCTCCTATTTCATGCTATTCAGTTAATTTTTCTTAAATGAATGTCTCAGGTTTTGTCCTATGAATTTGTTGATACTCAACTGTTTCTGACCTACAAAAATGACATTTCATATGGCTCATTTTAATATAAATGAATGAATGGATGAACTTTGAACTTATTTTTCCATAGTAATAATGTTCTCATTAATAGTTAAACCAATTAGAAATAGTACTATTTGTTTAGGTACACATGGTTCAAAAGATTTTTATAGGTTACCCAGAAAATCTAGTAATAATTAAAGCCATTGATTCTGTAGGAAAATGTAGGTCAACTGGGAAAACTCAACTTAGACATGAACATTGGGTACCTGATGTACTCATAGATTGGTGACCTAAATTATGGGACTTGTAAGAATTTTCTTCTTTTTCGGACAGGATCATTGATAGAAAATACTTTGCTTGTTGTTTGGTTTAGGGCTAGCAATTAAGGATATGTAGAGAATTAGGCGATGATGTTGGTGTTGTTGGAATTTGTATCCTCTTTTTGAGGCATTGATTCATTGATAGAAACCTTTGTTACTAGGGAACAGGATCTTTGGGATCTTATAAAATGTAGGAAAAATGTGCAGAATTATGAAAAGTGAACCTCTTTCCTAGGAGCTTATAGTTTGTGTATTAGTTGTCTGTAATGAGTGAAGATCATTTTTAGTCATTGTTTATTTCCTGATGTTAATGCTTTGGGAATTTTGTAGCTCACGGACTTTTAGATCTCCAGACACACTAGAATCTTGGTGTTTTCATGAAAAAAATCTCATGATGTGAGTGGGCATCTGGTCGGTGTTTCATAATGAGACACAGGAAGGGTGATGTTTTTGCCAAAGGGTGATATGACTCACCATAATTTCAGCCTTTGAAGAGCTAGGGTAAGAGCTTAGCTCAGTCCTGCTCCACGCATAGGCTGAATAACGTTCCAGGTGCCAGTGTGACATGGCTATTGGAGTGGCCCAGTTGTATGCTTTCTCATAGGAAGATTCTTAGTTGGGGAGGAAGAAGAGAGACAGATTTGGATAAGTTTTTATTTATTCTTTTATTCCCAAGGAAATATTAATAATAATGATAGCAGTAATAACAATAATGATAAATCCATGAAGAAATAGGAGTCATTGTTGAGGGGGAGGATATTCTCAGGTGAGAACGTAGCATCCTTTTCTGATTTTATTTTTTAGATAAATAGGGGAATATGGGAACCTCCCCATACTCTTCTGTTTTTATTGTCTGATTAATGTACAGCAAGAGAAGCTGATAACCCTCCTGATGTTCATAAACATAAGCAGCTCCAAGGAGGTTTGTTGTTTTTGTCTTCTTGGAAAAGAGACCTCAAGATTCTCCATTAATGCCTCAGGAAGTCTTATAGGAGAGTTTGTGGGAAGAAAATGCCATTGTTTATATGGAACTTAAACAATTAAAAAAAAATCAGCCAATGAGTGGTAAGATCATCAATGCTTATTAGGCCAGGGTTCTTGAGGCTATCAACAACATTGGTCAGACTAGAAATAATATTAAAATTATTATTATTACAGACATCATTATTAAAACAAACATGCTTTTTACTACTACTTATAATCCTATTATATATATATTTGATTTGCAAAATAGTTCTCCCATCCAAGTACTAACCAGCCCGACCCTGCTTAGCTTCCGAGATCAGACGAGATCGGGTGCGTTCAGGGTGGTACGGACATAGACTGATTTGCAAAATAGTTCTCAGAATGTTGTCCTAGATATTTATATCTTAATGTGCATGTTTCATCAATGCCAATTTGGGTTGCAGGATCAGTGGAGAAATTTTGGGTTGAATGAAATCGAGAAGCGTCCTCTCAGTGAATGAAATTCTGTCCTGTATCCTCTGTTAGGTGTGTTTTCCCTTCTTCACAGCTATATCTGTCTGTTTTGTATGTTCAGTGTTACTTGTTAAATCTACCCATGGAGATGTTTGTAATTCATCATTGATCACTAATCTCTTGGACTAACACTTGCTTTGCTCTCCAGGTTGCTGCTACAGCATCCGTAACCACCTTTTAAGTGCAGTTTCCAGCCAACTTCTCAATGTTACTTACCTTGCGAACCATATTTTCCCAGTCTGATAATAGAAAGCAAGAAAGACCTAATTAAAATCTTTGCTAATGTTAAGAAGAAATTACTTTCTCTTTCCTAATAATATCTGTCATACCACATCAGCCATATTTTTCTTATCAGATGAGAAATTAAATTAGCCCGGAAAATTCATCCTGAAAATATTAGTATGCGCTCAGAAGTAAATAAGATTAGCAATAAAGTGGGCTACCATAAATATTTGCATTATGTTCCAAATGTTACAAAATTGGTATCACCAGAAGTGACACTATTCTGGAACACGACAATCTTTGTGCTTTTGTTGAAAGAGAACTTTATAGGATAAGTGCCTACTAAACCTGCATTCTCCAAATTCTCAAGGTATACATGCACAGGCAGTGTGCATTCTGTGTAATTAATTACTCTCCATTTGTCTGGTCACAGGGACTTTCTTGGTAGTCAGGGTCTTGGCTCTTTTGCACTGGACCCAGTTCTTGATCTTCGCCCTCTGCAGTATCTCTCTTGGCAGGTAAGATCCCTTCTTTGGAAAGCTAAGGACAACCTAGCTTTTATAGTTCAGGACTTCTTTGCCCTGGAGCTAAACAAAGTTAGCTATAGTTCTTGTAAGTAAAATGAGGGTGATAATAGTACCTACTACATAGGGTCATTCTGAGGACTGGATGTGAACTGAGATGAAGACCACACCTCCCTTGATGCCTTTTACCTGCAACAGTAGGAATAAAGAGGCAGCTCCAGAAGCCATCCCTCCATCCCTCCTACCTCTAACTCTCATAGCTTCACCTTCACCACCTGCCTTGAATCCACTGGGACGAACATTACGCTCTTAATCTTTAGTTAATCAGGACAAGAACTTTGTCTCCCTGGTGGTACTCCCTCCCACCCCCACCCCCCCACCTTCCATACTTGAATTATTTCAGCTTTTGTACATGCTCTCTCCTATTCCCTTGCAATACCCCTCCCTGACTCCTAGAGCTCTTTTTTGTGCTTTATAAAGTTCATGGACTATGATCAGTAAAATCTGCAATAGTTACAGACTTTCTATGAAGATGCCTCTTACTTTCTTATTCTGACATCTGACTCTGTTTAAGGTTGCTGCTGTCAAGGCAGACTAGCAGGAGGTGGCTGTTGACCTCCTCTACCTCTACCTCTACTAGGCCTCAGGGTGGGAAGGCATCTTCCTTGTTCTTCATTGCCATCTCTGGACCATGCTTCTTCCCCCCTCCTAAACTCTTTTAAACTACTCTCACTCGTTTCTCTTGCCTACTGACCAGTGGGTCATTGGTCTTTGCTTCTCAACAGTTCCCTTTCACGGCCCTCACTTTGTCTCAGGCTACCCTTCTGAATTCTTGGACACTGAAATATTTGCATAGATGATGCCTCCAAAACCCCTGCTTTTCAGTTCCTAGGAGTCCCCTTCTCTGTGATCTTAGCTTCCGATATGAGCCAACCACGTCCTTACTCATACCTGAGACCTTGTCTTTATCAATCATCACCACCCTTCCTTATTCCTAGCTTTAGGCTTCCTACTTTGACTCAGTGGGAGGTAAATATAGCTCTGAAAGCAGTGCCCTGTGTTAATTCTGAGGTCATTTTTTTCAGACATTGCTGAGATACTTCCACTCTGTACATCTGATTCTCTAGAAACTTCTCTGGAGTCCTGCATGGTGTGTGTGTTTGTGTGTGTGTACACACATGCAAGAGGGAGGCGGAAAAGAGGGAGAGAAAGACCCCTATCCTGTGTAGGTTCATCTATGTGGCCATGATCATGAGGGCTAGAGCTTATTTTCCTCACCTGGGCTCATTGTTTTTTCTAGAGGGACCTTGACCTATACTTAACTAATAAGATGATAAAGAAGCACAGGGCTGATTGTACTTCCTCTTGCCTTTGTAGTCCACATTTTTGTGTTTTGGCTTTTCTTATTCTTTTTTTTTAAGGGGGGCATAGAGTAGGTGAGGGGGAAGAACAGCTTATCCTGTTGATTTGGGATGTTTTGCCATATTGTCTGATACTTAGCCACCTTCTCACATGAATTTAAGTTCTTCAAGGAGCATGGGGCATAGACACTACATAAGCAGTAGTTCACTGGAGTTGACAACTTTGCAAGCAGAAGGCCTGCTCATTGTTAGCTGTATGACCTTAGGTGAGTTGTTGATTTCTCAGAGATAAAAATGTCCTTATCTGTAAATAGGTTATGATAACACTTTCCTAACAAGATTAATATTTGTGTTAAAAAGATGCCATACAGGTGAAACAGGGCACCCAGGCTTCCATGATTTGTTGGTTTTCTTCCATGCTGCCATCTTAGCCGACTACAGTAGTGCTGTCGTTGGGTGTTTCCCTAATAGATTATAAATTGTAATTGAATGGTTTGAGATAACTGGTCTGGAATAACAATATAAAAGGATTGCTTAAAACCAGCTAATGGACGTTAAAATGTTACCTAATTTTTAGTTAAAAAATTAAATACATGGACAACATTTTCCATTTTTAATGTTTAACATATTATTCAGTGTTTTAAAATACCCATTTTTATATATATTAATGACACATTAAATATACATGCTTTAGCCCATGTTTTTAGAAGTGAAGATAATTATGCATGGTAACACATTATCATAATACAGGTAATGGATGGCAGAAATTTCTGTATGAGATATGAAGGTGGGGTGAAAGGAAGCACACAGGAACTAGGAAGTAGTTTGGTCTAGAGCTTGTCCTTTGGGGTCGTTGTACTGGCTGTTGTGGCAGATGTCCCTTTTCCTGCTTAATAAACAAAATTGGTTTTACTCACATTTGTTCTTGGCTCCTAACTCACAACAGGTGGTCAGTGAGCCTGTGGTCGACGCTGTAACTGCTGGTTGTCAGGAGCTTTGAAAACCTTCTGTCGTGATTAAAGCAATAGTTTAGAAAAAACTCAGGAAAATTAACTGAGTGTACATAATTGGTGCAAACTTACTTGCAAGCTGACATGAATTTCAGTGACCCACATGATACTTTTTTTTTTATGCTGTGTTGACACGTTTGGCTGTTGAGAACTCCAGTATTAGCCATGCAGTAAGCGTTCAGTAGCTGGAAGTCGAGAATAATTTCAAAAATATCTCTGTTTAGGGGTTAGGTAGAAGAGGTTTTTTGCTAAGACCGGCTGGCTTTCTCTTCTGGCATACAGAGAGATAAGGTTTAGAGGTTACAGATAGGGAGAAAGAGTGAGGGGCTCACTGGTATGAGCAGATGTACTGTCTTCCTGCCTCTTCGTGGTCCAGTTCTTCATGGATAGACAAAGTCCTTGAGCCTGGCCCGGCTTACCATAGTAGAAAACCAGATTACATTCTCAAAAAAGTAGGAGCATTTGCCTTTGCATACATACACATTCCTTAAGACCTTCATATGGTTTACAGGTTAGCAGAGAAATATTTGGGGGAATTATCTCTCTTGCGAAAATAAAAACACGAGGGATGTGATTTTCCACCATTTACCACATGGCCTGATGGGATTTGGGCCCAAACAGGAAAACAGAGCTTTCCTCTGTAGCAGAAGAGCTAGAAAGTAAGGACCTAGACTGGAGGTTCAAAGTTCTTCAACCATAGAAAAAGAATGACTGATTTGGATATCAGAGAGGTGGGGGTTCCTAGCCTACTGCACTGCAGAACTCCTGAGCTGGTGGTGTTCTCCAGGGTAATGTGGGATGGAAAAGCATTAAAGCCTAGCTGTCTTACACATTATTCTACAGACAGGTACCTGGATTAAAATGTCTGGTTGGCCATATTCAACCTTTAATAAGTGGACAAATTAATGAACCCCTGTGTTGGAGACTTCAGTTTCTTTGTCTCTAAAATGGGAATAGTATCTGTGGTTACGGGATTTAGAATACAAAAATGCACTTTGAACTGGGGCTGGTACTGGCAAAGTGCCACATTTGAAGTTCTTTTTTTTGAGTGGGGGGAGGAAGGAAAAACGACTCTTTATAAAGTAGGCCAACATAGATGTTCTGTGCAAGAAAAACATCGTTAGACTGGGGATTCATATGTGAAAAGCACTACACAGATAGAAGTAGTACCAGTCATAACACTAGCAAAAAGAAACTCTGAATGTTTTCTTGCATTGTTCATTGCAGTGAATTTCACTTTTTAAGAAATTTAAAATTTATATCACTTCTCTTGAGGAGAATTTAATTTTCTGCAGTAGCTTTTCTCAGGCCTATGCTATTGCCTTATGAACAGCACTCTACTTTATTAATTTGAGTGTAAGCATTATCTTCTTAGTTTCTGTCCTGTGTCTAGGGCCATGCCAAAAGGCTATATGCTGCATGTTAATTCTTTGTCTTCAAATCACACAAAATGTAATTCAGAATGGTAACTTACATGCAAGTCCGTGGTCCAGCCTAGAAAATTTTCATTTACATATTTTAAATTAGTCTGCTTTCAGTTCAGTGATTTTGTCTAATTTTATAGTTATAAATATGTGCTGCATGTTGTTTAGCTAAATTTAAAAATTAGGAATAATTACTATAGAAATAGTACTTTTATATATGCCATTCTGTGAACCAGGGGAGAGCTATTATTCAGAAACAGAGAGTTCCCCAGAAGAAATGTAATTCTTTGTGTTACTGGTTTTTAAAGGAAAAGACCCTAAAATTATTATGAAATCAGATAAGTTAGGAGTATAATTTCAAGCTGTGTTCTGATTTATCTCATGCTGCTTGATATTGCCACATAAATGATGCCAGCATGGTCAAGCGTTGAAATGCAAATTTATAATTCTAAATGCTTTTCTTTGTCGGAGGCATTTTGTTTAGCTTGAAATCCCCAAAAGGCTTACCATGATTTTGAGTATTTTCTGAAATAGAAACCTTTGATAAAAATAGAAGATGCAAAGAATAAGCTGCATAATAACATTATTCAGCAAACTGAAAACCTAGACAATCTCCTGGGCTCTGTGAACCAAAACAAAGTTGGGCAAAATGACCACTGTCTGGCAGCTGATAGAGGAATCAGAACTGTTTGTGAAGTGAATGAGGAAGTGTGCAACAGGAAAGGTCAAGTTGAACAGAGAGCTAGAAGACAGATAATCAGATCAATAAGCAGATCAACCTGTTCTAGTGACGAGGGATGGTTCCAGCTTTGCCAAGCGTCTGGAAATCTACATTTGTAAGAAGGAAGCAGATCTTTGATGGGTGGGAGGCTTATACATTCCTTTCTTTCTGCTTTGTGTTCCTTCTTGGGTGGGCTACACCCATCTACTCAGGAGAACCTTCCTGAAACAAGTGAGCAGTTGAAATTACACAAATAGAACACTTAAGCAACTACTTGACCAGTGATTTATCAGAGGGTTAGAGAAAAGCAATAGACTAATTTTAATAAATCTTTTTTATGGTTAGTGTTTAGGTTTAAAAAGGATGATGCAAATGTCTCTTCAGTGACTATATTGTTAGTAGAATTCTTTTTTACCCCTTCTAATGTAAATTATTGTGATCCTCCTTGATTGGGTTCTTGCATGTACTGAAATATATATGATGTAAAAAAATGAGGTAGAGTTTTTTATTTGTCGTTACCAGTTAACTTAGAGTCTTGGGTAAATTACTTATTTATCTTGGGTTCTTCTGCAGTCCACCTAGTAGATGCTCAATATTTTTTACTAGAGTTTTTCTTTACATAAGAACTCAAGCTTGCATTGTAATTAAGATATAACATCCAATTTTTAAAAATTAGAACTATAAAATGAACTTTGAAGTGGGTTACAATTTTTCTCATACAAACATTTTTCATTATTAGATGCCTTTAAAATGCAATGCTTACTATACTTTACTAAGTGTGATACAAAGCAAGTTAAAATACTTTTTTCTTTACAATAGCAATAATAAAACAATAGCAATAAAATGTTCTGGTTAAATTTTATCTGCCCTTCTTGAATATGGATGATAAATTTTATGTAGCAACTCTTTCCTATAACTAAAAATGGTCCACAGTAATGTTTTTTGGATCATTGTCACACTGAGAGAAAGCTGTCAAATATTAGTTTATCGGTTTGTAGAAATGGGAATAGTTTCTCACATGGGACATTAATCCCATGAAGCTGCAAAGAGCAGTCACAGAGGTTGTGGTCTAATCAAGCAGTAGGCACCTTGAACACAGTCACAGAATCATTTTAGAAGATTAGAAGAAGTTACATATGGTGAGATCCATATCTCTTTCTGGATGAGCATTCATTTACTCTCCATGACTGTTTACCTTCTGTCAACAGAATACAGTCAGGTTCCTTGGACTGTGGGTCTTGATAGGTTGTATTTCTGGTAATATATAACGAGTCTATGCAAAAAATTAAGGAGAATGAACACTGAGATTGTGGAGATGTTCACTGACTTTCCTGTTGTAGCCAAGGATGATTATACCAGATGATGGTGTGGTGAGAGGGGAAGGGACAGGTCTTCATGATACACAGAACCTCTCCACATCAGAGGCAGGCAAGAGGAATAGGAACAGAGTTTCTTCAAGCCATCTAGGTAAGACAGCTGATCCTGGTAGGAAATATTTTAATTACATCAGACAGAGAAAGATATTTTAGAACAAATCAACACTTCTGACTTTTCACAATCTTAACAGATGTCTCTTTAATTCTTCTGTCAACCTTCTAATAAGATAACTGAGGTTAGTCACCCTCTGGAAATAAATATGATAACACACAGTGAAGAAAAAAAAATAGGTAAATCTTGGTGGAAGTTTTGGGGAGAGACCTGTGGTTTTCCCTACTCTCTTTTTTTTTTTTTTTTACCCCACCCCCCCAATCTCTTTTTTCTCCTGTTAGGGAGTAGGTCAAGTTCAGATTGTAAGGAGTAGAGGTAGGAGGAAAGCTCACTAAGGTGAATTGAGGAAGCACAGAGGTACACAATGCTGTCACTGCCTCTTGGTGCTGTTTTCTAGTGAATCTGAAAGCTTTGTGGCTGCTTTAAGACATTGGGAGGAAATTGCAGATACACATCAGCACCTTTTCAGTTACAAAATCGTGGTTTCTAACTTATGGTCCATACGTCTTGGTTTATAAATCTTATACTGAGTGGGCAGTGCTCAAATGAAATGATAACTTCCTTGTTTGTCCTCTGATTTTATCTAATTTTCAAGAAAATGATTAAGCCTATGAAACATACCATATCCCAGAGTTAATAAATTTGAATCTGAACTCAAAAGCTAATTGATTTTAGAAAGTCAAAATATTTAGAGGTTCTGAAACATTTTCTATATTTTTTTATAGTAAAAATGAAGTCAGATGCTTTGAATCACTCAGATAGGCTAACCTCTTGTTCATCCATAGTGGATCACTGCCTTCCTCCCCTCACCTATGCATTCTTCCCTCTCTTAGTAGCTAGTCCTGCCAAGTGTCAATTCCTTATAATTCCATCAGTTTCACTGTTGGGAAACAGGCTGCAAATACCATGTATGAAGCATTGATTACTGTCTTTCTTAGCTTTGTTCTCATCACCCCTTCTGTCTGTTTGTGTTTCTCTTTCTCTCCCCACTTTACTGAAACACTCACCCACAAAATTTCTTAGAAAGTGGAGGGTTTAATACTGGGGATTTCAAGGATTAGGTGTATTTAACAGTGTAATCCTGGGTTGATGGAGTTGAACGGTGTGTTTCAAGTCTGCGATTGGTGGTGTATGCTTTCCTCGTTCGGCCATTGAAACCCTGGGAATGGGATTTCTGTGCTGGTGTATACCATTGTCTCCCCAGCACCATTCCTGCTGCATGGTAGACACTTAGTACAGAGTTATAGTAGGTGTTGAGTTGATTAGTCAACTCCTTGTTGGTCTTGCTTAACAAAGGGAGTTAAAGTTACGCTACAAGTGTTGGACATGTTTAGCCAGCAGCAGAAAACATATGTAGTCTGAACCCTGGAAATGTTTTCATCCAGAAAAGTTAAATTTGATCACATTATTTTGTGTATCCAGCTCAATGAGAATAACTTGCATGGCCCTTTAAGCGAGGATTGAATGAGTTAATGCATCTAAAGCACTTTACAGGTACAGAGTACGTGTACTGGGACATAGTAACACTCGGTAAGTGCCAGCTACTCTTGCTATTATTTTTAGTAAGAGAGAGAAAATGAGTAAGAATAATGGTTGCCTGATAAGAATGCTTCTCAGTTCTTTCTAGGGCAAATATTCCTTACCTTCCAGTGTTGTGTTTGCTTTGCTAGAAAAAAGCATTAAGTGCAATTAGATACATTGTTATAAGGATGGCTATTTTAAAATATAAGACTGATGGTAGGGTAGGCCTTCTTAAAACCCCGCAAAGACCTGCCATTGCCTTCAAAATGAAATCTGAAATCTTTAGCATAACATCTAAGGCTCCTTGTGATTTGATCTTTTAATGTAATCTAACCCGATTTCATTCGGCTTTTCCTTAACCGCACTCCTTTGCTACAGTTTGGGCTATATGTCCCAATTATGTGCTCCTACAATACTCTGACATTAACTGTATCCCAGTACTTATTACACTGAATCCTGTAGGTCTGCTTCCTTGTTTTGTACACAATTAGACCTTTTTTTGTTTGCCATCGTCTGTCACAGGAATCTGCTTTTTCTGATGGAGTAGATGCTTTAGGCTTTGTGGGCTGTACTATCTCTGTGGTAACTACTCAGTTCTATCATTGTAGCATAAAAGCAGCTACAGACAGTATGCAAAGGAATGAATGTGACTGTGTCCTGAGCAAATTCTAGGGATTTGAATTTGAATTTCTGCCATTTGAATTTCACACAATTTTCGGGTATTATGAAATGATATTCTTTTCTTTTCTTTTTTTTTTTTACCCACTTAAAAATGTAAAAGTTATTCTTGGTTTGTGGTTCCCACAATAACAGGCAGCAACAAAAATTTGATATGTGTGTTATTTACTGATCCCTGGTCTAGCCAAATGCCTGGCGTAGAAATGGTGCTTGGGCAATACAGTTGAGTATATGTGAGTACAGTTTTCATTGAAGTCATTTGCAAAGGAAATGCAAGGAGAAGATTTATGTGGAGATAAACTCCTTAGCATGGCATAGAAGAAACTTAGAAATCTGTCCTCTTGGTTACCTGACTGGCCCTCATGCCCTCTTCCCAGTACCATGTATGTTGCAACCCATTAACACTACTAATTGACTTTCTCTGAAACAGCGTGTCCGTTCTTACCTCTAGACCATCTGTCTTGCCTCTTTCTTTATAGGGAATGTGCTTTGCTGTTGTTTGTTTTAATTTTCTGCTTACGGAGCTATGATTTATCCTTCAAGATTCAGCTCTTCTCGAGATAGAAAAGAAGGGACGGGGACTTTGGTGAGGGCACCATACCTGTGTTTCTATGTGGCTTTGATATCTCTCTAGTGTAGCACTTTTCACATTGTAGTTTAATTCTTATCTTTGTGTATGTTGCTTTTCCCCACATGTTCTGAAGTCCTCTGTCTTGTGCAAGCATAGAACTTGGCATTGGCGGTCATTTATTAACGACTTAATAAAATGAAACCTTTTCATGTAATTGTAAATTCTCAATACCCCACTGAGACTGGCAATCAGTTTAATCAACAGTGATGAGACTAACTTTCAATAATTATTGTGATGTAACCTCAGTGTTTAACATTGAAATGAATACAGTTAAAATTGAATAAAATTGTAGGAATTATCAAGAAATAAAAAAAATTAAGTTGGTAGCTTAACTGAAAGCATTATGTATGACAGACAACATCAATTTTATAACTTAATTTCAAGTTTAGTTGAATTGATCTAAATGTACTTGAAAATACTGTCTTTAAGCCTTTGTTTGGTTTTGTGTGAATTAAGGGTGCAATCATTTAACCACATATGTGTATTGCTCTTGTTTTCTGGAAAGATAAAGTAATAGTACTGGAGATTTTGTGGTGAAATGTAATGGATTTTAGTTAATGGTTATGTTATTTCAGCAAGTTAATAGGTTTCAAAACTTTACTTTGGTGGAATTTAGCGGGAAGAGATGGGAGATATTGTAACGTGCATTAATTACTGTGTCAGGTATTCTGTTATTATAAATTCTCTCAAACATTATATACATGCTCAGGCCTTATTTACTGTGGGAATACTCAGTACCTTATATCATATATCTCCTTAGTTCCTTGGGGAAATTTCCTGCATTCTCCCAAACTATAAGATTTCCAACTGAGATCAGTGTTCTGGGTATATTTCGCCATAAATATCTTGGGAAATCTCTCTAGGAATTGAAGACACACCATCATGCAATGAATCATTGTGAGATGAATAACAAGCTTTTCCATTGTTGAGCGTTTATTTTCATTCATTCTGATAATTATAAGAGATAGTGCGTTTCAATGAGAGTTTAGGTTGTCATTATAAACAGAATGTCTGCTGATCTTTTTTTTTTTTTTTTTTTTTAAGTGAATAGCATACCAATGATTGGAAATCAGCATGTGTTCTGTTGGTACAAGTGCTTATAAAACACGAGCAACCATGACCAGGTGAATTTACCTGGTATTTAATTTGTAGAAAGTCATTACATGGGGGGAAAAGTTATCTTGCAGTTCTGGGACAAAACAGTGATACAGAATGTTAACAGAATACACTCCAGAACGGGGATGTGTCACATTAAGTCCCCATCCTTAGGTCTTTGGTTATCTGCCTTAATTTTAAGTGAAAATTTATTTTCTTATAAATTCTCTGGAATGCACATACCTTTGTGTCAGGAATTGTGTCCTATACCTTTGTGTGTTTAGCATTGCCTTGTACAGTGTCTTGTATATAACAAGAACACATTTCCTGAATTAAATTATATTTATAAACAGTTCAGACATTGCACATAAAAAAGGAATGACCTCTAAAATGCTCTCTTAGAAGAACTTTTCCAAATGTATAATATTTCTATAAATATAAAATAAATAATGGGGTCAGGATTCATTCACTAAGAACATAGTATCTTATTTTTTATACCTTAACTCACTTAACTTTCAAAACAGTGGTATGAGGTTGGTATTAATGCCTGTCTCTCCCCGCCTCCCCGCCACCAGCCCCCCAGGAGCTGAGGCTCAGGGAAATTAACTTGAATTTATATGTAAAATAATAATAATATTTACTTTATAGAATTTGTGAGGATTAACTTTGGATTGGATTCTAAACCAGACGTCCTGGTGCATGGTAAGCCCTAAGTGATTTAGCTAGTACTAGTAAGGTCATGTAGCTAAAAAGTTGTAGAGCTGGGATTATATCACTGATCTGTTGTTTCAGAGCCCATGCGTTTTTCATTACTGTGTTCCAACTCCATAGGCAGAATATTTGGTGCAATCATTATCCTTCCCATTATGAGCTCCAGAAGGGCAAAGGATGAGCCTTTTTCTTTTGTATCATCTACTGGTACCCTGTACACATAGTAATAAATGTTGACAGTTTGACTGGCTTGGCTGTGATACTGTTTCTGGTTTTGCTTTTCATATGAATGATTGGTAGGTTGTGTGATTCTGGGTAGGACTCAGAGGAATGTTGGTATAGTGTGCCTCACACTTTATATTTTAAAAGTTACCCTCCCAGTAATAGACTACCTGCATTTTGATTTTAAATTTTGTTTCCCCTGTGCCTGTGTATAAAAGGGTCTGAGAACAGTAAGTGTTCATGCAGAGTTAACATTTTCCAATTAGCTTTGCCAGTGTTTCTCAGTTTCATTCTGAAGTCATTTCTGGTGATCGTGCCCTGGGATTTTCAAAGTAAGGCTTTTTCACTTGAGGGGTAAAAATTTCTTTGTGTTTTTGGAGGTAAGAGAATTAAAAAAAAAAAAAATCATTGAGCCTCGTAGTCTTGGAGAGCTTTCCTGAGAGGGAATTTGAGTAAAAAATGAGCTGTCAGTGTCCTTGAGGTTCCTTGCTAGTCACTTAATGATGCATCATTTGTCAAATGTAGTTGTCTTTCCTCGAAGATCCTGCTGTTGGTGGTGTTTCTCCATGCTGTGCTTGAGGAACTCAATAACAAAGTCAGGACCAGAAGTTCTGTACATGGGGGTGCCTTGTGCGACTCAGTTTTTTTTTCTCCTTGTAGTGGTAAAATATATGTAACCTAAAATTTACCATTTTAGCCATTTTTAAGTGTACAGTTCAGTGGCATTAAGGGCATTCCCATTGTTGTGTGGCCATCACCACCATCCATCTCCAGAACTCTTTCATCCTCAGACTGAAATTGTGTGTCCATTACACAGGAACTCCCCATTCCTTCCTTTCAGCCCCCAGCAACCACCGTTCTGCCTTCTGTCTCTGCAAATTTGTCTGGCTGTATTTCAGTTTTATAACTCCATAATTTATTTGTTTAAATCGAGGTCTACTATCTTCTGTTTTTCCTAGTTGTGGTTATTATCTGATTATTGGGATTGATGTTCCACTGCTAGATCTATGCGAGGATGTGAACTTAATGCAATTCTCTTGCAATCAATATTCTGTTTCGGTTCTCTATATAGTAACCCCTTAAATTTCATGTTCACATCACAAGGACAAGAACTGTATCTATTCTGTTTACCACTATATAACCAGTGTCTGGTACATTGTTTGTAGAAAAACAAATGTGTAGGATAAGCAAATACTGCTGATCTTTATCACTGAAAAAAAATTATTTACTTAAAAAATCATTTAAATATTTTTACTGAGATTTTCTTCTTTGTAGGAGACCAGCTAAAATAGCAATTCCTGCTCTTCTATTCTGATGATCTCTCTAAACATAAGCTATGGTGGTCCAATCCAAATGACTATGGGCTTCTGCCCCTCCAAATCATTTATTTAATTCTTTATTCATCCATCAAATATTTTTTGAGTATGCATACAAGATGGCCATGATCCTTGAACTCATGGAGGGAGTCCTAGTAGAGAGCACAGGCTGTAAAAAGTGAACACACAAATGATATATTTGTTGTAAATTTTGTGAAGGATAAAAGATGGGATGCTATCAGAAAGATTGATGATGGGTGGACAGCTTTAAGTTGATGGAAGTGGAGAAATGATAACTGTTTTCATGTTTGTGAAGAGTTGTGCTCTCTTGTAGGAGAGAAAGAGGGCTTGTTTGAAAGACTTAAAGAAGTAGCAGAATAGACATTCTTAGGGTGTGGATTTTGGCTAATTATGGAAGAATTTGTTATTTCAAAGAATTTGCTCTTCCAAGTTGAAATGCATGGCCTTTTTCAGGTTTGTTTGTCTTATCACTGGAGATAGGCATAGCTTTGTAGAGATAGTGCCCTCAAACATGGCCAGGTTGGTTTCCAAATCTGGTTGGCCATCAGAATCACCAATTTATGTGGACAGGTCCAGGCCAGTGCATGGCATTTAGTGGTTATGCCTAATAAATGCTGTTGAATCTGACTTTTCATTGCTTTTTGGGATATTTAATTATGGCAGGCAAGATGAAAAGAATCTGAACACTGAAAATGATTTTAAATTATTTCCAGCTCACAAACAAAATTAATTGCTTAGCAGCATTGGTTAACATACTGTCTGATTACATCTGAATGCTGCCAAGTGTGGTCCACTAATGTGCTCAGTGTACAGAGTAACCTTGAGGATACAGCTTTCTGATTACTTGCCTTTCAGTGCATAACCTGGAATCAAGATTTGTGACGCCAATACGCTCTTCCAACCTAAGATCTGTTTATAGAACTCAGTGGAATAAAATGTATTTTAAAGATCTGGGTATGACAGTAGCTCACTAAGGTTATCGGTCAACAATGAGATAGATATCAAGTATTTAAGGACCATCCACTGTGTTCCAGGCACTATGGATGAAAAGTGGACCTAAGGTTGGTAATTTTCACTCTGCATGAGACGATGAGACCAAATGGGTAGGGTTTATGAGCTAGAACCTACCCCCTTGCCATGTATATCAGTTATTGTAAAAGTGTAATGGTATTTCGGCATTTGATTATGCTATATTGGAAGATGACTTTACATTATCACTTAACTTATTGCTAATTTATCATATTTACATATTGACTCTCCCACAGTGCTTTTTCACTGTACATGGTCAAGATTTGAAGACTGAATAGTGGCATAAAATAGGTTATTATAGGAGACGACCTAGCTTCGACACATTCCACTGAAAAGTGGTTTCATTATTCTTGCAGTTCAATGAGTGGTCCTATACAATTGACAGTGCAGTTCATTATTCACGCTGTGGTACTGGGCTCATCACAAGTGTAATAGTAGTAGTGTTAAGTCACATGTGTGATGAGGACATGCATGGTGTTCAATGCCTGGGCATAGTGTTTCCCTGAAAAATTCGATATTGGAATTTTAGACTTACTATGAATTTGAGGCTCAGATGGTAGCCACCAATGAGAGGAAGTCTCCTTTCCCTTTCCTTGTTGGGGGCTTATTACCGCACTTTTGAAATATGGTAACCAAGAAAATCCTGTTGTATTTGAACCTGCATTAGTTCAAAACTGTTAACATGCTATGGTTAGAGATTTGTGGGTGGGTAGTGGCAAGCATCGATTTCTATTGTGCTGCCCTTACGATAAATACCACCTATTTGTAAGCTACAAAGCTTGAATTTATCTGCCCAATTTCCATGTAGTAAAATTCTCTCTCATTTATAGTCTCATAACCCAATCCTTCTCCAGCAGCCTACCCCACTGAATTTACTGATCTTTTGTCCATAAACTGCAAATGCTCAATAATAGGCTAAATTTGCATGACAGCATCTGCAGATAATCTAAATGTTCCCCTGGTGAACCTGCATGATTTTAAATAGGGGACCACGAATGCCTCTTGGGCAAGCAATTGATTCCCAGCATTTTAACAAGGAGGGTGTGTAAGTGTGTGTTGAGGCTCTGAACTCTGTTGTTAACTGGGCAAATTTCATGGCTATGTTTGTCTGCAGCACGAGTGCACTTACGTTATTTACTATAGACTGCATTTCCCTCCAGTATTTAGATTTAAGTGATTTTTTTTTCCTTTGCCTTGGAATAATCAAGTAAAGAGGATTTTATTTTTTCTCTCTTCTAAGTGCATTTTACTGTGAAATAGTTAGCAATATTAGAGTATCAAAAACATACTGATTTTGTTATTGGTAAGATTAAATTTCAAGTACTATATTTTAGATTGAATTATTTCCCATAAAATTTCCTTGTTTCTGTAGAAAATTTGTTTCTGTAGAGTAAATTTAGGAATAAGACTAAATCTGAGATGAAGTAATTTGGATACAGTTTCACTCTTGTAGAGATTTTTCTACTTTTGCTTTTTGAGAAAATTCAATAAAAACATAGGCAGTGGAGGTTTGAAGGTTCTAATCAAAATTGAAAAGATCTTTCTGATGACAAGCATCTTTGCACCTCCACAAAACATGTACAAAGGTTAAAACACCACCAACAACGACACGGTTGCAAACAAGTCTGTTTTGTTGGAAATGCTGAGCTATAAGGTTGATGTGTACACCTCTCACTGGTTTCAATACGGTCCATTCACCTAAAGGAAAATAAAAGTATGAGAAAGAAGAGTTTTATTACAGGAAGAATATTTTGCTTTTATATCTGTCTTAGGAGAAGTGCAGATTTATCAACTTTTAGTAATGTGACAGTCAGATAATTAACCTTGATGATTCTCCATGCACTGATGTGTATAAGGTAGTCTGGAATCTTATTATCACTGCTAAATGACTTTTATTTAATGTCTACTGGATATAACTAAAAAAAATTTGCCCTTAGAAATTCTAGATTTCTACAGATTCTCACTGTAGTGTAGAATATACTATGAAATGACTTAAATGCACTAGAAAATTAGATACCAACGGATGATTTATTTAGCATACGTGCTCTGAAAACTCAACCAAGTATTTTACGGATGGGATAGCTGGTACTAGCTCTGTTTTTATAGATGAGGCAAATGAGGTTTAAAGAGCTTAGTGGAGTTGCCAGGGTTTTAAATCTGGTTATGTAATGCAAGCTCAGGAACTCATTGGCTATCTTATACTATGGTTTAAGTTAATGTTTTTGTGTACATATATTGAATATTGGAAAAATAGAGTGGGAGAATATACAAATTGGTGGACAATGGGTGTTTCTTAGCCACATGTAAGTATGTTATAATAAAGCAACCTTAAATGGCTAATTTCCCTTATTTCATGACACCGAAAAAGCTGTTGGGGGGCAGTTTTCAAAGTGCATTGAATTATTTTGGTATATACCACTTTGTCACTAAGGCATTCTCCCCAGTGTTTGGAGAAGAAAATGGAAGATGAGTCAGAGAAATTATTATAATAGGAAAACTATGGACTAAGAACTAGCAGACTGGAGTCCAGATCAAAGAACTGCTCTTTTTTTTTTTTTTAAATGTTGTACATGTTGCAAACTTTTCAGAATATTGGTTTCCTAAATGGTGATACAAGGAATGTAATCCTCTAATTATTTTCTTGGGGTGATACATCGATAGAGGGCTATAATGTATCACTTCTGATGGTTTAGTCATTGGAAATAATAACAAACTTGTGCTGATTATATTTTTAAATATCTGGGATGGCTACATGAATGTGTCTGAATTGCCCTGTAGTTAATGCTTAGTTTCTTTTTGACTTTTCTTTGGGAACCTTTCATGATGATGATGTTATCCCCCAAGTTGGGAGTATTATCTGCCATGTTATTGCTTCTGTCAGCCATGAAGGGGTTGGGGCTATGTATGTTTATATTCCCAGCAGCAGCTGGTTGTTCCTGAAACATAGAAGGCCCTCAAGAAATGCCAATTAAATGAATAAATGAGGTTTATTGAGGTTTCTCTTTTGTTTTTTGATACTTCTATAAGAAGGAGCAGTACCAGGGGACATGATGATTTCATGATTAAGAGAACCGGCATCACCTTTCGGTCTTATGATGTCCCTGAAATTTATTTAATTGATTTTAAAATAATTTATTATGTTGCAACATATTACAAAGCTCTAAGCTTATGTATTCAATATGGTTATTCTACATAGGACTAGATACTGAAATTGCCCTGGCTTTGTCCTTTCTTTTTTTTTTTTTTAAAGCTGATTGTATGTGCAGCCAGATTTGTCCTCATGTAATATGTACTTGGAGGGGAGATTTTTGTTGAGAAACATGTTTAATAAAAAAAACTTATTGGATAGAAAAGCTTGTCATTTAAGAAGGAGATCCAAGTGTGATTCCAGCAGTGGTCCTTTCTGTCAATTTCTGTCATTTGATTTTTCTCTATTCGACCCCACAATTTTCTTTCAAAGGTCAGTTCTCTCATCATGTGCAATATGGGGCCTAAAATGTTGGCAATAAAATGGATAGTGTCAGGCATTTTTTTTTCAAAATGCCAAATGACTGCAATCATTTTTCTTGCGTGTAATCCTGATACATCCAGACAAACAGCAATGCCAGAAAGCCAGGTAGGAATATTCACAAATTTTGCCAATTTTGCTAATTCCTTCGTGATCATAAGCATACTTAAACTCTGTTCATCCTAGAGCTTGCCTTTTATACCGTTATATTTTTAAGAGAGTATAGTATTTTTTTAAGATGAATTTTAGGCATATCATTTTTGGATCAGATTTAGATGTTAATAGTGTGTGATAGTATATGAGAATACTTCTATTTTAACAAGGTTTGTCAGAGTCATATTAAAAAAAGCAGGTACCAGCATATGCACACACATTTAAAATTTGTATTACCACTTTTTCTTTTTCAGTCTCAAGAAGCATTATTGTGTTATAACCTTAGTTTAAAAGAGTAGAAACTATGAGAAATAGTTAACATTTAGCCATTTATTCATTTCCAAAAATGTGGTATTTTTATAGCTATTTTTGGTGTCATACTTTGTCATAAAGTGCTTAATCAAAAGAAAAAGATGATAATTCAGAAGAAAAATATTTTACATGATAATGCATTGAAGTCTTTAAACATCTGCTCATGGTGTTCTCAAAATTAATTTGATTTATTTATGATTTATTCCTTTACAAAAAGTCAGGAGGCTTTCTAAAAGTACTCTCTTAGTAACCAACAGGAAGAGCATGGGGTCTAATTATTTGAGATCATCTTTCTTTATAAAATCACAGGTTGGGGTTCTAGAAATCATTACACCACTCTCTCATTCAAAGCAGAAATGATGTCCGTAATACCCCTGATAAGTTTATTTATTTATTCAACAAATATTAATTGATTACCTACTATGAGCCAGATACTTGTCCAGTCATTGTGAACAGAGCAATGAGCCAAGTAAGTAAATTCCCTGCCTCAAAGAGCTTGCCTCCTAGCAGAAAGATAGGGACTCTAAACAAAACCAAACTGCTCTAATAATAGGAAGGGGCAAATGCCAGTGAAAGAAGCAGGGTTAGGGGCTGTGGTGATTTTATACAAGGTGGTAAGGGGAAGATGTCTTTGATGTGATGGCATTTGTGCAGAGTCCCATTTGTTCCTGTAGAAATAGGCTATGTGGCTGTATGTATAAAGAATATTACAATTATAGGGCTCAGCAAGTGCAAAGGCCCTGGGGGCATGATGTGTTTAGCCAGGGGTGAGTGTGGCTAGAGCACAGGGAGCAAACAGGGAGAATGGTGAGAGAGGTGGTCAGGTGACAGATCATGGATGATAGGTCTTCGTCACTTCCCAGAGTTTCCTTCGTCTGTCATGCTTCACGGGCAAGACCTGTTTCTCAACACCCCATAAGGAACATGTATTGTCCATTTAGGCCACAAATCCACCTTGTGAGGTAAGAAATATTATCCTAAGTTTATAAGGAAGTAATTTGTCTGAGTTCAAAGCACACAATCTAGGGATCTCTCTCTCTCTCTCCCTCCCTCCCTTCCTCTCTCTCCTTGTAAGCAGATATTTGCAAGGCTTATGGGGTACTAGCGAACAATGGTGATAGAAGAATGGGTTGGGAATTTGGAGACTGCCGTTTAAATGACAGTGTCTGAGCTTGTAATGGCTATTTTATAATTGATAAACAATTGACAATTTCCTTGGTAAAATATGGTGAGTAACACAAGTGACTCCATCTGAGGATGATTTCACTATCATTTCCTAGCTGTAGCCTCTGTTAGATAGTAGTAAAGCAAACAGAAAATGCTGGGATACATATAAATCTTATATTCAATTTCAGTTTCTATCCCTTGAAAATATATATTTTTTCCAATTTTAGGTGTTAAATTAGAACATGATGATTATTTTAGAAATCTTTTGTAGCTTAGTATAGTTTGGATCTTTAGATAATATCAGATAATCGCATAATTCGTAGGATCTCTTTGGTTTAAAGTATGACAATTTTCCTTTTTTTTTTTTTTTTACCAGCAGAGGGCATGCTTCACAACTCTGTTTGCCTTTGTCAACAAAAAGCACAGATGAATTAGAAAGATTTTTTTTTTTTTTTTTGGCTTTCAAAAATAAATTTTCAAATTCTCTGTACATCATTTCCAAGACAAAATATCATGCAATGGGAGGAAACTTAGGATATAGTAAATATGGATTTTATGCTGTTCAGAGTTATCCAACAGAGATAAAAAGCTGTTTTTTTTAAATAAAAAAATACAATAATAAATCCTTGCTGTGAGACTTAGCAATATTTCAAGAGGGAACACAGGTTTGTTTTGCTGAATAGAGCTACATATGAAAATGATGAAATGCAATTTCAATAAATAGATGATTTGGGGGTAGACCCTCAGACTTTTCTTTGCGGTTGTTTCTTTTTCAGACAGGATTTTTCACTGGCAGGTATGTATGTTAGAAAGAGCACTAAACTCGATCTGGGCTGCTTATGTTTTTCACAGTTTGGGACAAATGACCTGTCTACACCTCACTTTCCGTATCTGTAAGGGCAGGTAGTCGTGCCTGCCTGAAATATTTGTGTGGATTACTGGAAAGAAGGGATGGAGAAACAACCTGCTTTGTAGGCCAGCCCCATGACCTTAGAGAAGTCACTGACCCTCTCTGGACCTTGATGATCAAGTTCAGAGTAGATTATCTGTAGTCTAGATGATATGTGGCCCCTGAAAGAACTTTTTCACTGAAATTCATGTTAAAACGGCTAGTAAACGAAGTACTATATAAATGTAACTGAATGATAAAACACACATTGCCCTGTGTTTTAAAATTAAATTATATGTGAATTTCTAGGACTATATGTGTATTCTGAAGCCACAGTGATCAGTATCTGAGGTCTGACTAGAAAGAGAGAAAGAAGCAAGATGTATACAAGATGTACATGGGGACAATATGAATCAAATGAAGACTCTTAAGAGGTAGCCAGTAGGACTGACCATCAAGGCAATGTAACACTTCTCTTTCCAAGAGAGTCTCCCTGAGACAAAGCAACCCTCGACTTATGAATGCATTCACTTACTCACCAACAGAACAATTGTCTTGCTCACCCTGATTATTCTAAAGACAGTTTACATGCTATCACATTTCCCACCAAATTTAGAGACATTGCTTGGCTTTTTCTTTGCCTGTGTTGGAGCAGAGATGAGATACTCCCTTCTCTTTTTCAGTACAGCTGTTTTCAGCTCAAGTAATTTTTTGGTTTTTGAACACCTTTTTGTCCACCCTCCACCCCCCTTCCAGCCATTGCTTAGTAATCTCAGAAAGACCTGCTTTCCTTCACCCTTTTCTGGCTCTCCTTCTATTTCATTTAGATGAGTTGAAAAGAACCTATCTGTGGTTCTTACAAGTAGAAGGGCAGTGCTGGTGATCCACTTGTGACAGGGATAAGGGAAACCCTGCTTTGAAGTGAAAATAGATATGACAAAGACTCCATTTCTAACAGCCTTGACAGGGCCTTGAAGTCCCCTTCAGAACTGACATATAAGTTTCCAACTTTCTTCTCACTTTCTTTAATTAAATATGGCTGCTCTTAAATGTTGGTATTCAAGAGGAAATAATACTTTCTATTACTTGCTTTGCTTTTCAAAACAGTTTTATGGAAGTACAGTTGATATGTAAGAAACCACACATTCTTATACAATTTGATGCGTTTGGACAGATGCAGGCATCCACGATACACTGTAATAGTTAAGGCAATAGCTGCATAACCTCCCGAAGTAAATTGCATTTTGCCTTTCTGCGTAGTTAATTGATATTGTAATGGTTTAATTCACTGTTACCTGTTTATAATATATAGTATTTTAGATACCTGTAAATCAAATATGATTTTGTAGACTGACTTCTGGACCTATGATTGGGACATTTCTTACCTATGGGGAAAAATGTAGAAATCAACTTTAAGACTATAACATATAGTTGATCAGGAACTTTATTACAAATGAGGAATCTGCAAGTTTATACTGCAGTCTGGTTCTGGTTCTGTGGAAATCCTGCAAGTAACTCATAGAGATATATTTATATATATTTTTAAATTTAAGTGTATTTATTGTATATTACCATGTACTAGGCATTGATCTAGATACTTGGTGTGCACAAGTGAATAAGACAGATCAAAACTTTGGACCCTCATGGAGTCTAAATTCGGGTGGGGCAAGGGAAAGACAATGGACATAATTGATTATATAGTAAGTAGATAGTTAAAAGTGCAACAGTAAAGGGGCACTTGGGTGGCTCAGTGGGTTAAAGCCTCTGCCTTCAGCTCATTCAGGTCATGATCTTAGGGTCCTGGGATCGAGCCCCGCATCGGGCTCTCTGCTCAGCAGGGAGCCTGCTTTACTTCCTCTCTCTCTGCCTGCCTCTCTGCCTACTTGTGATCTGTCTGTCAAATAAATAAATAAGATCTTTAAAAAAATGTGCAACAGTAAAAAGAAAAATAGACTAGGGTAATGAAGAGAGGGAGTTCAAGGCTGGGGTGGGGTGGGGTTTCAGTTTTAAAGTGGCTTTCAGGGTTAGCCTCATTCAGAGGTTGAGATTTGAACAAAACTGAAAGAAGGCAAAGGAGGAAGTCATGTAGGTATATTTATGCAAAGAGCATTCTAGGCAGAGGAATTAGTTCATGTAAAAGTTCAGAGGGAGGGGAAGGTCGGGTGAATTTGCAGAACAGTGAGGGGGCCAGTGGTTGGCCTACAGTGAGGGAATGGAGAAGTATGAGTAGTAGGAGGGGAAGTCAGAGATCAGGGGCACAGGTCATGGCTGGGCTCATAAGCCATTGGTGGGACTTGGATTTTACTGTGAATGAGATGGAAACAACTTGAAAGTATTGAATAAAGGAATGAATGGCATGATTTAAAGTCTGCTTCTTGCTTCTCTGTTGAGAATAGACTGTTGGTGGATAAAAATAGAAGCCAAGGGACCTGTTAGAGGGCTAACTCGATAATCCAGTTGAAAGATGATGCGGTGAGAGGGGAATGGAGTCAAGGATCTATGCGAGGAAGTGACTGAAATGATTTGCCATGGAATTTTGAGTGTGGAGAGATGTCAGAAGGATGAAGGACAGTAAAAATTAGTAGGATCAATGCTCTGCAAGTTCCCAGGAGATTTAAGCATTGTTGGAGTAAACGGAGTAGAAGTGATGTGCTTGAAGATAGAAAGTGGTCAGTTAGTGGAATGCTTGAAATTTTAGAGAACTTGTAGGTAATAAAAAAGTGAGGAATGGGTCTTGGGAGTGAGTGTGGAACATGATTATTGGAAGAGAGAAATTTGGGAAGGGGGGTTGTTGAGGACCTTTCTATGTATGAATTGAAATAGCCAAAAATTAATACAGGAGTTGTGTTTTGGGAGTCATAGTAAACTAGGAATTGAAATTGTCAAGTTGTGAGTGGAAATGACTCAAGTATCAGTAGATGGCATCAACAATGATTACACCTGATGAGATTCCAGCTAGGAAATTTTATGGAGTTACAGAGGAAAGAAGGGGGGATGTAATGAGCAGGATGTTATGTAATACAATGAGAATGTCACAGGAGAGGGAAGCTTCAGTGAGAAGCAAGGGGGGCATCTACCCCACTTGTAGGCTCAGTTGTGTAAAGGCTGTGAGAGAAAGCCAGCACTTGAGATGTGAGGGAAGCAGAGTGCTCACGGAGGAGCCAGGATTTCTGGAAGGGAGAGAAGGTGAATATAATAAGAGAACTACTTTCCCATTGAAAGGAGAAACCGAGACTTGTCTTTTTTTTTTTTTTTTAAGATTTTATTTATTTGACAGAGAGAGGGAGAGAGTATAGCAGGGGGAGTAGCAGGGAGAAGGAGAAGCAGGCTTTCTCCTGAGTGGGATGCCCGATGTGGGGCTTGATCCCAGGACCCCAGAATCATGACCCAAGGCAAGGCAGCTGCTTAACCGACCAAGCTACCCAGGCACCCCAGAGACATGTCTTTTATGATAGAAGTATATGCCTCTTAGAAAACTTCCCCACTTCCCCCGGCCTTGGAATCTCAGATGATCATATCTACAAGTATTTACCGAGTACTTGCAATATGTCAAGTACCATATTCTATGGTCCGTGCTAAAGGCAGTGAAACATAAGCCATTGTAAGACTTACTTACAGTTACCTGCCCCACCATATTATTACCAGTCCCTGAAGGTTTTTTCCATTGTCTGGACAAAGGGGGCAAATACAGTCATTCAATGGAAGAGGGAGAGGCTGGAGGATTGAAAGTACTCTGGGTGGTGATAAAACCATCTGGCTCTTATTTTTCTGGTAATGCTGTTCTGTTTATACCACTATGGGATTTTTGATTGCAAGTTTCATTCATATTAAAACCTCTTTACAACATCATCACTTAAGAGCAGCTAATTATATCTCCTCATAGTTTCTTCTAATGTTTGCATAGTTTTTAACTTGTTGTAATCATATGTATTTTTGCTTTACTTTTTATATACAGTATATTGTGCTGCCTAGAGGATTAAAGAGGTCAGTCCTGTACATTTACAGGGAGAGAGCAGGGAGAAATTTAACAACCTATCTTTCTTTTTTTTTTTTTTTTAAATTTTATTTATTCATTTGACAGACAGAGATCACAAGTAGGCAGAGAGACAGGCAGAGAGAGGAGGAAGCAGGCTCCCTACTGAGCAGAGAGCCCGATGTGGGGCTCGATCCCAGGATCCTGGGATCATGACCTGAGCCGAAGGCAGAGGCTTTATCCCACTGAGCCACCCAGGCGCCCCGAACAACCTATCTTTCAAAGCCAGTTCAAGGGAGCAATAGAACCTCAAAAATCTTATAGGCCAGTATTTATGCTATGATGTTCTTTGCCCTGCCTTTTATACTTTCTATAGAATAAATTGTAAATTGTCGTGATATCAATGGGCATAGGGAAGAGTGCAGTGGAACACAATGATGTTGATTCTGAGGCTTTTTATTTACATAAACATTTTTTTATTATCAGTTGTGATATCATGATTTATAAGATATATTTGGTTTTCGGGGCACCTGGGTGGCTCAGTGGGTTAAAGCCTCTGCCTTCGGCTCAGATCATGATCCCAGGGTCCTGGGATCAATCCTCGCATCAGGCTGTCTGCTCAGCAGGGAGCCTGCCTCCCCCTCCCTATCTACTTGCCTCTCTGCCTACTTGTGATCTCGGTCTGTCCAATAAATAAATAAAATCTTTTTTTTTAAGATTTTATTTATTTATTGGACAGACCGAGATGACAAGTAGGCAGAGAGGCAGGCAGAGAGAGGAGGAAGCAGGCTCCCCGCTGAGCAGAGAGCCCGATGTGGGGCTCGATCCCAGGACCCTGGGGTCATGACCTGAGCCGAAGGCAGAGGCTTTAACCCACTGAGCCACCCAGGCGCCCCAAATAAATAAAATCTTAAAAAAAAAAAGATTTATTAAAATAAAAAGATTTATTTGGTTTTCGTCTACAATTAAAAAAAAATACTCCAGAGCCATAAAGGTGAAATGGGTGTCTTGTTAATAATAAAGATGGCTTTTGGACCCCACTCAAGGGCAGAGGCTGATTGCCAGGAAGATCAATCATGTGATTCAAAGGTTTAAACTTTCAGTCTTACCCTCTGACATCTGGGGATGGGATAGGGGCAGGAGACTGAGTCAGCCAATGGCCAATGGTTCAGTCAATCATGACTATGTAACAAAGCCTCCATAAAAACTCAGGAAACCAGCTTTTTGGTCCTTTATTCGGAAGAGTTTCCATGCTTAGGGAATCAAAGTGCTTCCATGTGCCACTGGACTAGTCCCCAGGCCCCATGAGGACAGAAGTTCTTTTATTCAGGATCTCATCTTATGTATTACTTCATCTGGTCATTGATGCGTATCCTTGATCATACCCTTTAAAAAGCTGGCAAACCTAAGTTAAGTGTTTCCCAGAGTTCTGTAAGCCACTTTAGCAAACTAATCAAACCTAAAGAGAAGATCACTGCAACCTCCAATCCGTAGTCAGCCAGTCAGAAGAGTAGTTAATGGCTTGGGGCTTGTGCCTGGCATCTGAAGTAGAGTGTGGGGGTCAGTCTTATAAGACTGAACCCTTAACCTGTGGAATGTGAGGCCGTCTCTAGGTCGGCAGTATCAGGACTGAGTTGAATTATCTGACACCTTGGTGGTGTCTGAGAATTGGTAGGTATTACATGTGGGGATTGTGGGGGATTCCTCTCTTTCCCCCATTAAAATCGGGTATGGGAATCCTAAAAGACCAAGTACTCCAAAGTCCCTCCCATTTTCCTCCCCCAAAGATAATTGCCATTTTGGATTTCTGTCATTATAGATTCTTTCTTCCTGATTTTGACCTTTATAGAATTTGAATCATAGAGTATGAATCTCTTTGGGTCTGGTTTCCTTTGCTTAACATGGTGCTTGTGAGAGTCACCATTATTAACTAGAGGGGATAGTTTGTTTTTACTTCTGCATAACATTCCATGATATGAACATACCATAATTTATTCTGTCTTGGAAGAATATTTAGACTGTTTCAGTTTTGAGCTATTCTATATAACACTGTTTTGAACATCTTCGCACATTTTTTTGGGTACACATATTGATGGCGTTGCTGAGTGATAGGGTATGTGTATATTCAGTTTTGTAAATACCACCAAATGTTTTTACAAAGTGGTCGTAACAATTTTAGCTCCCTCCTATAATACATCAGAGCTCCACGGGCTCCACATTTTTGGCAACCCTTGATATGGACTCTGGTTCACAACTACCATGGCCTTATCAAGGTATTGATCTTTTACTGTGTGTTGGAGGTTATAGTAAGTGGTGCAGGGAATGAAAGAGAAAATGGTTGATATAGTTTCTTTCTTTGTGCTAATGAGGTTGGATAGCTAATACCTGTGAAGAAACAAAGGATAATATAGTTTATAAATAAAATGCTGAATCATAGGATTAAGCTAGAAACAACTATATTTATTAGTTATTTATGATTTCATTTTAGTTCAGAGATTTGGTTTTCTTTTTAAAAAGTAAGAGCAACAACAAATGACAGTAATCTTAGTGGAAAAATGAAAAGTTGGTTCTTTCAAACATTTGATCACATTTATTTTGGTGTGTCTAAAAATATTCATTTTTTTGTTCGTACGATTTTTCTTTATAAATACATAAGAATTTCTGAGAACGTTCTCCTATATTGGCAAATAGGTGTAAGAGGAATTTATGTTGGTCAGGATGCTTCCTCTTTCCATAATCTTGCAGGTTTGGGAAAGGCTTTCCCATCGTTTGTGCACTGTGTCCCCCAGGCCACCTCTCCACTCTTGTAGTGAGCAAAGCTGTACTTGTGCAAAGTTTTTCTTTGTATTTTTAAAAATCCTTTGTGCCAGACACTGTGCTAAATGTTGACATAAATTAGCTCATTTTAAAAAAATAAATAAATTAGCTCATTTAATCATCTCAATAGTTCTGGGCTATAGGTTTTAGTAGTGGCCTCATTATATACAGATAAGGAAACAGGTACAGGGTGATTAAGTAACTTGAGAGTTTCAAAGGATTCCCTGGGGAATTCTATTGATTAGCATTGGACTGGGCACATGAAAGGCCAGGTGAGTGATAGATTCAGCTTTAGTGGATGATTGAATGATCTGATCTTCACATTCATGGGACCACATCCTCATACTGTCTTCCCACCTACTTATGTGATCCTATGCAACACATTTAAGCTCTCTTTCTTTTAGCTTCTTCAGCACATTCAGATATTAAATCTGAGGAATCTCCTTAGTGGATTTTATGAGGTTAAATTTGGGTACTATAAAATGACAGTCATTATTTACAACAAACTCAGCTAATTGCATTTGGGTTAACGCTATTGAATAAATTGTATGGGAATATCTGGGAGGATTTCTTGAGATGAAAATCTTTAGGTCACTTTTGAAGAAGGAGACATGCTTTTTGCTTCAATAGCACTTTGAATTTGTCATTCAGTTAAGTTGGAGGACAAACCCCCCTGGAATTAAATAGAATTGGTTCCTCTCATGTTAATATTCTCTTACGGCAAGAGTATTTTTCAGTCTTAAATAAAATCTCTAGAGTAAGAAATAAGGAAGTCTAATATATGAAACTTGATCTTGTTCAGTCAGCTGAGTAAAAACCCAGCTTCCTTGGCATGATGCCTTGGTATTATTACAGAGCAAGGTTAGCACTTGAGGACTACAACTAGGAGAAAATTCTCAGGATATGAGAAGCTGCCTACGATACTTCTGGAAGGTGAGTCATTCACAGTTATAGGTGAGACATTTGTCAGGCTTAGAGAACATCACTTGCATCTTCCCTGGCATTGGTAGAATTAGCTCTTGAGGAGCAATGTGCATTTCCAGCCCCTTCCTCATTTTTCTTCAATTACATCCTCTAAGTGCTGCTTCTCTTTTTGTTTTGTTTTTCTCTAATCCACGCTACCATCTGCACGCTGTGGTAGGAGGTAGTATGTAGTGGTTGAGAGAGTACTATGTGTTTGCCAATGATATATGAACTTATTGTTAAAGAGGAAAAAAGATACCTACCTGTGTCATAAAAAAAGTATTGTTTGCATTTTTCTATCTAAGTTCAAGCTTTCTTATAATTGAGATACAATTGACGCATAGCGTATTAGTCTCAGGTGTACAACATGGTAATATGGGATTTGTGTATATTGCAAAATGATCACTACAGTAGGTCTAATTAATATCTATCACCATATTTAATGAATTTTTTTTTGTGATGAGAACTTTTAAGATTTACTCTTTGCAATTTTCAAATACACAACTCAGTATGGTTAACTATTGGCACCATGCTTCACATTATAGCCTCAGGGCTCTTTTTATAACAGGAGGTTTGAACCTTTAAGAGCACTGTAAGTGAGTAAGGAAAGCAGGTGAGGTAAGTAAACAGGTAAATGAAGCTTTCTGGAAATACCTTAAAAATGTTATGCTAGGGGTGCCTGGGTGGCTCAGTGGGTTAAAGCCTCTGCCTTCGGCTCAGGTCATGATCCCAGGGTCCTGGGATCGAGCCCCGCATTGGGCTCTCTGCTCAGTGCAGAGCCTGTTTCTCTCTCTCTCTCTCTCTCTCTGCCTGCCTCTCTGCCTACTTGTGTTCTCTGTCTGTCAAATAAATAAATAAAATCTTTAAAAAAAATGTTATGCTAAATTACATTTATTTAAAAATCTGTGGATCTGAAATCTTACCATGTCAGTTGAAACCTCAGATTTCCCTTCATACTGATATTCTGAGTATATTCTTTATACTTCTGAGGAAAATTTCCCCTCCCCTTCTGTCCCTTCATTAAATTTCTTTTAATTTTTTAAATCTTTACAACCGTGAACCTAAGATAATCCTTGCCCTTCCAACCTACATAGTTTACATCTAACTTGTGATTTCCTATAGATTGTGACTAATGGGGTTGGTCCCAGTACTCTCCTTAAAAGAGGGGCTTAAAAATCAAATTCTATTTTTTTTTTGTAACCAAAAGGAACACTCTGTAGTATTCCAGAATATTTTTATACTCTTTTAGTAAAAATTAACTTAAGGGGTACCCGGGTGGCTCAGTTGGTTAAATGTCCAACTCCTGATTTCAGCTGAGGTCATGATCTCAGGGTCCTGAGATCGAGCCCTGCATAGAGCAGTGGGCTCAGTGAGGAGGGTCTTCTGAAGAGTCTCTTCTTTTCCCTCAGTCCTAACAACCCACCCTCCTCACTCCTGCATGCACATGTGCACACGCCCTCTCTCTCTCCCTCTAAATAAATAAATAAATATAAAAATTTCTAATTTTCTTCAGTTAAACGTGAACAGCTTTTAATCAAAATGTTCCTTGGCAAGAAAGACCATACTTGAGCAGAACTAACATGTTCACTTTTTTTTTTTTTTTTTTTTTAAGATGCTTAAGTCCTTTGAATGCTTTCTCCCTTCCCTCATGTTGATCTGCGCTCACATCCTCCCCAGACCATGGCTAAAGCTTTCTCAGTGGTCCCTTGCTTCTACCTCTGCCTTCCCACAGTGAAGTCACCACCCAATAGCTAGAATGATCTTACAGAAATGTAAATTCGGTCGCATCATGCCCCCTTTCACAGTTCTCCCATTATAATGTAACTTCTGTCATTTGGCCTTAAGAGCCACCCTGCCTCTTTCCTGTCATTCTCCTGGATTGATGCCGGCTTATGGCCTTCTTCCTCTTCCTTGAACACAAGGAACTTGTGTTCTGCATTTGTAACTGCAGACCTTTGTCCTTATTGTTGTTCCCTTTACCTGGGATGATGTCCTCCAGATAATCATTCAGATTTCTGCTCAAATAACACCTTTCTAGAGATTCCTCCTCTGGTCACAACCTCTCCCTATTACTTTTTTTTTTTTTTATTGTAGAGCTTATCACCGCCTACCATATTATATATTTCCTTGTTAATTGTTTCTTTCCATTGGAATAAAAACCTCTAGAGAATGTGGGTTTTGTTATGTCCATGGCTGTATTTCCAAAACTTAGAAGAGAGTCTAGTTTATAGTGGTCAATTGATATTTGATGCAGGAATGAATGAATTGTTGACTAAATTAGTTTGGCACATGTGGACACCTATCAGCATAATTTATGGCTGTCTTATCTGATTGACATTATGCCATGGTTTGCATTAAGAATATTAAGTTCCTGTTGGTAAGGCAATGAGAACAGAGAAACAGACAGTGAAGATTGCCTGAAATCTGAAGCCCGTCCTTCCCCAAAGCAGAGCCTGAGACAAGGCTTCCATATAGGTAGTTTATTTTGAGAAGTGACCCCAGAACACAGAAGTGGAGCATTTGGAAGAAAGAGAGGGAGGGAGGAATAGCCCATTCGAGGTGTATTTTGGAGCTGTTTACTAATCTGGCAGCTATGACTCAGTCTCACTGGGCAGGCTTTGAGGAGTGGGATAATTATACCCGAGACACGGAAGAGTGGAGTGTTTATGTCTTAGCTCCTCTGGGGTCAAAGTTTGGACCTGCTATTAACATCCAGCTACTCCAGGTTTGCACATGTGTTGGAATGGCTGAGTGGTTCTGTCCTGTCCCACATGGCTGCAGTGGAAACCCTGGCCAAAAGCTGAACCGAGGGGTTGTTCCTTTCTGCCTGCACACAGCTGGTTGCTAATGTACCAAGTGGAATGAAAAGGGTTGGAGGAGACTGGTAGCTGGACGAGAGATTTCTGATATGGTGATCTTCACTCTTGCCTCTTAATCGTCTTAATCTGGATCAAGTTGGCTCTTCAAACTCTTTATGGGCAGAGTTGAGGCATTTTCCTTTTGGATTACATCTAAAACACCTTCATGGTTTATTCAGGTACTGAATAAAATACCTCTTTACTTTCTGACTGCCTCATTAACATTTGTACATATTTATTTACTTTTGATCCTACATAGGTACTATAAAAGAAACAAAATACAGGCTAGTGTACATCTGTTATCTATGAGATAAAACAACCAACCCGTGGATTAATCAAATGTTCTGTGTGTGTATGTGTGTGTGTGTGTGTGTGAGTGTGTGGTGAGGGGAGGGGAAGAGCAGAATTGGGGCAGTTTAATGATGTTTGTATATTTGAATAGTTGTGCAACTATCACCACAGTCCATTTTAGGACATTTATATGATCTCAGAAGAAATCCCACACTTTTCAGCAGCCACTCTCTTTTCCTCTCATCTACCCCAAGCCGTAGACAACCACTCATCTAGTTTGTTTCTGTCAACGTGTACCTACTTTGGATATTTCCAGCAAATGGAATCCTATAATACATAATCACATGTGCTCTTAAATCTTGCACATATCCATTGACATTCAGCATGTATTTCCTGACCACCAGGCACTATGCTAGGCAGACCTGGTCCCAGGCTATATTCTAATAGAAGAGAGAGAAACAAATCAAGCAAACCTAAAAAACACATGAAATAACTACTGAGGTAAGTGTGATGATGAAAGCACAGAATACAAATGGAGAAAACTGATGGTGAAGAAGACACTTTGAGTTGTGAGTTCATGAAGGCAGCCTCTCTAGCAGGTGCCTTTATGCTCAACTTGGCGGAATTGGCCACGTGAAGATGGACGAATGTGTTCTATCAAGAGGGGGCAGCATATGTAAAGGCTCTGATATGGGAAAGAACTTTGCTTATTTGAGGAGCTTAAGACAGACCACTGTGGCTGTAGCATAGTAAACACAGTGATAGGCGCACAAGATTATTCAGTCCAGGAGCTGGGGGAGGGTGACATGATTGATGCAGGGCCTTGGAGATCCTTATAAGTGGTTGCATTTTATTCTTGGTGTGTGGGAAACCTCCAAGGGTATCACAGAGAAGAGTGAAGTAAGCTGATTGATGTTTAATAGGGTCCCTCTTGCTGTGTGGCTAATGGCAGAGACGAGACAGAGACCAGTTAGGAGGCTGTTCCAGGAGGCTAGGCTAGCCTGGAAAGGGCTGACTCCACTGAAGATGTAGAGAAGTAAATATGTTCAAGATATATTCTAGAACATAGAGAAAGAGGTGGCCCAGGGCCAAGCCCTAACCAAATGTTTAGAATTGAGAAACAGAGAAGGAGAAGGGGAGACCGAAAAAAGTCTCCAGACAAGAGAGAGCTGAATGTATAAAGATATGGAAACGAAGAAAGCTGGTGTGGGCAACTGTCAAAAGTTATGAGGATGTTGGGGTGCCTGGGTCGCTCAGTGGGTTAAAGCTTCTGCCTTCGGCTCTGGTTATGATCCCAGGGTCCTGGGATCGAGCCCCATCAGGCTCTCTGCTCAGCAGGGAGCCTGTTTCCTCCTCTCTCTCTGCCTGCTTCTCGGCCTACTTGTGATCTGCGTCTCTCAAATAAATAAATAAAATCTTAAAAAAAAAAAAAAAAGCTATGAGGATGTCAAAAAAGATGAGGACAAAGAAGAATGCATTAAATTTGGCAAGATCAAGGTTATCAGTGATTTTAGATAGGATGATATTGGTGGAAAGATGGATGGAAATTTGGTTAGACTGGACTGAAAGGGGAATATGCATGAAAATATGGAGGTAGTTTATGTAGACGTTTAGGAGGGTCAGAGAAGCAAGCAGAGGGGTAAGTGAATTAGGTGAGGTGCTCTGTCCCCTCCAGTAGGAATGTATTGAAACATTTGAGTATTAGAATTCCTCAGGAGAGAGTGAGAGACTGGGAGACTGAAGTTTTGGGAGAGAGGTCTGGAGAAGGCAAGAGGGAATCCTGAGAATGGCTGGAAACATTGGTCTTTAAAGAAAACAGTCGTATTTCCTCCATTGTAATCAGATGAAAGAGGGAAAAGCAGGCACAAACAGGTTTGTCTGCCTGAGCTTGTGATGAAAACAGAGTTACACACTGGCGGCTTTCTTTCTCAGAGGAGATGTATAGACTCTGAAGAATAGTGAGAACATTGACCTTAAAGTGAGGGAGAGAAGGGTGCCCAGTGCAGGTAAGCTTACCTGGGCAAGGGGACAAAGCACAGAGGGGACTCTAGCTTACTGGCCTAGAGTGTTAGTGGCAAAACTGTGGGCCATCAGCTTGTAGAGAGTGAGATCTGGTTGTGAGAAGTTTGCGGTCATCAGAAGACTAAGCTTCAGTCTATAGATAGTAGAGAGCTGCCTGTGCAGGGTTTCATAGGAGAGGGAGTGATGTGAGGGAAGTGGTATTTAAGAAATGTGAATCTTTCACTGACTTCAGTGGAGATAGGCGGGGAACAGAATGGAAGGACTCAAAAGGCAAATAAACACCCTGTTAATACAGATATTTTAGAAATGGTGTTAGAAAATTAGTTAAGATCTATTTCAGTATCTGTATCTAGCAGTGACCATTTGCAGAATGTTCTCAGTTTACAAATGGGGAAACTGAGGGCCAGGGGGACTAGAAAGGAAGAGCTTGATCTATGAGATTTTCATTAGTCTGAGCAAATGGGCTTCTGCTCTTTGCTCTCATATCCAATGGTAGGAATATTTGAATAGCAACAACAAGAAGGTGTGGCTCCTGATGGATACCTTGTATTCTTTCATATGTGTATATGTGTGTTCAGGTTAATCCATCACTTAACGCTTCTTAGAAACACTGACAAAAAAAAGAAAGAAACGCTTGCAATGACCAATATATGAGGCAGAAAGGCATTTTAACAAAGTAGGTTCCAAAATAAAGCCCTAAATTGTATTTGTTTGGGCAGATAGGCCTAACACAGTCATACAAATTAGAAAATTATGGAAAAGCACATATACTTGAGAGCAGTTGTAGTACTTCACCAATTTTAAGTGCTTTAATCCTGAAAATGGAGACAGTGATACAAATTGGAATGATTCATATGGTTGAGTGGGAGGCTGAAAAAGAAAATTACTGAGAGAAGCATTGATTTGTAGTAGAAAATGGAGATTTAGGGTTTGAAGAGGATATTCCGGATATGGTAAGACTACCAATTCAAGGAATAGAAATAGTTGCGGAATATTGAATATGCAGAGAGGCCTAATGTAAAGAGTACATATTTAGCTTAAACCTCAGTTCTACCACTTTCCAGCTGTGTGATCTGGGACATGACATGCAAGCTTCCCAGGGTTCAACTTCCTCATCTACGTAACAGGGATAATAAGTTTTCATGAAGGTTTGACATAGGTTAGACATTGGGCTTGGCATTTAATGAGTAGGGGCTCTTATTTATGGAACAATGTATAGAGAGAGATTCATCATTCAGTCTCTCTGTGAATAAGTGAATGTGCTAGACACTGTTTTGGATTCAGGGGAATCAGCTGTTTGTCAGGGGTTTTATAAAACCCCCAGGTTTCCATTTTCATGGAGCTTCTATTCTTGTGGAGGGACGTGTTTGGGAAGAAAAGAAAGAAAAGTGTGAGTGAAGCAGAAATAGGTGGTTGAAGACGTAGTGGGGTGCGATGGTAGAAGTCAGAGGAAGCTGGGTCACGCCGGGCTTTAGTGAGGGCACCACAGGGGGCTGTGCTGAAGATACTTGGTTTCACTCCATGAAATGGGAAAGCAGTTAGATATTTTGAGGGGATCCGTGACATACTTGGGCTTAAGCAAAGGGCTCACTCTGGCTGCTGTGTAGGAGCAGAACATAGGGTGACGAGAGCCAAAGTGTAGAGGCTCCTGTTAAGAAGTCCATGAGAGGCAAAGGGGCCTTTGGGTTAGGTAGGGGTGGAAACTGTGAGATCTGGTTGGATAATAGATCTGTTTCCAACAAAAGGTTGAAAGGATTTGCTAAGAAATTGAATGTGGACTGTGAGAAAAAGAGAGTAATCAAGGAAGATTTCTTCTTAATGGGGCCTCCATTTTCTAAGATTAGGGAGATGGGGGTAGCAGCAGCTATGGGAGGACTAATAGAGTTTAGAACATATTAACTTTGAGACTTTTTAGTCTTACAAATGGAATGAACTAATAGAAGTTGGATGTGTGTCTGGATTTCAGAGTAGGAAGGACCTGAAAATATAAATTTGAGAGAAAGCTGCCATTAGATAATTTTTAAAGCCATATGACTGGTGGGAATGATCTTGGGAATTAGTATAGAGAGACAAGTGGTCTGAGGATAGAGTCCTAGATTATATGAACTCTTCAAGGCCAGGGTGATGAGAAGGAACCAGAAAGAAGACTGAGAAGTGATGGAAGAGACTTGTAAGAGTAGTCTTTTGGAGGCCAAAATGAAGGGGGAAGTGTTTCAAAAAAGCAGGAAGTGGCCAGTAAAGTCAGTTTTTTGATGAATAGATGAGGAAGAGAAGCCCTGAGAAATGACAGTTGGGTTTGACAGTGTTCAGGCTATTAGTGACATTGACAAAAGCTGTTTTAGGGAGACTAGCGGGGAATGAAACGAAATTAGAATAGGTTCAAGAGAGAATGCAACAGGAAATCCAGACAACAACCATAAACAATTTTTAAAAGAAGTTTTGCTATAAAAGGGAACCAAGAAATAAAATAAAGAAGATCAACAGAAGTCTTTTTCTTCTTCTTCCTTTTCCTCTTCCTCCCCCCCGCCTTCTTCTTCTTCTTTTAAAGATGGGAGCTATAGTTTTTATTTATGCTAATGGAAAGGAGCCAATAGAGGGAGAAGTTGATGTAACTGGACTGTAGAATTCATGTTAGAAGTTGTGAGAAATGTTCAGAAAGTGGATAATACAGGGCTTTAAAAGCCAATGAATTACCTTAGACTGTATATAGTAGGCAGCATGAAGCCTTTGTAGGTATTTGAATAGAGAAACAACATAAAAACCTACATGTGCCCACCGTTAAATTCACTGAACTGATTTATAAGCATCATTACCTTTGATGACCCCTCTTAAAAATAAAAGATGGTATAGTCTCAACACTGTAAACAGCTCATCCTTAGGTAGACTTACAATGTGCTGTAGAACATGTGCTTTAATACTTCAGCACATTTAATCCTACCGGCTATTCCACGTTTTGTAGATGAGGAAACTGAGGCACAGAGATGAAGGAACTTTTCCTATGCGACAGCTGTAAGTAAGTAAGAGAGCCAACAATCAGCCAACAATCTGGTTCCAGAATGCAGCATCAAGCATCATGTTCGATTTTTTTCTCTCCTTGTAGTGCCTTTTAAACTGTAAATTTCTTTTGGCCCCTCTTATTGTTAATTTATGAGAATCTAAAAAATGTTTGCTCTTTCCCTCACTTAAAGATTTCGCCTCTCTGTTTCTGTTCTGCAAATTGTATTTCATTTGTTATAGCTCACGTATATTATAATACATGTATCACCATGCATAATTTACATATCCTACATACACTGATTCTGCTCATATACCTGTACACTCATTGAGGCGGTGGTCAGATGCAGATTCAAGCAAATTAGAGTGTTTTTTAATAACAGTCACTTCGTGATTGCATCGTGCTTTATTGTTTCCTAAAAATGACCACATAAGGAAGTTTACTTCATTCCCCTTGCCACCCCATGTGTTAGAGCAGATCTAAATATTGCCGTTAAGCAGATGAAGACTCAGAGACTCATAGAAACTGGCACAGTGCTTAGCTCAGAGTAGACACTTAATAAATAGTTGAATAAAAGGATAAATGAACAAATGGTCCAGAGTCACAGTCACAGAGTTTGGAAGAACAGAGCAATAATGAAATGCTGGTCCTCCTGACTGCTAAGCCAGGGCCATTTCATTATACTGCAGTTGCCTTGAATTTTTTTAATCATTATTTTAAAATAAAATCCTGTGGCTTCCAAGTACGAACAGTTAAAACATAATCGAAGGGGTGAGATGGAATTCTAGCTGCATCTCAAATTTGGAGCTGGTTTTTGACTGAGAGTTGTAGTGATGCTACAGGTTGCAGACATCCCTGTGGGTCAATATCCAATTAATGTCTCAGCAGATTGCTAATAGAGACTGGGTTGTAGGGAGGGCTATTTTTGCAGTGAAATGGGAAGAGACGATTCTCAATTACTGAAATCATTAAAATATTGAGGGTGATTATTTACACATTTAGGGTGTGTGAGTTGTTCTGAGTTGGGTGCATTCCAGCTTGGGTAATTGGTATCTGCTTCTGTGTCTACCTCTCCCCATTTATTGTAACAGGCAAGGAGGGCAATATGCTTTCTGGCATCCTATTTGGAGCACTTCTATAGATTTGCTTCTCATGATTAGATCTGCCAGATGTCACGCTTGAACGACGTCTATTATGGGGGCGGGTGAAGAAGTGCCACTTCTCACATCCATCTTCTGACACAAGCTGTGAGTTGGCTCTGGCTTCTCGTTTCTGAGAAGGTGGGCAGTAACGCTTTCTGGCTGAGGAAGGCAGGTGGTGCCGAGGGGCTTGGGAATGGAGATAGTGGGGAGCACATATTTTTATACTCTTGGTTAGCCAGGAGTGACTGCACACAGCCAAGTCACTGTTGCAATGTGATGGGCATTTGTCAACATCAGTGTTGTCAAATGGGCAGTTGTCAAAATTTTGCTCTGTGGGGAAAAAGCTAAGGGGAGGACCCAGTTTTTCAACGTGACTTAAGCATGAGCCTTTTGTTGGGGGGGGAGGGAGGAGGGATAACAGTTTATTTTTGTATGGGGTACGTGTTGTTATTGATATCTTGTACAGATTGCCAGGCATTCTTCCACATCTTGGTGAGAAGATACATGCAACTCTATTTTAGAGTTCCACACTGTTGCGTAAAGCCAGTGAGCAGACCGGAGACCCTTCTTACAGCCAACTCATCTTGGTGGGGGGTGACAAGATGCAGTGCTACTTTAAATTTGTTATCTTCAAGAGCACACCGGTATGGAACATTATTAGCAAATGGTGTCCCCCACCCCCAATTTTTTTCTGGGAAAAGATGTCTGTATCACATACTGTGTAAGCATAATTTGAGCAGCTGAAAATATCTTCATTTTTAAGAAAAATATTCATCTTTTTCACAGACACCTCTGTACCTGCCTGTGTATTGAGGTGGGATTTTTCCACTGAAACAGGGATGAAAGGTATATTCCTAAGAGTCAAAATAGAATGTCTACCTTGATTGTCTGGCATCAATTAAAAAATATAGACTCCCACATCTTGCAGCACTCAGCAGAGAGCCCAAGCTTGCCTGGATGGCCTCCTGCTGAAGCATGTTTGAAACAGTATTTGGAGAAACATTTCAGTTCAAGAGACATACTATATTTCATAAAAACTGAATAGTCTCTGAACTCTGTTGCTGGGGCCAACTCGCATCACCAGAATAGAACCTATCTTAGCTAAAGCCTTAGGTTTCTGGTAGAATGTATTCATGCAGTAGTTTTTTATTTTTAAGCTTCTTTTCTTTGAGTTTGACTTGTGGGTACAATTAAAGTTACGTTCTTAACTTTGATCAGAGGCCAAGTTAAGAAACAGCTATTTGAAGAATATTTCTTAATCAACATTGCAGTGCACATAGCAGGTGCTTTCAATAAATAGTTGAATTAGTGAATGATCTGAAGACATTATGTATTCTGGTTCTTAAGGTCCCCCCGACCCCCAGGAAGTATTATGTAAAAAAAACTCCTCCAAGTGTTTATTACCAGCAGAGTTTGTCTTCTCTTATGCATTCAGATACATAATTTTGATTTCATTACTTCTTAAGTGGTTTCTGATCCATCTTAATTTATAACTCAGCTGTTTTTATATACTTTAATATTATAAAAAATTCTCTAATTTGGAGCATTTTAAAACATATTTAGTCTTTTTCATTATCTGCTGCTTGAAATGCTTCAAGTCCTAGTGGGGAACGAGGTGGGCATATATGAAACATGAAAAAGAAAGCAAAAAAAATAATAAAGAGTCCCAAAAGAGCTCTCTCAGGAGAAGGGGATGCACTTATGGCTACCTATGAAGGGGAGAGCTGAGTTCATTCAGTCTGAAGCTCAGGGCTATGGTGGCACCCCCATATACAAACCCTCAAATCTTGGCCATTTCCGGGGCAACCCTCCAACCTGGTCGTAACCCACTGTATTCATCAGAAGCCCCAACTCATCCACCGTGAAGAATCCTCGTTGAAAGAAGGGCTTCACTGTGGTGATGATTTAGAATCTTGGAAGTACTTTAAGTGATTTAAGCCTTAGGGAAGTTGACTGATTTTATTTTTTATTTACTTTTTTATTTTATTTTATTTTTTATAAACATATATTTTTATCCCCGGGGTATAGGTCTGTGAATCGCCAGTTTTACACACTTCACAGCACTCACCATAGCACATACCCTCCCCAATGTCCATAACCCCACCCCCCCCACCCAACCCCCCTCCCCCCATCAACCCTCAGTTTGTTTTGTGAGATTAAGAGTCACTTATGGTTTGTCTCCCTCCCAATCCCATCTTGTTTCATTTACTCTTCTCCTACCCCCTTAACCCCCCATGTTGCATCTCCACTCCCTCATATCAGGGAGATCATATGATAGTTGTCTTTCTCCGATTGACTTATTTCGCTAAGCATGATACCCTCTAGTTCCATCCACATTGTCGCAAATGGCAAGATTTCATTTCTTTTGATGGCTGCATAGTATTCCATTGTGTATATATACCATATCTTCTTTATCCATTCATCTGTTGATGGACATCCAGGTTCTTTCCATAGTTTGGCTATTGTAGACATTGCTGCTATAAACATTCAGGTGCATGTACCCCTTCGGATCACTACGTTTGTATCTTTAGGGTAAATACCCAGTAGTGCAATTGCTGGGTCATAGGGTAGTTCTATTTTCAACATTTTGAGGAAACTCCGTGCTGTTTTCCAGAGTGGTTGCACCAGCTTGCATTCCCACCAACAGTGTAGGAGGGTTCCCCTTTCTCCGCATCCTCGCCAGCATCTATCATTTCCTGACTTGTTCATTTTAGCCATTCTGACTGGTGTGAGATGGTATCTCATTGTGGTTTTGATTTGTATTTCCCTGATGCCAAGTGATATGGAGCAGTTTTTCATGTGTCTGTTGGCCATCTGGATGTCTTCTTTGCAGAAATGTCTGTTCATGTCTTCTGCCCATTTCTTGATTGGATTATTTGTTCTTTGGGTGTTGAGTTTGCTAAGTTCTTTATAGATTCTGGACACTAGCCCTTTATCTGATATATCGTTTGCAAATATCTTCTCCCATTCTGTCAGTTGTCTTTTGGTTTTATTAACTGTTTCCTTTGCTGTACAAAAGCTTTTGATCTTGATGAAATCCCAATAGTTCATTTTTGCCCTTGCTTCCCTTGCCTTTGGCGATGTTCCTAGGAAGATGTTGCTGCGGCTGAGGTCGAAGAGGTTGCTGCCTGTGTTCTCCTCAAGGATTTTGATGGATTCCTTTCTCAAATTGAGGTCCTTCATCCAGTTTGAGCCTATTTTCGTGTGTGGTGTAAGGAGATGATCCAATTTCATTTTTCTGCATGAGGCTGTCCAATTTTCCCAACACCATTTATTGAAGAGGCTGTCTTTTTTCCATTGGACATTCTTTCCTGCTTTGTCGAAGATTAGTTGACCATAGAGTTGAGGGTCTATTTCTGGGCTCTCTATTCTGTTCCATTGATCTATGTGTCTGTTTTTGTGCCAGTACCATGCTGTCTTGATGATGACAGCTTTGTAATAGAGCTTGAAGTCCGGGATTGTGATGCCACCAACTTTGGCTTTCTTTTTCAATATTCCTTTGGCTATTCGAGGTCTTTTCTGGTTCCATGTAAATTTTAGGATTATTCCATTTCTTTGAGAAAAATGGATGGTACTTTGATAGGAATTGCATTAAATGTGTAGATTGCTTTAGGTAGCATAGACATTTTCACAATATTTATTCTTCCAATCCAAGAGCATGGAACATTTTTCCATTTCTTTGTGTCTTCCTCAATTTCTTTCATGAGTACTTTATAGTTTTCTGTGTATAGATTCTTAGCCTCTTTGGTTAGGTTTATTCCTAGGTATCTTATAGTTTTGGGTGCAATTGTAAATGGGATTGACTCCTTAATTTCTCTTTCTTCTGTCTTGTCGTTGGTGTAGAGAAATGCAACTGATTTCTGTGCATTCATTTTATATCCTGACACTTTACTGAATTCCTGTACAAGTTCTAGAAGTTTTGGAGTGGAGTCTTTTGGGTTTTCCACATATAGTATCATATCATCTGGGAAGAGTGATAGTTTGACTTCTTCTTTGCCGATTTGGATGCCTTTAATTTCCTTTTGTTGTCTGATTGCTGAGGCTAGGACTTCTAGTACTATGTTGAATAGCAGTGGTGATAACGGACATCCCTGCCATGTTCTGACCTTAGCGGAAAAGCTTTCAGCTTTTCTCCATTGAGAATGATATTTGCGGTGGGTTTTTCATAGATGGTTTTGATAATATTGAGGTATGTGTCCTCTATCCCTACACTTTGAGAGTTTTGATCAGGAAGGGATGCTGTACTTTGTCAAATGCTTTTTCAGCATCTATGGAGAGTATCATATAGTTCTTGTTCTTTCTTTTATTAATGTGTTGTATCACATTGATTGATTTGCAGATGTTGAACCAACCTTGCAGTCCTGGAATAAATCCCACTTGGTCGTGGTGAATAATCCTTTTAATGTACTGCTGAATCCTATTGGCTAGTATTTTGGTGAGAATTTTTGCATCTGTGTTCATCAAGGATATTGGTCTGTAGTTCTCTTTTTGGAAGGGATCCTTGTCTGGTTTTGGGATCAAGGTGATGCTGGCCTCATAAAATGAGTTTGGAAATTTTCCTTCCATTTCTATTTTTTGGAACAGTTTCAGGAGAATAGGAATTAGTTCTTTAAATGTTTGGTAGAATTCCCCTGGGAAGCCATCTGGCCCTGGGCTTTTGTTTGTTTGGAGATTTTTGATGACTATTTCAATCTCCTTACTGGTTATGGGTCTGTTCAGGCTTTCTATTTCTTCCTGGTTTAGTTGTGGTAGTTTATATGTCTCTAGGAATGCATCATTTCTTCCAGATTGTCAAATTTGTTGGTGTAGAGTTGCTCATAGTATGTTCTTATAATTGTATTTCTTTGGTGTTCGTTGTGATCTCTCCTCTTTCATTCATGATTTTATTTATTTGGGTCCTTTCTCTTTTCTTTTTGATACGTCTGGCCAGGGGTTTATCAATCTTATTAATTCTTTCAAAGAACCAGCTCCTAGTTTCGTTGATTTGTTCTATTGTTTTTTTGGTTTCTATTTCATTGATTTCTGCTCTGATCTTTGTGATTTCTCTTCTCCTGCTGGGTTTAGGGTTTCTTTCTTGTTCTTTCTCCAGCTCCTTTAGGTGTAGGGTTAGGTTGTGGACCTGAGACCTTTCTTGTTTCTTGAGAAAGGCTTGTACTGCTATATATTTTCCTCTCAGGACTGCCTTTGTTGTGTCCCACAGATTTTGAACTGTTGTATTTTCATTATCATTTGTTTCCATGAATTTTTTCAATTCTTCTTTAATTTCCTGGTTGACCCATTCATTCTTTAGAAGGATGCTGTTTAGTCTCCATGTATTTGGGTTCTTTCCAAATTTCCTCTTGTGATTGAGTTCTAGCTTCAGAGCATTGTGGTCTGAAAATATGCAGGGAATGATCCCAATCTCTTGATACCGGTTGAGACCTGATTTAGGACCCAGGATGTGATCTATTCTCGAGAATGTTCTGTGTGCACTATAGAAGAATGTGTATTCTGTTGTTTTGGTATGAAATGTTCTGAATATATCTGTGATGTCCATCTGTTCCAGTGTGTCATTTAAGGCCTTTATTTCCTTGTTGATCTTTTGCTTGGATGATCTGTCCATTTCAGTGAGGGGAGTGTTAATGTCCCCTACTATTATTGTATGATTGTTGGTGTGTTTCTTTGATTTTGTTATTAATTGGTTTATATAGTTGGCTGCTCCCACGTTAGGGGCATAGATATTTACAATTGTTAGATCTTCTTGTTGGACCGATCCTTTGAGTATGATATAGTGTCCTTCCTCATCTCTTATTATAGTCTTTGGCTTAAAATCTAATTGATCTGATATAAGGATTGCCACTCATGCTTTCTTCTGATGTCCATTAGCATGGTAAATTCTTTGCCACCTCCTCACCTTAAATCTGGAGGTGTCTTCGGGTTTAAAATGAGTTTCTTGTAGGCAACATATAGATGGGTTTTGTTTTTTTATCCATTCTGTTAATATCCTGTGTCTTTTGATTGGGGCATTTAGCCCATTAACATTCAGGGTAACTATTGAGAGATATGAATTTAGTGCCATTGTATTGCCTGTAAGGTGACTGTTACTGTATATTGTCTCTGTTCCTTTCTGATCTCCTACTTTTAGGGTCTGTCTATGCTTAGAGGACCCCTTTCAATATTTTCTGTAGAGCCGGTTTGGCGTTTGCAAATTCTTTCAGTTTTTGTTTGTCCTGGAAGCTTTTAATCTCTCCTTCTATTTTCAATGATAGCCTAGCTGGATATAGTCTTCTTGGCTGCATGTTTTTCTCATTTAGTGCTCTGAATAGATCTTGCCAGCTCTTTCTGGCCTGCCAGGTCTCTGTGGATAAGTCCGCTGCCAATCTAATATTTTTATTGTGGTATGTTACAGACTTCTTTTCCCGGGTGGCTTTCAGGATTTTCTCTTTGTCACTAAGACTTATAAATTTTCCTATTAGGTGACGGGGTGTGGACCTATTCTTACTGATTTTGAGTGGCGGGTCTCTGAACCTCCTGGATTTTGATGCTTGTTCCCTTTGCCATTTTGGGGAAATTCTCTCCAATAATTCTCTCCAATATACCTTCTGCTCCCTTCTCTCTTTCTTCTTCTTTTGGAATCCCAATTATTCTAATGTTTCGTCTTATGGTGTCATTTATCTCTCAAATTCTCCCCTCGTGGTCCAGTAGCTGTTTGTCCCTCCTTTGCTCAGCTTCTTTATTCTCTGTCATTTGGTCTTCTATATCACTAATTCTTTCTTCTGCCTCATTTATCCTAGCAGTGAGAGCCTCCATTTTTGATTGCACCTCATTAATAGCTTTTTTGATTTCAACTTGTTTAGATTTTAGTTCTTTTATTTCTCCAGAAAGGGCTTTTATATCTCCCGTGAGTGTTTCTCTAATATCTTCCATGCCTTTTTCGAGCCCGGCTCAAACCTTGAGAATCATCATTCTGAACTCTAGATCTGACATATTACCAATGTCTGTATTGATTAGGTCCCTAGCCTTTGGTACTGTCTATTGTTCTTTTTTTTGTGGTGAATTTTTCCGCCTTGTCATTTTGTCCAGATAAGAGTATATGAAGGAGCAAGTAAAATACTAAAAGGGTGGCAACAACCCCAGGAAAATATGCTTTAACCAAGTCAGAAGAGATCCCCAATCAAGAGGGGGAAGAGAGGGGATAAAAAGAGGTTCAGAAAGGAAAAAAAAAAAAAAAAGAAACAATTAAAAAAAGAAAATGAATAAAGAAAGAATATAAAAAAGAAAAATATATATATATATATTAGATAAACTAGCTAAAAAACTTTAAAAAAGAAAAGGGTAAAAGTTAAAAAAAATTTTGGCAGAAGAAGAGAAAAAATTGATAAAGAAAAAAAATTAAATTAACTGCAAGGCTAAAGAATCATGGGGAGAAAGCAATGAGTTCCTGCTTTGCTTTCTCCTCCTCTGGAATTCCGCTGCTCTCCTTGGTATTGAAACTGCACTCCTTGGTAGGTGAACTTGGTCCTGGCTGGATTTCTTGTTGATCTTCTGGGGGAGGGCCCTGTTGTAGTGATTCTCAAGTGTCTTTGCCCCAGGCGGAGTTGCACCGCCCTTACCAGGGTTCGGGCTGAGTAATCGGCTCGGGTTTGGTTTCGGGAGCTTTTGTTCTCTGAGCGCTTTCCGTAGAGTCCGGAGGACGGGAATGAAGATGGCGGCCTCCCGGTCTCTGGCCCGGAGGAGCCGAGAGCCCGGGGTCCCACTCCTCAGTGCGCCCTCAGAGAACAGCGCCCAATTACTCCCGTCACCCTGGCCTCTGGCCGCGCTCCGAGCTCACTGAGCCTGTGACTGGTTCAAGGTAAACCCGAGCTGAGAGTCACTCCTCGGCTCTGTCTCTGTAGCCGGCTTCCCTGTTCTAATACCTGTGAGCTCTGCGACACTCAGACACCCCGATCCTTCTGTGACCCTGCGGGACCTGAGGCCACGCTGACCCCGCGTGGGCTTCACCCCGGTTAAGCCTCTGGAGCGATGTCCCTCAGCGGAACAGACTTTTAAAAGTCCTGATTTTGTGCTCCGTTGCTCCGCCGCTTGCCGGGAGCCGGTCCCTCCCCCCGCGGTCTATCTTCCCGTCGTTGTGGATTCACGTCTCCGCCAGTCCTACCTTTCAGAAAGTGGTTGATTTTCTGTTTCTAGAATTGCTGTTCTTCTTCTCTTCGATCTCCCGTTGGATTTGTAGGTGTTTGCAATCTTTAGATAAGATATCTAGCTGATCTCCCGCTGCCTGAAGTAGTCTCAGCTGCTACTTCTCCGCCATCTTGACTCCTCCTCAAGTTGACTGATTTTAATTCGCTTCAACAAAATTCATTGAGAGCCTCAATTTAAGTCGGGCACTTTCCAAGAATGGTAGGTCTTCCCTTTGAGCTTCCTGTTTTGGGGCAACCTTTCTGAGTCTATTCACTTTATTCTACCACAGAGACTCTTCCTGATGTTCCAGTATTATTTTATTTGCAGATTCTGATAATCCACTTTAGGTGGAGAAACAACCTGTATAATTCAAGTGCTTTTAGATTAACTTATTTTGGTCTCAGATATTATTATTATTATTTAAAGATTTTATTTATTTATTTGACAGAGATCACAAGTAGGCAGAGAGGCAGGCAGAGAGAGAGAGGAGGAAGCAGGCTCTCCGCTGAGCAGAGAGCCAGATGCGGGGCTCAATCCCAGGACCCCGGGATCATGACCTGAGCCGAAGGCAGAGGCTTTAACCCACTGAGCCACCCAGGCGCCCCTGGTCTCAGATATTATTGTATTCTCACAAGTATGGCTTTCAGCAGATCAATTGTCTTGGATACCTTCAATAGGTGCAGGCTTTCTTGGGCTCTATAGTTGAGCACCTTACAGGGGATGATATTTCTGGCCTCGTTCTAACAGAGGCAGTCTGCATTTTGAACAAGGCAAAACACAAAGTGCACGTGTTCCTCGGCCTGTGCAATAATGGTGCCCACACCCAGAGAGCCGTACATGAGCATATCAGCTCAGTGATGAGTTGAGCAGAACCATTTACTCCTTTGTCCTGGACCTTGATGGATGACTGGTTTGAAAAGCAGGCAGAGATCTGTATATACAGCAGTCATTCTAACAAAAACTAGTAGTGCCATGGCTTTCCCCTTATTGGTTTTTTAATTCAGCTACATGTAAAGAGGTTGCTGCAAAGTAGCACAGTATAATTGTTGAGTTGTGGAGTCTGCTGCACCAAGATTCTTAAAACTGTAATGCAAGCTTGTTTTCTTTGAATTTTGAAAAGAAAAAAAATAGGTATTTTCTCTCCTCACTTATGAAATTGGATGCTTAAAAATTACAGCAAAATTAGGACTTTAATGACTTTGTTTATATTTGGAGGAGGGAATCCAGCTCCATAAGATGAGTTTCTGAAAGAAAATAATTTGTAGGTTCTGTTCAAATAATTCCCCAGTTATTTTCTTGGAGTTCATTTTCTTGACCAAGAGAATCACTTTGTAGCAGATGCTGTCTTCAGTGGTGAAGAAACTGAGCCTCTGACTTAGACAGTCTGCTTGTCTTCTTCCTGGGTTTGCTTCTATCAAGATCTGTCGATATAATATCATATTTTTATATAATCAAAATTTGGATGATTTTAATCTTCAAACATAGAAAGTTGGTTAGCTTTTGACCCTTTTCATCTATAAATATGTATCTTGGGAATTAAAAAAAAAATGAATCTCTTGTCTATCCCATGATTCTAGAAGTCTGAGAGAAGCAGTCGTGAAAAGGAAGAAGGTGAGAATTTCCAGTATATGTGTACTGAGTTGTTTCACCAGAGAGCTCTTTCTCTGTAGGGACTCAATTTTATTTTTGCTTGAATGAATACCATATACCGAAGATCTGATTTCATTACTATTGATCAAACATACACACACACACTTTTTTTTTAAACTATGTAAGAACACCTTTTATTTTTATTTGATGGAATTAACCTTGATAGAAAGGCAGGATGGGTTTTATCATTGAAGAGGTTAGGTGATTTTTTTTTTTCCAAGCCATTGTGGCCCATATGTGATAGATCTTTTTGTACAACTTAGATCATTTGATGTGGGTCATGTCACTCTCACTTAGGAAATATGCTGAACATGATACAAAAGATAGTGTGGCATAGAATCCCTTTGTGTGTGTGTGTGTACTATTTATTCAGTAGTGTTCATCAGGGGAAGCTATGAGATGCCTTGAGAAAAATGATACCCTGGGGTAGTCGGTGCAGGCTGAGTTAGGTGAAAAGTCTGGTAATATGTTGAATTGTCCAGTGCTGTGATTACCAGTGTATGCCCGATTCAAAACCTAATGGAACCAGGATATGTGTAGACTTCCATTTTGCCTCTAAATATGGTAATCAGAAAAATCCTTTCGTATATAATAACATAACTTTTTAGGCTAAAAAAGAAAAAAAATCTCATTTGGTAGTTCTGAAAAATCATAATTCAGTGGAGATAAGTGCATTTGGTTTCTTTGCCCATATTCCAAATCAGGAACAACAAAGAGAAAGGGACACATGTTATTAGGTTAGAGAAAAATAAAAAAATTTTTGAAGAGGAAAGAGCTGATGTGTTAAGATTTGATAATTTACTTTCTCTTTCATTAATTCTTAGGCTTTTGTCTATTATATTAATACTGTGTCCCTGAACAATGGAGATTTGTGTCTCACAAATAAATATTGGAAACCCTTGAATTTTGACTTCACTAGAGATCATTTCATTGAAGTCTTTAAAAATAACCCCATGGCTGGGGAGGGACAAAATAGGGAGAGGCTGGTAAAAGGGTACAGATTTTCAGTTGTATGGTGAATAAGGTCCGAGGATCTAAAGTATAACTTGATGACTACAGTTGATAACATGATATTGTATAATCTCAATTTGCTAAGAGAGGAGAACTTAAATGTTTCTACTCCTCTTGCCACCCGCCCAACAAAGGGTTAATATGTGATGACGTGGATCCCATTTACTTGATGGTGTATGTCTGTGTATGTATTGGACAGTATATATGTCTATTAAGTCATCACATTGTGTACTTTAAATACCTTACAATTTTTTTTGTCAATTATACCTGTTAAAAAAAATTTACCCAAATAAATTGGAAGATCAGTTGGCTTTATTACATGATTCATGAGTCTGGCAGCCCCCCAACTAGCAAGTAGAGAGGCACGCCAAGGAACTGTAAAAAAATGGAAGGTTTTTATAGGAGGGTGGGGGCATGAAAGTTATTAGCAAAAGAAAAGGATTGTTGTAGGTGAGGCAGCTTTTTAGGGGTAAAAGCAAGATGCTGATGATCTTATGCAGAGGATCTCATCTTTCTTGGGGGGCAGGGGTGGAGAGGGCCCCTGTGGCAGACATATTTGGCGTGAATTGAAAAATTCCTGCTGACTGGTTAAGACTACATTTCTGGGGGAAGTTGAAACTGCAGTTAGATTATGTACTGAGCACTGGTTGGAGAACTTGGTCCAAGTGACACCATTTGGGCCTGTATTTGTTTTTTTGACAGTTCCCCCCCATTTTAATCAAACTCTAAGCTTAAATGAGAGATGTGATCAAACTTGAAGACTTTAGTGTTACTCTCAGGTACAGCTCTGAAGTTCCCATAGGTTACTGCTTCTCAGTATGCCATCCCTAGGCCATGATGTTTTGACATAAACTCTGTGATATTCTCAGGTCATATCTTCCAGTACACATTGGAGTCGGTAACTTTTTGTTGTTTTTTTAAACATTCTCGTTTTAGGGTGAGCACTTGTTTGGTGGGTAATGGCTGCAAATATACATTTAAAGCTTTTGGAAGAAGATGATGCAACAGGGAGATTATTATGATTACTGTAAGCAGAGTGCCTCCCAATACTTGGAGTACACTTTAGAGGAATGGTCTCCAAGACCCAAACTGATGAAAATCAAAGAAGTCAAAGAAGGACCCCATGGAAGGAGTCACCCTTTTAAGACAAGCAGTTTGCCCTTAAGTAATTGAATTTGAACCTCACCAGCAGTGGTAATGCAGGCACAGCAGGTGGTGTTGGACATAGCACAGACACCCCACCTAAGAGATTATCAAGAGCTATTTTATTATCAAGGACAACTTTGGCTAGAGAGATTAAGGGTCTTTGTTGGGCTGCTGTTGCTTTAGCAGCAGATTGTGTAATAATTTTAAGAATTAAGGAATTCTTGATCATAGCCTCATTTACATTTATCCCTAACTAGAGAAATAGGAAACTGCCCAAAGGAGTAAGTTCTGAATGGAGAAAGCCAACTAATAGGTCCTTTTTAACTCAACAACGTAGCTTTAGGGGAGTCAACCAATGACGTGGTTTATTTGGCTTGTGAAAAGTTAGGGGCACAGATTTTTTTTCCCAGCAAAAATTAAACAAATTATAGCCCTCCCTCCTCTCCTTTAGCACTGGCTGGGGAGACACAGAGGAAGGCACCATCCTTCCAGGCCAATGTCATAGCAAAGAAAAGGAAAAGAAGGAGGGAGTGTTTTGTGTTCAGTTAGAGTATAGTCTTGATCGGGTGTCTGGCCTGGAAGCAGTTCACATCAATGTCAGCTACTACTCTTCCTCATTAATTTGGTTTAGAGGTCTCTTGCATCATCTGGTTTTGCAACAGTGTCAGTGGTTAGGATCACTTAGTAAGGTCCCTTGTAATGGTGTGAAGGCCATCTTCCTCGGATGACATTTTATAATACCAAGTTACCAGGTTGTAGACTGCGACGGAAAGGTTCCTTTGAATTAGGATCCAGAAAGGCTTTTTTAACCCGTTGTTGACAGGCAGGAGCGTAAAATATTAGAGACTTCCTGGAGCTGGTCTTGCTAGCATGAGATACTATGGGGTCAGTAGAAGGTTGTATACTGATGGAATTTTAGGAAGATTTTTGAGGATCCTATGATTTGTCTTGTGAACTGGGTGGCTTGACCACTGGAGATAGTGGAAAGTACCCCTTAACTGGGGAATACATTCTTTTGAACAGTTTTGATGTCATCAGCCTTGTGGCAGGAAAGCGTTTAACCCATCCAGAAAATGTACATACAATGACAAGGACATATTGATAACCCAAACTGAGTGGCAGTTTAATGAAGGCTGCTTGCAAGTGTTAAAATTTTATAGTTCCACTGTTTATTCCTAATCCGAGTTATCTTAAATGTTCTGTGGTGGATGAAGAAATACCAGACTGGTTTTGCCAGGGAGCTGGGAAGAAACAAGCTGCTGTCTTGGGCTTCTCATAGCCCTGTTGATTGACTTTCCAACCATTATTTGTTCATATTATTATTGTTATTATTTTCAGAAGCAGATTGTTGCCAAGCCCAAAGTATCAGGGTAGCAAAAGTCTGGTAATGAGGGGCCATTTTTGCAGAAGACAAATGGGCTTTATCTACATGTGTCATTATCTTACAAATATAATCAGAAAAAGACTTAGTATTTATTTGATAATATTTCCTATGTAATTTACATATTAATTAGCCTAATTAGTGTAGTAAATCTTTTGAAGTATTTCAGAACAAAAAGACTCCCCCCCCTTTTCTAAAAATTTCATTTTGAGAAGCTTGTCAAAAATATCAAAAAGTTTTTAAACTCTCGTCTAAAAGGATCATTATGGAACTTAATATTTAAAAGGTAAAGAAACTTATAAAACCTTATTGAAAGCAGCTGAAAGTCCAAGAAAATTTTCTCCTTTTAACAGAAGACCAAATTTTAATTTTGTAACAGCTGAACTTTGATATTAAAACTTATTTTCTTAATAAACTTCTTATAATCTTAGCTAGTTTGGCCATACATTAAAAATTTTTTCTTTACAAACCTGTAATTATTTTTGTTTTTTCCATGACTTTTTTTTTTTTTTAAAGATTTTATTTATTGATTTGACAGAGAGAGATCACAAGTAGACAGAGAGGCAGGCAGAGAGAGAGAGAGGGAAGCAGGCTCCCTGCTGAGCAGAGAGCCCGATGCGGGACTCGATCCCAGGACCCTGAGATCATGACCTGAGATCATGACCTGAGCCGAAGGCAGCAGTTTAACCCACTGAGCCACCCAGGCGCCCTTTCCATGACTTTTTAAATTAGGTTTTTAAATTGAATTCCAATTTAGTTAACATACAGTGTTGTCTTAGTTTCAGGTGTATGATATAGTGATTCAACAATTCTGTACATTACTCAGTGATCATGATGATAAGTATTCTCTTAATTCCTTTCACCTGTTTCTTCCATTTCCCCTCCATCCCTCCTCTAGTAACCTTCTGTTTGTTCTCTGTAGTTAAGAGTCCATTTATTGGTTTGTCTTTTTCTTTTCTTTGTTCAACAAACCTCTAATTAAAAAAAAAAAATCTAATTTTGTCTTACTTTTTTTTCTTTAAACCAGCTTCATTTTCGGACATTATTTTTTAATTTTTTCTTAACAAAAAAAGTGCCTCTCTTTCATACATCCTCTTCCTCCTCTTCCTCCTCCTATTCTTTTACTGAAAACATCTCACTTTTCTGGCATATGGGCACATGGACATGTTTCTCTTATTTTTACAGTTTTAATTACATATTATTTAGAATGTTTAACTCTTAGGAAACCTGATTCTTACTGAAAATCAAGAAGTAAGCAATCATGAATGTCTGTCATGAGCATTTATTTTAAAATCTGCAAATTTATAGATATATTTAAAAATTTCAAGAAGCATATGCTTTTAAAATTTTTAAACATTTTAACATTAACATATCCAAATATTTTCAGTTTTTCTATAATAAGCCAAAGGTAGCTAAACCTATGTTTAGTAATTAATATTCTATTATTTTGCCTTATTTGAAAATGATCTAGATATTTAATGAATCTAAGTCATTACTGACCTTAGCAAAACTTTGGAGATTTTAAGTTATCAAAGAGATTTGGAGAAAGTATTGTTAGGAAGAATTTCCTCTGCCATTTGAGGTCCTTCTCATTGGATGAAGAATTAAATTGACATTAGATGGATTTATAATAGAAAATTAAATTTAGTTTTCCACATACAAGAAAACAATATAGGCATAAAATTCCAGAGATAGGTAACATGAGGCTTATATGACATTTTGCGTTAAGGAGAGAGGGGTCAGATCTGGGGACACAAAATGTAAGAAAATGTTAGTAAGAAGGTGACAGGAGAAAAAAAAAAAGAAGGTGACAGGAGATCTTTGGAAAACAAAGGTTTTTATGTTACACAGATAACTTTCTGAGATAAAGAGGAATCTCTGTTAACAGCCCTTTTTCTGGTTCAGGCAGGCAGTTGAGGAGGAAAGGTAAAGAGCTTATATTTTTTGGGTTTTGATTGCTTTTAAGTCAAAATAATCTTTATGCTGAAGCGGCCCATCTTGGGATGACTTGCCATTGGTCCCCCATATTTAGAAAATCTACCTAAAATGTTTTATTTAATCTATTTGTTTTTCACAATTACATTTAGATTACTTACAAAACCTTGGCTAAACATTAGATGAAGTCAGTCATTATTTGAAGCTATTATTTTATTGAGAGATCTAATAAAAGATAACATAAACTTAGTTGGTTAGTAAACTTATGTAGAAGAAAAGTTTTTATATTTAGTGTTGATAACGCCAAAGACAAGTTTGTTTTAATTAAACTATCAATCTCAAACTGGACCTCCCATTGAATATTTTTTCAGATCATTTGAACTTGAAAAGCATTTGGATTAGTTTTCTTTTTCTTCTTCTTTTTCTTTTTTGAGTTTTAGGATGCCCAGTCCTTACAAGGGCTTGTCTTCAACTAAATAGAGCTGTTTTACAAATTAATTTTGGCAATACTATCCATAGGCTAGAAACATATTTACAACATACACAGGCACACACAAACAGATGATAGATGCAGAAAGGATAGTTTTTGTTTTAAAATTACTGCCATGAAATAGGTGCGAAATATATTCCTTTAAAAAATTGGATCTGGGGGCGCCTGGGTGGCTCATTGGGTTAAAGCCTCTGCCTTCGGCTTGGGTCATGATCCCAGGGTCCTGCGATCGAGCCCCACATCGGGCTCTCTGCTCTGCGGGGAGCCTGCTTCCTCCTCTCTCTCTGCCTGCCTCTCTGCCTACTTGTCATCTCTGTCTGTCAAATAAATAAATAAAATCTTAAAAAAAAAGTTGGATCCGAGTTTGTTTTTTGGGAGATGGAATAAACTAAGGTTTTGATGTAGATGACTAAAGCTTTGATGGTGGAGAAGATGAGTTAAAATTTGTATTTGTCCTTGGCAAGTCAGGTCTTAAATGGTCTTTCCCTATTGCTTTTATTTGATAAAATTACCTCCCTGGACTTGGCATTTTTAAAGAGGTAAGGAATTCCTAGAGAAGACCAGGTGGAAAGAACACTGAATATTTACATTTTAAAGTTCCAAGGGAAAAATGCAGACACTTTGCAGAAGGACTTTCTCAATCTCTCTCTCTCTCTTTTTTTTAAAGATTCATTTATTTATTTGAGAGAGAGAATGAGCATGAGAGGGGAGAAGGTCAGAGGGGGAAGCAGACTTCCTGCTGAGCAGGGAGCCTGATGCGGGCCTTGATCTCAGGACTCCAGGATCATGACCTGAGCCAAAGGCAGTTGCTTAACCAACCGAGCACCCAGGCGCCCCAACTGTGGTTCTTTTAAAGCCAGAATTTTTACAATACTTTTGAGCCTTTTGAGATAAATGAGGTTTGGGGATTGGTAAAAAGGATTGGTGGTTTCTGAATTGTTTTTGGAACTACACCTCTCATTCTGTGAAGACTTGATTTGTCAAACAAGGATGGCTGTTTTTAGTTTCTCCAACAATTGGGTTGTTGCCTAAGTAATATCAAAGTAATGACATCTATCAGTCTATGAGAAAGTCTTCTTTTCCTCTGGGTACATTTAGCTTAGTGGAGAAGGCATAAAATTTCCATCAGGGTCTGAATATCAGCTTTCAGTTTTGCCCCATTTCTGATTATAGAGTTATTAAAAATTTTAAAGTATCTTGTCAACTTTTAGCCAGGAAAAACAGTAAAGATTTCTGGCAGTATTAAACAACCTTATGGACCCAAGAGGCATCTTCAAAGAGTGTGAAAAAATACTATTTTTACAGGAACTAGAGCCACTCCCAGAGATGGCCAAAGAAAGAACTGACAACCCGCATGTCACAGGCAGGCAGAAAGCCAAGCCATGTTCTTAGGGTATGAACCAAGAAGAGCACGAAGAAAATAGTTATTCCCAGGAGAGAAAAGGATTAATAGTCAGTGTGTCTGGATTGGGAAAGGAGAGATAACATGAATTTTTATTTTCCTCTCTCAACTGGGTTCAGGAGATAATCTACTTAAAAAAGAAGCACCGGTTTTGGCTCACGTAGTGATCCGAGGGTCGTGAGTCACAAACCCATCATCAGGCTCTGTGCTTTGTGAGGAGTCTGCCTGAGACCCTTTCTCCCTCTGCTTCTCACCCCTGTGCTCTCATGTGCTCTCTCTCTCTCAAGCTCTCTACTATAAATAAATCTTAAGAAGAAGAGAAAAACAACTCCTGAGAATCATCCCTAGAAATATTTTACTGTGGCCCTCAGTTCAGTCTTGGACCAAGGATTGAAAGATTTCTGAAGAGGCTCAGCTGTAAGTTCAGGTGGTTTTATTTGAAGACGTAACCTTCTCTTCAGAGTGAGAGGGCGGTTCAGACAAAATGAGTAGACTGAGAGCTCAAGTAAAGAACGCTGAGGAAGAAGAATTTGCTCTGCCCTTAAAGGTCCTTCTTGCTAGACTAAGGACCAAATTGATATGGGACGGGTTAACAGCAGAAAATCAAATTCAGTAGCGTACCTATGGGGAATCTGCACAGACATGGAAATTCCAAAGATATTCCAAATATCCAAAGATAGGCAACATGATACTTACATGAGCTAAGGAGAGGGGTAGGGTCTGAGGATACAAAAGGGAGAAAGATCTTAGCAGGAAGGTGAGAGATCCTTGGGAAACGAAGTTGCCCTATATGTAGATAAGTTTCTTGTGTGAAGAGGAATCTCTGTTAATAGCTTTCTTCCTGGTACAAGGCCGGCAGCTGAGGGGGAGGTGAGGAGCTTTTCCTCAATCTTCTGGGTTTTGTTTGCTTTTAACTCAAAATAATGTTTATGCCAAAGTGGTGTACCTTGGGGCTGTCTGCGCTTGGGCCCTACAGAAGATGAGAGGGGAGTTATGTCGGTCTTTGTGTTTTTAATTTCTTATTAGCCTTCTGTAACAAATCTTTCAGTGAGTCTATTTTGGCATCTTGAAGCCTTTTAGAACCTTCTTCATACCAATTAAAACAGTCATCCCATTCTGTTGACTTAATTTGGGAACTCTTACTTTCAAGAGCTCTTTCTTAAACGAACAATCTTGTCTAATTGGAGCATTTCCCAAAACAACCACCACAATTCTAAGTTGTTGGTAATAAAAGTTTTCTGTCTTGTTAGATACCTGAAACTTCAGGGACTATAGTTATGAGACATGAAATGAGCAGGTGTACTTGAAGGTAGTGTGCTGGACTGTGAAATTTAAGCATCCCATTAACTAAGCCCTGGGATTTCTTGGAGTCAAACTAAAAGGGATGTGCCTTGGGGTTGGGGATTATTACCTTGTTACCTTGTTGCAACAAAATTTTCTTGCGTTTGGTGGGTGAACTAGTGTCAATCTAACCTGTTCTGTGACCAACTTATCCTGTCATGGGATCCTTTGTTGCAGGAGCTGGAGCAGCCTATGAAAGCTTGGCCCATGCCTACTAATTTTTGTAGTTTTTCGGCCTTCACAATCCCATTAGTGACAGTCTTTATAACAAACATGTGCCTTGATATATTTGCAGTGTCCTGTCTATAAGAAGGCGATGTGTACATTACCACCAATTCCCATAGAACCTTACCGAGGTTTTCCACCTGGGGAATTGTGGTCTAAAAGGCTAGGGTCTTGGCTCTGGGTGGTCCCTTTTTCCTGCTGAGTCAGGCTCTGGGCAAAACTGTATGCTCAACTGGGCTTCGGGAAAACATCACTTGGCTCCATGCATAACCCCGTCTGCCGCTCAAACTGCCCTGCCCTGTAAAGGAAGGTCAACCAGGTTGGGAGCTCACATGCAACCAAGAGCAGAGCTTAGACCCAGAGGAGCATACCACGGCCCTCAAAAATGGTGAGAGGAGGGGCGCCTGGGTGGCTCAGTGGGTTAAAGCCTCTGCTTTCTGCTCAGGTCATGATCCTAGGGTCCTGGGATTGAGCCCTGCATCGGGCTCTCTGCTCAGAAGGGAGCCTGCTTCCTTTCCTCTCTCTCTGCCTGCCTCTCTGCCTACCTGTGATCTCTGCCTGTCAAATAAGTAAATAAAATCTTTAAAAAAAAAAAATGGCGAGAGGATGGTGAACAAAGGGTTCGTGAAGGTAGGTATCACACTGAGTTTCTCATCCCCGAATGATGCTGAAGTTCACTTTGAATCTCATCATTGCCACCAAACTTGTTAAATAAGAGGATTCAGGTAAACCAGAAGATCTAACCGGCTTTATTAAACAGTTGATGAATCGGGCAGCTCCCCATCTCCCAAGTAGAGCAGTACTCCAAGGAGTGGTACAAAATGGAGGGTTTTTATAGACAGATAGTGGGAGCAAGACTGTTATTAGCAAAAGAAAAGAATTGTTGTGGGTGAGGCAGCTAGTTTCTAGGGGGAAAAGTAAGGGGTCTTATTCATGCAATGATGTCATCTTTCTTTTGGGGGGTGGAGAGGGGCCAAGGGGCAGACCCCCGTGGCATGGATTGAAAAATTCCTGGCTGACTGGTTAAGATTACATTTCTGAAGTTTAAAACTGCAATTAGATTATGCATTGAACACCACTTTGAAAACTCAGTCTAAGTGACACCATTTTGATGTCTATGGTTTTTGGTTTTGTTTTTATTTTTGTTTTTCCTTTTTTGAGCCATTTTATTTTCTTATGTTTTATTTTTTATTTTATTTCTATTCAGTGTTCCAGAATTCATTGTTTATGCACCATAGCCAGTGCTCCATGCAACACGTGCCCTCCATAATACCAACAACCAGGCTCACCCAACCTCCTATCCCCCTCCCCTGCAAAACCCTCAGTTTGTTTCTCAGAGTACACAGTCTCTCATGGTTCATTTCCCCTTCTGATTTCCCCTAATTTCCTTCTCTTTTCCATCTCCCCATGTCCTCCGTGTATTTCCTCATGCTGCATAAGTAAGTGAAACCATATGATAATTGACTCTCTCTTCTTGACTTATTTCACTCAGCATAATCTCCAGTCCTGTCCATGTTGATACAGAGGTTCGTTATTCATCCTTTCTGATGGAGGCGTAATTTCCATTGTATATATGGACCATATCTTCTTTATCCATTTGTCCATTGAAGGTTGTCTTGGTTTTTTCCACAGTTTGGTGACTGTGGCCGTTGCTGCTGTGAACATTGGGGTATAGATGGCCCTTCTTTTCACTACATCTGTATCTTTGGGGTAAATATCCAATAGTGCAATTGCAGGGTCATAGGGAAGCTCTATTTTTAATTTCTTAAGGAGTCTTCACACTGTTTTCCAAAGTGGCTGCACCAACTTGCAAACTTGCATTCCCACCAACAGTGTAAGAGGTTCCCCTATCTCCACATCCTCTCCAAAAATTGTTGCTTAAGGTCTTGTTAATTTTGGCCATTCTAACTGTGTAAGGTGGTATCTCAGTGTGGTTTTGATTTGAATCTCCGTGATGGCTAGTGATGATGAACACTTTTTCATGTGTCTGATAGCCATTCGTATGTTGTTTTGTTTTGTTTTGTTTTATTTTATCCTACCTCTTTGGAGGAAAAAAAGGAAAAATGAAAGGATGTAAAATATCTCATTAATTTCACTTTGATTATGTGTTGCAATGATAACATTTTGGATATATTAGGTTAACAATATTAAAATCAAAAATAGAATAAAAATCACCCCATAGTAACTATGCATAAGTCTCAGAACAATTCAATGTGTTTCATAATAACAGATAGTACAAAACAAACCAATATTGTTTTCCTGCCCTCATGTGTTTAGGATTACTGCTGCTTAACACTTTGTCCTTGTTGGTTCCCAGAGCAAAAGTATATGCAAGACAAAGTAAATTTCTAGTGAAAATTTACAAAATATTTCTATGTACCCATATTTAGGTGCATGGAAATTACACAAGTCAAAATAAGCCCATTATTCCTCCTTCATCTTGGGGTGTGGGTCCCTAAACTTGGAGCACAGGAACTACTCTGATTGGATTTCTCTCCAGACAGCATTGTCCATCACCAGGAATAAAATGTGGCTTCTGGACGGTAAATTGCTTGACCAACCCAAGTTGATATTCCAAGCAACTTTAACACTCTCCCTCTCTCTCAATTATATTCTAGGACAGTGTTTAAAACTTTAGTTTCTTTCATTTTTCTCAAGTTTAGTCAAGGAGTATCTGGCTTACAATATAAAATTGGATATTTATTCTTATATCAATGTGTATGGACTGAAGCTTTACGTTCCAACTGTCTCACTGAGAAAACAGTATCATGATTCTAAGACTCGGGAGATGGTGCTTTTATTCTGTTAGAAAATAAGCATCATGACTTAATGAGGACCTGTTATATAACCACTGAAACATTTCCAAATTGTCAGTTCCTGTACCCATTGTTAAACTCTACATGCAGTTATGTATATGTGTAAATTTATGCACATCGATTAAATGACTACTGTGATAATTTATTTAAAACCTAAATATGATCCCCTGTATAAAATAGATCACTGAAATGCTCTTTAGAACAATAAAAGTCTGAAGAGCTCTCATGGCGACTTCCTCTTGTATGGCCTTTAATCTGAATGGGCCTTTAAAAAACCACAAAAGCTTTAAAGATACATGATGGAAAAAGGCAGCTAACTCAGCCTTTACAACGTTTTACTCATGCTTATTAACTTTTCCCCTTAGCTATTGTGGAATAATTTAACCCTGTCTTCTGCACTTGGTTCAGTATTGCAGAGTAGAAAGAGCTGCATGAGTTAGAAGACGTGAGTTCGACAGATCAGACAGCCCGCTAGTCTGTTTCACTAAGAGTGTGTAAGCTCCTTGAGGCAGGCGCTCGGCTCCCTTGTTCATCTTTGGCTCTTAAGCATTACCATCATCTAAATTGATTTGTTTCAAAATATTTGAGTGCTTTCTTTGGGCTGGGCACTGTTCTAGATGCTGGTGATAGCAGACTGAAGGAAACAGACACGATCCTTGATTTTATGGTGTTTATACTTTGGGGGAAGGTACCTTTGCTAAGTGCTTTGAAGGACAAGATAGCTGTGTGTGTAGAGGGGCACAGTGCTGTTGGGGAGGTCTCGCTACACAAGTGACACTTGAGTAAAGCTAGGAATGAGCCATGTGGGTGTATGGGGATAGAGTGTTGAGGACAGAGTAAGTAGCATGAGACTCTGGGATGCTTGATGGGTTCACGGAAGAGCAATAATAAATAAAAACAAAAATGAGTGAACCTGAAATCATAGAGGAATTCATAGTAGGATTTGAGGCTATTAGCTTCATCTGTTTAATAGTGGCTTTTAGACAGGATTTCAGTCTCTGAATAGGAGCTTTTGCTTTGACTTCCCAATACTTAAATTGCAGAGCTGCGGTTTGGTCTAAAGCACGGATTAATAGTCTGAGGGTCCTAGGACCTAGAATTCCATCCTTTCCCAATTTTTCTTTCTTGGTTGTAATAGCGGAAAGTTTCTGAGGCTGAATGTCAGTAGTAATAATCTGAATGGGAGTTTTTGCTTGTTTTCTGCCCCAAAGGTACCATTTTGGATCTCACCGGGTATAAACGGGAGAACAGATTTATGGGAGCTGCACCACATGCCAGCATTATACAGTGTTTTAGCTTTACTATAGTCTGCTCTATGACTGAGCCTTTTTCAACTATGACATATTTTATCTCCTGCTCCACCAAAATTACATGTCAGTTGTTGATTTTGTGCTTTCAAAAGTAAGCCTGCCTGGGGATGCCTGGGTGGTTCAGTCAATTAAGCATCTGCCTTGGGCTCAGTTCATGATCCCAGAGTCCTGGGATCGTCTCCCACATCAGGCTTCTTGATCATCCTTCTGCCTGCTGCTCCCCCTGCTTGTGCGCGTTTGCTCGTGTGCTCTCTCTCTCTCTCTCTCTCTGACAAATAAATAAATAAATAAATAAAATCTTACCCCCCCCAAAAAAAAATAATAATAAGCCTGCCTTTATTCTCCTCCACCTTCTTCTTCTCTGACTAAATTTAAATGTGAATTCATGGGGTGGGGAAGAGAAAGAACTTTAAAATACATGAAAAGCCACCCAGTTTTTTCTCACCCAGTGGCTGGTGGGAATGTAGTCATTTGGAAAGCAATCTGGTAGCACTTGGTGAAGTTAAGTCAGCATATGCTCCATGACTACTCGGTCAGGCCTAGGTATACCTTATAGAAAAATTCAAATGAAGGTGAAGGAACATGCGCGAGAATTATCTTTCTCGTCTATTTTCCTGGTGTTGGGAGTGATATTTGAGAGCAGGAGGCAGCAGAGACGGTCCATAACTACGGAACTGAGGTGGTAAAATGTGGAAGATGTATGCTTACTAAAGGTACTTCAAGACAAACTAGATATGAATAGAGCAAAACTGACAGACGTTAGAGCTTGAATAGGTGGTAAGAACCTCACATGAATTAGGAGAGAAAAAAACAACAAAAAAGATGCATACTCTTATAAATTAAATATGCTAATAGGAACTTAATATTTGTATAAAGATGGGCATGTTTAAGGACCTATAGCAAGCAGTTTAGGAAAGGAGCACCGGTTGGGGTAAGGGAGGATTAGGATTAACCAGAAGTGAAAGTAAAACAGGACAGAGGCTTTACCGTAATGATAGTGTGCTATGAGCTGAGGAAAATGGTGACCTCTTCTTGCACCTGAGGCTCAGAACACAGGAAAGTTACGATCTATATGGAAATTAAATGATCTTTTCTGGTTCTCCTGTATTGTGACTCCAGGAATGCATTCGTATGGGAGAAGGAATTTCTGGAAATAATTTTAAATAATTCATGAGCATGAAATACATTTTAAAGACAACTTATGTAAAAGAAAATAAAACATTTCCTAAATAAGCATTAGCAATAATGTGTCCAGTTAGTGTGGCATTTAGAATATTCTTTTATAGAACACGGGGTTGGGAAGCCTTGTCTGTGGGGTGTGGGAGGTGGGGAATGAACACAGAGGGCTGTTAATTATTCCTTTTTATCTCCTTATTCTTGTGATGCTTTCTTTGAGAGAATTCTCTTCCAGTCTTGTTCATCATATCTGCATCTTTGACTAACTGACCTCCTTTTAGGCCCCTTCACTATAATGATGGAGCTGCCTGGGATAGGGGTTCTGCTGTGCACTTTTTGGCAATAGTGCTTTCTCTTTGAGACTGTTTATTCTTCTCTTTTTTCCTTTACTCTTATTTTCTCTGTTCTTAACTTCTTCCTTATGAACTGTCCTTCCTTTCCCAACTCTGATGACACTTACCAATTCAGGACATTTGGGCACTACTTATGTGAATTGCTAGAACACATATTACCTCACTGCTTGTGCACTGTTCCTATGCCCTGGCTATATAAATGCACTTGTATTTTAGCAGTTTTAAAGTGGAAAAGGTGAACTTAGGCTGCCGGCTTTAAGTTCTGAAATGATGATAGAGGACGTGAATCACCATTTCACTAACTTTTCTCTGTTTGACTTTGTTCCTTTTTTTTTTTTTAAATTCAGGTGATATAATTTAAAACCTGTGACCTTTGAGAGGTTCTTTAGTGGCTTAATTTTAAGGACTTCATCAAAAGTCTCCTTCTTTTGTTTATCCAGTAAGGCAGTGATTCCTTTTACCATATACCAATTCCACTTAGTTATTGGTTCCTCAAAGGATAATTACTATTTATCTAATTATATGGTAAATGCTATGCAGGGACAGGTGATTAAACAATGTTCTACACAATTACAAAGTAACGGGTATTTGGGGGAGTTGGTTTGATCAGGATTCATTTTAATGGTCACTTATTTGATACCAAAAGAGAAGAACATCAAGTTACTTGCAGGAAAATAGCAAATGTCATTTCATTTCACATTATAACCTATTACAGTTTAACACTGAAGAAGCAAAGTGTATTCTCCCGTGAAAATGAATTTCACACACTTTCCTGGTTGCTAGAGACCTAGGTTCTTGGTTTTTCTGATTGGGAGGCAGTTGCAAGTGTTCATTTAAGAAATATTGATTATCTCCTTGTGTGCCTAGTTTGAAAAGCAATGCAAATGAGGGCACAAATCAGCAAGCATAAGTACTGCTCACTTGTGGCTTCAGTTCTTACAGGTCCTTGAAGCACGGTATGTTGGGGAGGCAAAACTTTATTCCACCCTACAAAGGTCCTTCTGGCTGGCCCAAGAATTTAATTGACATGAGATGGATTAACAGGAGAAAATAAAAATCAAACCCTACATAGATGAGAAGTTTAAAAACAGAAAGGTATAATGAGGCTTATGTGTCATCCTGAGCTAAGCAGTGGGATTGGGACATGGGGCTTCAAAGTAGGGAGGAGGGCAATTCATAGGGCAGTAAGAAGAGCAAATGTTTGGCAATTCGATGTTAGTTCTGCTGTGTGGATGGGTCATGCAGATAAAATTTATCTCTGATAATAAACCCAATTTTGGGAAAGGCCCCCAATTTAGATTCTTGTAGGTAAAGGAGGAGTAAATGCTTCTTTTGAGCCTGCAGGGTCTTGATTGCCTTCAGCTTAAAATAGTCCCCATGCCAAAGTGGCACATTTTCTTCTGAGTCCTTTCAGGTACATGGACTACTGACATCACAGTCAGTGGTGGAACTGTCAAATGTCAGTTACTATCCCCTACAGGTTCTAATTCAGTAGGTCTATGTTGAGATAATAAAATCTGTATTTTATTTAGGGACTCCAATGCTTCCCAGATGAATCCAAAGCATCTTCAATTCTGAGAGCCACTAAACATCAGGATGACACCCAGGTCTGATGTGTGCGAGTGTGTGTAGAGACCTGTGGGCTATTTCTTTATCTTTCTTTCCAGTACTTCTGTCTGACCTACATGTATGCCCATTCAACTTTATTCTCATAGGCACCCTTCTCCTTTTCTTTCAATTTCAAAATATGCTTTCATTTTTGAAATTATTAAGTCCCCCAGGAAGAGTATTTGTCAGAAAAATATTGTGACATTAATAGGAATATGTCTTGGAATGTGGGTATGATATAGGTAAGGATAATGGATTCGCTAAATTCACTTTAGAAGATACTTATAAAAGATAGGCTTTTTGAGCTCCTCATTAAATTCTGCTTCCAAAATAAAGGTTAATTTCATTAGACAATTACTCAGGCAGGCAAAGTGTTTTATATACATTATTCTTTTAAAGCTAACAATCTCATGTTGAGAGAAGTATTATTATTATTCTCATTTTCGCATGGGAAACTGTGGCACAGAGAAGCTAAATAGCTTGCCTAAAGTTGCCCAGCTCAATAAATACTCATGGTTAAGTAAAACATAAATAATGTTGCTATGGGGGAGGAAGAATAATTTTCCTTTTCCTCTTTGATAGCATTCAGAACAAGTCTCCCCAAAATGTGCCATTTTGGCGTGTGGACTATTTTGAGCTAAAGGCAAACAAGACCTAGCAGACTCAAGGAAAATTTTTACTTTTCCCTTTACTTAAAAGAATTTAAATAGGGGGTCTGGCCCAGAAAGAGAACAATTACCAGGACAAACACCTAATTACCAAACATCCTGTCCTCTTAGTCATCCTGTGAATCACTCTCCTCTCCTCTGAAGCCCCAAGCCCTTATCCCATTCCTTAGCTTAAGATGGTATAAAGCCTCACTTGCCAGAGTTGTCTTTGGTCTTATATTCTTATGGGGGCCCCATACATGTGTAATTAAATTTGTTACTTTCTTGTTGATCTGTCCTGTGGTCATTTGGATAATAGATTAGCCAAAGGGTCTAGAAGGAGAGAAGGAATTTATTCCCTTCTCAGAACCTTCTAGTTCTTGGTTGAAACATCCCCTATAATAAAAGTCATATTAACAGAAGAACAAACAAATTTAATAACAGGTATATGTCCTGTTTAATGGGAGATACTCAGGAAAACTGAGTAATTCCCCCAAATGGCCCAAGACAACACCTTAAAAACCATCCTTAGCTAAAGACAAAAGACGTTAGAGGAATGGGAAGCCAATTAGGGAAGGTTACTAGGCAAAGCACAGTAATCAAGGGTATGGTTGCTATGTAGCTTTAAGTCTGTGCCTTCTCTATGGATAATTTTCTAGAGATTTAGACATCTTCTTTGTATGGAAAAGAGACACCCTTACAAATGGAGATTTCTCTTATAAATGTAAATGTCTCTTAGAAAAGGGCAATTATTATTTTTTGTTTGTTTCTCAGCTTCTCTCTCTCGTTTGCTATGTCTTAAAAATGATTGTTATGCCAAAGAGACATTTTCTGGGGGCAAATTATACAACCCTTCACTGCTTCTGAGCACCTTAATCATGGACAACATTGTAGGAATGTTTTCATTTTTATATAAGGAATTCTTAATCCAAAAAAAAAAAAAAGCAGATCTTTACTGAAATCTGTGTTACGATTTCTTTCTTTCCTCTATGTTTTCTACCCTCCTTCTACTCCCTCCTATCAAAAGATGGCTGTGTACTGATCAGAAGAATTGAGGACACCACTATGTTTGCATTGTAAGAGCCTGGCTGAAATAAAGACTGATGTTCACAGAAGTGGCTGTTTTGCATTGATTTATCTTATGGTGAGAGAGACAAAATGAAAGAATGGCTGTGTACTCTAGGAAATGACAAAGACCTGTAAAATTAAATGAATTCACCTAGAGAAAGCTAGGCTTTTAAAAAGAGTGGCAATTTTACTTCAGTGGTCTGCCAACTGTAAGACATAAAAATGCAATTTTATTCTTTTTAGAGGCCAGGTATGGGGTTACTGAGTTAGTTTTACAGAAGAAGAGGTTTTAGTCAGAAAGGGCTTGCTGACAGCAGTACATCCATTGTTGGAGCTTTGCAGTGGAAGTCACTACATTCAGTATACACTTGAGTGAATAATGCCAAATAAGAAGGTCATTTTTGTTTCATAATTTGCTAGAGCTCTTCATAATATTTCTAGTGTAGATGTGAAAAGCATAGACCATCTTTCAGGGAAAGAGATAATTAATATTAAGAATGCTTACTTAATGTTAATAACTTGGAACCATTTTAAAATTTGAAGACAAGATATTTTATCCAAAAACCCTCCTAAAATGAGAATTGAAATGCTGATCACATCAGTCATTTGATAAAGCTTAGGAAGAAAGGTTTACTTAAGTCTTTCATTTGATACTAAGGTACATGCATTTATAATCCTATTTCATACAAACAATTGCAAAATGTTTTGTGCTTAGAATTAGTTTTAAATTATCTCACTTTCTTTATAATATTTGGGTCTGTTGTGGAGGAAGAATTTCCTCTGCTCTTCAAAGTCCTTCTAGCTGGACTAAGAATTCAAATTGACATGAGACAGATTAACAGGAAAAATTCAGATTTAGTTTTATATGTACAGGGAACCCACACAGACATGAAATTCCAAAGACGAGAAGGCAAACTGAAGCTTTGATGAGCCAGAGAGAGGGGGTTAGGGTGCTGAGGTTAGGAAGGGGAGGAAAAGTATTAGCAGAAAGGTGAGAGATGTTTAGAAAACAATGGTTGCCCTATTCAGATTTTTAGGTAAAGAGGAATTTCTGCTACTGTTCTTTTTCTGGTACGGGCAGGCGTTTGAGGGGAGATTAAAGACCTTTTATTCAACCTGCTGGATTTTTATTGCCTTTTAATTCAAAATAATGTTCATGGCAAGGTTCCCATTTTGGGGTGGCCTGCCCTTGACCCCCAAAGATCATAATAAACATTGGTGATGTTGGGGAGGAAAAAAAATTTCTATGCCCTTTAAGCTTCTTGCTGGACTAAGAATCAAATTGACATGAGACAGAATAATAGAAAATCAAACAAAAGTCTAATAACATGTGTATTAGATGTTATTACACTACTGTATAGGTGAGCAAGACCTAGAAAACTGAGTAACTTCTCAAGATGGCCAACGGCATCACCTTAAATACCATCCGTAGCTACACACAAAAGAAAATGTTGGGGATGAGGAGTCTGCTACAGGAGCTTACCAAAACAGTACAGTGAACAAGAGTAAGGTTGTTACGCAGATTTAAGTTCATGCCTTCTCCATTGATAACAGTTTCTAGAGATATAGAGTCATTCCCTGGGGAAAACACTCTTAAAATGGAGATTGCCCTTCTACATATAAATGCCTTTTACAAAGGAGTAACTTATTGGATTTAAGAGCTTCTCTGTGTCTGAAGTGTTTAAGAAAAACCCACCTTGAATAATCAGTATTCAGTAATCCATAATAATCAATATTATGCATACTGAGTAATCAGTATGCCAAGGAAGCATATTTTGGGGGAGCAAAATTTGTTCCCTTACATTGTTTATAGTAAAAGCTGATTTAGATAATTCACGTGTGTTTCTTTTTATTTGCAGGGTGGGTCCACTTTAAAAATGTTTTTATAATTTTTATTTTCAGTTAGGTATATTAAAAGGTATACTGGGGCATATTGAAAATTTTAAGAGTTTGACTAAAAATTGATTGCATCTGGCCGTGCGAAACCAGAAGTTGTTAGGATCACTTTATCTGCAAGAGCCAGGGAAAAGACACTGAGAGAGGATGGAAGCAAAGAAAGGAAATTATTTGGCTACAGTTTAATGCCCAATTGGATGTTTGTGATTGGTTGTCCTTCGTTTTCAATGTTATAACCTTGAGGCATTGAAAGGCTTAGGTTTTGGCTTGCTTACATAGGATATCATAGCATTAGAGCCCTCTCAGTCTGATAGCCCCCTTGTTTAATTAGCGTAACAAAGCTCAGGTTGTTGGGGAAAAAAAAAGTACGTTGCTTTTGACTGGGCAACTAGTGAGTTCATTAGTGGCTCACTGAAGAAGTTAAAAAGGCGAATTTTCTCATCTTTGACTTCATCTATAAGAAATTCTTCCAAACTAATGAAAAGGGGCAAGTGATTTCTTGATATTTTAAGGTCAGGTGACAAATACCTAGAATTACACCTGCCTCTGCATTAGAAACTATGCAGAGAATTTAGAAATCTAATGGTCATCAGGCTTTGGTCTGATGGATTTGCATTTATAACAACTACGAACTCCTCCCAAAATTATTGTCTGTGTAAATGTTTGCACAGAACTTTATCTTTTAAAAAAAATAATTATTTTAATTAACATATAATGTATTATTTGCCCCAGGGGTACAGGTCTGTGAATCATCAGGCTTACATATTTCACAACACTCACCATATCACATATCCTTCCCAATGTCCATAACTCAACTAACCTCTCCCTACCTGCTCCCCCCAGGAACCCTCAGTTTATTTTGTGAAATTAAGAGTCTCTTATGGTTTTTCTCCCTCCTGATCCCACCTTGTTTCATTTTTTCCTTACCTATCCCCCAAACTACCCACCCTGCCTCTCAAATTCCTCATATCAGAGAGATCATATAATTGTCTTTCTCTGATGTACTTCGATCAGCATAATACCCTCTAGTTCAATCCACATTTTTGCAAATGGCAAGATTTCATTTCTTTTGATGGCTATACATCATTTCATTGTATATATAAACCACATCTTCTTCATCCATTAATCTGTTGATGGACATCTAGTTTCTTTCCATAGTTTGGCTATCGTGGACATTGCTGCTATAAACATTCAGGTGCATGTGCCCCTTTGGATCACTACATTTGTATAGTTAGGGTAAATACCCAGTAGTGCGATTGGTCAGGTAGCTCTATTTTCAAATGTTTGTTTCAAATGTTTAAGGAAACTCCATACTCTTTTCCAGAGTGGCTGCACCAACTTGTATTCCCACCAACAGTGTAGGAGGGTTCCCCTTTCTCTACATCCTCACCAACATGTGTCATTTCCTGACTGGTTAATTTTAGCCTTTCTGACTGGTGTGAGGTGGTATCTCAGTGTGGTTTTGATTTGTATTTCCGTGATGTCAAGTGATGTTGAGCACTTTTTCATGTGTCTGTTGGTCATCTGGATGTCTTCTTTGCAGAAATGTCTGTTCATGTCCTCTGCCCATTTCTTGATTGGATTATTTGTTCTTTGGGTGTTGAGTTTGATAAGTTCTTTATAGATTTTGGATACTAGCCCTTTATCTGATATGTCATTTGCAAATATCTTCTCCCATTCTGTCAGTTGTTTTTTTTTGTTTTTTTTACTGTTTCCTTTGCTGTGCAAAAGCTTTTGATCTTGATGAAGATAGTTCATTTTTGCCCTTGCTTCTGTTGCCTTTGGCGATGTTTCTAAGAAGTTGCTGTGACTGAGGTCGAAGAGGTGGCTGCCTGTGTTCTCCTCAAAGATTTGGTGGATTCCTGTCTCACATTGAGGTCTTTCATCCATTTTGAGTCTATTTTTGTGTGTGGTGTAAGGAAATTGTCCAGTTTCATTCTTCTATATGTGGCTGTCCAATTTTCCCAACACCATTTGTTGAAGATACTTTTTTCCATTGGACATTCTTTCCTGCTTTGTTGAAGATTAGTTGACCATAGAGTTGAGGGTCTATTTCTGGGCTCTCTATTCTGTTCCATTGATTTATTTGTCTGTTTTTGTGTCAGTACCATACTGTCTTAATGATGACAGCTTTGTAATAGAGCTTGAAGTCTGGAATTGTGATGCCACCAACTTTGGCTTTCTTTTTCAACATTCCTCTGGCTATTCTGAGTCTTTTCTGGTTCCATATAAATATTAAGATTATTTGTTCCATTTCTTTGAAAAAATTGATGGTATTTTGATAGGGATTGCATTAAATGTATAGATTGCTTTAGGTAGCATAGACATTTTCACAATATTTCTTCTTCCAATCTATGAGCATAGAACGTTTTTCCATTTCTTTGTGTCTTCCTCAATTTCTTTAATGTGTACTTTATAGTTTTCTAAGTACAGATTCTTTGCCTCTTTGGTTAGGTTTATTCCTAGGTGTCTTATGGTTTTGGGTGCAATCGTAAATGGGATTGACTCCTTAATTTCTCTTTCTTCTGTCTTGCTGTTGGTGTAGAGAAATGCAACTGATTTCTGTGCATTGATTTTATATCCTGCCACTTTACTGAATTCCTATATGAGTTCTAGCAGTTTTGGAGTGGAGTATTTTGGGTTTTCCACATAAAGTATCCTATCATCTGCAAAGAGTGAGAGTTTGACTTCTTTGCTGAATTGGATGCCTTTAATTTCGTTTTTTGTCTGATTGCTGAGGCTAGGACTTCTAGTACTGTGTTGAATAGCAGTGGTGATAGTGGACATCCCTGCTGTGTTCCTGACCTTAAGGGAAAAGCTCTCAGTTTTTCCCCACTGAGGATGATATTCACTGTGGGTTTCTCAGAGATGGCTTTGATGATATTGAGGTATATATCCTCTATGCCTGCAGTGTGAAGAGTTTTGATGAAGAAAGGATGCTGTACTTTGTCAAATGCTTTTTCAGCATCTATTGAGAGTATCATATGGTTCTTGTTCTTTTCTTTTATTAATGTATTTTGTCACATTGATTGATTTGTGGATGTTGAACCAACCTTGCAGCCAGGAATAAATCCCACTTGGTCATGGTGAATAATCCTTTTAATGTACTGTTGGATCCTATTGGCTGGTATTTTGGTGAGAATTTTCACATCTGTGTTCATCAAGGATATTGGTCTGTAGTTCTCTTTTTGGAAGGGATCCTTGTCTGGATAGTCCATTTACATTCAGGGTAACTATTAAAAGATATGAATTTAGTGTTATTGTATTGTGTGTTAGGTGACTGTTACTATATATTGTCTCTCTTCTTTTCTGGTCTACTACTTTTAGGCTCTCTCTTTGCTTAGAGGACCCCTTTCAATATTTCCTGTAGGGCTGGTTTGGTGTTTGCAAATTATTTTAATTTTTGTTTGTCCTCGAAGTTTTTTATCTCTCCATCTATTTTCAATGACAGCCTAGCTGGATATAGTATTCTTGGCTGCATATTTTTCTCATTTAGTGCTCTGAATATATCATGCCAGCTCTTTCTGGCCTGCCCAGTCTCTGTGGATAAGTCTGCTGCCAATCTAATATTTCTACCATTTTATGTTACAGACTTCTTGTCCTGAGCTGCTTTCAGGATTTTCTTTCCATCACTAAGACTTGTAAGTTTTATTCTTAGATGATGGGGTATGGACCTATTTTTGTTGATTTGAAGGGGGTTCTCTGTGCCTCCTGGATTTTGTTGCTTGTTCCCTTTGCCATATCAGGAAAATTCTGTACTATAATTCACTTCAATATACCTTCTGCCTCTCTCTCCTTTTCTTCTTCTTCTTCTTCTTCTTCTTCTTCTTCTTCTCCTTCTCCTTCTCCTTCTCCTTCTTCTCCTTCTCCTTCTTCTCCTTCTTCTCCTTCTTCTCCTTCTTCTCCTTCTCCTTCTCCTTCTTCTTCTTCTTCTTCTTCTTCTTCTTCTCCTTCTCCTTCTTCTCCTTCTTCTCCTTCTTCTCCTTCTTCTCCTTCTCCCTCTCGCCCTCCCCCTCCCCCTTCTTCTCCTCCTCCTCCTCCTCCTCCTCCTCCTCCTCCTCCTTCTTCTTCTTCTTCTTCTTCTTCTTCTTCTTCTTCTTCTATCCCAATTATTCTAATATGTTTCATCTTATGGTATCACTTTTCTTTTGAATTCTCTCCTCGTGGTTCAGTAGTTATTTTTCTCTCTTTTGTTAAGCTTCTTTATTCTCTGACATTTTGTCTTCTCTATCACTAATTCTCTCTTCTGCCTCATTTATCCTAGCAGTAAGAGCCTCCATTTTTGATTGCATCTCTTTCATAGCTTTTTAAATTTCAACTTGGTTAGATTTTATTTCTTTTATTTCTCCAGAAAGGGTTTCTCTAATATCTTCCATGCCTTTTTCAAGCCCAGCTAGCACCTTGATAATCCTCATTCTGAACTCTAGTTCTGACACATTATCAATGTCTGTATTGATTAGTTCCCTAGCCATTGTTAATGTCTCTTGTTCTTTTTTTTTTTTTTGTGATGAGTTTTTCCATCTTGTCATTTTATGCAGATAGGAAGATATGAACGAGAGAATAAAATACTAATAGGTGGCAAAGACCCCAGAAAAATGTACACTAACCAAATCAGAAGAGACCCAAAACCAGGGGGAGAAGAAAGGGGCAGGAAAAAGAAATAAAACTTTAAAATTTAAAAATTAAAAAAAATATATATATCTTAACTGGTGAATAGAACAGGGCAACCCATTTGATTTTGGGTGTATTCTGGTCTCTTAAAGAAAACTACCTCCCAAAATTTTAACGAAAGAAAAACATATGTATACAAAAATAAGAGCAAACATGATGAAGGCATGGAATAAGACTATAAAGATGGAAATTTTAAAAAAATTCTAAAAAAGGCGTTGATAAGATGGTTGGAAAAAGAAAAAATAAAGAGAATGTGCTCAGGCTGGAGACTAGAACAAAGCCATGTGCTAGATTTGGGGTATATTTTGATCTATTAGAAGAAATTGTATCCCAAAATTTGAAAGAAAAAAAAAACCCTATATGTATACAAAAATAAGGTTAAGTACAATGAAGGGATAAAATATGACTATAACAATGAAGGTTTAAAAAGATTTTTTAAAAGAAAGTATTGTTAAGATAAAGTAGTTAAAAAACATTAAAAGAGTAAAGAGGAAAATTAAAAAGATAGAATAAGAAAAAAGTAAAATTTAGAAAAATTTAACTTTGCAAGACTAAGGGACCATGGGGAAAAAGCCATGAATTCTATGTGTTGCTTTCCCCTAGCTCTGGAGTTTCCTTGTTGTCCTTGATGGGTGAACTTTGTCTTGGCTGGATGCTCTTGCTTATCTTCTGGGGGAGGGGCCTGTTGTAGTGAGTATCAGATGTCTTTGCTCGAGTTGGAATTGCACTGCCCTTGCCAGGGACGAGGCTAATTAATCTGCTAGGATTTGCCCTCCGGAGCTTTTATTCCATGAATGCTTTCTGTAGAGCTTTGGAGGACTGGAATGAAAATGGCGGCCTCCCAGTCTCTGGCCCAGAGGATCCGAGCACCCAGGGCCTCACTCCTCAGTGTGCCATCAGAGAAAAGCAGTCATTCCCTCCTGTCTCCCTGGTCTCCAGCCCTACTCTGAGCTCAACTGGCCTGTGATGGGGCGCTTCTATCTCTGGTGCACGGCCCCATTTGGAGTCTCCAAACCCAGCAGATTCTTGCCACGTGCTCTCGCACCACTCCTCCTGGAGGGGAAGGAGGGAGTCTCTCCGGATCTGCCATTTGTGAAGTTCCTGCTTGAAGAGCAGTGGACCAGCTGTGCCTTGGATCATGGTTTAAGGTAACCCCGATCTGAGAGACCCCTCCTCAGCTCCGTCTCTGTAGTCGGCTTCCCTACTCTGAATCCTGGGAGCTCTGCCATACTCAGACACCTCTGGCCTTTCTGTGACCCCTTGGGACCTGAGACCACACTGTCTGCACGAGGGCTCCATCCCCGCTTAGTCTCTGGAGTGATGTCCCCCAGTGGAGCAGACTTCTAAAAATTCTGATTTTGTGCTCCACTGTTCCGCCACTTGCCTGGAGCTGGCCACTCCTCCCGCAGTCTATCTTCCTGTCATTTCGGATTCACTTCTTCACACATCCTACCTTCCAGAAAGTGGTCAATTTTCTGTTGTTAGAATTGCTGCTCTTCTTCTCTTCTATCTCTTGTTGAGTTTGTAGGTGTTTGGTATGGCTTGGTAACTATCTAGCTGAACTCCTGGGACCTGATGTCATTTCAGTCTGCTACTTGTCTGCCATCGTGCTTTGATCCTCCACATAACTTTGTCTTAAATATGTACTATCAATTGGTAGCACATGCCTCGTTCTTACTTAGATGAACTGAGGCTTTTTACCAGGGATTCAATTTGCAAAAGTTAAAAAAAAGAAAAATATATACATTTCCCTCATTTATGTAGCACACAGGTTTTTTTTCACCAAAGGAAACTGCATTGATTACTAACTTAAATACTAGTATTCTGTAAGTCTTAAAATCACACATCCTGTAGAGACTGGATTACATTCTGCTGTGAGCCTTGTGGTAACCAGCTGTTCCTGGGTGGCAATGCTGCTGTAACAGTGTGTCTCACTTTTAATTTGTCTTCCCATCTGACAGCACATCTAATTATACTTTATAAAATCTGTTTTACATTGTACTTAAACATTTTTTGAAAGATATTACATAAACGTGAAGATTAAATAAATGGTTAAAAATGATATCATCAAATCATTTTAATTCAAATACCCATTCTGTTGCATTTGAGATATAATATATGTTTTGTTTTTCCTGAGCTAATTTTCAAGAAAACCAAAGAGTGGCCAGGAACTACTGATTAGAATGGTGGTGAGAAATGAAAGATGAACTTTTCTGGCTTTGAAATTATTCAGTTACTTAATTTACATATCTGAATATTTGGAAACCTTTTTGTACCTCTGAAATTCCTTTTAAATTTTCCTAGATGTACACATTTGGCAAGGACAGTGAATAGGATAGGAGTGTATTTTTTTAAAATTATATAAAGATTAAAAGATTCTATCACACATCTTTAAGTGACAGCAGATTATAATTGCTTTATTCCATTTGTCTTGCTTAGCCTTTTTCTGTCTCCATCTTAATTTTCAATATCATTAACATACTAGCTGGTCTACTTACTAGAGAATCATTATCTTTACATAACATAGTATACACTCCTGTTTTCTCTCTCTCTCTCTCTTTGGAGAGTTTTAATAAGAATTTTTATTGTATCAATGATGTTCTTTTTCCAGACATCTAATGATTTTGATTAGTATTACAAACCATCCTCTAATTTAAGGCGTTGGTTCTCAAACTTTGGAGCATATTTGGATCTTTAAAAAGCAACTGATGTCTGTCTCTCACCCTTAAAGATTATAATTTAATTAGTCTGGGGTGCAGCTGGGGTCCAGGGATATTACAACTCCCACTGATTCTGGTGTGTGACAAAGTTTGATCCTCTCAAGGACTAATCAGCCTTCCTTTAAGGTGTTCTGTGTTAACACAGTGGTTTCCAACTTGTTGGCATGTTGGAATTACCTGGGCAATATTAAAAAAAAAAAAAATGATGCCTATGCTCCACCCCCCAGAGCTTGTGATTTAAGTGCTGTGCATGACAGACTGGGATTTGGATTTTTTAAGAATCCTGTGTAATTCTAATATGAAGACAAGTGTGAGAACCACTGTGTTAAGCTATAATTTTTTAAGAAATTTTCTAAGGAGATCAGAACTTATATATGTTTTCAACATGTAGTCCTCCTTAGAGACTATGTACTTGATTATAATAAGGTATGAAATATTCTTTCTCTTTGACTGTTACCATTACGTAAGTTGGGAGGGTTGGAGGCACTTGGAACTCTTAAAATATTTTTGTAGTACACTTTTAATTTGCATTCATATATATGCTCCCAGGCAGAAGACATGGACACCAATGACCTTTACTAATAGTATATATCATCTATCGTTGACAGATGTACCCAAAAAATACATTCTTTAATGAGTGTTATATATTTGAAATGGAGCAAATGCATTGTTTTTATGTGATTTACATGAATATTTTTATTTGGGGTCATAATATAGTAAGTATTTCCATTGCTGTGACTAGTATTTGAATGGGGTATTGAGGTAGATAGGAAAATAATTTTTAAAGTGTGAGTTACCTGATTGGGGTCACTAGATTCGTGTGTCAGACTGATCTCTATTTCCTAATAACAGGTGTGAGCCGTTGACCGCAGTTCAGTGGTTACCTCCCACTTTCCCTCAGATATTCCTTGTATGATGGCATTTCTGTTTTGCCAGCTCATCTGCTGCCCAGCTGCTCCTCCAGATGATTTACTGCTGCCAATAATCTCTGTTTCCAATGACACGTTTGTTCTTAGCTACAAGTCACTGGATCTTTTTAAAAAAGTTGTTCTACTTGTTCTTTTTCTGTTACATAATTTTTATTCTGTCCAGTTTTTTATTCCTGAACCCTTTTTCTGTTTCTAGCTTCCTTAAGGCATCCAGGCTTACTACCCTCATACCATGCTCATCAGTTAGGGTTTGGCCAAGAAAAGAGAATCCACTCTGTGAACTGCCAATGTGAAGGTTTTAATACGGGGAGTTAGGATTTGTACAGCTTTGGAAAGGCTGAGAGAGTGAAATGATCACCTGTTGGGTGTATCTCCTGACTCAACCAATTTGAGGTCCTCAACTTCTCAACTTGCCCTTCTTCATAGGCTGTGCTGATGCTCTTGCCCACCTGCTTAACCTTTTAGTGTATATAACTTCTATTTCTTTATTCTTTTACCATGACTTTGAGCAGATTCAAGATTATTGTATAATTTAGCACTCTCTCTAACCCTTACCCATTCAAGACCTAGATAACATTTTCATTTTTCTTTTTCAAGAAGTCTCTGATCAGCTTTTCCTTATGACTTTCTAAAAAAGATTTATTTATTTATTTGAGAGAAAGCGGGGCAGGGGTGGGGATGAGGGGAGGGAGAGAGAGCGAGAGCACCGGTGAGCAGGCGATGGACAGGGAGAGAAAGAATCCTGAAATAGACTCCTTGCTGAGTGTGGAGACTAACACAGGACTGGATCCCAGGACACTGAGATCATGACCTGAGTGGAAACCAAGAGTCAGCTGCTTAACCCACAGAGCCACCCAGGGGTCCCCATGTGATTTTTGAGTGAGTATTCTATACTGGTTGTCTTTATGTCTTTGATTTTCACTTCTTTTTCTGTCCTGTTTTCTATATCCTCCCATTTTCTTCTTATTTCTTCTTTTAAGTTCAATATTGATATGTTTTGCTATATCCAGCAACTTTTCCTCAGCCTCCATTCACCTAGAACTAGTGGATCACTAACATTTGGGTCACCCCCTCATTTATGAAATTTCTAGAGTGAAATGCAGGTATGCCAGAAATAGTCTTCATCATTAAAAAAAAAAAATCTATATAGAATGAATTACTGAGGACAATTTTTTCATCTCCTAACTGCTTTTTGAATTTTTCTTCTCTATTCCTAATATGACCACTCTAATCTGAGTATTCATAATGATTTTTGCAGGAGCTTGCTAACTGATGACTCTTGTTTCTGTATCCACTTCTTAGTGACTCCTCTCTCCTGGACTGTGGTACACGCTTAATGCATGTTTGTTCGGCTAGTAATTATCTAAAAATAGTGCTTCTGTTATGTTATTTTCTTCCAGAAGATCTTAGTTTTTGTTACTGCCAAACTCCTTTGACCATTGTAGAGTACCTCAGACTCTGGGCTCAATCTACCATTTAATTCCTAACACTGTTACTTTTGGAGAGGAAAAAATTCATTTAGCTACATTGGTTGATTTCTTATATCCCAGATCTGTTAACCCTTGTTTGTTTTTTAAAATTTTGCCCATCCTTTTCAACCAGTTTTGTTCTTATCACATTTAACAAATTAGTTTCTGACATTGTGTTTTTCTCTTTTGTGGCCATTATTTCTAACAAATCCAGTATTTGGGGAACAAAAAATATTTAGATATAAATTATATTAGGGAAATTGGATTCTTCCATCAATGTGTAGTTGCTATTAAGTCTGTCATATGCGATTTTAGCCATTGTCAGTTCTTTTCTGATTTGATACCTACCAGTAATTTCCTTAGTCATTCGGATTATTGATTTTTTATTTATTCTTTATTGGTAGTGTCAAAAGTTAAAAGCAAGGTCATTCTATTCTGTGTGTGTGTATTTTTTTAAGAATGAAGACATATGAATTTGGTCTACAGCTAGGTTAAAATCCTGTTTTTACTCTGTGCTTCTTAGCACAGCTGTCAAGGTCTTTAACAACCTGACTATATATTCCTTTCTCATGCTATCTGACCCGCATCTTTCTTTTCCCTTTGCTTTAGCCATATTGGATTTCTTAATATCCTCTGAACATATTATAACCTAATTTTTTCACGTATCTATGTTTTTGTTTGCACAATTTCCTCATATGGAATATTATTTTGTCTTAGTTTTTGCCTTGTGAATTTGTAGTCTTCCTCAGGGACAAGTTGAAATGTGTATTGAGTTCTCTGATGTTTGAAGCTTAGTTAATGTCTCTGTCCTTTGTGCTGTTATTATTTTTGTACCTTTTAAAAGGTACTGCATTATGTTCTCTATTAGACTAGGAGTTGATTGGCCATCAGGTATATGTTTTCATTTTTTTTTTTCTTTTTTCACTTAGTACTTAGTAGATCTTCCACTAGAGATGCCTACGGATATATACCTGTCGATATGCATTGCTCTCTTATACAATGTGTAAAATAAGATTTGGGCAAGCAGACCAGGCTTTATATTTTTAAAGTGTTTAATTACCACAAACTGGGTTAGGATTCTACTCTTTAGTCATTGAATATCTCTCCAGGCAACCTTTGTTTAATAATTGCTTTTCATATCCTCAATATATTCTCACTAATGGAAAATAGATGGCAAATTTAAAAAGAAAAGAAGTTTAAAGTTGAGTTTTTTAAAAGGGATCTTTTTATCTAACATTAAAATTGGTTGGCATATGAATATATCTTCTGTTTAATCACAAATGTATATTGTTCAGTGCTAAAGCGTTTATTGATTACTTAAGGTAAAATTATTGTACTTGAAACAGTAGAGCGCAGCAATATCATAAAGTTGTTTTTGGCATGAAGAACTTCTAATTCATTTAGGAGAAAAGGAGAAAACAATACTTGCTAAGTGCTATATGATAGTTTGTGTGTGTGTGTGTGTGTGTTTATACCTAATTAGTGTTCATTTGCACAATCATATTTCATCGTGAAGAAATGTGGCTCAAAAGTGGTTAATAAATTCATTCAAGATAAACCTAGCTTGTGAGAAAGAATTTGAAATCAGCCAGTTTTATGTGTCTTTAAAAGGCAATACTGGATCCACCCTTTACTAGTGATCTCATCCCTAGTAAACGTGAGAATTCATTGAGATATGAATTCTAGGGCAAATTCCTTCTTTTCTCTATCAGTTTCCTAATATAGTTAAATAATCCTCCTCCTACCAGTTTAACTGCATAGCACTGTTTTAATGATTGACTAAGATAAAATGTGAAAAATGATTGGCACAGTGACTGGAACAAAGCCCTCAAAAACTGGAAGCTACTGTGGTTATCATATGATTTAATTGTAGTATCTCTGAAAAAATAAATGAAAATAAATGAAGAAAGAGACCTACATCTCCATACAAACACAACAAGCTCAAAATGCCACCTGGGGGCTTGAAGTAATGACCCTGAGGGCGAGGCCCATGTTGTGCATCTTGTATTTTTATATAGTCTTTTAAAATGAGCAAGTTGCTTTAATATGCATTATTAAGCCATGTAAGATGTAGGGGACTGAAGCTCAAGTTTATTATATTAACACACGTTTGTATAGTAAGGGAGCTCAAAAAAAGTAGCATTTGGCTTGGAGAATGGAGTGACTTGGGGAAAAGTAAGAATACTGACAAGCTGTAATAGAAGTGCTGGTAGAGGGGTTATGGAAGATATGATGTGTAGATAACATAACATGATGAAAGGCCCAGAAGTTGGAAGAAGCAAATTGTATATGGAAGAAGAAAATGAGGTCAGCCCAGCAGATAGGTTTTTTTAGTTTACTTTCTTAATCTTCAGCCATCTCAGCTGCCACCTAGAAAAGTAGCTAATATGGGAAGGATATAAGGAACATGTTCTCCACATGTTTTAAATGGTGATACACAGTGATATCTGTTAAGTGATAAATACCCATTGAACCAACACAAAGATCTCATTAAACAGTGGTTGACCATAGGGACATTATCAGGCCAGAACCACGATTACAGAAATGGGAGACTGCACACCCATTTATGAGGGTCAGTGCTCATGGATATATCCTATTTGAAGTATGACTTTCCTTGTTGGAGAATGTATGACAGTGGTGAATAGATCGTCTTTATCTTTTCTCCCCATTCATATGATACTCTGCAGAAACAGGTACTCCATAAATCCTGACTGTAAGTGCTTATCATTTTGCTTTCTTCTGATATGTTTTCACTCCTCCTGTCAGTATTCTTGATTGCTTTTCAAGTTTTGAACTGAAATACTGAGTATTTCAAAGGAGGACATGCCTGTGAACTTTATTTTGGTTCAAGGAGCTAGTTCAACCCTTACTTGAGTTTCCAGTGCTTTGCATTATTGGAGATTGAAAGAAGTGTGCCATCCTGCTGGTGCTGTTTGATATAATGCATGTGTTGTGCTGGACACATTTCATTCAAAGTGATGGAAGGAAGAGTGTGGGTGTAGTTTGTTCTTTAGAATCAAGTCATTGCACTAGATACATAATGGACGATTGTTAGATTCTCTTTAGCTTATCCTTTTGGTTAAATTAATGTATTTGAGGACTTTTAAAGTTCTCTGATATAGGACCTCCATGGAGCATGGATGGTTTTTCCCAGTCCTTATGTCACTTCTTTGGGGCAAGTTAAATTCTTGGGTTCTTCTTTGTAACCCCAGTGGGCCTATCCCAGTGTTTATGTTTGGCAGGTGATTAATTCGTATCTCTTGTTTGAGTTAATTATTGCCTAGTTTCAGAATAGTGCATGTGCTCCTCTGAATACTTAACACAATAGAATATACACATAGAAAAAGATACACTCAAATGTCACCTCCTTATTGAAGCCTGACCCACAAGAAAAGATAAAGATACCCTGTGACCTAGTCCCTAAGTATTTCTTATTTTTAATTTGGAGCAACTTAACATTTGTTTGTAATAATACATGCATTCTTTCCCCAGGTCAGCTTGTATATTATTCTTCTACATGTCTCCTGCGCATGTGGAAACTTAACACAATAGAATATGTACATAGAAAAAGACACACGTAGAAAAGTGATTATTTCATTGAATGGAAAAAATTAAAGAATTTTATATTTATTGTAGAAATCTCTCACTCCAGTGTTGTAAATATGTCTAGATAGTTTAAAACACCTCAAATTAGAAAGGAGGAAGATAGAAGTTATGTTGGCATAGCTGCAAGTGAGTATAAAATGGGCTTTCCTCCAATTCTTCTTTTTTTAAAAGATTTTATTTATTTATTTGACAGAAACACAGAGAGAGGGAATACAAGCAGGGGGTGTGGGAGAGGGAGAAGCAGGTTTCCCACTGAGTAGAGCCCGATGCTGGGCTCGATCCCAGGACCCCGGGATCATGACCTGAGTAGAAGGCAGACGCTTAATGACTGAGCCACCCAGGCACCCTCTTTCAGTTATTCTTTTTTTTTTTTTTAAAGATTTTATTTATTTATTTGGCAGACAGAGATCACAAGTAGGCAGAGAGGCAGGCAGAGAGAGAGAGAGAGGAGGAAGCAGGCTCCCCGCCGAGCAGAGAGCCCGATGCGGGACTCGATCCCAGGACCCTGAGATCATGACCGGAATGGAAGGCAGAGGCTTTAACCACTGAGCCACCCAGGCGCCCCTCTTTCAGTTATTCTTGAAATGGAATTACCCCATGCAACGTGCAGCTACCCCTCTGGGATGCCACTGAGCACAGCTCTTCTCCAGTGGATTCTGTAAGTGTTTGTTGAAAACAGAGACAGGGTCCATATTTTTCAGAAATTTCTAGGCTATATGATAGATTTAGTCTTTAACCCAAGGACTCATGTTCATCCAGTACAATCGAATGTATCTCTGATGAGGTGTTTTGGGGGTTGCACTCTTCCATATTATTCTCAAGTTCCCATAATTAGGGCCATTGATCTGCTTGCAACCTCTGTTTTGTTCTGCTTTCAAAGTGCCATTTGTGACTGGTTAAGGCGTACAATGATACTGTCAAAGTGCTCTTAGAATAATCCATCCCTGGGAACTGGACTTCTTGTTGCTTCTGTGTTTCAATCTGCTCTTGGAGTCTAGCGTTTATTTATTTTTCTTAGTTTCATTGAGATAAAATTGACAAGTAAGATACTGACAGTGTGATGATTTGATATTCACATATATTGTGAAAGAATTTCTCCCCCATTGAGTTAATTTAACAACTACATCATTATACATATTTACCTGTGTGTGTGTGTGTGTGTGTGTGTGTGTGAACATTTAAGTTCTATTCTCTAAGCAGTTTTAATTATACGATATAGTATTGTCAGCTCTAATCCCCAGGCTATACATTAACCCCTCAGACCTTATTCTTCTTATAACTGAAAGTTTGTACACCTAAAAGTGATACAATGGGGAATTTGTCCATTTAAAAAAAAATTATTTATTTGAGAGAGAACAAGCGGGGAGGAGGGGTAGAGGGAGAGAGAGAAGTAGGCTCCCCCCTGAGCAGAGAGCTCAAGGTGGGGGTTGATCCCAGGACCCTGGGATCATGACCTGAGCCAAAAGAAGCTGCTTATCCAACTGAGCCACCCAAGCCATCCGGGAATTTGTCTTTCTTTGTCTGACTTTTTTCACTTAGCATAATGCCCCGCAGGTTCATTATTGTTGTTCATATTGTTGTTCATATTGTTGTTCATATTATTGCAAATGACAAGACTTTCTCCTTTTTAAAGGTTGAATAACATTCCTATGTGTTTGTGTGTATGTGTGTGTCTGTATCTCACATTTGATCTACTCATCCAATGATGGACACAGGTTGTTTCTACATCTTGGCTATTTTGAGTAATGCTGCTGTGAACATGGGAATACAGGTATCTCTTCAAGATGTTGATTTCAATTCTTTTGGATATATACCCAGAGGTGGAGTTGCTGGATCATATGGTATTTCTATTTTTAATTTCTTAAGGAACCTTCATACTGTTTTCTGTAGAGGCTACATCAATTTATAATTACAGCAACAGTTTGCAAGCATTTCCTTTTTTCTGCATCCTTGCTAGCATTTTCTCTCTCTTTTGTAATAGCCATCCTAATAGGTGTGAGTTGATATTTCTTTGTGGTTTTGATTTGCATTTCCTAATGATTAGTGATGTTGAGGACATTTCCATGTACCTGTTGGCTATTTGTATATCTTCTTTGGAAATAATGTCTGTTTAGGTCTTTTGCCCATTTGATTCTTTTTTTTTTTTTCCTATTGAATTGTTTGGGTTTCTTATATATTTTGGGTATTTGCATATTAACCCCAATTGGACATGGGGTTTGCAAATATCTTCTTCCATTTGGTAGGTTGCCTTTTCATTTTGTTGATAGTTTTAGAAGTTTTACTGTGCAGAAGCTTTTTCGTTGGATGTAGTTTCACTTGTTTATTTTTGCTAGTATTCCAATATTTAAAATAAACCTATCTTGCTCCTGATTGAGTCCTAACCTGGTTTACCCACACAGTAGATCACTTTTCTTCTAGGACAGGATATGTTCTTGTTAGTTACCTTGTAAGTAATTTTTGCTTGCATGGATTCTTAGTATGAACTTTGCCTAAATATTTTGTTTCTCTGCTCTGTTAACTTCTTAGAATTTTGGGTTTTGCTGGAAATTAACCTTCAAATGAATGTACTAATCTCTTGATGGGAAAATAAAGATGTGTAAAGCATTTTTATTTGGCAGGCGTATATGACCTAGTGGAGGGGCTGCAAATAACTTTTTAATACATATCAAACTACAATGGGTATTGTGATAATTGTATATAAGTAAAAAATTCTCTGGACACATAAGAAAACCATTTTTACAGAGAATGGTGGGGGAGAAATTAGAGAAGGTTTTATATAGGAACGCAAATACCATTTGGATTGGTCCTAAAGGACAAATAGAATTTTGGTATGTGAAGAAAATAAAAGAAAGAAGTCCAGAAAAAAGAACAAGATGACTAGTATTTGGCACTGTCCCAGTTACATAGGGTGCCTTAAATATTTGTTTAATGATGGATGCATGAATGAATATAGTAAATGTGTGGGATAAGGAAGGAGTAATCAAGAAAACGGAGTGTTGCTAACTTTGCTAACTGGGTATGTGGCCATGCCAAGACTCAGGAGCCAGAGCAGTGGCAGATTTGGGTGGGGTAAGGGAAAAGAGGGCTATTATGGTGAATTTGAGGGGCTTGGGTGCATCTTGTGGAGGTTACAGCATTCTCATAGCTCAACCTTAGCATTCCTCCACTAGCAGCTGATAGAAGGGGTGTTTCTCAGAAGAAAGACAGTGAGAGGGAGATAATTTGGGAGATTTTTATAAAAATTCATGTTAAAAATGACTGTCCAAATTAAGGTATTAGAAATACATCATAAGAAATGATAGGATTTTCTAATAAAGAATTTATATGAGGATATAATCTGAAAAGATTGAATATAAATGGTATATATTGATTATGAAAGAAATTAAACAAAAACCAGATAAGCAACAAAAAAAATTTTATGACTCAGGTCTCCATCCACTTATGAGTGCATTTTTCAGAACTATAAGCTTGGCTATTATCTCTTTTTAATCTCCATGGTGACTAGACAGAACACTACTCTAGGAAAAGGAAGACAGGTCAAGCCTTCTATGTATAAAATAAGAACTATATCAAGGAGATAACTTATTTTACTTGAGTTCTGTTTTGAATTAAGCTGCAAAGCAAATACTTAAATTATTGTTCCGGGATTTGGATCAAAATATGAAGATACAGGAAATCCTAGAATTTCTATATTAACTGTAAAGCTCATAATCGTTAATGAAGAATGAATGTGGCATTTTGTTGGTTTTAATGTAAATCAATGTACGTAGTGAAAGTATTGTAATTGCCATCAGCAAAGTTCAAATTTTGAGTTCTAGGAAAAAGAAAAAAAATTAGTTTAGCTTTCTGCTAGTTAGAGGGAGCGATATTCTGAATTCAAAATGTAGACTACCTCCTGTTTGTAGAGAACGCACTAGATCTACTTATCTCAAAAACTGTAGATAAGAAGATCAGATAAATTGGAGAATCTAAGCAAAGCATTTGATATTACAGAAGATACTGAAACAAACTTGGAAAGCTACAAGGACGTTAATCTCAAAACAGAATAGTCCATCAGATGGAGAGCCAGAAATATACCCTATTACATACAGAAGTAAAAAGAGCAGCTCCCTCAAGTTGGTGTCACAGGACCCGATGTGCTCCGCTGCTTTACTCTTCAAGAATTTTGTGCCATAACTTCTTTACCTGTGAAATATGGGGGGAAAGGTGGTGCCTCATTGGCATTAAATTTACATCAATGTGCTATAGAATATGAGGCATTCTGTCAAGCTTAAAATCTTTCCAGAAAAAAAAAGTGCATTTTTAATTCTAGAATAAAATTTTGATTAGAAATTTTGTAATCTCTTCACCCCAAATGACGACAGTTCCATAAGCATATATATACTAGGATAGAGAGATATATCCAAGTAAAAATTATAGGCCACAGGTTGATAGCAAATACAGAAAGGAGAAGTGTTCTATTTTTGTCTGTTTTCCTCAGGTTGTACACACAAATGTTTAGTTTAGCAAGGCAAGTTTGAGATTAGAGGGGTTTTTCATTGAAATAGAATTCAGTGGCTATAATTAGAAATGGCACAACAATAATTAAAAAATATGTTGAAGGAGATCAAGAGATACAAACTCCTAATTATAAATAAGTTACAGAGATGAAAATTACAGCACAGGGAACCTAGTGAATAATACTGTGATTTAACCATGTGGTGAGAGATGGTGATTACATTTATGAGTGTTGTGTAACGCATAGAATTGTCAGATCACTAGATTGTATACCTGAAACTCATGGAACACTGCGTGTCAACGAAACTTCAACTAAAATAAAGAAATCAATAAACCTAATGGTCCAGCGAGGCAATTTGTAAGAACTTGCTGTGATATGAAGGAAAGAGGATTCTAGGTCTTGGTCTAGTAACAGATCTGATAAATTTAATGATGAATGATTGCACAACTGTGTGAATATATGAAGACTCAGGGTGCCTGGCTGGTGTGGTCAGTTAAACGTTGACACTTGGTTTCAGCTCAGGCTGTGATCTCGTCGTCCTGACTTCAAGTCCCAGTCAGGCTCCATGCTTATTGCTCAAGCTGCTTGACACCCCTTCTGCCTCTCCCCCTCAAAAATAAATCAAAATAGAGCTTTAAAACATATATATGTACAAAAACCCACTGAATTATATTCTTTTATTTTTTATATTTTTTAAAGATTTCTTTTAGTTGAGAGAGACAGAGGTAGTGAGAACAAGCATGAGTGTGGAGGAGAGGGAGAAGCAGGCTCCCCACTGAGCGGGAGTCGGACACCAGGATCGATTCCAGAACCCTGGGATCATGACCCTAGCTGAAGATCAATGCTTAACCAACTGAGCCAACCAGGTGCCCCGAATTATATGCTTTTAAAGGGAGAAACTTATGGCATGTGATTTATATCTCAATAAATTTCTTTTTTTTAATGAAAAATTTTCAAAGATTTTATTTATTTATTTGACAGACAGAGATCACAAGTTGGCAAAGAGGCAGGCAGAGAGAGACAGGGGGAAGCAGGCTCTCCACTGAGCAGAAAACCCGATGTGGGGCTCGATCCCAAGACCCTGAGATCATGACCTGAGCTGAAGGCAGAGGCTTAACCCACTGAGCCACCCAGGCACCCCTATATCTCAATAAATTTCTTATCTAAAAAAAGTTGAAAGTATAATTGATACAATTTGTTAAGTTGCTAAACACTGATTTATAATCGGAGGATATACTGCTTATGATCATGTGGGTAACAGGAAGGAACATCTGGGAGGTGGAACTCAGAGACCAGATTCCAGTCCTTACGCAATCACTCTCTGAGCTGCTCAGAGTGTATTTCCTCATCTGACAAAGGAAGTTAATAATAGAGCATTTTTCAAGGGTAGTTGTGGAGGTAAAGTGAATCAACATAAATTTAGTGAACCATAACTCTATTTAATGAACATACTTAGCACCAAAAAATATGCCTAGCAGTATGTTAGATATTAGGGATATAATGATAATTGGACAAAGCTTGTTCCCTTAAAGAACACACAGTGTAATGGGCTAGGTGCCTCACTGTGCTGTCTTGCAGACACTTCATTAGCTATGTGTGCAGAGTGATCTAGAAGCACAGAGAAAGATTTTGAAACTAGAATCATAATAAAAAGCACCATACAAATTTGAGATACTAACGTTTATGCCTATAGACTTAAAATGGTGTGTGGTAAGGAAACTATCAAGTTATTTATATATGAAATTTAAAGTATGAAATTAAAAAGAAAAATATGAAATTAAAAAATTAAGTAAAAAATTACAGCACACAAACTAACCATGTTACTGGATAAAAAATAATAGACTGAAACTTTGATAAACCATTAATTTATGAGATCATTCCAAATGTTTAAAGAAAACATACAAATGTTTACTTCTAGCCGAAGAAAAAAAAGTTAGAGAAAATGAGTAATAATATATAAAATCAGTTTAGCCGATCTCTATATTAGACATTGTCTTTATTTTCCCACCTCCACAAAGGGAGTAATGTTTGATGTTAATGTGATGGACGTAATTTCCAAGTCTGAGGCCCATACTGTTGCTCTGCTTCTTTGTTCTTCCTCACTAAAACATGTATCTGAGATATATATTTATATTGAATAAAAACAAATTAAAAATTAATGATAGAATTTGTTAGGTTGGCTAGATGTGATCACGTAAACAAAAGTAGTTTATTACACTTTTTTTTTCAAGATTTTTTTATTTGTTTATTTGAGAAAGAGAGAGTGTTGAGGGGGGAGATCAGCAGGAAACAGACCAGCAAACCCTGCGCTGAGTGCAGGGCCTGACATGGGGCTTGATCCCAGAACCCCACGATCGTGACCTGAACTGAAAGGGAGAGTCAGAGGATCAACTGACTGAGCCACCCAGGTGCTCCTATTTTCTCTATTCTAGCAAGAAATATCTAGAAATGATGCCCTTCTCATCATGGTACAACTATAAAATATTTAGAAGTAAATTTAACTAGAAGACTAACAGACCTATACATAGAAACCAATGACATCTAATTAAAACCATAAAACAAAATTTGAATAAAGGGATAGGTTCATTATGTTAGTGGATCGAGAAGACAATATCATGAAAATGTAGTTTTCCTAAAGGTTAATATATATATTTCATAGAATTTCAATGAGAATCATAACAGATTTTTTCCACTGGATCAAATAATCTTAAAATCTAGATGAAAGAATAAATGTCTTAGAGCAGTCAATAAAAATGTGAGAAAGAACACCAGGAAGTGACTTTTCATATCAGATATCAGAGCATACTATAAGGCTTCTGTAGTCAAATAATTATGGGAATAGATAAACAGATTAGTAGACAAGATTAGAGAATAATGAAAATGTTAAATATAAGGAGTTAATATTGACAAACACAATGGCTTCCATTTTTTCTGGAGGGGAAATAAAAATGGGTCCTCGTCTTGTGCCATACACAAAAATAAATTTCAGATAGATTACACTATAAAAAGTTAAAAATGTATAAATGATTAAAAAATGTAGGTGTTAGGGAAACCTTCTTAAGCAGGACTAATAAACCATTTTCTCAAAAAACAAAACAAAACTGTATTTAACCACTTAGAAATGGGAAACCTATGTATAGAAACCAAAATACATAATGGATCTGAAAAAGCACAGGTAGTCACAATGGTTAATATTTATATGGATAAGAAAATTTGTAAGACAAAGGCGAACATCCCAAGAAAAATGGGCAAATGTTATGAAGATGTGATTCACAGAGGAGCAAATACAAATGAACAACAAACATATGAAAGAATGTTCACATTTATATGTTGAGAAATGTAAATGAAAGCAAAAATTAGATAAATATTCATAAGTATTAGAATGGCAGAAATTCAAGACTAGTCATGCACATTATCGGTAGAAGGTTAGAAAAAATGTTGTTCATATATTGTTGATGGAAATAGCCTCTTGCAAAGGTCTTTGGAAAAATTTAGAGGGCTGTACTATTGTAGATGGAGGCTGAAGAAGATGGACAAAGTATAAGGGGACATGGGAAGTTAAATAAAAGGGAAATGAGAAAAAGAGGACTGTCCTTTCCAAAAATTGTGCACCATGTTTATACACTTATGTGCGTCTTTGCATAATTTAAATTGAAAGCCTTGACAAACGAAAGAAGAAATTATCAAAATATGGCTGAGAGAAATGGTACTAATGAGTAACTATGAATTTGCCTGTATTTGCAAAAGTCATTTGTACATTTTAATATTTTTGTAACAAATTACTTGTGATCCGTCTTAAAACTTGTTCCATAGTTCTTGATCTCTATTCAGAGCAGGGCTTGCCTGTATTTTTTATCTCTGAGCACACATTGGGAATGATAATACTTGCTTGGAACAACAACATGGTGAGAGAGGCTATTTTGAGGTGACTTCTGATATGCCCAGGGACTCTGTTGCGCAGGGGAGAGGTTCTGCTCGAGAAAACCAGAGAGCTAAAATGTTTGGCCATACAGAATGCTATAATTTCCATTTTAATGATAAATTATTTTCTATTTAACCAGGAATTTTGTTGTTATATATGGGTCATACTAGTTCATGCTAAGTTTTTTAAAAAAGGAGTGGCAAGTCCTTGTATCCCATAACCCCAAATTTCTCTTCTGCATGGAATATTCTCCAAGCAAACATTGAATGGATGCTGAAGAAAGAGATGTCTATGGCTCACTCATTCTTAATATTTATTTTTTCTAGAATCATCTTTTGGATTTTATCTTTCCAACTAAACATGGGATAATTTTGCCACGAACACTCTATTGTAATAAGGGAATCATGTTTGCCAAATGTCTTAGCCAAGATTGTTTTCTTTGTGAATTAAAGAAAACCTGAACATCATGACTTGATTTTTCTCATAGAGCAAAATGTCTGGAGGAAGCAGTCCAGAGGTGCATTAACAATTCCACATTCTTTATTGTGACATTGTCACATTCCTTATTGTGACGCTCTTGGATAAAGTTTTCCTTACCATTTTGACAAGTGTCAGAATCATTTTTTCTTTAACACCAGCCACTCTTGAGGGGCGCCTGGGTGGCTCAGTTGTTAAATGTCTATCTTCAGCTCAGGTCATGATCTCAGGGTCCTTTGATGGAGCCCTGCATTGGGCTCTCTGCTTGGCAGGGAGCCTGCTTCTCCCTCTCCCACTCCCCCTGCTTGTGTTCCCTCTCTTGCTGGGTCTCTCTCTGACAAATAAATAAAATCTTAAAAAAAAAAAAAACCCACTGGCCACTCTGAACAGAAGGAGGATTCTGTTATCTAAGAAGAAATCACAGGATAATGGAGAAGCAACAGTGTGCCTGCAAACCAAAGGTGTCCTCATTCTAAAAGCTAGTCATTTACATTTGAGGAACCAGTGTCACATGGGGGCATCAATCCTTGTGAGTTTGTGACTTCGATTTAACTTTCAAGTTTGTCAGTGATATGTACCTAAGAATTCAGTAAAATGAACTTGTATAACTTCCTAGCTCTGTATTTTGTAGAAGTATTGTGAAGTTTAATTAGCTAATGGTTATAAAGTGATTGACGAAAGTTACTGCAAGTACATAATGCTTTGTTAGATAATGTGCGGGTAATTTCACAAAATCTGGATAACTGTCAAGTAATTAAAAGCAAATGCAATGTGGATGCTGTTATGTGACTTCCATTAGTGTTCATCAGAGGTTGACACACCCATTGAGGAAAGAGCAGATCTCATACTGTTCTGAAATGGTTTTTGAAAAATCCTTACTCCTCTTTTAAATTCACTTTCACCATCTGCTGGTAAAAGATTTGAGAGGGCTGCCTGTGAACTTAGCAATTAAATGTGCTAATACAGTAGCAGGAGAAAATGATTGTCACACCTGTTTTTGAAAAACAACAACAACAAACAAAACAAATTCCACTACCACCCCCACACCAAAAAACACCATCTGGTTTTCTGTGAAAACAAGATGTGAGATTTTAAAAAAACAAACCCCCCAAACCAACTACATGTTCTGTATCACTATACTGAACATGTAGTTTCTTTATGCCTCTTAATTCTTAGAAGTATTGGGGTCTCGGACAAAGAATTATCAAACCATTATTACTGTGTGTTTTTCTCCATCCTTTTGGATTTCGAGAAGATGGAGGAAAGGAATGAAACAACTGTGAAAAAGTTGTTTGATTGTACTTGGTCAGTGAAATTCTTAATCCACCTACCATATTCAAGGATTACATTTTTGTGTCCGTTTAAGAAATCTGAGTATCTAAAAATTAACATATATAAAACCAATAAAGTGATACATTGCTAAAGAATTTTTTATAGAAAATCCACTGAGAATGCAAGAAAATGGATTCCATTTGTGAGTGTGATGAAGGTATCTAATTAGCAAATGTAGGTCAAAAGTTTGTTTGCTTTGGATGCCTGGGTGGCTCAGTGGGTTTAAAGCCTCTGTCTTCCTCTGTGGTCATGATCCCAGAGTCCTGGGATGGAGCCCCCCATCAGGCTCTCTGCTCAGCAGGGAGCCTGCTTCTCCCTCTCTCTCTGCCTGCCTCTCTGTCTATTTGTGATCTCTGTCTGACTTGTAATCTCTGTCTGTGAAATAAATACATAAAATCTTTAAAAAAACAGTTTGTGTTTTTTTTTTTTTAAATCTACTGATTGGCATCCATAAATGAGTAGGCTACTAGAACTTCGCTTTCTGATAAATGTTATTCATGTGTTATTGTCTGCCACTAAATTTCATATTTGTCTTAATAGAGAAATCATGATTAAGACTAAATGTTAAAATACGTACATACTGTTGAGCTGTGAAATTTTAAAATCACTAAAAATTATATCATGAAATTTGGGACATTATGAGAACTTCCTGGCATCAGGAAGATTGGTATAAATAAAATCAGCATGTGCTTGATTCATGGTTGAATCACATCTACAATTCCAGGGTCCAGTGTGAGAGCCGTGTAACATTATAAATTAAAGAATTTGTGAGATCCATCAATTTCTAAATTTTAGTATCTTCCAGAAAAAACTCAACTTTCCTTTTAACTATGCATTAAATTTAAAATTAACTTGCTACACATCATTTTTGTTTGACTTAAATTTTCTAGAAACATCTATCATATGACAGTAAACATAGGTTAATATTGTGCTCTGGTTTTTTGTACAAATGATGATAGTTAACATGATGTATCCAACCTATCTATGTTAATTTTCTTTGTTAACTATCTAGGTTAACTTTATCCAAATTAAGCAATAAATAGTAAGTAGTAAGTTTATAATCCAGATATTATTTTATTAATTATGGGGAATTTGACACTATGTTCAGTAGAGCTAATATTATTTCCAGATACTGTAGTCGACTACATTAAGACTCTCACAATATTCTTTACTGGAATGATGATACATGCATATTCAAGAAAGTTATATTACCCTAGTACCTGGTAAGCTTCTAAGAGTTATAAAATACATGAAGACTTCAGGTTAATAAATCTTTTCTGTAGCTTAATGATTTCCTGTAGATCAAATGAACCCTGAAATAAGGCTTGCTATGAGAAAAATTTCCTGAAGTTGCAATATCTTTGTGTTAAGGTAATAGAGGGGTTTTATTTTTATTTTATTTAATTAATTAATTTATTTATTTTGGTCTGGTCTGGTTTCAAATACTCTAAGTTGCTTAGTATCATTCATGTACTAAAGGAAATTCCTGAACTTTTGCACCAAATTTAGATTATTGTATGTTTAACACTGTAGTAAGTGGCTTACCTAAATAAAATTGAGTACCATTTAGGCAAAGTTCTATAAAGGATGCTTATTATCTGGCCTGTCCACGTTACTCCCCAAAGTAATCCTGTCTTGTCAGCTTGGTCCCCCCCCCACACCTACATATCTCAAATAATGCCAAAGTTACCTTTTCTATGTGTATAAAGTTCTCCCACCACAGGGTGCTAATGAAATGGGCTGGATCAGAGAGTAATGCCCTGAGGCTGCTCTTTAGGGGAAAACCTCTAGAAAAGGCAGCTTTGGTATCCTAAAATATATGGCAGCTGGGGGGTGAGGTGGGGAACTGCTAGTCCCAAGGATGTGCAGTGGGATGACACCTCAAGGCTGCTATGGCCTAGGATTGGGGTTCTGCAAGTCTGCCATTGCTAATCCAGGTCCTTTCATCTCCTGAAAGATTATAGATTTGGGACTGGCACCTGTGTATTAGTCCCCATTCTGGCCTGGGGTGCTTCCTCCTCAACACTGCCTTAGGGGCACAGATCTTCCACATGTGGCCAGGCCTCTGGGGAGAGGTACCTCTGTACTGTGACTCTGATTGGATCCAGAAGGCAGGTGAGGTGTCCGTGACAATTGGGGTTTGGGTGTTAGTGGTATGAGCCAAACTTGTTATGAATGAGTCTGAGGCACCCAGGTGTTTCTCATCTCAGCACTCCTCTGCCAACCCCTTAGCTCTCAGGAGACACTGCAAGACTGGACTTCTTCTGGGAAGGGTGGTCCACCTCCCCAGATCCCACCGTTCTCTGAGCTACCCCCGACGGCCAGCCCATCTCAGCCCATCCTTTCCCTGCCACTACGTCAGAACCCCTTACCTACCCCCTCAAAAGTTTATTATAAAGTTGAACTAGGAGCAGTACACACATAGGATAAATAGTGATTGACAATGGTCAAATCTATACTGTGAATGAGATGACTCTTATTTTCTGAGCAATCACCTGAAATTTAAATTTGCATATTACACACTCTGAATGCTATGTAATACAGTGTTCCACTACTCAACACCCCCAGGCTGCCCGAAAAACAAGATAAATATGCTCCCTAGACTCTTGAGTGGACTTTTTTTTTTTAATTTGTTTTTTTTTAAAGATTTTATTTATTTATTTGACAGAGATCACAATAGGCAGAAAGGCAGGCAGAGAGAGAGGAGCAAGCAGGCTCCCTGATGAGCAGAGAGCCCGATGTGGGGCTCAATCCCAGGACCCGGGATCATGACCTGAGCCGAAGACAGTGGCTTTAACCCACTGAGCCACCCAGGCGCCCCTTGAGTGGACTTGTTAAAAACCTTTATTTTTAACCCTTTATTAGTTCCTATTAGTAACTGCAGTTGCTTCAAGTTCATACTTTAACTTCCACATCTTCCCCTAAACTCATTTCTAAATCCATATGTGTTTCTAAATAAGTTCAGGCAGTGGTAGATTCAAGAAAGGATGTCCTCTTTTAATATGCCTTTCAAAAAACATGCCCATGTAGTGGCTTATCAGTGGAATGCTTTATCTCCATGCCTGATCTTGTCACACGTTGGTCATTCTGTCTGTGTCCTTCTGATGTATGACTTTCTGCAGTTTGTTCAACCAGACCCTGGTGTTTGAAGTACTTTCAGAGAGACTTTCAGAGATTCCCACGCCTCCCTCCCAAATTGTATAGAAACCATGAAGCTGTTGCATCCTTTGTGTTACTAACAAACATCTTCTGGCTGAAGCCACTCAGTATTAATCATACACTTTCATTATAAGCAAAAATCTCCCAGAAATGTAGCAAGTAAACAATGAAGGGAGCTGTAAGAGATGTGAATTTCTCAGTGAGTGATTGGCAGTAGTTATTAGTCTCAAGGAAAAGCTGACTCATGGCTGTGTTTCATTTGTTATTATCCTGCAATGTAACTTCACTGAAATTACACCTTTTCTCGGTTACCGTTACTGGACTATTTTTCTGACTTGAACACTGGTGCTGGCTTGTACCTAATTTCCAATGGATAAGTGTCTTTTGAATTTAATTTCTTGTTATAAACACCTGTAATTCAACTGAAATAACCATCTGAAAAATACAGACTAGGTAGATGGTTGGCAGTCCAAAGTTATAGGGCTTTTCTAATGGGAGTGTTACTTATTTAGGGAAGGGCAAACAGTACTTTTCCATAGTGGTTGGGAGGTGTGATGGCTTCTCAGGATGGTGGACAGGGTGAATTTTTTTTTCTTTTTTGGCTATTTTTTTTAATTTTTATTATTTTTTTTAATTTTATTTTTTATAAACATATATTTCTTCCCCCAGGGGTACAGGTCTGTGAATCGCCAGGTTTACATACTTCACAGCACTCACCAAAGCACATACCCTCCCCAATGTCCATAACCCCACCCCCCCTCGCCAACCCCCCTCCCCCCATCAACCCTCAGTTTGTTTTGTGAGATTAAGAGTCACTTATGGTTTATCTCCCTCCCAATCCCATCTTGCTTCATTTACTCTTCTCCTACCCCCTTAACCCCCCATGTTGCATCTCCTCTCCCTCATATCAGGGAGATCATATGATAATTGTCTTTCTCCAATTGACTTATTTCGCTAAGCATGATACCCTCTAGTTCCATCCACGTCGTCGCAAATGGCAAGATTTCATTTCTTTTGATGGCTGCATAGTATTCCATTGTGTATATATACCACATCTTCTTTATCCATTCGTCTGTTGATGGACATCTAGGTTCTTTCCATAGTTTGGCTATTGTAGACATTGCTGCTATAAACATTCGGGTGCACGTGCCCCTTCGGATCACTACGTTTGTATCTCTAGGGTAAATACCCAGCAGTGCAATTGCTGGGTCATAGGGTAGTTCTATTTTCAACATTTTGAGGAACCTCCATGCTGTTTTCCAGAGTGGTTGCACCAGCTTGCATTCCCACCAACAGTGTAGGAGGGTTCCGACAGGGTGAATTTTTATATGTTGCTTCTCTGATCTCCAGAAAAGACTTCAGCTTCATGAAGGAAATAATAAACATGAGAAATGGGACGAAGAGACTCTTAATAGTTTGGCTTCAGGTAAATTTTTGTGACACTTTATTGACTACTAAATTAATTAAAAAATCTAGACATTAGTTTTGTCTTGCACTGGTCCCTTGATCCTATATGTTTCAGCTAACCTGCTTTCTGCAGAACCCAGTATGCTCTCTTCTTCTGGTATATTAACTTCTCCATGCCTTTGTTTATTCTGTGTCTTTAGCATAGAAATTTCTCCCCACTGTTTCCATTTGACAAAATTCTTCTTGTTCTTCAAGACCCATCTTAAGTATTACCTCCTAGACAGATCTTTCTTATCTCCTTTACCAGATTTGTTCTTTACCTCTCTTTTAGACTCCTAAATTAATTTGTTTATGACTTTCATGAACTGTACAGTCTCCCATATCTACTATTTATTTTAATTCCTATCTCATTCTTCCCCATGAAGTACTGTAATGATCCTGAAAACAGAAGCAATGGATTTTTCATATTTAAGGTACCCAACTAATAAGAACCTAAAGTATGGTCATGTAAGTGAAAATTGCTTTTAGATCCATAGATCCAATAGCTCTGGGGATTCCTGCATATTAACCATTTTTTTAAAAAGTCACATTCACGTAAGTAAAGTTATGGTGAAAGACATAGCTTTGTGCTATTCAGAATAAAATGACATATTTAAAAATTGGTCTTGGTTCTTTATATTATTTTAACAGATCATATCTTTCTACGTTTACAAAATATTAAAGAGGAGAAATGATCTTTTTTTTTAAGATTTTATTTTTTTATTTGACACAGAGAAAGAGCACAAGTAGCAGAGAGGCAGGCAGAGAGGGAAGGGGAAGCAGGCTCCCCACCGAGCAGAGAGCCGGACATGGGGCTCGATCCCAGGACCCCGGGATCATGACTGGAGCCGAAGGCAGACACTTAACCAACTGAGCCACCCAGGCACCCCAGAAGCGATCTTTAAGAAATGTTCATCCTGTGTCCAAAAAACAGGCATTTATTTATTTATTTTTAAAAGATTTTATTTATTTATTTGACAGAGAGAGATCGCAAGTAGACAGAGAGGCAGGCAGAGAGAGGGAGGGAAGCAGGGTCCCTGCTGAGCAGAGAGCCCGATGTGGGACTCGATCCCAGGACCCTGAGATCATGACCTGAGCCGAAGGCAGCGGCTTAACCCACTGAGCCACCCAGGTGCCCCAAAAACAGGCATTTAGATCCTTATATGGCCACACACATAATCATATATATATAGAATCATGTATTTAAGTCAGAGAGCATGCCTGATTCTGAGACCTGTAAATGATTTCTCTTAAACTTTCATCTATTTCATAAATTTCTATAGTGTTAGATATGGATATTTTTAAGACAATAAAAATTAACAAATTGGAAAACTAAAACGTAGATACATGAAGTTTATGTATGTAAAGATAAAAAGGTCAGTTGCTTTTTCCTTTCTGTAAATTGCAGAGTGCAAGTACTGTGTTTCTGAAAATTTTCTGTTTCCAATGGGCTACTCCTTGTCAGTTCTTGACATTTTTATATCGATCCTGGGAAGATAAGTATTTATGGGAAATCAGAAAAGAATGAGCTAATTTGAGTTAATTAAAATAAAAATTGATGACAAGAATAAGGAATAAAAATATAAACCCTCGGGGCGCCTGGGTGGCTCAGTGGGTTAAAGCCTCTGCCTTCGGCTCAGGTCATGATCTCAGCATCCTGGGTTCGAGCCCCACATTGGGCTCTCTGCTCAGCAGGGAGCCTGCGTCCTCCTCTCTCTTTGCCTGCCTCTCTGCCTACTTGTGATCTCTGTCTGTCAAATAAATAAAATCTTTAAAAAAATATATAAACCCTCTGATAGGTGCATGCAAAGCAAAATTGATATAAACTTTCAATTTTCCTTTTTTATAGTCCTATTTTTTCTCTCTGAAAGTCTCATCATTTCTTCCTTATCTAATAAGTAGAGAAAAATAATTATCTAATAAAAACATTGTACTGTTGACTGACAGGTCAGACATTTTTTTCCCCTTCAAAGTCTGTGGTGGAAGATGGGCAGCCCAGATACCTATCTTGCCTCCACTGTCTGCCTTCCTGTCGATTATCACCTTGATAGATAGCATTTGCAGAGACTTGGGGCTAGGCATATGTACACACAAAGAGAAGCAGAAAAAAGTATGGGAATAGAGATGAGAAATATTTTCTCTGGCCATCCATTTTCCTCACCACTTAGGTATCACTAATATCAGGAAGAGGTCAAATTGGGCTTGACTATCCTTGGTTATTGCGCTGCTTAAAGTGTCTTACATTCTTTCTCAAGTGTGTAGTAGTTAAGCCATACTTATCTCTTCCTTTTTGATATTAGGTCAATATTGCAGCTTATAGAAATCTCAGACAAAGGTCTTAAATTTAAAGACCAGCCAGTTTCCATAATATGTGCACACAGTGATGAGTTTGACAGAGGTATGCCTTAATTAAGAATTCAGGTATTTTAGGGGCACCTGGGGGTGCTTAGTCAGTTGAACTTCTGACTCTTGATTTTGGCTCAGGTAATGATCTCATGGGTTATGGGATTGAGCCCCACATCGGGTCTGCACTCAGTGGGGAATCTGCTTGAATATTCTCTCCCTCTGCCCCTCCCCCATCTTGTGCACATGTATACATGGGCATTCTCTCTCTCAAACTTTTAAGAAAAAAAGAATTCAGGCATTTTGAAATTGGGATACTGATTAATCAGGATCTGAAGATTGTGGCATATTTGAAGTAGGAAAATTGTTGAAAGTCTGTTTAGAGGTGGTGTGGATGACAAAATTGGGACAGCAGTGTCACGGCTGAATGATAATCCTACAAAAGAGCTAACTGGCTGTGCCAGTGTGGCACGGCAGAAAGTGGGCTGGGCATGACTGGATACTGTTGTATAACCTTGAGCAAATCACTTAAGCTCTCTGAGTTTCAGTTTCTTTCTTTGTAACATGAGGGAGGTGTAAAGGGTTGCTGGGAGCCCTTTTATTTCTAGCACTGCGTGAGGTGGGGACCTGGGGACTGCGGCAATGTGGTGAGTTTGGGGAGGCGGACAGTGGAGGATACCATGGAGTTCAGGATCCCTTTATTTTTAAGCAGCACAGGTGGAGGTTATCCCAGTAACTGTTTAAGGTAGATCTCCTCATTTCCTTTGCACCATTTTTAACTGCATACAACCTTAATTTTATTAACTAATATTTTAACCCCTATAGTTATAGTTGAAGGACTTATTTTAATCCCTACATTTGTAGTTTCAACTAATCTTGCTTGGTCATCTGAAAAAGACTAGTACAATCTCTTTCTTATGTTCAGATTTATTTTTACAGTCTTAGACTTTCATAGTTAAGGCCAAGCAGATGGCAACCACGATGTAACTAACATTTGTTGTGTGCTTTCTCTCCCAGTCTCAGCCTTCAAGACACTTAGTACAGTAGCAAAATTAAAATTGGTTTATTGCACCAATCATCTAGCACAGTGACCCCTCTACTTATTTCCAAAATAAAACAAGCCACAGGACCAAACTGAAGATTTATATAAAGTTGGACTGTCTTTGACAAACAAAGTATCTTATTCTATTATAAAACCACAAAGTTTCTGATAGGGAAGTAGTAAAAACTAAGTAGCATTGTGTACTTTTATTTTTAGCTAAGTAGCTAAGTAGCTTTTTATTTTTAGCTAGTATTCTCTTTGTCTTTTTGGGTATACCTGATAAATAGTGCAGGTACTCAAGACAAGTTACCTTGAATAGATGGTTCGTGAAGAGGAAACCAGGACTAACACTGACATGATTACATATTGCTGCCAAGTTTTCCTGTGGCTCCAGATTCTACTAAGTGGGTGTCCTCATCTCAGGTGAGTCTGAAAGAGTGAGGGTATCATCATGAATCATTGTTCAAAGGGCGCCAAAGGTGACATCACCGACAGTCCTTCCAGAACCCACGAATGAAAGTGTGGCACAATTTTAGTTGTGTGTATTGATTTCCTGACTTATTTTGAAATTCATAGTATACACCTCAATGTCATCTGGAGATGGATAAAAACATAAACCACATTTCCTTTGTGACCCTATCTTTACTTTTCTCTTTCCTTCAGCACCTTTCATTTTTTGTCTTTCTATAGCTTTTGTTTTCTGGACATAAAGTTGCTTAGGCTTTCCCACGTGGTTCTGACTTTCCCCCTCTCCTCTCTCCCGGGGCTTCTTTAATTTCCATTGTACATCCAGTGGCCAGTTGTCGAACTGGAGCTGCTGTATTTATACATAAGCCTGCACATATTTTGCAGACATGCATGCTAATTCTTTGTTTATGTTACTTTTAGCCTATAAGGTTTTCTGAGTGGGGAATAGTCCATATGGCTGATATTTCTTCTTTTTAAAACATTAGACTTCTTTTGTTTTTATTATTTTGTTAAAAAATCTTACTAAAATACATATTTGCCGGCAAAAACAAAAACAAAAAACAATAACAACAACAACAAACCCCCCCCCCCCAATTTAGCCTCTTCTTGGTAGGATCCTTTTGGCAGGCATCATTTTGTGGACATCACTCTTCCTCTTGTGCTCCATGGAGCCCTTGGGGAGAATCCGTGTGTGGGGGGCTGCCTTCTCCTGTGCCGAATCTCTCGAGTTTGCTGTTGGGTTGATGATTCTTCTGAATTCTTCCTTTCTGTTAGGTCTTACTTCAGCAGTTGATCTTCATCTAGCAGCATCCTTTTCTCAGCTCTTTCAGCATGTAATTTGCAATTTTGGTCATTGAGTGCAAAACTCTAGTCTAGCAAAAGCCAAGTGATTGCTAGATGGTACAGCCAATAAGAAAGCAGTAGATTCCAGTCCAAGGAAGATCCCACCTTGTCTGTGGATTAAGAGGGTTGATGGTAGAGAGTGGATTGGAAACCTGTGTCTCACTATCACTGCCCTTCCCCCAAGTCCCCACCAGTGCTTCTGTGGTCAGCATTTACCTTCAGTTGATTTCTCTTGGCTTCCAGATTTGTAAATGTTTATATTAGAAGTCCTTTGCGGTAAGGTTATGCTTACTTCAAGTCTCAAATAATAGGGACCGTCTGGATTTTACACTTGGCTTTGACACTTATTAACAGTGTAATTTTGCACAATTATAATCTTCTTTGTTCTGTGGAATGGGAATAGCAATAGAACTCGCAGTATGGAGTTAGGAAGATGAAAAAAGTTCATATATGTAAAATGCTGGCCACAGATTCTGGCGGATAAGAACTCACTAACTGTTAAAGGTTTTTACAATGAAGAGTTCTACTTTAGATTAAATGGAAAAGCTTGTCAGTGTGCCTAGGTACTCAGTCATTTATAGTATCATTTCTCTGTTGTCTTTTCTCTTTCTCTCTCTCTCTCTCTCTTTTTTTTTTTTTTTCAGATTATGTGGCTGCTGTACAGGTACTTGAAGTTTCTAGAAATCTGTCAGCTGAATAAATGAGTTTCCCTCAAGTATACTTGTGTATATCCTTTATGTCTCCACCACCATTATACTCTGTGCACACTTCTTTTGTCAACAAGTGTTTTTGAAGCTTATCATATATCGGGACTTTTGCTAAATTCTTGAGATCCAAAAATGAATGACATTTCCCAGCTTTGAAGTCAAGGAGTTTTGTAGGACACACAGATATGGAACACATCATGTGCTAGTGCTCTCATCTCTATGCAGGGAGACAGGGAGAACCTTGACTTTCAGAAGTCAGAAAATTCACCTTCTTCAGGCATATATTGCTGGAACAGAATTTTTGAAGGTGAGGTAGAAACTGGCCAAGTGAAATAAGGTGGGGCTTTCCAATAAGCAGACAGAATGGGAAGATGACATGCAAATTTTCTGACAGGAAGTATCATGTGGACCCTAGTACATCATTATTTCTCAGTTGTTATAGAGAAGCTTGTAATGAAAAATGTGCCAAAATTCTTTATTTTGTCTGGACTTCATTTTTTCTACAATGTGAATCCATTGGATTAGTCAAATAAAATATAATGTGAGCTGATAGGCAATTTACAATTTTCTAGTATCTACATTAAAAAAGTAAAAAGAAGTAGTTGAAATTAATTTTAATGATATATTTTATCTGACATATCTAATATTAACATTTTAACATATAATCAATATGAAAGTTATTAATGATATGTTTTAAGTTCTTTTTTTGGTACCAAGTCTTCAGGTTTGGGTGTGCAGTTTAGTGATAGAATTTCTTATTCAGTCTCCAAATTTTAAATGTAAGGAAAACAGCATATTTCTGTTTCTTAAAATTATAGTTAAAAGTTGATTCATGTACACAAGTTGTTCAAAACATAAATATTTTTTAGTAACTGAGTCACCTATATTTTAAAATTAAAATTAAAATTCATTATAATTAAATGAAATTAATTAAAAATTCAGTTCCTAACTCACACGAGTCACACTTCAGGTATTCAGTAGTGACATATGGCTAATTGCTCCTGTCTGGAAGAGCCTGGCCTTAAACTATTTCCCCTTAAATAAATAAACACAAATTCCCCTAATGCAGCTAAATGATAAACTCTCAACTACAGTATTCTAGTAGCTTCATGAAGTTGTTTATAGATAAGAGCACCTTTTTTTTCTTCTGAAGTGACCATAGTAGCCACCATTTATTGAGGGTCTATTCTTGCTTCCATGTGTCTGTATCCGAAGACTCATTCTTCATTGTCCTCTTACTTGACCTTTAAGCAGCTTGTGATGCAGTGATCTCTTCTTTCTCTTGGACCTTCTCCATTTCCTGGGATTCTTGCCAACATACCCTCTTCATTTTCCTTTAACTTAGCTGGTCCTTCTCAATTTCCTTTCTCTTGTATTTCACTGACCTCTAAGCATTGCAACCCTTCAGATCTTAGGCTTTGGACCTTCTCATCACTCTTTTCTTGATCCTATCCAGTCTCATAACTTTAAATATTGTCCACATGTTGATGACTCCCAAATTTGTATCTCTGGCTCAGACCTTTCTTTGAACTAGATCCAGACTCCTACATTTCTTCTGCTAACTAGTCTGACATTTAATACACAACTCCAGTATAATCTATCTAAAACAGGTTTCTTGATTTCCCACCAGCAAGTTCTTCCAGTCTCCCAAGATTGGTCAATGGTAACTCTGACCTTCCAGTTCCTCTGGATAAGAGCCTTGGAGTCATTCTTGCCCCCTCTCTTGTAACCTCTGTCAGATCCATCAGCAAATCCTGTTGGCTTTACTTTCTAAAATACATCCAAAATCTAACCACTTCTCATCACTTTGTTTCTGCTACTATCTAAATGATCATTATTCATCATATGATGTAAATCATCATTATTCTCATCTGGATAATGATAATAGCCTCCTAACTGGGCTCCCTGTCTCTACACTTGCTCAGTTCATTGTGTTTACAATGTGGAATCTAAAACTTGATACTTTATATAAATCTCCAGTGGCTTCCCATGTTGGAATGAAAGCCCAGGTCCCAAACCTCACAATCCTGCTTGCCTCTCTGATCTGATTTCCACTGCATCTTCTGGGTTGATTGGTCTCTGGGCTATCCCAGGAACATGAACCAAGCTCTTGTCCCAATGCCTTTGCGCTCCCTTGGCGCTTGTTCTCTAGGCCTAATTTTTCCTTCTTCCATTCTGCAAAATTTGCTCACCTCTTCAGATCTTGATTCAAGTGTCCCCTTCTCAGGAAGGCCTTTGCTAACCAGCAGGCCCATTGCTAGTTAACTGGAATCTCTGTATAATAAGACAAAGGTGCCCATTCCTGGGTCATGCCTCTGTGTTTCCCAGATGGTTAAGAAGACAAGGGGCTGGGCTATCGCATCTAAATTGTATGTGTGGCCCTTTGTCATCCATGTGATTGTCCTCACTAGAGCCTGTTGCCCGGAGCCGATTTTGTGCAAAGAAACAAGCCCTAGATGGTTTTTCGGCCTTACCCAGTCCCCTCCCCTGGGCACATTTGCATAGTGTTCAAAATGTGCAATGTCATGTTGCGGCCCTGGTGAGCACTCTTCCTGCCTCCCATCTCCCTAACCTCTTCTCACTGTTTTTCTCCATAGCATCTCCCACCATCCAGGAAATACAAACGTGGGGCCCCTTGTTCAAAAAGCATTAAAAATTTCAAGATGGCAACAGCAGAGCATTAAATCAAGTGGAGATCCTTCTGCACTCGGGGCCTCGTGAACTTGCACAGGCTGTGTGCCCTTGGAGCCAGCACACCATCGTCTGAGAGACTTTGTATTTTACTCATTTATTTGGTTTATTATCTCTTCTTTTCTTACTTGAACATAAGCTCAGTGAGACCTGGGATTTTTCTGTTCCATTCTCTGTTATATCTGCAGCAGCTAGAAAAGATTATTTGTTGAATAAATGAATGTGTTAAGCACTAGGCTATAGGCTTTAAATATATTATCTCTAAAGCCAGTTTTGCAGACAGAAAGCTGAGTAAGATAACACTATTAAATCTATTGTCATATGCCTGCATAGGTGGGGTCAGGTAAGCTGTTCCATTTAGAAAGAAAGAGGTACTCCGGCTCAGTGACATTTAGTAACTGCCCCAAGAGTAAACATTTCAGTGCCAGGGAATTGGTCTTTTTCTCTGGGTCCTACTTAAGGCAACAACTTATTTGTGGCTAGTCTGCTTTGAGTGGGTGGAGAGAAAGTCATGTAAGGAGAGGCAGCCACTGAATGTATTTTGGTGTTTCTCTCCTTTCCCTTGAAAATGCCCTTGATAACAACATTACATACTTTCATGTATCTCTTAAATGATCCCATTTGCTCCACAAAAAAAGTCTATGTAAATGAGAGAAATTGTACTTTTCCCTGCTCTATAGATGTGGAATTTGAAATCCAAATTGGCTAAGATTAATCAGCTAGTAAGAAGCAGGTCCCTGCTGGGGACCTCAGGCTTCTTGCTTCTGCTTCTCTTTGTGCTTTGTTCAAGAGTTGATCTTTTAAACAAGTGATTCTTTTAATTTATTGCAATTTTTTTCTTGATAAATGCTTACCATTTTTCTGTTAAGTAATGAATATGTTGAAGAATCTCATATTTTTCATAAAGCTGTGATTTTTAAGCTGTGTAAATCCCATAATGAAAGTAAGTTTATGTCAAGAATTAAGAGTTTCTGATACACTGGCTGGAGTTTAAAATTGGTGTGGCATAGCACATCAGGTACTTGATAAGGTGTTCATAAACTTATAAATAGCTGAATGAATGATTTCATTGATTCGAGGATTAAATGGCAATTTGGTCTGGTGGCTTTTGATGAATTAGAGCATGATGAAGTTTTCTGGAGAACTATGATATAAGCAGTTGCTTATGATGAATTTCTATCAATTGAGAAACAGATTGTATTTCTGGGAAAGGTAGCTTGAAATATTGCTTATCATTTCAGTACTTGGGTTTCTTGGCATTCGCTATTGAATAATTATTTCTGGATAATGTCAGAAATGAGACATTCTAAAAATAAAACACACTCTCCTAGAATTAACATTTTTTATTCAGGGTAAGGAATATTAGTAAAACTTAGGACTTTTCTTATAGCTCTTTACAGTTCCATTTTTCATCCCGATTCAGTTGATGGTGCTTTAACAGTCAGTAATTAGTTATTTCATATATTCATGCCATGTTTAGTTGATGTTTATGAATTCAGCCAAGTGCACTCATTTTTTCATAAATCTTATCTGATCTGAGGCATACAGGTGTTCTTTAGAAATTATATATATTTCCCCAAAGGGCTAAATATGTAAATAGAATCACACATTAAATGTGGTGAGGAAGTGGTTATTTAAAGAGATCCTTTTGGAAAGTGGAGAATCTTGCAAAAATCCATCAATTTTATTTATTTAGATTTTGTTCTAGATGCTTCTCCTATTACTTTCTTGAGTTAGCCATTAGATTTGCAGTGTGATAAATGTCAAGAGTGTTGCTGTGGAAGGTACTCTCCAGAGAAACTCTTGCTCATTTCCAATATTTGAAACACAGTTTTTGAGATACAGGAAAGTACCTCTGTCAAGTGTCACAAGCAGCATGAAGAAACATCTGGAGAAGTTGAGGATGGTTTATCTAAGCTTTGAGGTAGGGTTTTCCCAGCAGATGAACATCTAGTTGGTACATATTTATGGCCCCATGGGTCATTTTGTATTATCTCAGAGCTCAGTTTAGCATGATAAAAAGGTACACGAAGGGGGCACCTGGGTGGCTCAGTGGGTTAAGCCTCTGCCTTCGGCTCGGGTCATGATCCCAGGGTCCTGGGATCAAGCCCCGCATTGGAATCTCTGCTCATCGAGGAGCCTGTTTCCCCCTCTCTCTCTGCCTGCCTCTTTGCCTACTTGTGATCTCTCTCTCTCTGTGGAAAAAAAAAAAAAGGTACACAAAGTAGCTTATCATTTTCTTATAACACTTTTGTTCCTTGCCAGGGTGATTTCATTTGGTGTTTGGACTCAACAGTAATTCCCCCCACCTTTTTTTCTCTTTTTAAAAGGTTTTATTTATTTGAGAGAGAGAGAGAGAGAGAGAGAGAATGGGCGTGATCAGGGGTAGGGAGGGTCAGAGGGAGAAGCAGACTCCCCTTCTGAGCAGGTCCTGGGATCATGACCTCAGCCAAAGGCAGATGCTTAATAAGCTGAGCCACCCAGGACTCAACATTAATTCCCGATGAGACTGTTGGTTTCCTCCAGTACTTATTTCAGTGTCATTAGTGATGGTTGGGCTTTATTCTTCAATTCTGGTTCTCCAAGCTCTTCTGAGCAGAGTTTTGTGGTCTTTGGTCATTGTCAGCCAGCCTCTTAGGACTTTCTAGTCAGGCTAGATGTGCTGGCCTTCTCTCTCTGATGAGTATGGTACTATTTGAGCCTGCCTACTCCTTGGTTTCTACTTAGGGGAGTTCTGGGGTACAGTATATATCTGAGAGTCTCAGGCAATGCAGCAACAGGATTTAGGGTAGTGAATGTGTATAGATTTACTTGGGCCCCAGGATCTCTTTCACTTTTAGGTTTTGAGATATGTTGCATAAACTAGGGAAAACTGTTCCATTTAGAATACATAATGAAAATGAGCACTGGGCACTTCTCAGCTGTGTGATATTGGAAAGTTACTTAACTTTTCGGAAGTCAGACCAGATGCTAATTTGGCAGAACCTGACTCATATGAAGGGATGTAATCTCTTTTACTTATACAGTTTTCCCCCATGCTATTTGGATCATTTACCAGGGATATTTTTCTGTTAAATAATATCCACACTGTAGGGTTTTTATGAGATATGAAAATACTGTGTCCATACGCTTACCATAGTGACTAGCTTGTAAAAGTATACAATAATAGGTCATAGTTATTTTTACTATATCTGCTACTATTAGAAAAGCTGTTACTATTATTTTGAATAGTTTTAGAGCAATAAATAGGTAACAATTTTTAAAACCCTGGGTTAAAGTTCTGCACCAGGAGATTTATAAACCTTATTTTATTGAATCCTCATGATAAAATAATGAGTTGCTCTTATCTACTCATTATATTATAATGGAAACCATAGCTAAGACCTTTTAAGAATATTTTTGTTAAAAATATTTTTATTAGGAATATTTTTGTTAAAAATATTTTTATTAAGAATATTTTTGTTAAAAATATTTTTATTAAGAATATTCTTGTTAGGAATCTTTAAGAGATTGGGGGCGCCTGGGTGGCTCAGTGGGTTAAGCCTCTGCCTTCAGCTCAGGTCATGATCTCAGGGTCCTGGGATCGAGCCCCACATTGGGCTCTCTGCTCAGCGGGGAGTCCACTTCCCCCATCTCTGTCTGCCTGCCTCTCTGCCTACTTGTGATCTCTCTCTGTCGAATAAATAAATAAAATCTAAAAAAAAAAAAAGAGAGAGAGATTGTACTGGGATTTGAAGCCAGTCTGTTCGATCCCAAATTTTTTGTTTTCTTTTTGATGCCATAAAGGATCTGAGATAAATCTAGAAATGAAACAAATTCACATTTGCATACAAAGATTCCTTTTGGTGTGAATATGAGTAGCTCCTTTACCCTGAACTCCCTGGGTCTTTTTCACTATGCACAAGTAGTTTGGGGAACTTGATAAGAAGCTCAGTGGGGCAAACTCAATTTTCTGTTACTTTCCATGGTTGCCTTGAATGCAGCTCAGCTTTCATAAGTTCCTTAGTCCCAGGAGACCAAACTTATGGCCCAGGGAAGCCAACTAGTTTCTAACATTTGATTTGGTGGCTCCATAATGCAGAAAAAAGTCTACCACACAGACTAATTTCCAACGGACTCTCATAAAATATTAAGGAGTCAACTCTCTGCCAGGAAGAGGAAGGATACAGGAAGGTTAACAACACTGGTTGGGTGCAAAAAAAGCTAGAGCATATTGAACAGAAAAGAAGTGCTGTGGGTGGGTCTATTCTGGGGGCAGTAAAAGACATAGGGTATACATGATGTCTTTCCTTTCCTTGCTGTCCTACCATCTCCTTTTTACTTGCCACCTTTCTAGCTACACTCTTTCCCAGCCTTGGAAAACATCTGTTATTACTGCTCTTATTAAGGAGTTACCACCTCCAAGTTGCTTTTAGAAATTTAAACATAAGTAGCTAAGGAAAATAACATCGTGTCATGTGATGACAGCCCCTCATCTTTGCTGTAAAGGGCACCGTCCTCGAGGGAATTGATGGACTGTCTTTGTGATGGACATTCAGAGACTACTCCCCAAATAGGAAAATCTACAAACTGTTTCTCTCTCTTGAAAATACCATTTGGGTGCTTCTTGTTTATATACACTAGTAATAGAAATTAATTTTACTACTTTGGGTGAGGAAGTTAGTTTTTTGGTACAAAATTAATTTGAAATGAGTCAGGGATTTGTCATGTTATTTGATGTAGCTGAGGGAAAAAAAGGTATGAGGCAGAGGAGGAAATTTATGCTTAGGTATCATACTTGCAAGGAATGAAAAACATTGGTGAAGCAGAATTCTCTTTAAATACATTTTTTGTAGGCAAGCAAGAGCCCTGTATACAGAGTTTTGATTATGTATAGAAATTTCCTGGCCCAAACCTGATAGAAAAAATTGGTTTGCTGTATATTACTTTTTGAGTTCCAGAAGATTTCCCAAAGAAGATCATTCATTTGATAAAGTTGCCACGTAAGCCCACTGTGCATTTAAAACAAAAGACCTTGTAAGATTACAAAATGACAGTGACCACCAGGGACACATGCAACTCGAGTCAAATAGCATCTTCCATACTGGAGATTAAAATAGCTCATTTCTCTTTAGTTTTTGAAACTTCTGGGAGAAGCAGAGCAGATCCAAGATTTCATGTGTTGTGTAGAGTTTAACAAAAGACCACAGGTAAGCTCCAACAAAAAGACACCATGGACATGGAGATTCCTCATTTATGGCTTTTGTATAATATGCTAATTACAGAAAGGCATTAAAATGTATCCAATTTCACAGCAGCTGGACATTGCTGTGTGCTTACACAGCATAAGCCCAGGAACTGTGCCCTCTTGATTATATCGATCTTGAGTACTACAGTATTTGCATCTAAAATTAAAATAAGTATTTTGATGGATAAGGTGAACCAAGGTATCTGAGATTTCCAATCTAATATAGGCATATAGCATGAGGATTAGTTTTGATGTGCTCATAGCAGAGATTAATCATGAGTGCTGAAAGCACATGAAATGGATCAGTTTCCAGTAATCCTAAAATTGAAAACAACAGTAATATGCTTTAATCCCAGATTGCCTTATGAAAGAACTGTGTTTATTTATGATAACGATTAAACTGATGGTGGCGTGCAGAACAAGAACATGGTGAACAGCATAATTTCTTTAGCTACGTTGACAGAAAAAGGAAATAAATGATCTCTCATCTGTCTATCTAGTCATTTGTTTTATCAAACCAACTATCACTAAGGCTAAGTGGGAAACAGAGTCTCACTGGATTTATTAAGATGTGGGCTCCACATTACTTCTGCCATGCAGTCCTCTTTTAGGATTTAACATCAGGGTTAGCAAAGGAAGTGCTGCTCGCATGTGGACCATTGTGCCTCATGGCACCTGGCAAACTGGGTTACAGAGATTGCCATTCAGGGGCATTACTTACCCCGTATCTCATGCAGAGTGCATATGGGGCAAACTAAAAATTCTGAAAATATGTGCCAAGGTCTTGAGGAACTTAAATCTGGTGGGAAATATAAGTCTTTTGGAGATAGCCACTGAAGCTAATGTCCTGAAGTAATAGCTTTTGGTTGTTGGGTATATAACAGGTTTGGTCTACTAGATGGAGGCAGGTGTAGAGCATGATGATTAGGGTCCGGGGCTTTGTATGCAGCAGTTCGAATCTTGGTTTTGCCATGAGTGCATATGAGGTTTCAATCTTTGCATCTGCACGATAGAGCAGATAATAGTGTTTACTCCTAAGGCTGCTGTGAAGAGGAATGTGACAATTCCTGTAAGCTATTTAGCATGAAGGCTATCACCTACTAAGTGCTCAGCACATGTCTCCTGTTATTATTGAAGTGGCTTCTTAGCCTTCAAGGGGTACAAAGATGAAAGCTTCTGTGTGTTTCTTCATCTGAGTTTAGTTTAGCTTTTAAGGTTTCATTCTTTACTCTGGGGGCGGGGTGGGGAGAAGATTTAGTCTTGCCAATTTGATGACTGTTTCCTTTGCTGTGCAAAAGCTTTTTATCATGATGAAGGACTAAAAGTTAATTTTTGCTTTTGTTTCCATTGCCTTTAGAGACATGTCTTGAAAGAGGTCACTGTGGCCGATGTCGAAGAGGTTACTGCCTATGTTCTCCTCTAGGATTTTGATGGATTCCTGTCTCACACTGAGGTCTTTCATCCATTATGAGTCTATTTTTGTGTGTGGTGTAAGGAAATGGTCCAGTTTCATTCTTCTGCATGTGGCTGTCCAATTTTCCCAACACCATTTGTTAAAGAGACTGTCTTTTTCCCATTGGATATTATTTCCTGATTTGTCAAAGGTTAGTTGACCATAGAGTTGAGGGTCCATTTCTGGCCTCTCTATTCTGTTCCATTGATCTTTGTGTCTGTTTTTGTGTCAGTACCGTACTGTCTTGGTGATGACAGCTTTGTAATAGAGCTGGAATTGTGATGCCGCCAACTTTGGTTTTCTTTCTCAACATTCCTCTGGCTACTAAGGGTCTTTTCTGGTTCCATATAAATTTTAGGATTATTTGTTCCATTTCTTTGAAAAGAATTGATGGTATTTTGATGGGGATTGCAATAAATGTATAGATTGCTTTAGGTAACATAGACATTTTCACAATATTTGTTCATCCAATCCATGAGCACAGAACATTTTTCAATTTCTTTATTCTTCTTCAATTTCTTTCATGAGTACTTTATAGTTTTCTGAGTACAGATTCTTTGCCTCTTTGGTTAGGTTTATTCCTAGGTGTCTTATGGTTTTGGGTGCGAAAGGGGATTATAAATGGGATTGACTCCTTAATTTCTCTTTCTTCTGTCTTTCTGTTTGTGTATAGAAATGCAACTGATTTCTGTGCATTGATTTTATATCCTGACACTTTACCGAATTCCTAGAGTTCTAGCAGTTTTGGAGTGGAGTCTTTGGGGTTTTCCACATAGAGTATCCTATCATCTGCAAAGAGTGAGAGTTTGACTTCTTCTTTGCTAATTTGGATGCCTTTGTTTCTTTTTGTTGTCTAATTGAAGAAGCTAGCACTTCTAGTACTATGTTGAATAGCAGTGGTGATAGTGGACGTCTCTTCCATGTTCCTGACCTTAGGGGAAAAGCTCTCAGTTTTTCCCCACTGAGGATGATATTCGCTGTGGGTTTTTCATAGGTGGCTTTGATGATATTGAGGTATGCAACCTCTATCCCTACACTGTGAAGAGTTTTGCAAGAAAGGATGTTGTATTTTGACAGTTGTCAGCCACTGAATCCCATGGTCATTCTCTGGACTTTGCATTACCCATGACTGTCACCCATTCATAATTACAATTTCAGCTGTGCTGCTCTCTAACTACCCTCTGTGGTCTTTAAATTTGATTCATTTTCCTCTCCTGGCATCATTCTAATATCCTTCATTAATCCTTCAACCTTCCAGGATCTTCAATTGATTAATTCTACCATCTTTTTACCACCCTTCAGCTTCTTTATTCTCTTAGCAAATCTTCACCTAATTTTAATCTCATAGCCCACCACAGTCACTGCCTTGTGTATATTCTTGACCCACTTGTTTTTCTTTTGCTTTTCCATACTTGCTTGGAGAAGCACAACCCTCTTTACATCCAGCTCCTCTGTTTCTTTATTATTTGGCTGATTAATTCTAGAATGAAGCCAGTTGACGGGTATCACTTTAAACCTGTAACGATACATCTCAAAAGCGTCTTGAAGGCTTCTTGGCAGTCATAATGTCCTTGACTTATTTCACTCTTCTGTTCTCTGAATGGCTATTTTACTATTTCTTCTCCGTCCTCAAAGCCCAGAATCTCTTCCTCATCCTTACTCTTCCCTGACAGCCTCACTTCCTGATTTATTGAGAAAATTAAAAGATCAGCACAGAAGTTCCACCGGCACCTTTACCTGTACCCCTGCATCTCCCTTCCTGCCTCTGACCGTGGAGCAGTGGTTCTCAATGCTATGGGCCTACTGGAATCATCTGGGAGTCGTATAAATCCCCTGATGCTTCCTCTCTTGCATTGGACCAGTTAAATCAGAATCTGTTAGTTGGGTCCCGGGTATTATATTTTCGAGACTTCCCCAGCAGTATTTCTGTTCAGCCAGCTTTGTGAACCACTGCCGCCGAAGTGTCCCTGTTCCGATCTCAAGCTAAGTCCTCCACTCATTCGCCACCTCCTATTTCCTCTCACCTCCCAAAGATGGAGCTCTAGGGATTCTCCCTTCTCTTTGCACCACCCGTTACTCACTCTCTGGTGGATTCATCTTCACCAGCATACAAACATGGCATAATTTCTCTATTATTTTTCTTAAAAGTTTTTTGACTGCACTTCCCTGTCAGTTCTACGGTTTTCATGTCTTTCCACGACAAATCTTGATCTTCTTCCGTTCTGACAGCAAATCTCATCTGGTCCATGTGTCAGTATTCCTTTAAAGCTGCTCTTACTAAGAGAACCAAAGACTTCCATGCCGCTAATTCTAAGGTTCGGTTCTTAGTCCTCATCTTACTTGATCTATTAATAGCTTCTGGACATACTTGATCACACATTTTTTTTTAAAGATTTATTTATTTATTTTAGAGTGAGAGCACGGGTGGGGGGGCAGCGGGAGATGGAGAGAGAATCGCAGGCAGACTCCGCGCTGAGTGCAGGGCCTGTTGTGGGGCTTGATCCCACTATGGTGAGATCACAGCCTGAGATGAAACCAAGAGTCAGATGCTTAACTGACTGTGCTACCCAGGTGCCCTAATCCCACATTTCTTGATACAGTTTTTTGTTTTTGTTTTTGTTTTTGTTTTTTTGCTTTCAGGACATCATAGTCTTGATTTTTCTCCTACCTTATTTTCTCTGTGCCTTCTTCACTGGTTGCTTTTCTTTTCCCTACCCTCTCCAGGGTGGTGAGACCTTCCGCCTCTGTAATCCTCTTCTCTGTTCTGTATATACTCACCCATAGTGATAGTACCTAGATCTATGTCTTTCTGCTAACGGGCCCCAAGCTGCTTTTTCTTTCCAGATCTCTATCCTTAACTCTTTACTTATATATTGAGTTGCTTAATTTGGCAATTCCATGGAGGGCTGATATATTGCTGATAGCCTTTTCTGTCTCAGATAGTGGAAATTCTATCTTTCCATTGCTCAATCCCCAAACCTTAGAGTCATCTTTGAGACCTCTTTTTCTTATCCCTACATTCAACCTATTAGTAAGTCTTCTTACTGTACCTTCAAATTCCATCCAATATCTGACCACTTCTCACCACCTCCCCTGTTATAAGTCTGGCGTACACCACTATCATTTTGATTTGGATTAGTACATAATCTCCAGATCCGCCCCACTGCTCTCTATCCTCCCCTGAAGTAATCAGGGAACCCAAGTGATTAATTCCATCCCTAAGTCAGAACTTGTCATTCCTCTGCTCAGATAATCCTGTGGCTATCTGCCATTCAGAGTAAAAACCAATCCCTCTTAATGGCCAGTTAATCCCATAATGATTTGGCCACCATTTTCCTTCTGATGGCTCCTACTACTTCCCCTTTCTCCTATCTTGCTCTGGCTGCACTAGCCTCTAAGTCCACAAGTCTCATTCCTGCCAGTCGGCCTTTTCACTGGCACTTCCAGAGGGAATTTTTGCCCCAGATACTCACTAGAATATGCCTCATCTTCTTTAAGTCTGTATCCTCTCAGTGAGGGCTTCTCTGGCAACTCTTCACTTGACCTTTTGTTCTCAACATCCTAACCTTACTATCTAATACTCTACTCTACATGGCTTACTTATTATACTATTATATTATTAGAGTCTGACACTAGCCTATATAGTGCATTTATTACTTATTAACTTATTAGAAAGTATACTTATTAACGATATATTGTCGGTAGAAAGAACGAATATTCTCTCACAATTCACTGTCTCATTTAGTGTCTACATTGGTGCTGATGTGTTACATCAGTCACAGATTATATTGACGGAATAGATATTTTAATTTCAGGCTTGATACTGCTTCAGCTACTTCCAAATTGTCTTTGTGATTATTAACTGCTTTTAAATTTTGCATATGATAATTTCACACTGGTAATGAACTAATGGGACTAAGAAATTTTAGCATCAGTCAACATCAAGAAAATGAAGTGGAAAATTGAGGATATTATGGTGATAAGCCAGGCCAAAAATGCATTTGCCTGAATTAAGCAATTGAAACAGGCCTTACTGTTTTGGGTTGAGTGATTAACCACCAGTCATTGCCCCACTTCCCCTTTCCCCACTCTTATTACCGATTTAGACTCAATGATCAAATGAGATAAATGAAGAAATTGCCCATTATATAATTACAATTAGAAAACAAATACAATGATCAGAAAGATTGCATTGGGGAAGTAATGTTCGATCTGAATGTTTCATAGATGGAAAATATTTAGCTATTGAGAAAGTCACTTAGAAGGCTTTCTAGCAAAAAGTGCAACATACCAGAAGGCTTGTAAGGGAGAAATGGTGGTGAGCATGTGGATGGTGGTCTTCTCTGGGCAAGGGGGAAGGTCTGTATACGCAAGATACAGTGAGTATTAAAGTAACGGGTCTTTCCGTTGGTTCCTTTCTACCCTATTTCCAAAGATATCTTCTGAATTTAAAACAGATTATCAGAAATAAGGAAGCCAAGAGGGAAGTGTGGTCTTGATAGTGTAAGTAATTCCTTGAGGGAGAAGTGGAAATCAATATGTTGTAATAATGAGAACTAAAATTAATAATTGCTACAAATTCCTTAGTGGCCGCTCTTAGCAGCGTACTATATGCTTTACACACACTTTCTTATTGAATTCCTTTAACAACCCAAGGAGATCGCAGCTAAGATTCTCATCTCCATTTTGCTAAAGAGAAACTATGGTTGGGATTGGCAAACAGCAGGTGTTAACGCACATCTCTCTGAGTCTAGAGCTCTTAACCATGCACCGCTATTTCCCAAATAGTCTACTCTTGCTAAATAGAAAGACTCCTGGGCTGTATACTAGAGGTACTGAGTTAGAATCTCCAAGGTTGGAGCCAGTAGTTTGCATTTTAAACAAGCATGGCTCAGTATAACATGAGAATCCCTGAACTGCCCAATACTGCCTCGCTATGACTGCATGTATTCCTAGGATTCCTGAAGCTCCAGAACACATTGTTGTCCTTTGTTTCCAAAACTTAGTTACTAATTCTCTTCCATGGCGCTAGGCTCTGCCTGCTTGCAGCCAAATTTTGTTTGTTTGTTTGTTTTGCTTTTTTTACTGCATGGCTTCTTGGGTCTTTAGATATATGCCTGATACAGTAATTGTGTGACTTCGATATACCTATACCTGGGTAATTTACATTCTACTAGGCCTCTAGTAGAGCCTGCCCCCCAGTAGGGAGAATTAGCTTGGTCTGCCTTAACAGGCAACAGGGGAACTGCACTGTCCCTAAGTACCCACCAGCTCCTTTCCTTTGATTTCCCACTTGCTGAGCTTCCCGATATGTCACTCTAGAGAGCACAGGTCAATTATGGGTTTGTGGTGGGGAGAGAGGTATTATGGGAGGGTATAGAGCTCAATCAAATAAAAGGAATACAATTCTAATGAAAAAATCTTCATCAGTGGAATGCCATGGTTTGTGAGGTAGTGAGCCCTCCACCAATGGGCATAATCAAGCAGAGTCTTGGATGCCTTATTGCCAGGGATACTATAAAAGGAACTGGATATAACTCTTGAACTTACTATTAAAACTAAATGTTTAATTTCTGGCAAGTGAAAATTATTAAAAAAATTTTGTGCATCCCTTTCAAAATACTGTCTAGGCTGGGATTCATAGGGGGCAATTTTATGCTTTTTCTTACTGTCTTATTATTTCACAAATGCTTTCCTTGTCAAAAGAAAGTTTTCATGCCCAACAACTTCAGATTTCTGCTATTAAGGGCAGTCTGCCAGGTTCTCTTGACAATTACCCCTCTTGATCTTGAACACGCATCTTGCTTTCCGTCTCCTATCTTTTGCAGATTCAAATGACAGGACTGGGGACTGGGAGATCCACGTGACTCACTCTCCTTGTCTTGTGCAAGTTCTTACTACTCCCAGTTGGGCATTTAGGTTAATTAGACATGAATGACAATGATGTGAGTGAACTTATCATAGTTAATGTAGCTATTAAGAATACATTTCCATGCAGCATCTGTACATAATTTGGATAAGGAAGCATAAAACCTGAAATATATCCTTTCTTAATTATTTTTCAAGCAAAAATGGAGAGCACCTTAGATTAAAGCGGAATTTTCACTATGGTCCTGTCAATTGGGAGTAAGAGATTTTTCATGAAACCACACTCCAGACTTACTGTGACACATGGCTCAGGTGACCCCACACAGAAATTTTTTTCTAAGTAAAAGTGGGTTGAAAGAAAACGCCAGAGGTAGGTGAGTTACCAAACCAAGAAATGAGAGAATAAAAAAGTAAAAACATAGAATTGCAACCAAAAGATAAAGAGTGGAAACAGGTAATAGAGAGTCTTCAAGTAAATTTTAAGCAACTTCATTAAAATCATGCTTTAGTTTGGGCTGGTCAGTTTATAGCTGGAGAGTAAAAACAGTAACCGTATAAAAAGAACTACCATGTATTCAACTTTTGCTTTAAATTTTTAGATACCATACCAAATACTACACATACTATATCACATTTAATCCTTACAATCAGTCTTTGAGGAATGTAATGAAATATTCTGCTCCATACTACATGGAAGTTGAGATGAGGAAACGGAGCAGTTAATCAATTTGCTGATGGCTAAGTGGTGGGCAGTTGTAGAGCTGAGTTCTAATACAGATCTATCAGGCCTCAAAACCTGTTTTTCAAAGCTATTAGGATATAGCTTTGAAAATATATATATTTAATTATTATATTATTAATATTTAATATATTATTATATTATATTACATTATTATATATATCCTAATAGCTTTGAATATATATATATATGTATATATATCTGTATATATATACATATATATATATATTCCTTTTATTATGCTTACTTCTGGATCTCATCTTGCAAAATAGACATAGAGAAAACTGGTATCTGTCTAGAAGAGTGACCTCAGTGGCAAAGGGTTTCATGCCATTTCATATGAGGAAGGGCTGAAGGCCTTGGGGATGGCTTAGATCAATCAAGAAGGTGATAGCTATCTTCTAGTATTTAAAAATGTCCATATGGATGGGGACTATGACTTCATTTACATGGCATGGGACCAGGATCTAATGGGAAAATGAGTTTGTCCTAATAGATTGGTGAGGGTGATTTCTAGAATATGTGGGACAGCCACTTGGTGGGGATCTTGTAAAGAGGATTGGATGGTTGTTTGGACTGTATACATTTATGGTCCCTTCTAAGCCTTAAACAATATTAATCTAGGAAATAGAATTGTAGAGCAGTCAGCAAATCACATCCAGCATATGACACATCATTTTCTTATACTACATATGTAAAAGAATTTTCTTTTCTTTTCTTTTCTTAATAGCCTCTCTTTCCAACTGGAAAGCAGCTATTTAGGGAATGAAAGACTTGTCTAATTCTTCGTCAATTCTACATCTCTTGCCTGGCACACAATGCATCCTGAAATGCTTGTTGAATGACTCAGTGTACAGTATATATAATTTTATAGTGAAATCTTGAGAACGTGATGGAAAATCCTACAAACCTAGCAATGAGAATTTTTTTTAGAAAATTTTTTTGAGGAATGTCTCATGTTTTCTGTTAGGTAGCCTTATTTATGGATGGACCAAGAGAGTCTGTAACTGGAGTAGCACTAATCATTTTCATGGGGCTGAGAGTGAATCATAGTTTCAAATAAGTAGGCTTTCCAAATAATGTATTTCCCACCATATGGAAATTCACAACGATTACCCAAATTCCTACACTTTTGGACCTCTGAGCTATGGGGAGCCGTATGGTGAATGTGATGCCCATATTCTAGGTTTCCCCCTTACTTCTGGTGTGAGGCTAGCTTTAGACCCTTAATAGAAATTTGTTATTAGATCCTAAGACTGTGATAGGCCATGGCATAATTATGAAGTAAATGAAGTTTGACTTTAATACCTTCCAGCTGAACTTTTAACACGCCGCTCTTAATACTGCCTTAAGTTCTATCCATGAGTCTTCATTCTTGAAGTTAAGGCATCAGGGACTGCTGTGAGGGGAGAGAGGGGATTAGGGTGGACTTCCTTGTATCCCCAGATCTCATCAGTCTTCCACCCATAGTAAAGGCTGGTCTGGTCCTTATATGCCATTATTATAATTGCTTGGGATAGGTGTAAGGAACAAATTTCTCCATCACAGAATCTTACAGTGTTGGTGCTTTTTGTGATTGAGTGGCTATCTTATCTAAGTCCAGCAAAGGTAAGTATCCTGCCTCAGGTCATTTGGGGTGTCATACAGATGAGTCTTTTTTTTTTTTTTTTTCAGTCCTGGGCTCGTGTTCCTATACCATACAGTCACTTCCAAAAGTTCTTATTCAAATATTTGCTTCTTTATTCTGAATACAATGAAATCATGGTCCTTAGGACCCGGATTTTGGGGTCTTTTGAAGGGCTGTGAAGATAATTGCACCCAGCCTCTGTCATCTGTCTGTCCTAAAGTGTTCTTTAAGGCTGGGTGTGGTTACCCTAGAGGCATATGTTCTGCTATGACCACACTGTGGTTTCCTTGCATGGAGGACATCTGTTTCTGTTATTGGTGACCTCATTCCATTGCTTGAGAAATTACTGAGAAAGTGAAGTTGTACAAAACAATATTAATAAAGAACGTTACAAATACTTGGAAGTCAGGATCATGGTCCCTAAGCCCCCAGTCCCTGTGAGTCACATACTCCTGGCTTCAATGGCATAAGACAGAAAGGACTGTGACCCATGGATTGAGGCCAGAATCATAGGTTTTCAAAGTGTCATCTGAAGGAAAGCAACCCCCCAGTTTTCTTCTTTCTTAACAAAGACTGTTGGATTAGAGTAACCTCTAGGGATTATTGTGTATAATAATTAGCACATATCCATATCATATTTTGGGAAATGGAGGCTTGATCGTATAAATGCCAATTGATGATGCAGACTTCTTGGGTCATATAGGGATGGGCACTTTGTTGAGTAATCACAACTGTTTTATGCTCACTTTCCTTACTTAGCTCTCTCTTTTCTCACCCATTTTTCTTTCCTCATTCTCTGTTTCTTCACTTGGTTTTCGTTTTAGTGTACTAAAGCCTCTAGCCTCACAACTGCTTGAGAAGATTGTTTGCGGTTACTTTCTTAACAATTACTGCAGAATGTTTTAAAAATTTTTCAAATTTGATGCCTTTAGCCAGACATCACCTGTTAGCAAACTTCCTACCACTTCCTATTGTCTGACACCAAATCTACTTCTCTCATTTATATCCCCGGTGTAGATTCTCTGTGTTCTTTTATATATTTTTTAATTTTTTATTAACATATAATGTATTATTTGCCCCAGGCATACAGGTCTGTGAATCATCAGGCTTACACATTTCACAGCACTCACCATAGCACATACCCTCACAATGTCCATAACCCAGCCACCCTATCCCTGTCCCCCACTCCCCAGCAATCCTCAGTTTGTTTCCTGAGATTAAGAGTCTTACAGTTTGTCTCCCTCCCGATCCCATCGTGTTTCATTTTTTTTCCTCCCTAGCCCGCATGACCCCTGCCCTGCCTCTCAAATTCCTCATATCAGAGTACATTCTCTGTGGTCTTAAGTCCAGGATCCCAGGCCTAGAAGGCTGCTTCTTTTCTGAGATATGATGAAGTTCACATGTTCTTCAACAAGTTAGCCAAGGTCAGAATTGAAACCTCTAACTTACCTTCAGGTCTACTTTAATGTTCCTTGAACTTTCTGTGATTCACCTCTAGTTGTATCATGGTCATTTATCTTTCTGAAGAGGCAAACATTTCTCAGCTGTTCTAAGAGGAGCCAAGAAAAGAGTTTGTTTCCACACTTAGAGGCTGGCATGATGCTGTAGCTGTAAGCAGTCATTCCAGTGAGGACGGTAAAAAAAGGGAGACAAGTTAGGGCATTCGGTTGTCTTTTTTCTTGTCTGGATATTATTTTTCTGCAGCTTAAACTTTGGAGTTTCTATGTTTCTTTAAAAAATAATATTTACCTATTTTAGAGAAGGGAGAGGCCAGAGGGAGAGGGACAGTCTTAAGTAGACTCCTCACTGAGCACAGAGCCCAATGTAGGGCTTCATCTCATGACCTGAGCAGAGACCAAGAGTCAGACGCTTAACTGACTGAGCCACCCCAGCACCCCTATGTTTTGTTTTAAAAAACAGCTCTGAAAGACTGAACTTACATTCTAGGTGAGTGCTGATCACTAGAAATATGGGCAAGTTTACATATAAATTTTATGTTAGCCACATTAAATAAAAGGAGTGAAATTAATTTTTACAAGGTATCAGTGTATTTTATTTACATTAATACATCCAAAACATTATTGTTTCAACATGTTGCCACTAGTCACAATTCAAGTGCTCGATGACCCCATGGGGCCAGCGGGAACTTCACCAGACAGCATGATTCTAAAATGAGAAAGAACCACATGCATTTAGCTCCACACAAATGTCAGCGTAAGCAGCATAATCCAGAGAAATGAGCTCTTTGAATTCCAGCTCTGGCTGTTACTATGTGGGGACTTTAAGGAAATTAGCTTTCTGGGCCTTGGATTTCTCATATGTAAAACAGAGAATTAATAAATGTCTAGACCATTATGACGTTTAAAAGAGAGAATGCAAGTGCTTCACACACAAGCACTTGGTAACGTGTAGTTACGAGTATCGTTAGATTCCACTGAGGAGTTTGGATGAGATGTCGCAGTTTTTTCACAATGAGGACTGGATGAGAACTATAGCTGCTGGGGACAAGGCATTCCCTTCAGTGTGGCATTCGTCTGGCTCTTCCCCGCATCCTCTGCTGTGGCCAGGGCTGTTTGCATTTTGCTTGCTCACTTCCCCTTCAGAGCCCTGCTTGTTGTGTCCCGGCTGCCCTTCTGGTGTTCCCCCTTCAAGTTCTTCACATCCTTCCTTCAGAATCCTTGCAAACAATCCTGATTTGACCCCCAGTTCTATTTCTGACTCCCTGTCTTAATGCTTACTTTCTGCTTCTCTGGCACCAACCCTGGTTTTATTCTTGCTCCCTCCCAGAACCCAAATGAGGACAGATAACCCTGCTCACCAAACTCGTGAGAAATGTGGGCTCTTTAAAGATTTTTAGCATTGGTACCTAAGCCTGACAAGGAATTCCTTGTGGGATTTAATTTGGTAGCCAAAGCGAACTAATTTGAAGCGGTGTGTGAGTGCCAAATGTCGTGATTTAAAACAACTATGCTTGGTGGTACATGGAGTTTGACGTGGGGATAATGAGCGTAGGAGAAATGGTAGGGTTGTTGATTGTTTAGAATGTTGGAAGGATTGGGCCAATCCCAATGCCTCTCTGCTTGAAATGTTGCCCAGAGTCTGGGTAAAGGTGGGAGTACAGAATAGAGATTCCAGGAAGGGAGCTTCCTGCCGCTGAGGATTGTTAAGAGTGCTCATTATGGTAAATGGCTAATTTTTGGGGGTTGCATGTTGGATTTTTCAGTTTGGGTTTTAAACAAAGCAAAAAAAAATCTAAACCCGAAGAAGCTTTCCAATCCAATCTTAAATGAATGGCCTAGAAAGCATAACGGAAAATAAACATGGCTATTTCCAAAAATTGTGAGGATAAAATGCCAAGCAATACAACCTTTGTGAATAGGATGCACAAGATGTAACTTCCTAGCCATGCCAGGAACTTGTGGGCAAACTACTTGTTTTTGCAAGTCGTAAAGACAAAGAAAGAGTGAAACATCTGATCTTTGAAATGAGGGCCTCCCAAATTAGAGCTGTCTCCGTCACTGGCAGTGTCAGGGCTGGCATTACCCGTTTTGAAGAAATGCAGCTGGTTCTGAGCTGCACATGGTGGGCTTCTCAGCAGTGATGGCAAAGGGGTGTGTTAATTAGGAGGGGCCTGGTGGTTTCACTCTGCTGCATGGGTCTCCCCCTTCCCGAAGGTTGAAGACCCAATACAATTCCTGCCTCTATCACCACTTTTCCTGAAGTATATTCTTCCTTCTTTTAGTACATTTCTGTCTGTAGCACATACTTTGTAAGAATTAGCCATACTCCTGAGCTAGCTGCTCTCCCGATGTTGTGACCGGCTGATCAAATTTTAATGTTACTTAAGGTGTCTTGTGATGACCTTTTATCTTCCAATTAAATTGGAAGCTTCTTGGAAACAGGGGCTATTATTTTTACCACTTTAACCCCCAACCGTGCCCAGCAGGCATTCGTTGATTATGTTGATCCCAGAGTGAACCTCTGCAGAGAACGTTGTCAGTTCTCTGAGAGACAGAGAATCAGTCATAGCTTGTCAGCCTCCTGAGAACTTCAGTTGGTTGTTGTCAGCAACCTGTACTGACTGGAAGTTGGGAGGGAACAACATTTCCAGCATTCTCCACTTAATAATCTAAGTTCTGTTCCCAACATATATATGAATATGTAATACCAGTGAATAAGAGAGCATTTCTTTTCATGCTGTGCATTGTACCCTTAATTCCATGAATCCGCTTGTTGGTACATGCCTTGTGTCTGAGGGGCTGAAGGAGAAAAGAGTATGGATAACCACCAGCCAACACACACACATCTAGAAGAAAGTTAATGACTTTTTGGGGCACTTGTTTTGCATTGTATTGGAAATTATTTACATAATTGAATACTTGCTGTCAGAGATTTGTCTTCTATATCCTTGTCCTTTCCCATAATCTCCTTTAATAATTACTTGTTGAATAAATGTACCCTCCTTACATATTTAAAAGGCGGTAAGTGTATCAATTGTTCCTGTAAAGAACCTAGAAAATTTTTCCTTAATTCCTCAGTGAATATTTGAAACTTCAACCAGTCTCTTTAAGACAATAGTCTGAGGGGGCACCTGGGTGGCTCAGTGGGTTAAGCCGCTGCCTTCGGCTCAGGTCATGATCTCAGGGTCCTGGATTGAGTCCCACATCGGGCTCTCTACTCCGCAGGGAGCCTGCTTCCTCCTCTCTCTCTCTCTGCCTCTCGGCCCATTTGTGATCTCTGTCAAATAAATAAAATCTTAAAAAAAAAAAAGACAATAGTCTGAGGAGGGTATGTGCTATGGTGAGTGCTGTGAAGTGTGTATGCCTGACAATTCACAGACCTGTACCCTTGGGGACAAATAATACATTATAGGTTAATGAAAAAATATATTAAAAAAATAGAAAAAAAAAGACCATAGTCTGATTTCCCACTTCAATTTTCTACAGTTTACTGAGCCTTTTAATTTATGGAAAACTAGAAGCTATTAGATATGATCACCCCCTTTTTTAAAAGATTTTATTTATTTATTTGAGAGAGAAGGAGAGAGAACATTGGGTCAGGGGAGGGCTAGAGGGAGAGGCAGACTCCGCATTGAGCAGGGAGCCTGATGTGGGACTCTATCCTGGGACTCCAGGATCATGACACTAGCTGAAGACAGTTGCTTAACCAAATGAGCCACCTAGGTGCCCCAATGTGACCACTCTCAAAACTTCTGTTCCCCATTCTAGAAACATGTAGTGAGGGGTTTCTAATCTCCTTATTATTTTTTGGTGCATTTTGCTGTTCAGTCCCTTCTCACTTGACTCTCTATCCCCCATTGGCTGCCTAACCTTTGTACCAACCTGGCATTTCTCATGCTTCTTGTCTTTTTGGTAAGCGGCGGCAGCTTCTTTTTTCTTGTTCTTTTTTTTGGGGGGGGTATTTTTAATCTAAACCTCTCCTCCTGGGGCTCAGAATCTTAACTAAAACCCCCTCCTAGTCAGTGTTACGGGTGAGAAGGCTCTCTGCCTTAACTTTGCATCCCGAGGCACTATTGGGAAGCTCTCAAATTGCATGATTTTTCTCCCACTTTGGTAACTCACCTCCATTTTTGCAAACTAGAAAATAGAACCTTGAAAATATTTTGACTTCAAGGTCAAAATGCTCGTTATAGTCTGCGAATTTGTGAGTGACTCCTTATCATGAGCAGGGCCTTGGATGTCTTTCTTTCCAGCTTTCCTGGTATGTAGACATCTTTCATTGTGTCCATGGGATTACAAACTGTCATCTCTGGTAACTCTCTGACAGTGAAATGCCGCCTTCTTCGCGCAAAACTTGCTTCCTGAAATTGTGCTGTTGGATCACTCCACGATTAAAAATTACACTTCAGGCACGAGAATAAACTGACTTTGGGGAAAAGTTATTATCAGTTGGCTTAGGTTTGCAAAGAATGCAGCCTTCTGATCATACAGTGAAATAAAGAGAGGGGAAAGATGAGATATTGAGATATCCCCATGAGATATTATCTAGTTCTCTCTCATTCTCACATACACACAAAACTATGTTTATGTTGCTCTGTAAAGAGGATTCCCTAAATTTGCGTGGAATGGGTTGATGGACTATCATTTGGTGTCATATTTTGGGTGTCTGGGCCAGTGATTCTTGGCAGTCTTGAAGTTCTGGGGCATCCGAGTTCCACATATCACTGGGCTTGACACTTTGAAAATCCTGAGAATCCATGTCCTTGTAGTCAAATTTATGACTTCCTCATAACTTGCACACGGTGAAATTCTGTCATGTTGTAGGATATAGGCAGCTCTTCTGTATTTTCCAAGTTAACATTCAGTGTTTAGAATGGTTATACTTTTTCTTGACAACCCATCAAAAACCAATTTCATCTGCAGTTACTCTGAATCAGGTAGTAGATTTTCCTTTTTAAAAGGAAGATTAAAAGTAGTAAAGGTGGATGTTAACAACATGATTACTGAATTTAGGCGTTCTCCGTGTAGTCTCAGATGAATTGAGAAAGCACTGTAAAAGGGAGAGATCTGGAGCCTGTGTGTGAGAGAGAGTGTCTGCGTGCCTGATAGCAATAGATAGATGTCAGAGGCATTTTGTTGAGGGGCTTAATAAAATGAGTATTTGCGTTTTGGTAACTTTCAAAAACTATTATCCCCTGTATATGAAAAAGGAATTCTGCGTTATTCTTTGCTTTCATAAGTGAGGAAGACAGGAAGCCCTTTTTCTAATTAAAATCTCATTTTGCACTAATTTGATATGAAGATAATTTTCCTGGAGACCTCCACAGTCTCTAATATAATATATGTAATAGTGATGTGTCTGGTGATACTGAGAACCACTGGTGATACTGATTCTGTACATTTATTTAGCACTTTGTAATTTATATATTCATATGTCTACAGTATCAAACTTGATCCTTATCAAAATAATATTAAGACCATGTTATCTCTGGAGAGGTTAAGCTAATGATTTATTTTCTTTAATTTGTATCATTGTTATTATAACTATTTATTACTCCAAATTAGAATGTTGATATTAAAGTAATGGTAACACTCGGTTATTAAACTATGGTTTCAAAAGAACTGACAATTTATTGCTTTTTCATTTCTGGTACTTCTCATGTTATTTCAAGTAATTAGCACACTTATTTGAAGGCCTAGCAATGGTTTAGGCTTTTGAACAACAGTATAATCTCTTACTGCCTGAGAAGATAAGAGACTACTTTTTTAAGAGAGTCATAAAATAGTCTTATGATACTGTAGAAGACTCACGTCCTATTGAATTAGGTACAGTAATTCTCTGCAAAATAGAATAATACTTCTAGGCTATATTCCTGTATTTAACTAATTAATTGTTATGAAATGGAGAACCAGGAAATGAAAACAAAACAGAACACTCCAAACTCTTGAATGGTCAATGGGTCCTGAATGTACAATTTCCTTTGACTTCTTTTTAGCATCTATGTTTTAATGGTAACTTGCTCAAGAGATTACATTAAAAAATATGTTGTTTGGTAAACAAAATCAACATGTTGGATTTTTGTACTTTTTCAATGAATCAGAGATGAGGTCAATGAAATGTTTATTCAGTTAATCTTTAAGCATACTGAAAATATATCATTATAACTGGTTTTTAGTCTTATTCATTTTATGTTCAGGCCAATAGTTATAGTGTGATTCTGCCAATGAAGTTGAATCAGTCTAAATTTTCATTTCAAATGCATACTGTCAATGGCTAGGAGGAATCACCTAGCACATAGGTTAATGTGACTTGGTTGAAAATTATAAAAATAGTAAGTTATTTATTGAAGCATTTTCTTTATGTTAAGTATGTTGCCTACTTTATCTTGGTTGATCAATGGGACTAGTATTATTCTCATTTTATCTTGGAGAAAACTAAGGTTCTAAACTAAGTCTTTAAATTATGCAAGAGCTTATTTTTATAGCCCTACACCTAGTATAGCTCGTGGGAGGTTAGGTGCTCAGTGAATATTTGATAACAGGGAGACGGATAGTATTCTCAGGTTCATACTAGTAAGAGGCAGCAGTAAATTTTGAACTTAATCTAAAATCTCCCTACACTCAGTCTTCTACTTTGCCTCTTCAATACTTGAGTTTTGGAGGGAGATTTTCCCACTGGGAAAAAAAACAAAAACAAAAAAACAGTAGGTTTTTTTTTTTTTATCAAAATGTCCAAATGTTTATATTGGAGATTGTTTACCTTCCACCTGGTATGCTGCCTGCAAGGCAAGGGGCCTTTTTGTGGGGGTTATATCTTTAAAATATTACCATTAATTGCCAGAGTACATTGATGCTCATCAAATTTATATTGTTCTTTACCTTATTAATAATATAGTTGATATGGAAGAATGCTTTGAAGTTTCTATTTCTAACTTCTATGATGTTGTGTCAGTTTTCTAGTTTCCCAAAAGCATAGCTCTGAAGATATAGAATCTTTAGTAATTTGATGATGGATCTTGGAAAGAATAGCAGGATTGCCAAAAGCTGAGCATTTTCTCAAATCACTTAGGCTATTATTATTTCATTGTCTGAAAGGCAGAGAATTTAATGAGCATAAATTACACTTGACTTTGTAGAGAAAATCTTTTGCTCTTGAAGTTCCTCAGATGTAAATACAAGGGTGAAGTCTTTGACTTCACGAGTGCGGTTCCATTTTTGACTCAACATGTAATAACTGACATGCAGAAAAACTGTAGAGATTTTAAATGATTGTTTCTTAAATTTAGAGAGTAGCATGCAAATCAAGCAATTTCTCTAAGACTATTAAATTTGACATGAAAATAAAAATAACTCAGGGCCTTTTTGGAGGGATGGCTATTGGGTCTCAGGAAGAAAGCCTTTATTAAATTTATTATAAAGTTATTTATTTAGGTGTCTACTATGAGCCAGCCACTGTTCTAGACCAAGTAGCTTGGAACACCGTGATGATCAAGACAAAAGTTTCCTCAGATGATACTTAGATGCTAGTGCTAGGAGTCAGAAAATACACAAATACATTATTACTTGATAGTAATGTTCAGTGTTCATTGAATGGAAATCAATTGGGTGCTAAGTTATATGTGGTAGGAAAGCCTCTTTGCAGGTTTTAAACAGTAATCTGAAGAATGAGATGAACTTTCAGGCATTATAAAGAACTTGAGGATTTGGGCATTTTTAGAAAGAAGGTGAGTGGGTCATGGTAAAGAGTTGAGATTTTATTCTGACTAACAAAGAGTACATTGAAAAATTTTAAGTGGACAGTGGTAGGATTTGCATGTATAAAAAAATGCTGGCTCTGTATGTTATTAGGAGAAAAAATTCTATGATGGAAAGGTGGAAGCAGGGAGGTCAGGTAAGAAGGCCATTGTAGGTAGTGAAGGCCAGACTTGGGAAAGAATGCAGGTGGAGAAAAAAATGGATAGATTTAAGTTATATTTAAGATGCTGAGCATAGGTTGTGCTGAAATGTTGGAAATGGTGAGGGAAAGAGGAATTATAGGTGACTTTTGAATGTTTTTGTTGGCTGGATGGTGGTGCAATAGAGAATGGGGGAGGAATAGTGCATTGGGGAGAACAATGGAAATGCATAATTCTACTTAATAAGTTTGTGATGTCCATTAGCCATCTAACTGGAGATGTGAAATTCTCAATTGAATGTGGAAATCTGGCTCAGGTGAGATGTCAGTGTTGGAGGAAGATTTTGTGAATGAAGCTTATTTAAAGCTGTGGCACTGGATGAGATCATCTGGGGACAAACTGTAGACAGAGAAGAAGGGTCTGGCAGAGCCCCATGCACTTTAATAACCATTCGGAGGTTATCCAGAAGAGCAAATATTAGTGAAGCACCCTGATAATGAGAGCCCAGTAAAGCAGTAGGAGAACCAAGAGTATGAGGGTGTTGGATTCCTCAGTTCCAGAGGAGGGAGAACTGTCTCAAAAAGGAGAGTATGCTCACTTGTGTTGATGCTACCGAGAGCTCCAGAAAATGGAGACAGTGAAGTTACCGCTGGTCCAGGATGTGGCTTCTGTGCTATTTTTTTGAACTGAGCATGGATTGTATGCCATGTCCAACTTTGCACTGGTTGGGCATATAGTGAGGAACATGTGATGCCTATGCATAAAAATACTCAAAAGAACCCATTCTCAGAACTGGTATAACAGCAGATCAGTGGCAGGTTGTAGAGCTCTATAATGATCGTCTTTAACTGACATGGTTTAACAATCTAAAATTGTCTCTGGATGCTGTGGGAAACATAATGTAACAGAGTTGTGTGGATCTAAAATGCTTGGTCAGAACTGTGCTTTCAATTCAACTTCAAATTCCATTCTGTTTTTTCTGATCTTATCTGAGAAAATAATTAGTTTTTATTGGCCAGGTACATGGGCTTTCTTCCAACAGCCTCTTGAGAAAATCAAGGTATTTTTCAGTATAATCACATGGTGTCTTTTTTCTACTCTAGGAGTTCCGTATGTTTGTTTTGCTACTGTTAGCAAGTGTTAATAAAATTTAGAGAATGGGGACACCTGGGTGGCTCAGTCAGCTAAACATCTGCCTTCAAGTCAGGTCATGATCCCAGGTCCTGGGATCGAGTTCCGAGTTCCGTATGGGTTTCCGTCCTCAGCAGGGAGCATGCTTCGCCCTCTGCCTGCCACTTCCCCCACTTGTGTGCGTGCTCTCTCTCCCTCCTTCTGACAAATAAATACATAAAATCTAAAAAAAAAAAACAAAAAAACCCTTAGAGAATGTTTTTCAATTACAAAGGTGGAAAACAAAATTATTATAAAAGGGCAGTTGAAGAGTTGAAATCTGGAAAGTAAGTTCAGCAACATTAGAATCATTCTACTTAGAAATATACAAAATATTACTGGGGAAAAAAGGATCAGGGAAGTAGACATATGCAGGCATATATTTTATAAAGATCATGGAGAAATGACCAGTAGCTCTTTAAAGAAAATCTATCATACTTGCTAAAAGTAGATCAGAAACTGGTAATCACATTCACAAGTCAAAGTTTGGTACTAGGTGGCGAATTTAATGAAAAACTTGATGTAATGTTGGTGCCTTGGTGATGGAAACAGAGAGTGATATTTTTTTAAAATTATTTTTATTAATATATAATGTATTCTTTGCCCTAGGGGTACAGGTCTGTGAATCGTCAGGTTTACACACTTCACAGCACTCACTATAGCATATATACTCCCTAATGTACAAAACCCAACCACCCTCTCCATACCCTCTCCCCCCAGCAACCCTCAGTTTGACAATGGGATGATATTGACTGTTTACTTGAAAATCCATTAATTATTCAGAAACTAATGGATGTCAATCAAAGTCAAAAGTTAAAAAAATAAGCATCAGAGAAAAAGGCATTGGCTAATGTTACATGCAATTATATCTTAATTTTTTTAAAAAAAGACATTTGCCTTCAGTTATAATTGAGGAAATGGAAATTAAGACCAAAAAATTGATTCCCTTTTATACCCAAGACAATGTCAAAAATATAGAAGCCTTTCTATATCAAATGATTTCAAGTGTGTAAAGTAATGGAAACTCACACAGTACTGCTAGTAGTGATGTAAATTTGGACAGCCACTTTGGAAAATGACTTAGTATTATCTTGTAAAGTTAAACACATTCCCTTTGACCAACAATTTCTTTCTCGTCTATACATCCTAGAGAAACTCCTAATGCATGTGAACCAGGAGACGTGTATAAAGATGATTTCTAGTTGTATTTACAATGGCAAAAAAATAAACTACAAACAACCCAAATGCCCATTGACAAGAAATGGATTAATGTATTTTGCTAAAACCACACAAGGGATCATACAACTGTGAAAATGAATGTAGTATAGTTGGATGCAACAACACAAACAATATCTTTTGAAATGTAATGTTGAGAGAATAAATCAAGTTTCAGGAGATTACACACAGTATGATACTATATTTACAAAACTCAAACCAAGACAATTGAAATAATATATTGGTAAAGGATACATATATGTGTGCTGAAATTATTTTTAAAAAAGGAAAACTACTGGTTACTCTTCAATGAAGAGAAGCAGGAGAGATCTGGGAGGCAGCACAAAATACTTGGTATTAAGTATTAATAATTATAATAATTATAATAATATTAAGAACAGTGGTAATGTTTTTGTTCTTAAATTAGTGATGTGTTTAGCAGCTGGCAGTTCACATTTATTTTATTATGCTTTCTAACAATACATACCTATTTTTGAATGTACCAAATAGTAGTAAAAGTAGTATCCTGTGAAATCAGTTATTGTGATCATCTTGAATGACAGTAAAGTACTACCTAGGTTACCCTGTTCTTAGATACTCTCTCCATATCCTTCATTTGCTGGGTTCAATCACAACTATCTTGATGGCAAACAAAAGAAAAGAACACAGATAATGCAAACAGTTACATTTCTCTTTGAAAGCTTAGCTGGGGTTCTGGGGACTTTCAGAAGTCAGAATATCTGTTTAGCATTTCAGTTGACAGGGAATCGTGCTGTTCAATGCCTGCTGAGCCCTTTCTCCTTTTTATTCAATTTTAGAAATGCTGGCAAAATAAGAGTAAAGAAAATTAAATTATCTGCCAGAAGGCTCACCTGTAAGGTATAGGCAAATAGTGCAGAAGTACTAATTAAAACAAGCAGATTGAATCCCTGATCACCGAAACCTCTCTAAACACAGAGATTGTCAAGGGAAGAGCTTCCAGCATTTGAAGTGGCCCTGTAGTATCAGGAACAATGATGTGATCGTGAATCTAAGTACTTCTCAAGTGCTGTGTGTTTAACTGAGGAGATAATTGTATGCAAGTCTATGGGATCCCAGGGCAGATGAGAAACGCGGAGTTTGGTAGATTATTAAATATTTCATACTGTTTTTTACATTCATGAAAGTATAATATAATTAGATCTTGGCTTAGTTTGTGTTTTTGACTGTCATTGTTAATTTTTTTCATTCCAGAATTTTATTAACTCTCAACCCCAGAGTCATTACTTTCCTTGTGCACTTAGCACTGACTAAGTTTAAGGCTTTAATTGTTATAAAAAGAAGAGAAAAGTAAAATAAAAAAACCAGCTCCACATTGCCTCCTCCATGAGCATAGATATTAGGCACCATTGTCTTGACCCACCAAAATTTGACTGTTACATATTTTCCATCCCCTCTCTTTGGCCCTTCCTTTCCCTCCCATTTTCTCTCTCTCTCCCTCTCTCTCCCCCTTGCCCTCTCCCCCTCCCCCCTCCTCCATCTCCCCTTTCTCTAATTGCTTCTTGGATTTGTGATCTTATGTCTTAAGAAATCCTTATTTACAAGATAATCCTTTTTGGGGGGAGGTAACTTCTCCATAAAACTAAACACTTGAGGAATTTGCATAAACTGTTTTTTAATACATTGGTTACCAGGTTGCATTCTACTTCTTACTAGAGTGCCTGGGCATGCATGCTTTCATTCACTCGTTAATCCAGTATGTATATGTATTGAGTACTTGCTCTGTGATAGTGTTCTGGTGAACGTCTAGAATACAGTGTTGAGAATAAAACAGTCCCAGCCTCTGGCAAAGTTTTTTTTTTTTTTTTAAATGAAGGGATTACCTCAGTTTATGATTTAGAAGTATGAGCTGTCAAATATCTGAACTGTTGGGGTTATTTAATATAAGCGTGGTTGTCATTCTTGGGGATATGGGCCTTTGTGATTTCCTCTCTAATTCTGTACTACACTGTATTTGAGATGGCTTTGGAATTCTTGAGAAAAATCCCAGGAATCAGTTCTTAAATGTATTTCAGCATTTATTTGAAATAGCCAAGACAGGGAAACAATGTAAGTGTCTGTCAATGGATGAATGAATAAAGAATGGATAAAGATCTGTTGTATAGAATGGATATATATACAGTGGAATATTATTCAGCTGTAAAAAGAAGGGAATCCTACCTTTTGCAACAACATGGGTGAATCCTGAGGGTATTATGCTAAATGAGTAAATCAGAGAAAAATAAATGTTCTGTGATCTCACATGCGGAATCTAAAAAAGTGAAAGTCAAAGAAAAAGGGAGTGGATTGGTGGTTTCTAGGAGCTGGGGGTGAGGGAAATGAGGAGATGCTGGTCAAAGTGAACAAACTTCCAGTTGTGTAAGATAAGTAAATTTGAGGGATGTGATGTACGGCATAGTGACTGTACTTAACAGTACTGTATTGCTTACCTGAAAAATGCCAAGAGAGTAAATCTTCAGTGTTCTCACCACACACACGAGAGAAAGTAATTATATGAAGTGGTAGATGTGTTAACTAACCTTACTGTGTTAGGTCCGTGGTCAAAGGAATGAGACTGATACAAAGCGAAGGTCAAGCAAAGCTTTATTTCGCGCCAAGCATTGAGAGTCAAACGGACCGTTGGGGCCACCTCTTACAGAGAGGGTGACCCCTCCCAGCCTTACAGACTAACTTTTATAGAGCAAAGGCCATGTGGTTGAGCCTGGCCACACACAGGTGGCCAATGAGATTGCAACACACAGAGAAAGCTGCACGGTCATGCTAGGTCCCACACGGGTGGCCAATTGAATACGATTCACCCCATAGTAGCTATTTGAACTATCCTATCACCTTGGTCAGAACTGGTGCCCAAAAGGCGGGGCCCATACTCCTTGGTAGCTAGGGAGACAGTATGCGCCCCCACTGACTGGATGTCTCCACCTGACCCTACTCATCCCTGCATTTGGGCGCTGTTATCGCCACCTGACCTGACCTACCCTTGTATTTGGGCTCTGTTATCAGGGACTGGTCGACCATATTTTACTGGTTTCCCAGACTTGCTTCTGAGTAAGCTCCTCTGGGGAGGCGGGGGCAGGGTCAGTGTAAGTTTTACTGCACAGACAACAAAATGGCTGTTCAACCGAGATGGAGCAGCTCTGGCTAAATAGGCCCCTACAACTGTGATAATCATTTCTCAATTTCTCAGTATTTGCTTTCAGTTTGTATTAGCAAAACTTGATACTTGTGTATCAAATCAGCACATTGTACACTTCAGCTTACACAGTGTTAGGTATCTATTATATCTCAGGGAGGCTGAAGTAAAAATCTAGCCACAAAAGCCAAGGAAGTCATTGGATTAATTTTTATGAGATCTGTTTTATTTTTCAAGTGTGTGAATGGGTAGATTATAGGAGGGCAAGTACGTGGTTTGCAGGAAGGTGGAAGGATATAGAAAGATTAACAAATATATACATTTTTAAAAAATTAAAAAATATATACTAACTTGCTGCTTTAGGGCTGGTACCAAGTCACTGAGAATCTCTCATATGTCTTATTTTCCTTATCCGATTAAAAAATATATTTATGTTAACTTTCAATCTCACTAAATTCATAATTTCACCTCCCCCTAATCCTCTGGTGGTCTGGCTATCCATCCACCCGTCCATCCTTCCATTTATCCCTCCATCCATCCATCTTTGCATCCATCCTTCCATCCATCCATCCATCCATTCATTCATCTTTATTGCCCGCCTTTTGGATAACAGACATTGCAATTGCAGTGCATAAAAGGCCTCCATCTTTATGGAACGTAGATTTTGCACTGTCTATGCTTCTTGTGTTCATACAGGGAAACTAAGATAAACTATCTCCAAAGATAGTGAAGGTGGAAATTTTAAATGTAGTAAACATGCCACAAAAGAGGCCTATTTATTTGGAAAATGTTATCAATAGATAATCATATGTTAGTTGTTTAATAATCAGGATTTTTTTCTGTACCCTTATTTTGTCAGTTCTAAAAGTAGTATCAGTTTGACTTCAAATGCAGGATATGGGTAAGAGACACATTCCTTTAAATGTTCAAAAGAGTACAGGATTGTTTTAGCTGTGAGCTTTGCATTAAAAATAACAGAAACCAAAACAAACAAACAAACAAAAAACAAAAAAAACCCACAACCCCCCAAAAATAAACAAAAAACCCCCCAGAAACCATGCAGACAATCCTTATTCTGAAACTTTAATAAATCAGGGAATTTTGTTTGCCAGACGACCACTCTTTTGTTAATAAGAACATGAAGTGTTACAGGCAAATAATCATGTACATTTACCAGTATCATCAGGAACTCAGGTAACTGACAAATGACTGCGTGATACTTAGAGAAATGTTGTAAAAGTATTATATCTAGTTTTTAAACATCTTTATTGTTTCTCTTTGTGCTCCTCGAAGTGCCACACTGTCTCTTGGCTGCTGAGCTGCATTTACAGCTATATCACTGAATATCTGATTTTTATTTTGGAGGAGATCCAATGCAAATATCCACATTAATGCAACACATGCAAAGGTCAAGAGGTCCAAAGGATGGTTCCCACAGCAACTGACCTTTGTTTCTCTGGAGCTTGGCAGTCTTTGCTTTTACTTTGTATTAGCAAAACTTTTCTATTTAATGATGTGTGGTATGGTGCAGTTGTTATGGGAAATGTTATTTAGGAATTTCTGGTTTCCATTTAGAAAAACTTCAGTTTTGATGTTACAACAGTTTACAGGCTATTTTATACTTCCCAGATTCTTGAAAAATAAAGGCAACCAGGGGAAAGTAAAAGTGAACACTTTTTTTTCCCTAAATAGCTATCTAAAAGTAATTCATTTAGCTATCAAAACATCTTGAAATATGCAACTAATTTTGAGTGTGTCTCTGTTTATATGAATACATAATAGCTGGGTAATTTTGGACAAACTAAAATGTAGGAAATTTATTTTATAGGAGATATTTTTGTGTACATGTTTATAAATGGAGTGATTTTATAAAATTTGAAACCAACAGAACCCACACACAAATATGTTGCCTTGTTTTCTGTTAAAATTGAAGGATTGTTTCTACAATCCTATCCATCACAGTTAAAAGTCAGCCTATCCATCACGGTTTGGATCTCATTTCCTGTCAAGGGCTTTGGTCCCACCATTTCCCCATCTCACCTCTGAATCATTCACTTCTCCCTACCACTAGATCATTACCATCAACAGACACTTATCCTCCTGTATCTCCCCTACCCTGGGTCACCCCCACGGCTATTGCCCTCTTTCTGTATTTATTGTTTCCATTTCTTCATCTCTTATCCCACAGCAGTGGGTCTCTTGTTCTACCACTTCGCTATCGCTGCAGTTTGCAAGGTCACCCGGGCTTTCTTCCATGCTGCCAAATGTCATGGTTACTAGTTGGGTGTTGTTCAACTCCTGAGAAACAGTCAAAACTTTAGGCTCAGTCGAGCATCTCCTTCTTCTCAGGCCATCTTTTTTCTCTTAGTGCCTGGGACCCCACACTCTGCTTATTGAATCCTCCTTCCGAGGCACCTTACAAACACTTCATTAACTGTTCTTCCTCTGGTCCTCCTCTCAAACACAGAGTACACCAAGGCTTTGTCTTCTGTATGTACACTCTCATCCCGAGTTAGGGGTACCACATTTAACAACTATTTAGTTGCATATTTGGCAAATAAAAATATAGGATGCCCAGTTAAAAGTGAATTTCAGGTAACTCTTTTTGGTATAAGTTTTTTTCCCATATAATATACACACACCTCTATCATCTATCCATCCATCCATCCATCCATCCACCCATCTCTCCATCCCATAAACTATAGGGATATATTTTAGTATAACTCTGTTCCATGCAATGTTTCAGACATGCTTATACTAATCAATAATTATACTGATAAATTATTCATTGTATCTGAAACTCAAATTTAACTAGTATCTTATATTATCTGTAAGGCTATGCTGGGTGAGCTTATGTGGTTATTGGTGTTAAATAGGATCCGTATGCCCCAGAATTTACCTCTCTCTGAGCTCCAGTTTTGTGCTCTCAGTGTCATAAGTAACATCCTGAATATCTATTGTCTCAGTATGTCCCAAAGAGAATTATTCATTTCTACCCCCTCTCCATCTTACTAATGACACTGATATTCTTTTTAGCGTCCTCTCATCAAAACTTTGGATAATTCCCAGGATGTATATATCCAAAACGGCTATATGTACTTTTTTTTATCTTCACTGATACCTTCTTAGGTCAAGCCTGGACCATGGCCCCAGGTTCCTAACTGTTCCTTCTGCTTCTACTACATCTACTGCCTACATCTCCCTTTCTCTCTCTCTTTTTCTTTGTTTTTTTCCTAAGAGAGGGAGAGAGAGGAAAAGGGGGGAGAGGTGAGGGAGGAGAGGGACAGAGGGAGAGAGAATCTTAAGTGGAGCCCAGCACGAGACTCAGTCTTAAGACCCTGAGATCATGACCTGAGTGAAAATCAAGAGTTGGACATTTAACTGACTGAGCCACCTAGATACCCCTACCTCTGACAACTCTTTATCCCTGCAAAAATGCTTAAAAAAAAAAAATTATTTCTTTGACAGAGATAGATCACAAGTAGGCAGAGAGGCAGGCAGAGAGAGAGAGGGAAGCAGGCTCCCCGCCGAGCAGAGAGCCCAATGCGGGGCTCGATCCCAGGACCCCGAGATCATGACCTGAGCTGAAGGCAGAGGCTTTAGCCCACTGAGCCACCCAGGCGCCCCAAAAAATGCTTTTTAAAGTGATACCTAAAAGTGTCATTCAGATCATGTCATTTGCCCTGTTGTTTCAAAACACCTACTTCCACTTGACAATAATTTCCCACTTCACTTTGAATAAACCCAAATTCTTTTTCATAGCCAGCAAGGCCTCCATGATCTGACAGTGCCTGATACCATTCTTTTGACTCATGCTAAACTCCTTCAGCCACCCTGCCTTCTCTCCATTTCACTATTTGTGTTCCTTTATTTTTCTCATAATATATATATTTTTTCTTTTTTTCTCATGGCTGGTTCTTTTGGTTAATATCATCACTAATATCATTGTCACTATCTTACCTCATATTGCTTTATAACCTCCACCTTTCCATCACTATTTATCATATGATTCTGTCTTCTTTTCTCTAATAATCAGCACATGAAATTGTCATGTTGGTTTACTTAGGTATTCATTCATTTTCTCTTTTCTGGAACATAAATTCCATGAGGAGAAGGACCTTGGTTTTTTTTATGATTATTTTATCTACAGTTTCCACGATAGAACATAATAAGTACTCAGTAAGTATTCATTGACATTTAAATTAGTGGGTTTTCTGCACTAAATGCAAGTCACAATGTATCATGAAAATTCCAGCATATTATCCTCCTTGAATTTGAAGATAAGTATAGAATAAAAAATATTTCCAGTCTGTTTTTCCCCTCACTGGCACTTATACTATGATGTTGAATTGGATATGCTGGTGAAAAAACAGCAGTCAGCACCAGCGAAAACACAGAAAATGGTTTCATCTGCTGGTATGAGCTGGCTTGGCTCTGTCCCTGGGGAGAAGCCTGACATATTACAGCCAGTCAGGATCTTGTAATGTATTGTCTTTCAAAGTCAAATTTCAGCCTGTCAAGAGGTGGAGAAAATGATTTGTGACCCAAAGAGTTGGTAGATTAATATTTTTGAAAAACTGTGTACTAACCCCTCCGTAGCTACTTGTTTGTTCCACTATTAAGACCTTCCTCCCTCTGGTATAGGAAATGCTTTGCACAAAACAGCATCTTTGCTTTGTGTGTAGGCATTTCCCCTGCCCTGAGAGGGGGTTTCCCAGTGAGGTGTAACATTCATTAGTCCCTTTTGGACAATGCGGTGGCTGAAACAGACTTGTGTCTATCTCACAGCTTCATTTCAGAGTCAGGCTGCGCTGGATGTCTGGGAGAAGCTGTGATGTATGAAGCAGAAATAAGATTGATTTTCTACAAGGTACCTTGTACCTGGAGTAATGATAATGGCAAATTACTTGCTCACTGAGCAAACATGACAGGAATGTCATAGAGCGAATTTATATTTATGCAAACACATTAGGGTCACGTAGGTGGGAATTCCACAAAGTGACCTTATCGCTGGAAGATATCCCTCAAAATCACCACCTTACACTGGGAAGGCTCTGCTCAGCAAAAGCCGAGTAATGGCTGCTTAAAAAACAAATACTTCTAATGAATAATGTAATGCTCATGGTACAGGAAGAGATAGGATAAATTGTGGTGCCATTTTAAAATGAGAGTCTTCAACTCACGGGCTATTTCTGGTGTTCATCTTGGATTTTGTGGCAGTGGGACATAAAATATCTACTTTAATAGAGTCAAAGAAATGGAGTGATTTATCCTAGTCATTGTGGGCCCTCAGAAACTCTCATTTGGTAATGGAAAAAGATCAGTCATTGATGGGGAAGAAGATAATTTTTCCATGTTTAGGCACTCCAATACATAGAGAGCACAAAGCTTCTCAGAACATTTGAGGCAGACAAAAAAATTTAAAAAGTCTTTAAGTGACAGAAGGAAATGGTGGTAATATGCATTGTAAACATTTCAAGATATCCAACATACGGGTCTACACAATTCACTTTAAAAAGCACTGCAAATGCTTTTAGCTGTAAATTATTAAAAGGCCATTAAAATGACAATAATTTTGTTAGTGAATTTAAAAGTTTGCTGATTTTAGCAAGTAGTCCCCGATTTATAACAATTTTTTCTTATTTGATATTCATGTGTTGATCATTATATTTTGAGACCCTGGTTTGTGCCTGGTGCTATCAAAGGCATCATCTGGCTTCTCCAGCAGCACATTCCCAGGATATCAGGTTGTAATGTAAAATAAATCTAGAGAATATGAACCTTGGTAAGCCTAGTTGTGCAGACTGTATCCTGGGGAACAGGCCAGAACACAACATTCTAACAGAAGTGTTACTTACCTGCTTTTCCCCACTCTGGGCTCCAGAGTAGTGACTGGAATATTCAGTGGGGTCCAGTTAGTCTAGATATTCAGAAACAACAAATGTTGACATCCTTCGACTTGATACCTTATGGCACAACAGAATGTGTATGTTTTTTATGTATCATGTACCATCCTAAATGTTTCATTTACTTAATAATGCTGCTGCTCCTACTAGGTTACAGATGAGAGCAGATGAACATGAGATGAAATAACTTTGCCAAGGTCATCAGGCCATTAGAGGTCAAGGCCGAAGTGCTGTTGACACCACTGCTGTATAACATCCCATGATGTTAACCTACTGAATCTACATTTTGGAATAAGAAATATATTCTAAAATTCACCACATGACTAAGACATGTTTACATACACTAACTGAATCTACATTTTAGAATAAGAAATATTCTTTGAAATTTACCTTATGACTAAGACATGTTTATGTCCATCTCCAAGTGGTATAGACGGGAATTCGGTATTCATTTCTTGGACGTCGTCACTAAGAATCTGGTAATACACCTTGGTTCCCTGCAAAATTCTCTTCCTTTTGGTTCTTTTGATCCTCTCTGTGTTCACACGATTCTTGCCTCATGCCATTGTGTGTTGGATTGCTGCATTCTTGCTTAGGGCCCCTAATTTTTTATTCTTAGGGTCTTTTTATCCACTTGATCTTTTAAAGAAAAGTCTCTCACTGAAATTCTAACAAAGATTGCATCCTTTAAGAGCCTTGAAAAATGCAAGTTGTTATATATACTTGTGTTCACTTTCCTGCTTTCTTTGTAGGAGGATGTGGCAATGATTGCTTCCTTCTGATTTGGGTGATCTTTTCCATGGGGTGTGTTCTTCTTTAGGCTGCAATTAATCTTGCAGTTTGTTTTTGGTGGGAAGAGTCTTGATTAGGGCCAGAGCTTGTGGTATACTGCCTGCTTGTCAGAAACATAGATACCTCCTGGCTTTAATGGCTTAGGGACATTCTGGTTCCATCATTTCATCTCCCTGCCTATTGTGTGAGCTATATTAATAATAAGAGTAGCTAACACTTAAGTATTTTCTGTATGTCAGGTGCCAAGCTAAGTGCTTTAGGTGTCTTAACTAATTTAACAATAAGGCTAACCCTGGTAAGCCACAGGAATTATGTTCCACATTTAACAGATAAAGGACTTTCACACAGGTAGGAAGCTGCCATGGCAGACCTAGCACTCCAAACCTCCCTGCTAAACAGTGACTGATGTATAGGAGGCAAATCCAACTTGTCCTGGAGAGGGCCAGAGATGCCTTCTTGGAAGACTTGAGTCAACATGGCACTGATTTTTCCACTGGGTCTTCTCTATGACTCTTCTAATTATTTGTTAGCTATGGCAGCACACCCCACTCTCCCAAGATAATACTTACTTGTTGAGCCTTTATTATGCGCAAGACCCTACTTTAAGAATTCAATATGTGTTAGCACATCCAATCTTCACAAGTCTTTAAGAAAGGCATCACTATTTCCTCCTTTAGGGCAATGTGGTAGAAGGAACAGGAACCTTCTAGTCAGAGGACCTGGATGTGGGTCCTAAAGCTATCCCTTCTGGGTGTGTCTCTATTAAGAGTCACTCCACCTTTCTTGGTTTTCTTATTTTTAAAACAGATTGTTAGAGATTTAAGTCTTTTTTTGGGAGGGAACTATATGTTTTTATTGAGTTTTTTGCTGTTGTGGAAACATAAATCCTTATCTATAGATTGAATATCTTTAGTTGTGAGACGTCTCTTCAGATTTTCTATTTCCTCAGTGTGCATTGGTAAATTGTTGGTTTTTTTTTTTAAATTCAATTTAATTTTATTTTTTTTTCAGTGACCTGAAATTCATTGTTTATGGACCACACCCAGTGCTCCATGCAATACGTGCCCTCATTAATATCCACCACCGGACTCATCCAACACCCCACTCTCCTCCCCTCCAAAACCCTCAGTTTGTTTCTCAGAGTCCACAGTTTCTCATGGTTTGTCTCCCCCTCCGATTTTTCCCCAACTCACTTCTCCTCTACATCTAGAGATTTAATTCTTAACCCTACTCCATTACACAGACTTTGGGGTGTAGCCAAATGAGGCTGCTTGCTTACCTACTCCTTGCATATTTCTAATTCCATGTCTCTCCCTGGACTGCTCCCTTGACACACCATTCTTATCTCTGCTTGTTAAACTCTTACCCATCCTTCAAGGTTTAGTCCAATTATTTCCTACTTCAGAGCTAGGTTTAACATATATTGAGGACGTTCTCTGTCAGAAGTAGTAAGGGTACTTCACCTTTATTACCTAATGTAACTACCAAATTCGAAAGAATTTGAGAAGGCCAGAAAGTTAGTAATGTTTTATCATTTTCTTTTTTAGATGGGAAAACTAGGTTGAAATAATTTAATTGTTCATATACTAGACTTGGGTGAAGACATAATCAGAATCTAACTCAGAATTTTGGCTACAGGTCTGGCACTTTGTCCTATGTGTCAAAATGTTCTGAAGGTACCTTTGCCCCCTAAGTTGGATGTACCTCTCTAAACCATTATAATCCTTCATTTACTACTCCAAGAATCATTCTCTACTTACATGATCTTACAAATCTTATTTCTCCTCTAATATGAGTCTTTGAAGGATGGACAACATCAGGGCTTGCTGATCTTCATATCACTTACAATTGTCCCCCATAGGGCCTTGCATAAAATAGGCATTTAATAATAGCTGTTTTAGATGAATACAGGGTATTTCCCTAAGCCAAAATTTGAGTAAGCAGCTGCATTTCCCTTAAGTTTGCCTGATAGCAAGTATGTTTGTGCTGACTGCTTAATAATTACTATGTACTGATGACGCATGTATAGTAAACAGTACTTTCACTATGTGATTTTAGGTTGTGTCTGTCTGAATTTAATTAAGATACACTCTTACATTCTTCTGTTTATGAAAATTAATGGAAAACAAGCAAAGCATTATCATAAACTTATTTGTAATCCTTTATTAACTGAAGGATGAATTACTGTGTTTACTATGTTATTGTCAAAACTTAAATTAAGAATTTACAACTTTAGTCAGAATGTAGGCTCCGTGTTTGTGGAAAGATCTTGCCTATCGTTTTCACAGCTATATTACCAGTAGCTGTTTAAAAATATCTATTGAATGGTGGGTGAAGTTATAGTTCTCAGTGGACAATGAACCTTTTACTCTTTGGATAATATATTATTATTATATTATTAGGTTGTAAGGCACTTTCCATAGCTTATCTCTTTTGATTTTCATGGCAACTGAATGAGATAGTTAAGGCAAATATTATTATCTTCATTTAACAAAAAAGTCAACTGAGGCTCAAAGAGATTAAATGACTCCAGAAATCATCTTCCTAACAGTAGGCAGTGACCAGCGCTTGAATCCAAGTACTCTTACTGCAAATCCTGCATTCTTTCTACACTTTCAATTAGAATGGAATGTTGACAAGGGTAACCATATTATATAGCCTTTTAAGGTGTTTTCTGGAAACGTATACATGATAAATTGAAGTGACTTTGTCATCTGAAAGATGGTATCACCGAGGACACAATGTTACTGATCTTGGTGAAAGGGCCTGAATTTGAGGTAGTTCTGAATTATCCTTTTAGCCTTAGACTAGGAAGGAAGCTAAGTACAGCCACTTTATTTTCCATTTACTTCCTTGGCCTCTATTTTCCTGCTTGTGTGAACCATAAGCTATTTAAGGCTTCATATTTTTACCAAAATCTTCTAAATACCCTTTTGTACTCTGTAGTTTTTGTTCCTACCAGCTGAAAAGAACCAGCTGACTTCTTTGGTATTTTTATACCTTACGCTTTATTGTTTTCCTCCAGTGTTTTCTGCCCGATGCCAAAGTGCAGATGCTGTGATTGCTACTTCTAGCTCAAGACATCTGCTTTTCAGTAGGTCCTTTTCTTTCTTTCATTCCCGATTATAATCTTTATGTGCCACTGCTAAAGTACAGAGTTGGATCTTGTCCTTGCATGAATGCTCTGTTTTTAGCCTCTGGATTCTTGCATGGAATGAAAACTCAGTTTTAAGATGCATTCCCAATGAAATATGTTCAAATCTAACGACTTTAAAGTAGTCCTGTAAGCCCAGCTGTTTGATGAAGAAGCATTCATTTGAAGTCTGTAAGTCTAGGCACAATTTTAAATTGGGGATAAATAAGAAGTACAGGGAAAGTAACTAATTGGTTTAAAGTTATTTTTGTCTTTGTATGCCACCTTCCTGTTTAGTCAAACAAAGTTTATATAGCATATGACTACAAAGTGCTTTCTGTTCTATAACCTACTCAGAAAAATGATGGCTTAGATCAGAAGCTATATACTGGCTGCTCAAGGGCTGTATTTGGCATACAGAGTGTTCTTAAAGTGGAATTAATTGAGAACATTTAAAAATTGAGGGATTTCATATATGGTTCTGGATTTTTGGATCTTCTTCAGAAATAGGAGGGTATGACACAAAAAAGCTCGCATTTCTGTACATCACCAATGGACGGGAGGTGGTTTACAGAGGTGAATTAGTGAGATTGATCCAACATTTCACTTCATTACTTTACTGCTCGTACTGGCCCCATCATAGATCTATATACGGCTTTTTGTTTCCTTCCTTCTTCCTTCCTTTCCCATCACCCTTTCTTCCCTGCACCCCCACAACCCCTCCCTCTCTCCCCCCAGTATTATTTTGGCAATTAGCTCACTTAATTTATTTCCAGACATGGATAATTTGCATCTATTTGAGGGTTAAAAAAAAAAACTATGGTCAGGGCAGCTTTTTTAGAAGCCCAAAAAAGAAATATAGTAGGACTTAGCTTAAAGTATTTTATTTTAAAGAACAGAAAATATGTTTTCATTGTCATTCTTTTAATGGAAACAATTTTCGACCTGGAAGATCTGATTTTGAGTTGTGGCTCTGCCACTTGATAACTTCGACCTTGAACAAGTCATTTAACTTCTCCGAGTTTGCTTCCTCATCTCTGTTAGGTGATTATTTCTGCCAGCCTCATGGTCATGTGTATCAAATGTGATCATGGATGTGAAAGTTCTTAATACACCATATGGCACTATGTAAGGGTGAGATATTTTATGGGGAAGCAGAGCTAACATATGGTTTCTCAAAACTTGGAATCTAGTGTTAGAGACAGGACTTAAATACAGGATACAATAACAATTAAAATTATCCTACTATCTACAAGGGTAGAGCTATTAAATGTTATCAGACATAAGAAAAAGTGTATGATCATGTGGGATAACCAAACTTAAAATTAAAAGGACATTTATAGTATTTCTTCAATTTATTAATTTATCTATGCCATAAATATTTATTCTGTACCAATTCTGTGACCAGAAGCATCATAAGTGCTGCGGATAAACCAGTGAAATAGAAAAAGCCTAGATTCCTGCTCTCGTAGAGTTTGTGTTCTAGTAGGGGGGAGAGGGAAAATAAAAAGTAAATAGATAAACATTATGATTTCAAATACTGTTAAGTGCCATGAATAAAGTGAGTGTAGATATATGCTAGAGCTGATGAGCAAAACTATTCCCATTATGACTCTTAATATATTACCTTTTTTCTTTATTTTCACTGTGATAAGACACACATAACTTAATTTTTATTAATTTTAATAATTTTAAGTGTATAATTCAGTAGAATTAAGTACATTAACAACACTGTACAACTGTGACCACTATCTATTTCTAGAACTTTTTCATCATCCCAAACAGAAACTCTATATCCATTAAATAATAACCCCTAATTTCTCCCCCACCTCTGATCCTGGAAACCTCTCTTCTACTTTCTGTGTTTATGACTTTGCCTACTCTAGATATCTCACATTAGTGAAATAATATTTGTACCTTGGCTTCTGACTTATTCTACTTAGGGTGTTTTTACATCCATGCTGTAGTATGTCTCAGAATTCTATTCTTCTTTAAGGACCGATAATAGTCCACTGAATATACACACCACCACGTTCATCCTTTGATGATATTCCCTATCTTGACATGATTTGGTTACGGGTCTAGTTTGCAGAACACTTCACAAAGCACTTTAATATCCATTATACATGGCAAGAAGAGTGTTAATTTAGGGATTATTGGTTAAATTGCTGTAAGATCATTGAGGTATCTAGCATATTTTGTTCGTCTAATATTCTATCTGATGTGTCTTGAATTCCGGTTCCCAAAAATGAAGTGAGGGTATGTAAATTGGGAGGAAGTTAGGTCAGTAGTTTTCAACAGGTACGAAATGACAATGGCTGTAGTTCAGATTGGTCTGACTCCCCTAATGTAGGACTTTACTCAGTGTATTTGGAGTATTTTTTGAAAATAGATTCAGGTAATCAGCTTCTACCTCCACCTTGGGACATGATTTGACAATCTTGTAAGTCTCACTGTTGGGAGAATTTCTCAAGATGAACATTTAACTCCTGACTTCTGTTTTGTAGTGTGATTGCATCCTGCTGGAAACATACCAGCTCTGTGACTGAGAAAACCAAATTCTTCCATAAGGAAAATGTTAGGGACATTTACAAACAATTGATGTCAGGTAAAGTAGAGTTAGAGCCTGGTAAATGATTGATGTTATTCAGAAAAGGAAGCCCCCAATACTGGGAAGTGTAAAAACATAAGATTTAAGAAGGGGCTGAAATCTTGTTGTAAAAGGAACAAACCAGAAAGCAATACATTGTAGAGCTTACTGTGGAGACTGAGGTTTATAGAACATGGTGGTTGCTGCTTTGATTCTTAATCAATTGAGTTCACAGGTGTTTAAGCTATTAACTGAAAACTGAGCATGGTGCTTTGCTATATTAAAATCTGATAATGTTCCACTCTTCCCTCAGAAGGAGCTCATTAAGATACATGAAGTTTTATACAAATACCGAACGTAAGGGGTGTCTAGAAAATGCAGTTATTGTCATCCCAGTGTCATCATCTTTTTCATCCCAGTGTCATCATCTTTTTCATCATACATTATAAAGTTGATGTGCTTTGAGTTTACATACATGGTTGTCCAAAAATCTTGGCTAAAGAATTATTCTTAAAGCTAAGGGTGGATTCTGGTGAGCTCTTGATTAAACATCCTTTTCTTGGACCTCTTTCTGTTTGTTTCTTTTGAGGACGTAGAGTGGCATGCCTTTCAACACATAGCTGTGATTGTCTCTTTCATGGTTTGTTTGCTTTTATAATTTTGTTGATAAGGTGGAAATGTGTTAATATTGGGGCTCTTGCGGGGATGGTTATATGAGGAGAGGCCCTCACTGATACAATTTTAGCCTTTCAGTTCCCTTACTTCCCAGAAGGTTTTATGTTGAGAGGAAGGTCTCTGTTGTAATGGCTTTTTGGTAATGGTGTGTTATTCTTCTGAATGTGAGAATATATGTCCTTCTTGGACCACAAACTTTATCTTAACAAGAAACCCTTGGGACGCCTGGTGGTTCAATCAGTTAAACATCTGTTTTCTGCTCAGGTCATAATCCCAGGGTCCTGTGATGGACCCAGCATTGTGCTCCTTGCTCAGTGGGAGTCTGCTTCTCTTTCTGCCTGCTACTCCCTCTGCTTGTGTTCATGTTCTCCTTCTCTCTCTCTGTCAAATAAATAAACAAAATCTTTTAAAAAACCTTAAAGATTAATTTTTTTCATTATTTTCACTCTTGCACTCCTTTGCTAGCATAAGGGAAAAGGAACTGAGGTGGAGTAGGTTTTTTTCTGTGGCCTCATTTCCCAAGAGAACAAGTCCACTAGAGTAAAAGGGAAAAAATTCTTTTTTTAAAAAAATTTTTAAATTTTTTAAATAAACATATAATGTATATTTAGCCCCAGGGGTACAGGTCTGTGAATCACCAGGTTTACACACTTCATAGTACTCACCACAGCACACACACCCCCCCAATGTCCCCAACCCCACCACCCTCTCCCTATTCCCCTCCCCCTGGCCCCCATCAGTTTGTTTTGTGACATTAAGAGTCTCTTACGGTTTGTCTCCCTCTCGATCTCATCTTGTTTCATTTATTCAAGGAAAAAAATTCTTAAGTAATCCTAGGGATCATAGGGTAGACAAAAAATTAGAACTGATTTCATGACTATAAATTATTTGCTTTATTAGTTATATAAGTTTTATTAAATAAGGAAAGGAAATACTTTATTATGAACCCTGTATGTGAACCTTAAGATGTATGTGCAGAGCTGGCTCTGTTTTTACCATAAATATCCACAAAATTAAATGGTAGGCTTGTGATATAGCCACATATGATTGGAAGTTTTCTTTATTATTCTATTTGGTGATACTCTACCCAACAATTATGAGATGTAGCCATCTCTGATGCTTTGTGAGTTGTCTACATATTGCCTGTCTCCCGCTACTTGTTCCTAGCCATTGTGTAGCATAGAGTCATTGCTCTAAGAGGTCAGGAGGAGGCAAATCTAAATTGTCCTGGTTGTTGACATTTTTCCCTGAAGTTTTTATAGGAGAAGAGATTGAATATGAAATGAAGCTTTGTGCTGTCTAGATTTCATTTATCCAGCTTCTTCTTTATAAACAGCATCAGTGCACCATCATTTGGTGGTATATATACATTTTACATTAAATGGTATAAGCTAGGTTTATTTACAATTAAATGGCTTTATTACATTTTAAGTTTTAGCTCAATTACCCTCAAATTTACTTATGGCTTATTGTTTGATATCATATACTGCTTGTTACAGGTGGTTCAGTATGAAATCTCACTTTGATCATACCTTATAACTATACTTCCTTTTGTTTATTTTTAATTTAGGAAAAACAGATTTGGATCCCAAAAACAATAGTCCATAATTTAAAAAAATCAATAAACAAATGGTAACAATAGGGCCACTGAATATCAAACAGAAATGCAGAGAAAGGATGTAGCTTAAGATTAATATGGTAATGTGCAAAGACCCATGAAATTTAGGTTTGACGGACACACTACCCTCAAACTGTCTAAAACCACCGAGAAAGGAGTAAATCCTTGATCAAGACATGTAAAAATGAAGGACACATCTTTAGTACTGGCCTCTTCATGGTCTTGTGGTGCCAATCATCAGGATATGGAGATCAGCCAACTGGCTTTTTCTTATTTAATGAAGAGTTAATCAAGAAGACTTTTAAATGACTACTATATTGTAGCAAGCATTTATAGACTGCTTGGTATGGGTCAGGATCTGTGCTTAATACTTTACATAAATGAACTCATTTACCTTCCCAACAGTTCTTTGAGGCAGTTATTATTATTATCTACATACTATGGAAGAGGAAATGGAGGCTTTGTGAAATTAAACAGCATGTCTCTAAGAGCTAGTAGGTAGCCAATTCTTGACCTCCATGTCTGACTTCAAACATGCTCTTAATTGCCATACTAAATATGCTACATTTTTAACCATATAAGCAATTGAGAACCTTCAAAATTGGCTAGCAGAATTGCAGCTGAATTGAAGAAATAGTTTTTAGTCACTTCTTCTTGAGTCTGTATGCAAAGAATAGTCAGAAAGCAAATAAAAGTTTCATTATTTTAGTGTCTACCATCATCTCTAAAATTCTAATCTTGTTTTTTTTTTTTTTTTTAGACAAGCATGTTTCCATTTAGAAGTGAATGCTAGTTTCTTGCTTAAAATAATATTTTAAGTGAACTGAAAACTAGGGTAGTCAACAAGTTTGACAACTAGTATTCGAGGACAGCTAGTTAAATGTGAATTTCAGATAAAACTGATTGGGGTTAATTTCCAAAATATATAGAACTTCTACAACCATGAGCAGAAAAAAAAAAAGATTAAAAAATGGATAGAGGATCTCAATAGATATTTTCCCAAAGGAGACATAAAAATGGCCACTAGATACATGAAACGGTGTTCAGTATCTCTCATCATCAGGATAATACAAATCAAAACCACAATGAGATATCACCTCCCATATGTTAGGATGGCTATCATAAACAACAATAAATAATAATGTGGAGAAATCAGAACCGCTGTATACTGTTGGTGGGAATGTAAAATAGTGCAACCATGACAGGTAACAATATGGCAGTCCCTCAAGTGAAAAGCAGAACTAGCAAAAGATTCAGCTCTTCTGGAAAAATATTCAAAAGAACTGAGATCAGGATCGAAAGAGTTATCTGTATTCCCATGTTCATTACAGAATTATTCACAATAGCCACAATATGAGAACTACCCAAATATGCACTGACAGGTGAATGGATAAAGCAAATATGGTATACACATACAATGGAATATTCTTCAACTGTAGGAAGGAAGGAAATCCTGCCATTTGCAACAACATGGATGGGCCTGAAAGACATTCTGCTAAGTCAAATAAGTTACACGAAGACAAATATTGCATTCCATTTATATGAGGTATCTAAAATAGTCAGATTTATAGAAGCAGAAAATACAATCCTGGTTGCCAGGGGCAGGGGGAGGAAGAAATGAGGGAGTTGTTGTTCAGTGATTATAAAATTCAGTTATGGAAGAGAAGTTGTAGAGATCTGCTGTACAACGCAGTGCATGTAGTTAACAATATGGTGTTGGGCACTTCAAAATTTATCAAGAGGGTAGATCTCATGTTAAGTATTCTTAACACATACACACACATACACACACACACACACACACACACACACACACACCGAGCAAAGGGACACAAGGAAACTTTTGGGGGTGATGGATACATGTATACTTTGATAATGGTGAGGGTATCCCATGTGTTTCCTTGTCCAAATGCATCAAATTGTATACATTAAATATGTGCAGTATTTTTATATATCATAAATATTTCAACCTGTTATATATCATAAATATTTCAACCTGTAAAAAAGATAAATTCTGGGGCGCCTGGGTGGCTCAGTGGGTTAAAGCCTCTGCCTTTGGCTCAGGTCATGATCTCAGAGTCCTGGGATCGAGCCCCACATTGGGCTCTCTGCTCAGCAGGGAGCCTGCTTCCTCCTCTCTCTCTGCCTGCCTCTCTGCCTACTTGTAATCTCTGTCTGTCAAATAAATAAATAAAATCTTTAAAAAATTAAAAAAAAGATAAATTCTAATTTAAATTGGCATTTTATGTTTTATATGACAACAATAACTAAGGTTGCCTTTCCTGGTGTAGCAATTCCATTAGGTCTAATCTCAATAGACTAGTGTCTGGTAGATACTGGACAGTTAATTCTGGAAGTGCAAACTCACCTTTCATCAGAGAGTGCAGTGTGTATAAATGATAAAAGGTATATCATGTAAAGATTGGTCATTTTATTTATTGCCCACAGTAAAGAGATACAATAGTATTTCCTTTATCTAGTATCCTGGCACTTAGGTGATTAAAAAAAATTTCCAGATAACCAAGAGCTGGCACTTCATTTTAGCCTTTTTCAAGGCACGCCTGTTTAAAATGCTTCATGTATGTACTTGTAGGACCCATCACAGAGTGTGGAGCATTGTTCGACCACTGTCTCAATGAGGACTGAGCCAGTGGGCAGATCTGGATTCAAGACCCCACGGCCACTTAGGTCTTGTCTTCAAATTATTCTTCCAGATTCTAATGCGTACTCTGGGGACATTAATGCATGCAGAGCTTAGTTCAAAGAGTTATTGTGAGGAGTTAATGATACATTAAAGAAGCTAATATATTTTAAGCCAGTACATTTAAAAATGTAAAAATGTATATAGCAATATTAGTAACTTCAGTTAGCATGCTGAGCTTTCCCTGTCTCTATGGGCGTTTGAGGAATATTTGTCCTTATACCTAATGATCCGAGAATACTGTGTATTTATAGATCTGATGTCTATATTCTGTTATCCCTGCATCACGATTCATTTTGCAGAACCATGCGAAATCTCTGTTCATTAGCCTGCCTCCGTATTTAGCCTGTTGCTTAATATTCTCACATTTTAATTCTGTAGATTTAGGATAAATTCCTAAAAGTAGGTTCACTTTTCACCTATGGTTAAAACATACGGGTCTTTTATTTGTTGCTCAAAGACATTTTTTATTTCCCACTCATTCCTAGCCAGGGGGCCATGCTCCAATTATTAATAATATAATAGCTACAGTTTTGGTGTCTACTGTTTTCTGGTTTGTGAAAGATGCTTTATATACATTGTTTTTATTTCTTACAACAATCCCGCCAATATGTCATAGCATTCTTGCATTCCATATCTGGGCATTGAGACTCAGATAAGTGGATTTATCAAGTTTAGTTGTGTGTTAGAGCCAATGTGGTACTCAGGCAGGCATTTCTGACTTCTAAGCCCGTGCATGCTCTGAGAGAAGGACCTTAGAAGGAAGAGTAACACCTCTGACTTATCACGTATCTTTTATTAAGTTCAAACTCACATGATTTCTTGTTTATTATAGTGGTATTGCTGCTTGAGAAAATAGTGACATTCCCATTTTATAGATAGAAAAGGAGAATAAGTGATTCTGGTGTAATAACAGATGCAAAACAGTGCAGGTGTCTTTCTGGTGCTCTTAGATATTTCAGATGATTGATTTATTTTGTTTTCCACCTTTTTGTCTGTGCGGGCTATTAGAGATTGGAGCCTAATCATTAAATTTCTGTTTCCTGTCATTATGGTCTATAGTTGGCAAAGGCATTTGGAAAAAATAAACACTTCGGCTTTACATTGCTAAGCATAAAGCAGAAGGACTCTCTAGGTTTTTATATCAACCCAAATTGCAGTATTTTGGCAAAGTGAATGGAAATATAAAATTTGGGTGAAGGAGGAAAGCAGTTGTGGTTCTTAAATGAAGCTTGTATTTGCTACCAGGCAAGCCTTGGGAAGAAACCTCTGGAGCTTTCTTTGGCTAAATCTCCAGGGTTGACTTAACTGGATAAAATCCCAAATGTAGATTCATCATGAACACTGATGTACCCAATAAAATGAAAATTGTAAAGCAATTGTTTTAATTCAGAAAGAGCTAAGAAACTGATTAAGATTCCAAAATTTTTGTTTTGAAGTTACCTAAAGAAATAGAAGCTAACCATATGTCAAATGACTGGCATATGAAAATGCAACTCTCTAAACTTGTGATTATAGTTTATAAGATGGGAAGTCCAGATTCTAGTTGGTCTGCAGGGATATTTTAATTTAAACATACTTGGTATGTGTGGCCTAAGTGCTATATTGTGATGATATTGGATATAAGACAAAAAATGAAAACAAAATATATAGGAATAATGAAAATGTCTAGAATCAACCACCCCTACTTCTGGATGATAAAACACATGGTATAGGATTATTGGTAGAGATATATGATTGTCTCTTAAATTGGTTACTGTATTTTCTTGCATATGCAAAGTACTTTAATCTTTGACCTCAATATTGGTTATTTCTGCTTCCCTAAATATAATTGCTATTTCAGTAAATACCTTACTAGATAGAGTGATAGCATTTGTCATAAAATGCTAGTCAAGTTTGATGTGATTTTTGCATAAAACCAACAATGTTGTAAAATTGTGGTTCTAGACATTCTATTTAATAGGGTTTTTCTTTTTTTAAATTTTTTTTTCCTTTTTTAAATTTTTTAAAAAAGATTTTATTTATTTATTTGGCGGAGAGAGAGAGAGATGACAAGGAGGCAGAGAGGCAGGCAGAGAGAGAGGGGGAAGCAGACTCCCTGCTAAGCAGAGAGCCTGATGTGGGGCCCGATCCCAGGACCCTGAGACCACAACCTGAGCTGAAGGCAGAGGCTTAACCCACTGAGCCACCCAGGTGCCCCCTTTTTTAAGTACTACAATTTATTACCTAGCTGACAAATCTTCCAAGTAATTAAGTAATACTTAAAAAATTTTTTTATTACCAAATAATGTATTATTAGCCCCAGGGTACAGGTCTGTGAATCGCCAGGTTTACACACTTCACAGCACTCACCATAGCACTTACCTTCCCCAATGTCCATAACCCAACCATCCTCTCCCTACCCCCCTCCGCCTGGCAACCCTCAGTTTGTTTTGTTGTTTTGTGAGATTAAGAGTCCCTTATGGTTTGTCTCCCTTCCGATCCCATCTTGTTTCATTTATTCTTTTCCTACCCCCCAGTCCCCCCATGTTGTCTCTCAACTTCCTCATATCAGGGAGATCATATGATAATTGTCTTTCTCTGATTGACTTATTTAACTAAGCATAATATAGTAGGGTTTTTCTAATCACCTATCAGCAAAAAAAGAATAATTTAGTTGTGGAAGACACGTTTATTTCCGTATAAAATAAGAAAATTTAAAGTAATAATAAGAAATAATAACATTCTGATAACAATATTGTAATAATAACTTATACTTGTAGAACGTGCAAGTGTAGAAAAACTTTACTTCACACTCTGCCCTCACTTATATCTTTACCTTTTCTCTTCCTTCTCACTCCTTCCCATTGCCTTGTTCAAATCTCTCTGGCTACCACTCTATCTTTACTTCTGGTCTCTGCATGTTTCTTGAGAGAGCAGTCTGGTCTCTGATTCCCTTTCCTTGTCTCCTGCTCAGTCTGCTTCTTTCCTCATCTCCTCTCTCTCCACTACTGTGTACACTGTTCTTGCCATTGGCATTCCTAGTTGCTGAATATGATAGAAATTTAATTGTTTAACCTAGAAGTAATGAAAGTTCTTCATTAAAAGGATTAATTTCTTTTGTTCTGATTTAAAATCAATGCACTTTTCTTCCTTCATTGAACATGTATTGATGTTCTATGATGTAGGTATTCTTTGTGGTAGAGCAGTGATTAATAGACAGGACCTGCCCTCATGGAAATTACATTTTAATGGGAAAAAGAAGGAAATAAACCCTCATCACATATAAATAAGTGAATAAGGTTACTTGAGATTATAACAAATGGAGCAAATTCTATAGGAGAGTGAGAGCAAGAGAGACTGTGGGGTGGGTTTCTCCAGACTCCCAAGGGCGAGCAGGTCAGGAGGCACTCTGTGCAGGTAATCATAAACAGAAGCTCACCGTGCAAAGTGGAGACTCTAAGGCAGAGCTAGCAGTTAGTGTAAGGTGTAGAACAAGCTTGGCATGAGGGTGTTGGTTTGCACCTTTGGGAGTTGCCTGGGTGAAATCTACAACTGGCTCCCATTCTCGGAGGATGAGGAGAAACTGAAGAAAGAGGGAGGCTGTTCCAGATTGGTAGGTGACAGATTTAATAAACAAGGGAACTTATATATGAGGCTTGTCTTGGGTGGCCACAAGCAGAGTAGATCTCAGCACCCATCCACCAGACTCTTAAAAGGATACAGAGAGTCCTTAATGGGGTTCAGTCATGTATACCGTTCCAGATGACCTCAACAGCACATTGCGCTCTCAAGAGTTTGTCCTTGAAACAGCTCCCACTATATAAATGGTGGACAGAATGTATATTCCAAAGATAGGGGAGGAATGAGGGGCCTCTGGTTGTCCGAATCCAGCTCATAGGTCAATGATGAGTCACGTCCTCTCAATGACCTCTCCCCACAGAGGAACAGAGGGAAGGCCAGTGTGGCTGCACTGTAGGGAAGGAAGGAAACAGGAATGTGAAGTGAGTTCAGAGAGGCCAAGGTGGGGCAGGGGAGGGCAAATGATATTGAGCTTTCTTTTCAGTAAGAAATTTAGATTTTACTCTTGTTTTAATAAGTAAATTCTGGGATTTAAAGCAAGGAGTAGGTGCAGTAATAAAATCTGATTTAAATTTGTAACATCATTCTGGTCCCTGTGAGGAGAAAATTGTGTTATCAATTGCAGCATTCCACCTCAAGGGTAAATTCCTGTACTAAGTTGTGGTGTTAAAGCCCGTGCCAACACTGTGTTGTTATAAATATTAGATCCATGTAGAGAAGACTACTAAAGAGACCTTTATATATATTGTCTTGTGTGGCTTTTATTTCCACACAAGTGTCTTATGCCGAAGAGCTATGCTCAAGTGGTTGGATTCTAGATGCCCCCATCACTCCCCTTTTCCTCCCATCTTCTCCTGTTTAGCTCAGCTAAACTTACTTTCTGTTTTTATGGGTAAATGATTAATCTAGTAGCATCATTGTTTTTCAGTCCTTATTTACAGTTAAATGCACGTTTCACATCGGTGGGGAGGCACAGGGTTTCACAAACATTCAGAAGACTGAATCTCAGAGAATATAACTGAAATACATCACACAAAAGAAAGGAGTGGGAGAAAGTCTGAAGGTTTAATTGTCAGTCTTCTACATTGATGACTTTTCAACATCCTTCCCTGCCAAGGTTACCATTGCTCAGTTATCTTGTTTGCCTTGTGCTCCTTGCAAGCTGTGGCTGCTTGAGGAGCAATTTCAAGGTTTTGTCCTCTGTATATTATTTATCCTTAAGTTTCCTATTTCTTCTTTCTCAGATTTTGTTGTTAAAGAAGTCACTTACATTTTGTCGTTTTTACAGACGAATGGGACAATTCTGATAGTGCGCTTGGCCCTTGACTGTGGTAGACATATTTAAATGGTGTCTGTTGGTTACACACTGAATAATGAGTGAATGCCCCCTCCTCTGTGCGCTCATAGAGGGTCAAGAAGAAATGGACCATTTAGCTTTTCTCCTTTTTGATAATGTGCCTTTGTTGAAAGCCCTCCTTCACTCCATTACACTTCAGTTTGCTCAAACTATATTGTTATTTAAAAATCAATTAGAATAAAACTCACTCCAGATTGGATTCCTCCCTTTTTCTTCCTTTCTTGTCTCCTTCTACCCTACCAACTTTCTAAAATTCTTCTTTTTGTTTGTCCTTTCCTAATTTTAATCCTAAAAAAATGAAACATACTTGTTTCCTCCTCACGTTGACAACTACACAGTATATTTGGCTCTAAGGTTCCACTAAAATTCAGCAAAGAATCATTTTCCAGTTACTAAAACTGACCCTTGGGTCAGGCCCAAGGTATTCACAAATGTATGGAGCACAGTCCCTCTTCAGGAATCTTAGATGACAGTGAGAGTTGGAGATAAGTAAATGGAAATTATAGTAGTGTGGCAAGTGGCTGGTGTGCATAAAGAAGGGAGCTCAACCTGGTCTTTTTTTTTTTTTTTAAAGATTTTATTTATTTATTTGACAGAGATCACAAGTAAGCAGAGAGGCAGGCAGAGAGAGAGAGGAGGAAGCAGGCTCCCTGCAGCCCGATGTGGGGCTCGATCCCAGGACCCCGGGACCATGACCTGAGCCGAAGGCAGCGGCCCCAACCCACTGAGCCACCCAGGCGCCCCTCAACCTGGTCTTAAACAAATCTTCTGGAGGGACTTCTGGCCTGCATCCTGAACAGTGAATAGAAGTTAGCATTAATGAGAGTGGACTGGGGGATGGAGTGAATGGCTGATATGTTTCAAGTGACCTGGAAGTGAGATTAAGCTGGATGACATTGAGGAAGTGTCGTGAATTTAAAACACAGACTGTGAGTATGTATGGAGAGGGAGATGGGGAGGAGAGGCAGAAAATAAGATTAGAGATAATAAAAAAAATGTTTAACTTTGATTCAGTTGTTTCTTTTTTTATATCTTGCTGAGGTTAAGGGTCTTTCCTTCTGTACATAGAGGGGGAACTTGTGAAGGTGTTAATCATATAAAGGATGTCTCATGATCATAGTTACATATTTGGCTACACTGTATCCTATTCAGTCAACAGTATTAGGCACTTTTTGAATACTCAATACTACAAATGTAGTCATAAAAAAAGGCAGACCCAAACCTTGTCTTCAGTTCCAGAGGCTGACAATACTGACTGTAAGAAGTCCAGCTAAGAGGCTGTGGCCCATGAGAAATTTTGGTGGTCTGAATTCAAGTATTTCAGTAGGGATGAAAGCAAGTGTGTATGTTTAAGAGATATTCAGGAAATAGTGCTAAAGAAGATAGTAACTGATTGGAGGGGATGGGAGAGGGGTCTCTACACATTTCCACATGTTGAACTGTATTCCCCTTCCTTTCATAGTTTGACAGCCTGGTGACTTTGTGGGTGTTTCCATTTGCAGATGTCTAGTTATCAGTATGACTGGCTGTCAGTTCTGTCATCCCATTTGATGGGTGCACAGTGATATGGAAAATACAATGGGTCATTGACCTTGTAGCAGAGGCCATTTGCTATGGAAAAGCTATTATCAAGAATTATGTTAAGCAGTTCTTCTTGTCAGATGAGTTTTGTTAAACTATTCATTTTGCTATATGATATGCAGTACAATAAGTTTGCAGGGATCGAATGTAGAGTGGGGAGGCAGGATAACTAAAAAAAAAGTTAGAAAAAGTAGAATCTCAGAACAAAACTAGTACTAAGAGTGCTGAGAGGAAACAAAGACTACATAATGGATTTATGTAAAATGAGTATTTAGTTTTCTGAGAGAGAGTACAAAACCAGATTATTTCCCTCAGAGGCTTCCTGAGAACACTAGTATCATGTGTTACTCTGTGGAGAAAGATTTCTGGAAATGCTGCACACTCAAATATGCCTCTTGTTAGAAGAGGATCTGGTTATGTTTGTTGAACCTAGAGTTATACAAATACATTTGCCCCTCCCGCCATGTTGTTCACTAATCCTGTATTAATATGCTGTGGAATTGATGCCTCACAGAATGCTCCAAGGGAAATGCTGGACTAACCAAGTGATGACTGTAGTAACAGTTAATGTTTATTTAGTGCTTATCATCTTCTGTGCATAGCGTTAAACTCTTTACATGGACTCTCTTAGTCTTCATACTGACGACGCTAGCAGGTGTAGATATTTATTATTATCCTCATTTTAGTGACAACAAAAATACTCTAAGTTATGAAGTAGTTAGTCTAAAGTAATATAGTCAGTAGGCAAGAAACTGGATTTTAAACCAAACAGTCTAATCTAAAAGATCAAACACTCATCCCTTTGTACATTGTCTTGACATGTCATAAGACTAAAGTTCATAGAGGACTTGGTCATTGTTGGTATGACCAAAACTCCTTACAATCTTCTCATGAATGGGACTGACCTTTCTCAAGGACCAAAGAAACATCCAGTGACTGGAATGTTTTCTAATCTCATACTCATTGAGCCCTTATGCATGCCAGTCAATAGATCAGTCATTTCACATGCATTATCCCATATTATAGTAGAGGAAACTAAAGTAGGAGATCCAGAAATCAGTGCAGACTGGACTCAAATCCAAACAGTGAGACTCAGGAGTTAGTCATGTTCTTAATCATGTGACAATGTCTCCTCATAATCTGAATTGGTACATACAGCTTCTCCAGGCCAAGCAAAGCTTGCATATATCTATATTAAAATATAGAATTCATTTTTAATGCACTTATCCATATGAAAAACTCCTCATCAGAATTATACAAATTATAGCCATCATTGCTATCACTGAGTCAATTTTTAGAGATGGAATTTTGGAAGTAACAGTGTGAGAAGAAAGCTAATTTAGAGAATTCAAGAGGAAGAGGAATCAGACTAGGTCAGAAAGTGACCTCATGAACCTGCCTTAGAGGTAAGGCAGGAATCTCGAAGTCAAACAACAACTGAGTTTAGTATAGGATTATAATCTGAGAAGGCACTAAGTGATGGGCATATATTTTATATACCTCATAAATAAATACAGATGAATTTTATTTTATATTAGTTTCACTTACCCCTTAGCAAAGTGGTAGTTAATATAAGGAATTTAGAATTACAGTAAAAATTCAAACCCAGAATTGCCTATCATTAAACATGACCTTAGGCAAATTTCCAAATTTGATCTTTGAAAGGGGATGGACATACAAATACACACCATTTGTTGTGAAGAATATAAGTATTGTCATGTAAAGTGCTAGAGAAAGTAGGTGCTGTGCTTTTATTATAGGTAACTATTATTATATTGGAACATTTCTTTGTTTTCCCAAGTTTTGTGAGTTCAACTTGAAAAGGTTTACTTTGTATTTTTCATTCTGCTTTTCCATTTTTCTCCTACTTCTGATAAAGTACAGAACAGTGGATTCCAACAATATTAAAACATCTGTGTGTCTCTAGTATAGGCATTGTAAGAAGCAGTTGTACCAGGTGACTTTTTTTTTTTTTAAAGCACATTAGGAATAACAGATTTGAAATGAGTTTATTCTGGACAGGAATTCATTTAACACATTTTATCTAAACTGTTTACTTTGACCATTTGACTTGGCATTGAAGAAGGAATCTTCTAGAAAAAAAGAGTAAGATAAAGTCACTTATTTAAAGATTATTCAAACAACTGTGCCTTGGATTTTGTGAATAAGTTAAATCTATATTTATATGGAGAAAAATGGTAATGTTTCCCAGTTGATTTAGGCTATTGTTAAGTGAATGAAGACTGACTGAGGTAGAGCCTCTTTTATCTCCTGCATCATATCAAGACACTTTGGAATACTTTTATTTTTTCTCTTCGGAATTTATACAGTAAACAGCATTTCAAATACAATAAATGCCATTTTCAGATGTTCAGGTGTTATGAAAGCTCTAAATGTAGCACAATTATAAAGGAAAAGCAGTGGTTTCATATACTTAGGATTTTTATTATTTTTATTTTATTTGCAGGATGAGTAAGAGATACTTACAGAAAGCAACAAAAGGAAAACTGCTAATAATAATATTTATTGTAACCTTGTGGGGGAAAGTTGTATCCAGTGCAAACCATCATAAAGGTAAGCTCTTCTGCTTTTTTTCCCCTTCATCTCTCTGTGGAAAGTGAAAGATCTCCTTTAACACAGACTATCATGTTCTATCTTCACTGGCCTGTTAGTTTTACTAGGTACGGGCTCCCCCTGGTAATTCTCTTTAAGTAAAAATTCAGAGAGTTATCCTTTATATGGCTTTGATGGGGGAAGCATGATTGTTTCCAGGATTACTGCCATTTCTGAAAATAGTGTTCAAAGACTCTGCCTTTCCCCGTCACTTCCATTTTTAAGATATTGATGCTAAAATGTTTGGCTGACATGTAATAAACATGAGTTTCAAATTGCTAACAACCTGGGAATGAAAGTATCTTTAATGATCTGTGTCTTAATAATATGTATCTATGGAAATTTCCCCTCTGTGCTTTTTGTGGATCGCATCTCTTCATGCTAGCGTACTTCTCTGACCACCTTTTGGACTCTATCCCTAATGTGATATTCAGCAGGCTCAATTCAGAACAGAGTGAGAATATTTGTTTTACACATATGTGTTAAGCCTGACAAGTTCAGCCCTTTCTGTTCTCTTTCCTGAGCCAACGACTCTGTATAATGAATAGCCACCTTTTCCAAATGAATTAAAATGGGGCTGTTTCTGAACTGTTCCTACCACAATCAAGTATTCATAGCCTGACTAGTCAATTTAAGATTTTTGTGTGAAATACGATTTTACAATTCAATTTTCTGTCCTCTGTAAAGTCTACAGATAAGCAACTTTTAAATTTTATTTTTGGGGGAAGAGGGAGTTTAGAGTGCCTTGAATTTTGTAATACTTAAATTAGTTACACATGTGCATTTAATTAGCATTACATGGAAGATTAACACCAGGGAGAGGGAAGACGTGGTGTAAGGAAGTGATGGCTCTGAGGTAAAAGCTTTCCCCCTGTGTTTAAAACCAAAAAGAGACATCTTTCAAAGTAAGAGAATTTTATGAAGAGGCCTTTCATATTTCATATTCCTGTTTTCATCCCACAGTGTGTGTGTGTGCATGTGTATACATATAATATTAATTATGTCATAGGTCTATTGTAGAATTTTCTTTAATACAGCATACTGATCCACAAATCCTCTTTGATAATTGTTATTCATGGAAAAACAAAAAAAATGTCGAGGAGGACATTTTCCCCCATGCCTCTAAATTGGCAACAATGGACCAAATCTAAGGACAAAGTACTGTTAAATACTCACCTTTTAGTGAGACTTGGAAACTACTTGGGCTTAACAAGAGAAGACATACCATCCCTTCGGTGATGGGTGGCCACTCCAGTGCCCTTTCCCAGCCTATAAAAGAACTGAGAGAAGTGGGGAGATTTATGGGAACAGTAGGAATCACTCTGGTGAAGCAAGGGTTAATGGTAAAGATGCTTTCTCAGCTCCAAAGCCAAGTGATACAATTCATGCAAAATGTCCCTTTTGTTTTAAACTATTTTACGTTTAAAATAATAAGTATAGGGGCACCTGGGTGGCTCAGTGGTTTAAAGCCCCTGCCTTCAGCTCAGGTCATGGTCTCAGGGTCCTGGGATCGAGCCCCGCTTCGGGCTCTCTGCTCAGCGGGGAGCCTGCTTCCCCCACCCCACCCCTCCTCTCTGTCTGCCTCTCTGCCTACTTGTGATCTCTGTCTGTCAAATAAATCAATAAAATCTTTAAAAAAATTAAAATAATAAGTATAATGTATATATAAGTCATGTCCCTAAAATGAACATGTAGTGCCTACTCACCACCCAGTTTAGAAATGTAACAGTTTTAATACTCTGGAAACTGGCCATGTCTGGCACTCCGGTTTCATTCCTTTGTCTCTTTCCCCAGACAATTACTACACTTAAATTTTGTCATTATAATCCTTTGGCATTTATTTCTAATTTCACCATGTATTTATATATCCCCGAGTGGCATATTCCTTAATTATGACTGTTACTGAATTTTCATAATAGTATCATACTGTATTTTTCTGTAATTTCCTACTTTGCCCAACAGGCACTTGTGGCATTCATTAGGGTTGATGGCAAATAGCTATAGTTAATTCATTTTTACTGTTATTCCACATTTTATTGTATGAAGTCACCACAATTAATATTTTTACATTCTTGTACTTGAACACTTGATATTCTATGTTCCTGCCATTATGAACAATGCTTCTATAATATTCTTGCACTTTTCCCTTGGTGCACATCTACAAGTTTCTTGAGAACACATTCGGAGGAGCAAAATTGCTGGGTCTTGGGGCGTGCATATCTTTAGTCTTACCAGATAATGCCAAATGGTTTTCCAAAGTGGTAGTACTAATAGAGTCTTCCAAGGTATTTTCTTACCATATTTGTAATCTTGCTGTATATGTAGATCTCTCTCCTTTCTGGGTGAATAGTGCTCAGTGCGTCTTAACTCTTTTCTTGATTAGTCTCACCAGAATTGGTCAAGATTTCTAAGAATCAGCTTTTGCCTTTGTTGATCCTCTTTCTTGTATCTCTTCTTGTATGTCATTACTTTTTGCTCTTATCTTTATAATTTCATCAGTTGTGTTTATTTTTACTTATATAAAAACACAAACTCAGTGTATGCCAGGTATTTGTGGGGAAGTGAAACTTGCTTGAATTTCTCAGTGCTACAAAAAGCCGTAGCCTCCTGAAACTTTTCATACCTCTAGTTATTTGTGTAGTTAGTTTCTTTGATTGAAAAGGACAGTAAAACTCCTCTTAACTCCTTAAATGAGCTAAATGTTACACCTTTGATTAGGTCCCTAGGTTAAGGTCTCAAGTGCCTGAAAGATTGGGGCACCACCTCGCTGGGTGTGAAACTCCGATCTTAGAGACACCTGGGGTTTATTTTGTCCTAGAAAGATGTATTTACATTCGAAAGACTAGAGTGAGAACCTAGGATCTTTTCCAGTCTATCTCAAAGCAGCAAAAAGTATTTTTTTCCCTTTCAGATTGGGAGCAGATGACTATCTCTCCTGTATTAAAGTGGAAAAAAAAACCCATTCTACTGTTACTCACCTGTAGAGTTTTTAGCCACTTACGCAGGACATATGACCTGGCCTTCCTTATGAGGAAGGCATAGGTCAAAGCAGGCCAATGTACTTATTTATTATGAGATAATCATAAGAAATCTTTGATTCAGAGTACCTTGTATAAGCATTCAAGATAAAAATAATAAAGATGAATATTAAAAACTCAATAGCACTATTCTCAGAGCTTTACAGATAGCAGTTCATTTAATCTTCACAACAATCTCTGAAGTATGTACTATCATTAAATCCACTTTATGGATCCAGAACTATGGCAAGGAAAGGTTAAATAATTTGTCCTTGATTGACTAGTTAGTAACTAGAAGGCAGGATTCAAATTTAGGCAGTCTGGCTCCATCCAACCATGATATTTAGCTAGTAGTGAATTTCTTTTTATACTATTTGTGGTTTAGTTGACTTCCAGAATCTATAGATTGGTGTCTTTCATGAACTTTGAAAAAATTTCAGGCATTATCTCATCAAATATTTCTTCTACACCTTTGTCATTACTGCCTAGAACTCTGCTTATGTGGATGTCAGCTTTCTCACAGTGTTCTTTGTTTCAACACCTGTATTTTCTGTTTTCAAGTCAGCGAATTCTGGGATATTTATTCACATCTTCCTACCACACTAGTTCTGTGTTCTCTTCAGTCTAATCTGCCTTTCATCCATATATTGAGTTTTCATTTCATTTATTATATGCTATTCACAATTTTTGTTTTTTGGTGAATTGGCTTTTGATACTGATACATTTTTGCTGTTTATGTTTCTATTTCCTCTTTTTATACACTTAATATGTATTACATATGTTTTGTATATATTATATAGGTCTTTAAATATTATATATAATTACTATATGATATATTTTAATATTATATATTATGTATATTTTGTATATATTATATATGCAACATATAATATAGATAAAATTATATATAATATATACCATATTGTATATATGTCATATATGTTATGCAAATATCTTAAAACAATTATTATATGCAGTTTATTAAATTATATTACATATTGTATATACATTTTGTGTGCATAATACATGTTTTATATATATTATATATATGTTTTATGTTTGAATTGATTCTATTTAATGAAATTTTTGTGTTTTCTTCCTGGTGAGTCTCATTCATGATATGTATTTTAAAGTTTGGTGATTTAACAAAAAATTGTGAGCTAATAATATTCACTGGAATCGTATTTGTGAGAATTTTTAAGGTCTATGCTTAGGATGCTTTCTACATACTATCGAATGTCTTAGGTAAGGTTCTTCAAAAGCAGAGCCAAGTCAGGAATTCTTGTTTATGTGATTTATTGAAAGAATGCTCTCAGGAGGAGAGTGAGGGCAGCAAGGTAGAACAGGAAATGAAAGTTAAGCACAAGTAGAGTCTGGTCGGACAGACTGGTCGGATCCTATGGAGGGGCTCTGAAGCATGCATTGCTCCATAGAGTTGGCCTCTCTTTGAGAGAAGATAGATAGCCTCTTCTACCCTGTGTTCATTAGTCATTGGCTGTTGATATATTCCCCATGGCAGGGAATAGCTTTCCTGGGAAAGGGGCTCCTCTTTTGCAGAGTGAGAACCTCTAAGGAAGGGAAGAGCTATGAACTGTAATCTGTTAACATGCACAGCAAATGGAGGAGAGGTGCATAGCTGATGAAAAAAGAACCTTGGTAATGTATCAGCATCCACATTCTGCTTCTCCATTTCTCATAGCCCTCAGATCCATTTGCTGCTTAGATAAGTTCACTTCATCCAGGCTAAGCTTATCCAATTGGTCACAGTTGGTTGCAATTTCCAAGGAAATGTACTTGAGAAGGAATGGTGCCCCCCCCCCAAGTTGATAATGCAGTTGGTACCAAGGCCATTATTGATACTCATATCTGCCCCCTCCCGTAGCCATTTTAGATTTCTCTTTCCTTCAGTCAGCACTTCTGCTCATCTGGGAGGCTTGTTTGATGTTTACCCACACATCATACCTGAGAGTTCCGAGCCATGGATTATCATGTTCTTCATGCTATGGTTGTACTTAAAAATTTATAGTTACAACTGAATATGGGGCTGCCACAAAATGGCCCAGTTATCTAATTAGAACCTACCATACTCTTCTCTGCACTCCCTCCTCCCTTACACAGCAGCTACCCTCTTCCTCAGGGTCATCAAAGTCATTCACTGCATCAGTATTAACTCCTTTCCTTCTTGCTGGTCTTTGGGATTGACCATGCAGCAGCTGTAGCTTTATGTTTAGCAGGACTCTGTTTCCCCTGGTAAAGGCATCCCCTTTCTGGAAATCAGTACTCCTAGATTCCTAGAGTATCTTGGTAGTTTTCATAGGAATATTAAGATTAGGTAATTCTGATGAAAACTTGTTTTACTCAATAATTTTCAAGTACCTGCAATAAGGCCCAAGAATATAGCCGTCCATAAAAGAGGCAAAAACCTTTATCTTTATGGGGTTTTTGTCCTAGAGGTAGGAAAAAGGACAATAAAAAGAAAAATAAAATATTTTTATTATATAAATGGTATGAAAAAAATAAAAGAAGAGGTAGAAGAAGTGTTCAAGAGGGACTGTAATTTTAAATAAGGCCTTTGGGCAAGACCTAAAGTTTCCAGTGGAGCCAACCACAGAAATATCTAGGGAAAAGATGTTCCAGGCAAAGCAGCAGTTAAGTATGAATGCTTTCAAGTAGGAGCATGCCTGGAAACAGCAAGGTATAGCAAGAAGGAGGATATTCATAGAGTAGAGTATGTCAGAAAGACAGTGATAGGAGATTAGGTCATTACAGAACAGGTATATGTAGAAGATGAAAGAATGGAATAAATAACTCAAAAATATCAGTGCCATTGTGTTGTGCTCTCAAGAGCAACCAAATGGAGAATTGTGTTACTCTGTTTCCTGAACATGATGTAGAAACACTAGAAATCCAGAGCATTTGGATTTGAAAAATGAGATATCTAAAAATCAGAAAGTGTTACCAGCTTAATAAAATATTCTTAGCTTTGGGAACTAACAGTCCCTCACACACAGATAAATAAGTTTATTGCTCAAACTGCCACAGAGATTCAATTCGGAATTCTCATGGCTGTACTGGGCTGGCGTTTTGTGAGGGGGTGGTGATGAACTTGGGCATTGTGACAGCCAGTCAAAAAGCATAAGCAGTATTTCCCCCTTGGAAGCAATTACATTAGGTCTAGCTTCAGATATTAGGGATCAGAGAGGAAACATTTCAGTTTAGGATTCCGAGTTCCTAACAGAAAAATACAGTCATTAATCTTAGAAAGCTAATGTGTTTTCTTGCCTTTTCTTCCTCTACCCATCACATCCAAACTAAATTTAAAGAAAATGAGTCATCCTTGGATATTTGGGTTGGTAAAGGGTCTGTTTTTAGTGTAAAAGAAGTACACACGGGTGAGTTACAGACAAAAAAGAAAATTAAAATTCATTAGCTAATATTGAGTATATACTATTCCTCATTGTCATACAAAGTAATTATTCATCTGATTTGGGACTTTTGGTTACAGGGAATTTTTTCAAAGGAAAAAAAATTGAGATGATTTTCCATTCAAAGCTTGGATGACAGAGCAATCATTTAATTTTGTTTAACCAGAAAAAAATTTTTTTTTACTTGTCTGTTGGTTTGATAGTTTATTCAATTATCCAACCAACTACCCAGTAAACAGAATCTATTTTGAGGGTCTGTTAATCTATAGAGATTGCTAATCTATTTTGAGGGTTGAGTTTTAGATCAAGTTCTGGAGATATGGTACAGCATAGGAAATATAGTCCATGGTATTGTAATAGCGTTATATGATGACAGATGGCAGCTACACTTGTGGTGAGCACGGCATAATATATAAACTTATCAAATCACTGTGTCATACACCTGAAACTAATGTAACATTGTGTTTTAATTATACTTCAGTAAAAATAAAAGTGAACAAAATAGGCATGTCCCATGTGATATGAAGCTTATATGTAAACTGACCCTATTCTGAACTTTGAACAACACATTTAATTATTTTATTTAATTTTCAGGGTAATACATGTTTATTTGAGAAATTTTGGTAACAAAGAAAAATATCAAGAAGACAAATAGGGATGCCCATAATTTTTCCACATAGTAATTACTAGATGGCATTTGGGTGTATTTTCTTCTGGTTTAATTTATGAACTTATTAAAATACCTGAGAGCTTGATGTTCATTCATTTATGTATTCACACATTTATTGACATGGACTTAAGTGTGTGAAAGACTAAGCCGCCTTGAGCTGGTGATTCCGTTTTAAACCATGCAGGTAGAGGTGTTGTTTTCCTAGAGTTTACCCTACTATATCCTGACCTTTTTCTTCTTTTATTTTAAGATATCTCATGCTTAGAGAATAGTGCATAAAACATATATGTTACATATGAAAGAATAATTATAAAGCAAACAACTGGGCAACTACCAATCAGGACAAGAAATAGAATGTCAGCCCCTCACTACCCCTCATACCTAACCCTGACTACAACCTCTCCTCCCACAGTCATACGGTACTCTTTTCCCGACTTTCTACCCCTAAACAATAGAATATAGTTTTATGTGGTTTTTAATTCTGTAAAAATGGAATCCTGTTATAGCTTTTTTTAGTGTGATTTGCTGCTTACCCTGAAGATTTTCTCCAGAGATTCATCTATGCTATGACATAGGATTCTACTATATGAAATGTTGTGATGTGTTTATTTCTTTTACAGTTGACAGACATTTTACTCTTTCAAGTTGTTGGTTGTTTTTGACAGTGCTGCTGTAGACATTATTGTACATGTATTTTGATTTACATGTATAAAATTCCCCCAGGGTATATTTCTCAGATAGGAAATTTATGAGTCATAATAACATATTTAACTTCATTTTTTCCCCACTTTATATAGTTAACAGTAAATGATGTGTATTTACTTATATATCTAAAAACTATTCATAAACACATATCTTTAACTGGGCCATAAGAAAACATAACAATGTACTCTAAATTTCTTTGGTAAATTACTTACTATTAGTGTTAGATTTCTTCTTAAAATTTTTTTTAAAGATTTTGTTTATTTATTTGAAAGAGAGGGAAAGCGCAAGCAGGAGGAGTGGCAGGCAGAGGGAGAGGGGGAAGCAGACTCCAAGCTGACCAGGGAGCCCAATGTGGGACTCAGTCCCAGGACTCTGAGATCATGACCTGAGCCAAAGGCAGACAACCAACTGAACCACCCAGGTACCCTACTGTTAGATTTCTTTGGGACTTTTTTATTAGTGCTAATGTAAAATTTTTGTGCAATAATTATTTACATTTAATATTTAATAATTGTACATTGGGTTTATTAATAAATTTTGTTCATATTTATTTACAAAGTTAACACTATTGAGAATTTCTGATGTCAAAAAGAATAAAACAGATTTGTATCATTTCACACTTGCTCGGGAATGGGGGAATCATATTAAAGTGGTTTAAAATAGGGACTTGGTTACAAAAGTGTTGAAAGGGGAGGAGAAGGAAACAAAGAAGGATCATAGTACTATCCAGACAGTGGTAACCACAGAAAGCCATTCCTCCCCCTTGAGGTTGAAGAGCATAAGGAAGCAGTGTTACCCAGAGCTGAATAGGTTTGCTCTTGAGGTCCGTAAAGCACTACCCCTGATACAGGAATCACTTCCATTGCTACTGAGGAGGAAGCCTGGATCAATTCTCGCATGACATTGCAGGGCCTGGGAAGCTGAATGCTGTCAGTGCTGCTGGACTCTGCTAATGTTGCAAAAACCCCGAGGCATCAATGTTATCCTCCCTTAGTACTTTTGAATCCAGAAGCAGGCAAAAAATAGATGACTCTTACTCCCTTCAGTCTCCCTTTCTTAGGAGAGCCTTCTTCCTAGAAACAGGCTCCATGATGGAATTCAGTGTGTAAGAAATTTATTGAAGGAAACACTTTTGAAGTACAAAGAGGGCAGGACCAGGAGTAGATGGGGTGAGCCTTCAGACCATGAAGAAGGTCTGATCCCTGTGAAGAAGACAAGGAAGGAAGATTGAGTAGGAACAGCCTCAAGCTTGAGCCCAGTTTTGAAAAGGTCTTATCTAAGCTAAGGTGGCATCCTTGAGCAAAGGATACGCTTTGGAGAGTGTCCCATAACGGGCTGTAGTTCTCCTGTCATGCTCAGTCATTGACTGGTAGCAGCTCAGGGAATGTGTGGTCTTGGTGGGATCCTATAATGGATCTTCAGGTGGGGCAGATGGAGGTCATAGGTCAACTATGCTCTTTGTGATGGGTTCTTTTAGGGGAGATCAAAACCCACCTCTTATGGCTGTTATACCTTGATGGGCAAAATCTAAGCCACAGAGCAATCTGAGAAATCTAGTATCTAAGCTTCTAGCCTCCTTGAATACAGAGAAGAATGAAGACAGAAAAGTGTTGGAGAAGGGGTACCTGGGTGCTCAGTTGCTTAAGCATTGCCTTTGGCTTAGGTCATGATACCAGGATCCTGGGAAAGAGCCCTACATGGGGCTCCCTGCTCAAGGGGAGCCTGCTTCTCCCTCTATCTCCTTCTGCCATACCCACTGCTTATGGTCTTTCTCTCTCAAATTAATAAATAAAATCTTAATAAAGAAGAAAAATGTTGGGGAAGAAAATGACAAGTATCTATCAGAGGAATATTTATACAGGAATTTATATTATTTATACAGGAATATTTATATTATCAAATTGTTCTTTATTTCCTCACAGAGGTATATAAAACTTCACATCTCACCAGTCTGAAAATATTGGCTACTAATTTAAAAAAAAACTTTGTTAAATCAAAAGGTCCTGACATAGCCTCTCATTCAAGTTTTAATTAATATTTTTGACTATTAATGAATGAATAAATTTCTGAACTATTCATTTTCTATTATTTGAATTATTCATCAATTCCTTTGTCAATTCAATGTATTGTTCTTTTGATCTGTTTGAAAAGCTTATGTAACTCTTACAGCTTGATCGTATCCACTGTATATCTTTAGATACACTGAATATACACTGTATATACACTGAATTTCAAGTTTAATGGTTTAAAATAATTTTTATACTTCTCAGAACACAAAGCATTCCTACACTGTTGAGAAAGTTTAGAAAACACATAAAAATATTTAAAAACTTTAAAACACTTGTAATCCTATATATAAACCACTATTTACTCTTGAATATTATTCCTTTAATATCAAGAATATATCCATAGGGCACCGGGGGGCTCAGTTACCCAGTGACTGCCTTCAGCTCAGGTCATGATCCCAGGGTCTTGGGATTGAGCCCCACCTCAGTCTCTCTCCTTGGCAGGAAGCCTGCTTCTCCCTCTTCCACTGCTCCTGCTTGTGTTCCCTCCCTTACTGTCTCTCTCTGTCAAATGAATAAATAAAATCTTAAAAAAATATATATATCCATAGGTTTTTCTCCTTTCTTACTTATATTGCAAGCAGATCTTCATGTTTCCTGTGAAAATACTTAACAATACTATAATACTGGGTATTTGAACTGTTTATTTTTCTCTAGTAAGAATAATCTTGTAATAAATATTTGTATGTGCACATATCTATTTATTAGGTTAGATTTTTAGTGATGGAATTACTTAGTCAAATAACTTAACTTTTAAAATATTATTGTGATTTGACAATGATTTTTTTCCTATTATTTATTTATTTTCTTCTCACCATAGCACATACCTTCCCTGATGTCCATCAGCTAGTCACCTCATTCCTCCCACCCCCTCCCCTCCAGCAACCCTCAGTTTGTTTCCTGAGATTAAGAGTCTCTTATGGTTTGTCTCCCTCACTGGTTTGTCTTGTTTCATTTTTCCCTCCCTTCCCATATGATCCTCTGTCTTGTTTCTCAAATTCCTCATATTAGTGAGATCATATAATTGTCTTTCTCTGATTGATTTATTTTGCTTAGCAAAATACCATCTAGTTCCATCCACATTGTTGCAAATGGTAAGATTTGGGGTTTTTTTTGATGGCTGAATAGTATTCTGCTGTATTTATATATCCCATATCTTCTTTATCCATTCATCTGTTGATGGACATCTAGGTTCTTTCCATAGTTTGGCTATTGTGGACATTGCTGCTATAAACATTGGGGTGCATGTGCCCCTTTGGATCACTACATTTATCTTTAGGGTAATTACCCAGTAGTGTGATTGCTGGGTTGTAGGGTAGCTCTATTTTCAACTTTTTCAAGAACCTCCATACTGTTTTCCAGAGTGGCTGTACTCTCACCAACAGAGTAGGAGGGTTCCCCATTCTCCACATCCTTGCCAACATCTCTTGTTTCCTAACTTGTTAATTTTAGCCATTCTGACTGGTGTGAGGTGGTATCTCATTGTGGTTTTGATGCTGAGTGATGTGGAGCACTTTTTCATGTGTCTGTTGGCTATTTGGATATCTTTTTTACAGAAATGTCTATTCATGTCTTCTGCCCATTCTCTGATTGGGTAATTTGTTTTTGGGGTGTTGAGTTTGATAAGTTCTTATAGATTTTGGATATTAGCCCTTTATCTGATATGTCATTTACAAATACCTTCTCTCATTCTGTCCATTGTCTTTTTTTTTTTTTTTGACTGTTTCCTTTGCTGTGCAGAAGCTTTTGATCTTGATGAAGTCCGAATAGTTCATTTTTGCCCTTGCTTCCCTTGCCTTTGGCGATATTTCTAGGAAGGAGTTGCTGCGGCTGAGGTGGAAGAGGTTGCTGCCTCTGTTCTCCTCAAGGGTTTTGATGGATTCCTGTCTCACATTGAGGTCTTTCATCCATTTTGAGTCTATTTTGTGTATGGTGTAATGAAATGGTCCAGTTTCCTTCTTCTGTATGTGGCTGTCCAATTTTCCCAATACCATTTGCTGAAAAGACTGTCTTTTCTCCATTGAACATTCTTTCCTGCTTTGTCGAAGATTAGTTGACCATAGAGTTGAGGGTCCATTTCTGGGCTCTCTATTCTGTTCCATTGATCTATGTGTCTGTTTTTGTGTTAGTACCATACTGTCTTGATGATTACAGCTTTGTAATAGAGCATGAAGTCTGGAGTTTTGATGCCACCAACTTTGGCTTTCTTTTTCAAAATTTCTCTAGCTATTCGGGGTCTTTTCATGTTCATATAAATTTTAGGATTATTTGTTCTATTTCTTTGAAAAAAATTGATGGTATTTTGATAGGGATTCCATTAAATGTAGATTGCTTTAGTTAGAATGGACATTTTCACAATATTTGTTCTTCCAATCCATGAGCATGGAACAGTTTTCCATTTCTTTGTGTCTTCCTCAATTACTTTTATGAGTACTTTATAGTTTTCGGAGTACAGATTCTTTGCCTTTTTGGTTAGATTTATTCCTAGGTATCTTATGGTTTTGGGTGTAATTGTAAATGGGATCGACTCCTTAATTTCTCTTTCCTCTGTTTTGCTGTTGGTGTATAGAAATGCAACTGATTTTCATGCATTGATTTTATATCCTGACACTTTACTGAATTCCTGTACAAATTCTAGCAAATTTGGAGTGAAGTCTTTGGGGTTTTCCACATAAAGTATCCTATCATCTTCAGAGAGTGAGAATTTCACTTCTTTGTTGATTCAGATGCCTTTTATTTCTTTTTGTTGTCTGATTGCTGAGGCTAGGACTTCTAGTACTATGTTGAATAGCAGTGGTAATAGTGGAGATCCCTGCCATGTTCCTGACCTTAAGGGAAAAGCTCTCAGTTTTTCCACATTGAGGATGATATTTGCTGTATGTTTTTCATAGTTGGCTTTGTTGGTATTGAGGTGGGTACCCTCTATCCATACACTGTGAAGAGGTTTTTTAATTAATTAATTAATTAATTTTATTTAATTTCTTTTCAGTGTAACAGAATTCATTGTTTATGCAAAACATGCAGTGCTCCATGCGATACGTGCCCTCCATAATACCAAACAACCAGGCTCCCCCAACCTCCCACCCCCCGCTCCTTCATAACCCTCAGATTGTTTTTCAGAGTCCATAGTCTCTCATGGTTCATCTCCCCATCCATTTTCCCTCAACTCCCTTCTCCTCTCCATTTCCTACATGTTATTTCTTATGCTCCACAAATAAGTGAAACCATATGATAATTGACTCTCTCTGCTTGACTTATTTCACTCAGCATAATCTCTTCCCATCCCATCCATGTTGATACAAAAGTTGGGTATTCATCCTTTCTGATGGAGGCACAATACTCCATAGTGTGTATGGACCACATCTTCCTTATCCATTCGTCCATTGAAGGGCATCTTTGTTCTTTCCACAGTTTGGCGACCATGGCCATTGCTGCTATGAACATTGGGGTAGAGATGGCCCTTCTTTTCACTACATCTGTCTCTTTGGGGTAAATACCCAGTAGTTCAATTACAGGGTCATAGGGTAGCTCTATATTCAATTTCTTAAGGAATCTCCACACTGTTCTCCAAAGTGGCTGCACCAACATGCATTCCCACCAACAGTGTAAGAGGGTTCCCCTTTCTCCACATCCCCTCCAACACACGTTGTTTCCTGTCTTGCTAATTTTGGCCATTCTAACTGATGTAAGGTGATATCTCAATGTGGTTTTAATTTGAATCTCCCTGATGGCTAGTGATGATGAACATTTTTTCATGTGTCTGATAGCCATTTGTATGTCTTCATTGGAGAAGTGTCTGTTCATATCTTCTGCCCATTTTTTGACATGATTATCTGTTTTGTGTGTGTTGAGTTTGAGGAGTTCTTTATAGATCCTGGATATCAACCTTTTGTCTGTACTGTCATTTGCAAATATCTTCTCCCATTCCGTGGGTTGCCTCTTTGTTTTGTTGGCTGTTTCCTTTGTGGTGCAGAAGCTTTTGGTCTTGATGAAGTCCCATAAGTTCATTCTCGCTTTTGTTTCATTCGCCTTTGGAGACATATCTTGAAAGAAGTTGCTGTGGCTGATATTGAAGAGGTTACTGCCTATGTTCTCCTCTAGGATTCTGATGGATTCCTGTCTCACATTGAAGTATTTTATCCATTTCGAGTTTATCTTTGTGTACGGTGTAAGAAAATGGTCGACTTTCATTCTTCTACATATAACTGTCCAATTTTCCCAGCACCATTTATTGAAGAGACTGTCTTTTTTTCCACTGTATATTTTTTCCTGCTTTGTCGAAGATTATTTGACCATAGAGTTGAGGGTCCATATCTGGGCTCTCTACTCTGTTCCACTGGTCTCTGTGTCTGTTTTTATTCCAGTACCATGCTGTCTTGGTGATCACAGCTTTGTAGTAAAGCTTGAAATCAGGCAATGTGATGCTGCCAGTTTTGTTTTTCTTTTTCAACATTTCCTTAACAATTTGGGGTCTCTTCTGATTCCATACAAATTTTAGGATTATTTGCTCCAGCTCTTTGAAAAACACCAGAGGAATTGTGATCAGATTGGCATTAAAAGTATAGATTGCTCTAGGCAGTATAGACATTTTACCAATGTTTATTCTTCTGATCCAAGAGCATGGAATGGTCTTCCATCTTTTTGTGTCTTCTTCGATTTCTTTCATGAGTATTCTGTAGTTCCTTGAGTACAGATCCTTTACCTCTTTGGTTAGGTTTATTCCCAGGTATCTTATAGTTCTTGGTGCTATAGTAAATGGAATCGATTCTCTAATTTCCCTTTCTGTGTTTTCATTGTTAGTGTATAAGAAAGCAACTGATTTCTGTACATTGACTTTGTATCCTGCCACATTACTGAATTGCTGTATGAGTTCTAGTTGTTTGGGTGTGAAGAGTTTTGATGAAGAAAGGATGCTGTACTTTGTCAAATGCTTTCTCTGCGTCTATTGAGAGTATCATATGGTTCTTGTTCTTTCTTTTATTAGCATATTATATCACATTGATTGATTTGCAGATGTTGAACCAAACTTGCAGCCCAGGAATAAATCCCACTTGGCCATAGTGAATAATCCTTTTAATGTATTGTTGGATCTTACTGGCTAGTATTTCGGTGAGAATTTTTGCATCCATGTTCATCAAGATATTGTAATAATCTTACTTACTTATTGTAATTCTCCTTCTTGATGGAGTCTTTGTCTGGTTTTGGCCTCAAGGTAATGTTGGCCTCATAAAATGAGTTTGGAAGTTTTCCCTCCATTCTATTTTTTGGAACAGTTTCAGGAGAATTAATTCTTTTTTAAATGTTTGGTAGAATTCCCCTGGGAAGCCATCTGGCCCTGGGCTCTTGTTTGTTGGAAGATTTTTGATGACGCTTCAGTTCTCCTTACTGGCTATGGTTCTGTTCAGGTTTTCTATTTCTTCCTGGCTCTGTTTTGGTAGTTTATATGTCTCTAGGAATGCATCCATTTCTTCCAGATTGTCAAATTTGCTGGCGTGTTTCTCATAATATGTTCTTATAATTGTTTATATTTCTTTGGTGTTGGTTGTGATCTCTCCTCTTTCATTCATGATTTTATTTATTTGGGTCCTTTCTCTTTTCTTTTTGATAAGTCTGGCCAGGGGTTTATCAAGCTTATTAATTCTTTCAAACAACCAGCTCCTAGTTTCATTGATTTGTTCTACTGTCTTTTGGTTTCTATTTCCTTGATTTCTGCTCTAATCTTTGTTATTTCTCTTCTCCTACTGGGTTTAGGCTCTTTTTGCTGTTCTTTCTCCAGCTCTTTTAGGTGTAGGGTTAGGTTGTGTACTTGAGACCTTTCTTGTTTATTGAGAAAGGCTTGTATTGCTATATATTTTCCTCTCAGGACCGCCTTTGTTGTGTCTCAAAGATTTTGAATGTTGTGTTTTCATTTTCATTTGTTTCCATGAATTTTTTAAATTCTTCTTTAATTTACTTGTTGACCCATTCAGTCTTTCGTAGGATGCTCTTCAGCCTCCATGTATTTGAGTTCTTTCCAACTTTCCTTTTGTGATTGAGTTCTAGTTTCAGAGCATTGTGGTCTGAAAATATGCAGGGAATGATCCCAGTCTTTTGGTACTAGTTGAGACCTGATTTGTAACTCAGAATGTGATCTATTCTGAAGAATGTTCCATGTGCAGTAGAGAAGAATGTCTATTCTGCTGTTTTCGGATAGAATGTTCTAAATACATCTGTAATGTCCATCATGTCCAGTGTATCACTTAAAGCCTTTATTTCCTTTTTTATCTTTTTCTTAGATGATCTGTCCATTTCAGTGAGGGAGGTGTTAAAGTCCCCTCCTGTTAATTGTTTTATTTTTGATATGTTTTTTTTTATTTAGTTGTTAATTGGTTTATATAATTGACTGCTCCCATGTTAGGGACATAGATATTTAAAATTGTTAGATCTTCTTGTTGGATAGACCCTTTAAGTATGATATAGTGTCCCTCCTCATCTCTTATTATGGTCTTTGGCTTAAAATCTAATTTATCTGATATAAGGATTGTTGCCTCAGCTTTCTTTTGATGTCCATTAGCATGGTAAATTGTTTCCCATTCCCTCATTTTAAATCTGGGGGTGTCTTTGGGTCTAAAATGAGTTTCTTGTAGACAGCATATTGATGGGTCTTGTTTTTTTTGTTGTTTGTTTGTTTTTTTTATCTAGTCTGATACCCTGTGTCTTTTGATTGGGGCACTTAGCCCATTTACATTCAGGGTAACTACTGAAAGATATTAATTTAGTGCCATTGTATTGCCTGTAAGGTGACTGTTACTCTATAGTGTTTCTGTTACTTTCTGGTCTGTTACTTTTTGGGTCTCTCTTTGCTTAGGGGACCTCTTTCAATATTTCTGGTATAGCTGGTTTGGTGTTTGCAAATTGTTTCAATTTTTGTTTGTCCTGGAAGCTTTTTATTTCTCCTTCTGTTTTCAGTGACAGCCTAACCGGATATAGTATTCTTGGCTGCATGTTTTTCTTATTTAGTGCTCTGAATATGTCATGCCAGTTCTTTCTGGCCTGCCAGGTCTCTGTGGATAGGTCTGCTGCCAATCTAATATATCCACTATTGTATGTTACAACCTCTTTTCCTGAGCTGTTTTCAGAATTTTCTCTTTGTCATTAAAACTTTTAAGTTTTACTATTAGATGATGGGTATGGATCCATTTTTATTGATTTTGAGGGGGGTTCTCTATACCTCCTGGATTTTGGTGCTTGTTCCCTTTGCCATATTAGGGAAATTCTCTACAATAATTCACTCCAATATACTCTTGCCCCCCCCCCTCTTTCTTCTTCTGGAATCCCAATTATTCTAATATTGTTTCGTCTTATGGTATCACTTATTGCTTGAATTCTCCCCTCGTGGTCTAGTAGTTGTTTGTCTCTCTTTTGCTCAACTTCTTTATTCTCCATCATTTGGTCTTCTAAGTCACTAATTCTGTCTTCTGCCTCATTTATCCTAGCAGTAAGAGCCTCCATTTTTTATTGCACCTCGTTCATAGCTTTTTTTATTTCAACTTGGTTAGATTTTACTTCTTTTATTTCTCCAGAAAGGGATTCTCTAATATCTTCCATTCTTTTTTCGAGCCCAGCTAGCACCTTGAAAATTGTCATTCTGAACTCTAGTTCTGACATACTACTAATGTCCGTATTAATCTGATTATGTCTGTAGCTGTCGGTACTGCCTCTTATTCTTTTTTTTTTTTTTTTTTTTTTTTTTTTGTGGAGAGTTTTTCTGTCTTGTCATTTTATCCAGATAAGAATAGATGAATGAGAGAACAAAATGTTAAAAGTGTAGCAACAACCCCAGAAAAATATGCATGAATCAAATCAGAAGAAATCTGAAACCAGGGGAGAAGAAACAGGGGAAAAAAAGAAAGAAATATGATATATAGTATGGTGGTGAATAGTCTAGACTATACAATGAAAATTTTAAAAGATTTTTAAAAAGGTATTGATAAGATAAAATAGTTTAAAATGTTAAAATAGGAAAGAGGCAAAATTTAAAACAATAGAATAAGAAAAAAGTAAAAAAAATTAACTTTGAAAGACTAAAGATCATGGGAAAAAAGATATGAATTCTATGTGTTGCTTTTCTCTAGCTCTGGAGTGCTATCATTTTTTTCGGTTGGTGAACTTGGTCTCTGTTGGATGTTCTTGCTGATCTTGAGGGGAGGGGCCTGTTGCAGTGATTCTAAAATGTCTTTGCCTGAGGTGGAATTGCTCTGCCATTGCCAGGGGCTAGGCTAAGTAATCTTCTCAATTTTGGTCTCGGTTGCTTTTGTTCCCTGAATGCTTTCCATACAGCTTTGGAGGAGAAGAATGAAAATGACAGCCTCCCAATCTCCACCTAGTAGGAGCTGAGAGCTCAGGGCCCCACTCCTCAATGTGCTCTCAGAGAAAAGCAGTCAATTCCTCCTGTCTCCCTGGTCTCTGGCCATACTCTGAGCTCACCTAGCCTGTGAATGAGTGTTTCTATCTCTGGTGCACAGCCCCATTTGGAGTCTCCAAACCTAACAGCTTTCTGCAGAACGCTCCTGTGCCACTCCTCCTGGAGGAGGAAGGATAGGGTCTTCCGGGTCTGCCACTGGTGGGGTCCTTGCTTGAGGAGCAGTTGCCTGACTGTGCCTTAGATCACAGTTGAAGGTAATCTGGAGCTGAGAGCCCACTGCTCAGCTCTGTCTCTGCAGCCGGCTTCCCCACTCTGATACCTGGGAGCTCTGCCACACTCAGATATCCCTGAACTTTTTGTGCCCCCATGGGTCCTGAGACCACACTGTCCCTGTGAGGGTTCCACCTGCTTAGCCTCTGGAGGGGAGTCCCTCAGTGGAGACTTCTGAAAGTTCCTATTTTGTGCTCCACTCCTCTCTCATTTCCTGGGAGCCAGCCCCTCCCCCCACTGTCTGTCTTCCCGAATGTTGCCTTGGATTCACTTCTCTGCACGTTCAACCTTCTGGAAAGTGGTCGATTTTCTGTTTCTATTATTGCTGCTCTTCTTCTTGTCTCTTTCCTGTTGAGTTTGTAGGTGTTCAGAATGGTTTGAGAACTATCTAGCTGAACTCCTGGGACCTGATGATATTTAGGTCTCCTATTCCTCTGCCATCTTGGTCCCCAAAAACCGACAATGATATTTTTAAGTATAAAAATAATTTGTGTTCATTTTATAATATTTGGAAAATATAAAAGAAGCACAGATAAAAATGACCTAATATACTCACAGGTTGTGTGTGTAATATTTTTTTAAGTTAAATGTATGCATATATATATGTGTATATATATACACATATATAGAGAGAGAGAGAGTCATGTTGCAAACATCCCAATTTATATTCCCATGAGTATGGAATTTATACATTCTTATCAACACTAGGATTTATTATTCTATTTTATCTTTGTCAGCTTTATCCTGTTATAATTTGCAATTTTTAGTTACTGAAATGATATATATCTTCATTGATTTATTGACCAATAGTATTTTTATTAATTATCTGTGCATCTATTTTGTCTACTGTTTTCTTTTTTTAAAGATTTTACTTATTTATTTGACAGAGAGAATAAGCAGGAGGAGTGGCAGGGAGAAGGAGAGGGAGAAGCAGGCTCACCACTGAATAGGGAGCCTAATGTCAGACTTGATCCCAGGACCCTGGGATCATGACATGGGGTGAAGGCATTTGATTCATTAACTGAGTCCCCCAGGCACCCCGTCTATTGTTTTTATTAGATGACCCTGTTTTTCTTTATGGCTTTATAAAAGCACTTTGTAAGGAGCTGATGCTTGGTGTCATGTTACCAGTGGCTTATATTTTGCCTAGTCTCTGGATTTGTATGTATTGTGCATGAGCACAGCTCAGAGCCCCAGTCTGTTTTAATCCAGGCTTCTTTTACTAACTGTAGATAATATTGTTTTTCTTTTTTAGTTGGGGGGTAGAATATCTGGATACTTTCAAGATGATTTCCTTTACCTTAAATTGAAAAAAATATATTGTCAATACATGTCTAAGTTTGGTTTCTTTTAATTATGGAGTAAATCTTTTCAAGCTTAGATTTCAGTTTTCAAAGAAAACCTTTCTTTTATTCTGTATTTAATAACACTTTTTTCTTTTTTTCTATTTTATTTTTTCCCTCCTCTGTTTCTGGATCCTTAATTGGCTGTTCGGCCTCCCCGACTTGTCTTCTTATAGTCTTAGATTTTCTGTCTTTTTGCTTTATGTTTTTGTTTGTTTTTTTGTTTTTTGTGGGGTGTGTGTGTGTGTGTGTGTGTGTGTGTGGCTAGATATGTTTACCTTTATTGCCTAAACCTATGTAAAATTTTTTATCTTCTTCCATGCTTTTGATTTCTATGTGCTCTCCATTGTTGAATGTTCTCTTGCCCCCCCCATTTATACATATTCCTTCTTACATAGTTTTGCTTCTTATATTTTTTCCCCTCCTTTATTATTTTAGTTTCTGTCTTCCATGCTAAAAGCTTTTCTCAGAAAGCTAATAGTTAATCCTAAACTGTCTTCTCTGGAAGCTCTGAGCATGTCAGTGAAGCTTGTAGAGTTTGAGATTCAATTTAAGATGATGTGTCAGAACTTTTATTGGAGGAGGGGTGATGTCATTACATTTGAGTTTTCCCTTTTGGACTGTCCAGAGTTCTTAGAAAAGAATCCTTTAATCTCTTGGCTGAGAATGTCAGAGAGTTGAAAGGCAAAGCAGGTGGGGTAAGGAGTTATGTCTCACTTCAGTTCTGTAGTTCATTCTATATGGTGCCTACAACCTCTACTCTCTCTTATGATCCCCAGTCCAGATACTACCTTTCTGTCTCTTTCCAAGTAATAAACCTACAAGCTTTTGCCAGGTTGGCAGGTGGACAGCTGTCTGTTGACAATGAATGATGGAGAATAACTGGAGATTTAATTGCTTCTCAGACAGCTTTCACAAATACTCCTCCCTATTGCCCTCAGTCCCACACCCTTTCCAGACCTATCTGCTGCTTTTAGTCCCCCATTTTCTGATAATTCTGCACTGCCACTTAGAGATTTTCTTTCTTGAGACAGTAAGTTAATTCTAAAATTTTGTTGCTGTTGCCTCCTATTTAAATGCATTTTTCAGTCTATCATCTTTAATCAGAACACTAATCATGCTATAAATTTTCTTTTTTGTTTTCTTATACTTTTTCTTATTAAGCTCTATTTTATTTCCACATACCTCTTTTCCAATTTTACACTTTTGCTCCACATTCTGTTGTTGTTGCTCATTTTTCATCCTTGCTTTAATCAAGTGTATTTTTCTTGAATTATATGAGAGTACAAAGCAAGAGTTTTATAAACTTTTTAAATTTCTTGTGTATTTTTATATGATGGTATGATATTGCTTTTAGAGTTACTATATCTTCTTTTCATTAAAAAATACCATTCTGCAGGCCTTTCTTTTTTTTTTCTTTCTTCTTCATATTGTCTCATCCTTTCCTATTATTTGTCCCAAACTGGAGAGTGGGTCTTGAATTTTCCCTCCACGTGTGTATTCTCTTGGAATTCTATTCTCAGAATGTAGAATTCCAAAGCTATGGCTAGTTCTTTTAGTTCCTGCCTCATTTCTTAGTATTTATGGAAGGTGCTGGGATAGGCACCACATAGATGCATCTAATTGGAAACTTGGTATTGGTAGAGCTTCCTTGCTAGATACACACAACATTCCCACCTTCTCTTGAAGGCTCCTACTGGTAAAGTCAAGGGAGGGTACTGTTATCCTTCTGGTTTTCTCTTTGGCCTCTCAGGACATTTGTTTAACCCTGAAAGTTTAGAAAGCATTGTCAACAGCATGCTCTCCACTCCACAGGTTACTCTTGCTCTCTTGGCAGTTCTTCAGGACAGAATCTTCAGCATTATCTTTGACAGCTTTCTTGGCATCTCTACTCACATTCAATCAATTGTAAAAACCTGTTAGTTTTAATTCCTAACTGCCTTTCAAGTCTGAATATTCTGCATCTCCATGGTCTTTATCTTTGAGCTATAGCAATTTACTTCTCATCCAGTATTTCCTGACTCTGATCTGTAATCCACACAGCTACTGAAGGGAGCTTTTAAAAGTAAATATTTGGCAATTTTACTTCTTTACTTAGAACCCTTAAGATAAAGTCCAAACTTTATCTTAAGATAAAGTCCAAACTTTCTAACACGATTAATAAAGCCCTATGTGATTTGTCTCTTTTCTTCTTCTTTGGGTACCTTCCCTTTTTATGTGGTCCAGACACATTATCTTTTGCAGTTTCTTGAAGGCACTTGGCTCCTTTATGTGACCTTTGCCCCTGTGAGCTTTTTGCATTTTATTGCTTTATTTGTCTAGCTAATTGCAAGCCATTATTCATGTTTATTATCTCCCCCAGAAAGCTTTTCATATCCTGGTAGGTTAGCTTCTCTGTCATATGGCCGTATAGTACCTTGCACCCTTTATATCTCTTATTGTAATTGTAATTAATTATTTGTACAATTATTTGTTAATGTTTACTTTTCCATTTAGCTATAAGCTCTTTGAATGTATATCCAAGTATATTTCTTAGATCAGCATTGGCTGTTCCTAACAGTATCTAGCATAACTAAAATTATAACATCGTCTCTTATTTAAATATGCTCTTAATTTAGATTTTATATTTTAAAACATTGAACAGAAATTGATAAATTTACAGAACTACAAAAGAGTTTAAGAAATTAATAGCATAGCAGATACCTTTGGCTTTTTTTTTCTTCTTATTTTAATGGTAGTTCTAGTGTTCCAGCATTAAGTGCAATGTTGACTTTAAAAAATAATTAGGGGTGCCTGCGTGGCTCAGTGGGTTAAGCCTCTGCCTTCAGCTCAGGTCATGGTCTCAGGGTCCTGGGATCGAGCCCCGCATCGGGCTCTCTGCTCAGCAGGGAGCCTGCTTCCCTTCCTCTCTCTCTGCCTGCCTCTCTGCCTACTTGTGATCTCTGTCTGTCAAATAAATAAATAAAATCTTAAGAAAAAAATAAAAATAAAAAATAATTTAAAAATTGCATTCAAGAAATCTTTTTTTGCTGTATTTTCTCATTATTTTAAGATACTGGGTTTTGTTTTCAGTTTAGGATGTATTTGAAAATGTAGAATTAGAGAAATTCTGCATACTTAAAGTTAAAAATGGATAATCTTTATTATTTCTAGTATGACTTCAAATACATTATTTACTTAGTCTATGAATCAAGTATTCTTTCTCTATCTCATGCATTCAAGAATTTTTTGGTAGTAAACCTAAAGCAGAACAGTATGCTATGAGGAGAATGAATCTTACTATTTCAAGAAATACTATAATAGTTTTTCTGATATTGGTGGGTTCAATAGTCACTGAATGAATTTATATATCATTATTGCATAGTTTCATGCTTAAAAAAGATGAAAATCATAAAACATTCATTCTCTTTTGATTGTGAACAATTCGTTAATTAAAAAATATCTAGTTATTTTCAGACCTACAATGGACAGTGTATATCTATCAGAATTCCATAACTTATTTGGTGGAATTTATTTAATGTATCCATATGACTGGCCCTCATCATATAGTAATAATCAAAGGAAGTCAAAGACATTTTGAATTAATTTAACTTAAGAGTTTGCTAATCCTTGTTTACTTAGAGGACTGTTTCTCAACCATTTCCTCATTTTTTCCTTCTAAGGAGCTTTTTAGATTTTTTTTCCTAGTTGATCTCCATTCTTTTGATATTTTAATATCACAGATATACTGTATATCTGTTTATTCTGTGTTGTATATATAGCTATGGTTTGTAATTAGTAAGATTTTTTCTCATGAATCGGTTTTTATCCCTGTTGAAAATGCATGACCCAAAGTTAGTCAATTTTTCTTACTGTGATACCTGTTTCATAGTATTATTCTCCTATCATTAATCATCATTTTTAAAAGTCCCCAATAAATTTTGACCTAACAGACCTTAAGGACTTGGAGTAGCTCATATAATCTAGTAGATCAATAATCTACATTTTACTGAGTTCATATGACAACATATTTGAGGAAAAAGTTGTTTCATTTATATATGATTTATTTTAATCGTATTTTTTCATGTGTGTGGTAAGAAACAATTTTGGCCTACGGAGTACTAAAATATTTGTTTAATCACAATAAAACAAATCCTGACCTTAATCCTGTGCATACCTTTCTTATCAAATTACCAAATCATACTGTTTTATAAATTTTATAATAATATAAGTTATCAGGTGACTGGAAAGTATTAGTATCTTCTCTAGTTTCTACTTTTTCGTATTGTGAGTTCCATTTCTGTATCACTAATGTAGTGAATGTCCGTATAATAGGAAGTCATTTACTTAATAATTTAAGTCTAGTCATGATATTTGGATGTTAACAAAATAAAATAATCAGAACAAAATGCTAGGTATTAAATTACCAAACAAGATGACTATTTAGCTTATAACTCATGATGAACATCTCTACTTTTCCAAATAAATAGTTTATAAATTCACAATAACTATGGGAGACTGCATGTTTGGATAACAAATTAAAAGACAAATTTGAAATGGTGCTTAATATATTTATCTGATCAGAGTGGTGAAAAGAGAAAAAAAATTGAGTCAGGAGAATTTAGGGTTTGAGCTGAATGCCCTTGGGTGAAACATAGTATCTCTGAAATTTTAGTTTCTTTAACCATAAAGTAGGAAAAATAGGTGCATATTTTCCTATACTGGATTGGTAGAGAGATAAAAAATGATAATGTGTATGAAATTTATTCTAAAGTTCCATAAAATATAAGTTATTATAGTTTTTATAGTATATGCAATTTAAATTTTACTGATAACACTTTTATAACTATTGTTTTGAAAGGTATTTCTTGGAAAATAAAATTAAATGTGAGTCATATAGAGAACATTTTCTTTCCCTTTTGAAATATGATACATAAAATGATCAGTTCCTTAATTCTTTACCCATACATTAAATTAATATGCTTTCACAAATATATAACTGTGGGAGTATTTTGAAGAAAATGTTGCCTGTTAGTAGAATGTTACATGTTATTTTATAATGTATTTTCAAGTTATAACTAGTCACTGGAAGATTAATGTTGAGGAAAACAATTAATTGAAAAAATTTTCCTGATTCAAAACAAACTGCATTAAAAATGAAGTGAAAATCAAGTTTAGGTAAAAGTGGCAGCTTCACTAATAGAGTGAGTCCGCTATTAGGAGGAAATATACTAATAAGTTATTAGGTTATTTATGTAGTATATTTAGCTTATGTGTTATTTTCTAACTTTGTAAATGTCTTATCTCAAAACAGATGTTACTTCAGAAAAATCACCCTGTTGTATTTGTTTCCTGACAAAGATATGCTACCCTAACATTGATACAAAACACTGTAGGAAATACTCCTCCAGACTGCTGGTGCCGGCTAGACATTTAGATCAAAGACAGGTGAAGCACTCTGTTTCTTTGCCATTTATATATTCCTAAAATTTGTTACATGAATTTCATAAATGAGGTCATTTAAATAAACAGTGAAGAAATTTCATTCTTTCTAGGTCAATCATGTTGACATGTAATTATATCCCAACATATTTCTCTTACATATTTTATACATAATGGGTTTTTTGCTAAGTAATTTATACATATCAAATATTGAAGACAATTAAGTTTCAGAAATAATATCAGATTGATTGTTTTTTTCTTCCAAACATTTTGTTTCTCAGTAAATTATTTATCATTTAGTCATTCAACAAACATATGTTGAGCATTAATTATATGCCAGATACCACTTAGGCACCAGGAGATCATCACAATGAATTAAATCATTGTGCTCTCTAGTAACTCATCAACTAAAAGAAAAACACATTGGTGTAATGAAAGTAGGAACACCATGAGTATTTAATAAAATCTTATCTATTCACAGAAAGTTAAGGACAAAGCATGTGCACATGTATTAATAGCAACAGCAGAAGAGATGATAGAGACAGGTTCGTGTTAATGTTAACAAGAAGCGCAACTACTAGAAAGTGCACAGATCTGTCAACCTGAAGGTGTCCATGTAAATAGGAGATGGCTGATGTGTTCATGCATGAGTAAAGGACTTGTCTGGGAGGCAAAGTGTAGGTGGTGAGACTGCAGCTAAGGGAAGGATGAGAAATCTGTGTAGGAAGTAAGAAGGAAGGGATGGCTGCAAGCTTTGATCACAAAACAACTTGTTTCATGACACACCCCTGGGAGATGAACTGGAGTTTTCAGTTTTTCTGGAATAACAGCTTGGAATTTGAAATTGTAGAACTTTTACCACTTTGACTAATGGTTGCTGGAATCTCTGTATTTTTATGGAGGACATTAACTATCTCTATCAAAATGTGACTGCCATTCTCGGACCTGTCTCTGGTCAGGGGATTGTTTTAGGTTGCAATTAGAGTTCTCATTTAACCACAAACCAAGTTTTTGTTTTAACTGAAATAATATTCATGTTATATGAACAAAGACTATAGCTCTAACAAAGTCAACCTTTATATCATAGAAACATTAAAAACAGTTATTCTTTATGGTTTTCTTACTTGAATTTGTTTTGGGGTTAAGGTTTTCTTTTATCAGAGTACAGAGCTCTCAAATAAGTCATGAACTTCTATGAAATTGTCACCTTGGGAGAAGTAGTAGAATAATTCCCACTCACCTTTCAGAATTGTTTTGAACTTGGATCTAATCATTTAGAAAATGCTGTTGGAAGTGAATATGTATATTTGATCAAAAGAAAAATTGAGCCCCAAATTTTAATAACTTGAAGAAAATATGCTAAGGAATATGAGATGTCAAGCCACAACAATATTTGCAATACATTGATATGTATAGAAAGAAGTCTTTCCCTATGGTATATCAGACATGCAGTGACAGCACCTATGAAGATACGTTAGGATATTACTACTGATCCGGCCGAGAATTGCTGTTTTTCAAGATTCCCTTTATTGTTCTTTAGCCAAAGTTTCATATTTCAAAGAGTCTAGACTCCCAATCTGGGCTCTAAATGTATTATTTTTATCCTTTTTTAAAAAGTTTTTATTTATTTGAGAGAGAGAGACAGAGACTGACAGAGAGAGAATGAGGAGAGCAGAGGGGGAGGGACAAGCAGACTCCCCACTGAACAGGGAGCCTGATACAGGGCTTGGATCCCAGGACTCTGGGATCACGACCTGAGCTGAAGGCAGATGCCTAACCAACTGAGCCACCCAAGTGTCCCTATTTTATTTCAAAACATTGATTGATAGTATTTTCAATAACATGAACATGAACAAAAGCTTATATTATACAATGAATTAGGTGGTTAGTTCAACACAAACACTGCATTGAGCTGCTAATGAAGGAATTATGGCCTTATAAAATGAGATTAGGCAAGCATTTATTCTGTCAATAGGAACATCCTAGGCTCTATCCATATGGTATGTTGTGTTTTTGTATTTTTTTAAAGATTTTATTAATTTATAGGGACGCCTGGGTGGCTCAGTTGGTTAAGCGGCTGCCTTCGGCTCAGCTCATGATCCCAGAGTCCTGGGATCGAGTCCCACATCGGGCTCCTTGCTCAGCAGGGAGCCTGCTTCTCGCTCTGCCTCTGCCTGCCACTCTATCTGCCTGTGCTCACTCTCACGCTTTCTCTCTCTGACAAAAAAATAAATAAAATCTTAAAAAAAAAAAGATTTTATTTATTTATTTGACAGAGATCACAAGTAGGCAGAGAGAGAGGGGCAAGCAGGCTTCCCCGCTGAGCAGAGAGCCCAATGTGGGGCTTGATCCCAGGATCCTGGGATCATGACCTGAGCCGAAGGCAGAGGCTTTAACCCACTGAGCCACCCAGGCACCCCTGTTTTTTATATTTTTATAGAATCTTGTTTTGTGGATCGTTTACATGAGTGCTAGTGGCAAAGGGCTTTAGACTTTTGAGTTATCAGATGATTGCTTATGCTTCCCAGGAACTTTAGAATATGAAGTTTTAATTCTAAATCCTAAGATACTCTCCTTGGAAAATGGGTGATCTTTCCAGGGGGATACTGACCTATCTCGGTTCTCTAGGGGATTTTCTTTAATGTTTCAAATCTGGCTTCTTTCAAAGTCCTAATAGCAACTCCTCATGGAGAAAATTTCTGTGCTAAAGAAATTCTTAGTAAATCAGAGGTTGATTGTGGAGCCAGAGTGTCTCATGTGCTATGATGTTGCAAGGTCTCTGTGTCCTTTGTTTGCACCCTCTAAGGCAATGAGAAGTTTTGGGTTTGGAAATTAGGATCTAGAATCTGGAGGTGATTAAGTTCCCGGTGTCTCTGTATGCTTTTCCTTTTATTGAGAGACAGTACCTCTGACTGAGTAAACAAGGGAACATAGGGAAAAATGATTAATAATGTAAATTCAAATTTATATTAAGAATTCTGTAGTCTTGTGACACCTGGGTGGCTCATTGGGTTAAGCCTCTGCTTTCAGCTCAGGTCATGATCTTCGGGTCCTGGGATCGAGCCCCGCATTGGGCTCTCTGCTCAGCGGGGAGCCTGCTTCCCTCTCTCTCTCTGCCTGCCTCTGCCTGCTTGTGATCTTTCTCTGTCAAATGAATAAATAAAATCTTAAAAAAAAAAAAAAAGGAATTCTGTAGTCTTGCTGAATGATGGCCTGTGTCACCATAAAGAATCTCCTCTATTTTTGTTAGTGCCACAGCTGCTGTGGACATGACCAGGCTGGAGCTCTCTCAGACACCAGAGATTTAAAATACCAACTCAACTAATTGCCTAGCAAACTTCTCAGTTTATTATTTGATTTTCTTCTCTTCATGAAATATCTTTGCTCTCTGCTCCTCCCTTTTTCCCCCCAGGAACCCATAATTGCCATGTCAAACAGACCATTTCATTATGTTTAATTCCTTATGACTTTGACTCATTTCTGTAGCAGGTCCTGAGCTCAACATGATAGGAATGTCCTTTGACTTTGAGGTTGTCTGTATGTATATTAACATATAAATGTATGCTATGTATATATTTCTAAGTTTCGTGATACTGCAGGATGAGTTGACTTTGTGAATTGTTTTTAAGGAAGGCAAAAATATACAATTTAGGGATGAGAAAATAGCTGGTTATTTCTCATAGAGATGATTTTCTGAAACTAATAATAGATTTTCACATGGCTGGTAATTGTTCATGAATCGTGCTCTTTAGTCAATTTGTTACTTCTCTGTAATTGTGATTTGTGATATTTTAGTAAAGCATAAGGACTGCTTTGAGCAGAACAAAATTATTATTTCTGTTTACTTTCATTTCAAATTAGATCGTAATGAAAATCTTTGGGTGTAATGAGCTTTAAAACCTAGTTCCTATAAAAATGATCAATTTTAACCCAAATAATAAAGACTTGGTATAAATTTCTGTATCTCAAAGAAATAAAAGCCATCTGAAAATATGAGAAAATGCTGGGGGGGGTTGGCACTCTTGTAACAAGAAAGCAAACTTTTCTTTGTTTCTGCAAATGACTCCATATTCAGTTCTGAATACTGAAACATTGAAACTATACTTGACCAGTTTTTAGTCGTGCTGCAAATTCTTTGAAATATTTTGTGGAAAACAACTTAGATAAAAATCTTTTTTCAAACTGGAGATGTTTGCTACTCAGTGTCAGTCAAGGCTAAAGTATTTCCTTATTGGCTAAAATGTCAAAGCAATTTAAAATGAAATTCTCATGGAATCTCATTTGGCTGTTCCATGGAAGAAAGTATTAAATGAATAAAGAGAAAGTACAAATTTATAAAACTCTCATCTTGTAAATTATAACTTGTCTCAATGATCTACATTTCTGCATAAATTACTAAATATTTTTGGAATTATCTCTTAAAAGCTATGTATATATTGTTATTAACATTATTTTCTTATCCCAGGTAAACTATTGACCCAGAATTTCAGCATTGAAAATGTAGAAGTCATATATTCTAAGTACTAATTCAGTGCTGTCAATCTCTTCTCTAGCACTCCTGACCAGTCTTCAGCTTTTTCTGTGTATTATCACAGCTTGCTTCACAATTTCACAAAGTTCACCTACTTTGTTTCTTGAACCATCAAATTATTTGAATTTCTTTGGAAGTTCTGTCTTATGTCTTTATGTATTTATACATTTGCTTACCTATTTATGTGATATGCCTGTATCTACTTTGAAAATTAGAAGTAAAAACATCTGCTGCATAATTGCAATTGAAAACAGATAACGAGGCATTACATGACTATTCGTTCTGTGTAATGGTCCTTTAAATATCTCAGACATCTATCATCTCTCCTTTAGAATTAACATCCCCCAACTTTTTCAACTAATCTTTAAAACAAATTCTCAGGAGTCAAGATGGCGGAGAAGTAGCAGCTGAGACTACTTCAGGTAGCGGGAGATCAGCTAGATAGCTTATCTACAGATTGCAAACACCTACAAATCCAACGGGAGATTGAAGAGAAGAAGAACAGCAATTCTAGAAACAGAAAATCAACCACTTTCTGAATGGTAGGACTGGCGGAGAAGTGAATCCAAAGCGATGGGAAGATAGACCGCAGGGGGAGGGGCCGGCTCCCGGCAAGCGGCGGAGCAACGGAGCACAAAATAGGGACTTTTAAAAGTCTGTTCCGCTGAGGGACATCGCTCCAGAGGCTTAACTGGGGTGAAGCGCACGCGGGGCCAGTGTGGCCTCAGGTCCCGCAGGGTCACAGAAGGATCGGGGGTATCTGAGTGTCGCAGAGCTTGCAGGTATTAGAATGGGGAAGCCGGCTACAGAGACAGAGCTGAGGAGTGAGCTCACAGCTCCGGCTTACCTTGAACCAGTCACAGACTCGGTGAGCTCGGAGCGCGGCCAGAGGCCAGAGTGACGGGAGTAATTGGGCGCTGTTCTCTGAGGGCGCACTGAGGAGTGGGGCCCCGGGCTCTCGGCTCCTCCGGGCCAGAGACTGGGCGGCCGCCATCTTCATTCCCGTCCTCCGGACTCTACGGAAAGCGCTCAGGGAACAAAAGCTCCCGAAAGCAAACCCGAGCGGATTACTCAGCCCGGCCCCTGGTAAGGGCGGTGCAACTCCACCTGGGGCAAAGACACTTGAGAATCACTACAACAGGCCCCTCCCCCAGAAGATCAACAAGAAACCCAACCAGGACCAAGTTCACCTACCAAGGAGTGCAGTTTCAATACCAAGGAGAGCAGCGGAATTCCAGAGGAGGAGAAAGCAAAGCACGGAACTCATGGCTTTCTCCCCATGATTCTTTAGCCTTGCAGTTAATTTAATTTTTTTTTTCTTTTTCATTTTTTTTTACTCTTCTTCTGCTAATTTTTTTAACTTTTACTCTTTTCTTTTTTAACGTTTTTTAACTAGTTTATCTAATATATATATATATTTTTTTCCTTTTTATATTTTTTCATTATTGGTTTTCTTTTTTTATTTGTTTCTTTTTTCTTTTTTCTTTCTGAACCTCTTTTTAT